>NC_092348.1:90637817-91373850 GCF_963676685.1 Mytilus edulis
TTTCATTCTGTTTTAGTCATGGCTGAGATCCAAGGGCCTATGTATGCCTGCATCCCTTTTGTCGACTTTTATTCTGTTTATGTCAAGGCTGAGATCCAAGGGCCTATGTATGCCTGCATCCCTTTTGTCGACTTTCATTCTGTTTTCATCAAGGCTGAGATCCAAGGGCCTATGTATGCCTGCATCCCTTTTGTCGACTTTCATTCTGTTTTCATCAAGGCTGAGATCCAAGGACCTATGTATTCCTGCATCCCTTTTGTCGACTTTCATTCTGTTTTAGTCAAGGCTGAGATCCAAGGGCCTATGTATGCCTGCATCCCTTTTGTCGACTTTCATTCTGTTTTAGTCAAGGCTGAGATCCAAGGGCCTATGTATGCCTGCATCCCTTTTGTCGACTTTCATTCTGTTTCAGTCAAGGCTGAGATCCAAGGGCCTATGTATGCCTGCATCCCTTTTGTCGACTTTCATTCTGTTTTCAGTCAAGGCTGAGATCCAAGGGCCTATGTATGCCTGCATCCCTTTTGTCGACTTTCATTCTGTTTTAGTCAAGGCTGAGATCCAAGGGCCTATGTATGCCTGCATCCCTTTTGTCGACTTTCATTCTGTTTTCATCAAGGCTGAGATCCAAGGGCCTATGTATGCCTGCATCCCTTTTGTTGACTTTCATTCTGTTTTAGTCAAGGCTGAGATCCAAGGGCCTATGTATACCTGCATCCCTTTTGTCGACTTTCATTCTGTTTTAGTTAAGGCTGAGATCCAAGGGCCTATGTATGCCTGCATCCCTTTTGTCGACTTTCATTCTGTTTTAGTCAAGGCTGAGATCCAAGGGCCTATGTACGCCTGAATCCCTTTTGTCGACTTTCATTCTGTTTTAGTCAAGGCTGAGATCCAAGGGCCTATGTATGCCTGCATCCCTTTTGTCGACTTTCATTCTATTTTAGTCAAGGCTGAGATTTAAGGGCCTTTGTATGCCTGCATCCCTTTTGTCGACTTCCATTCTGTTTTAGTCAAGGCTGAGATCCAAGGGCCTATGTATGCCTGCATCCCTTTTGTCGACTTTCATTCTATTTTAGTCAAGGCTGAGATCCAAGGGCCTATGTATGCCTGCATCCCTTTTGTCGACTTTCATTCTGTTTTAGTCAAGGCTGAGATCCAAGGGCCTATGTATGCCTGCATCCCTTTTGTCGACTTTCATTCTATTTCATCAAGGCTGAGATCCAAGGGCCTATGTATGCCTGCATCCCTTTTGTCGACTTTCATTCTGTTTTAGTCAAGGCTGAGATCCAAGGGCCTATGTATGCCTGCATCCCTTTTGTCGACTTTCATTCTATTTTAGTCAAGGCTGAGATCCAAGGGCCTATGTATGCCTGCATCCCTTTTGTCGACTGAAAGGTTTGTGGTTCCAATTACCAGCTTAATAGAAAATTGAAGATCGGGTGTGCCAATAAGACAACTCTCTATCAAAGTCACAATTTGTAAAAAGTAAACCACTATAGATGAAAGTATGGCTTTGATTAAGATTATTTGAAGAATAGAACATACATTGAATTCAAAAAGTACGGCTTTCAACACTGAGCCTTGGCTCACACTGAACTATGAGCTATAAAGGACCCCAAAATGACTTGTGTAAAGCTATTCTAACATGAAAACCAACAGTCTAGTCTATAGAAAAAAACGAGAAACAAGAAACACTTAAGAACCACATAATCAAAAGACAACCACAGAACAACAGGTTCCTGATTTAGGACAGGTGCAAACAAATGCAGCGGATTTTAAGGTTTTAACAGGTGCTCACCTTCACCCTAACCTGAATGTTACATTACAATATACAAAGACTCACTATAAAATATCAATATAAGTTTCGTACTTGATCAAAAAGAAATATTATCAAAACAAGTAAACATACACTGAACATTTAATCTATGACACAATATGAATACAATATATAAAACAATGTCAAAAAGAAAACTTTAACCTGGGACAAAATGTGTAATTGGCAGGTGTCATCTGACCTTCACCTCATTTTCAGTGGTTCAGTGCTTAATGTTCAGTTTTTGTGCTGTGTACTTTTTTCTAATACTATGTGCAATAGGTCAATTATATTTTGTGTGGAAATATTTTAGGATGTACATGTCAGTCTGGCAAGTTTTATTTAAGAGTTGAATGCTTCTTTTTGTAACTTTTACAACCCTATGAAGTTACAAAAAGAAGCATTCAATACTTATGATTACATTTTTTAGCTAGGATCATGAAAACACAATTTACATCAAGTTTTTATTTAATTTACCTGTGCATTTCATTATTGGACCTCATGTCATTATGAGTGATAAGTTTTATTGTGTAATGCAATTGCTTAAGGAATATTAAACATGTGATGTGCAGTTAGCCAATCAGAATAATGTATTATAATGAAACAATATATCTAATGTAATTATTTGACCTTGACCTTATTTTCAAGGTTCATTGCTCAGTGTTTAGATTTTGTGTTTTGATCGGTTTATCTTAAACTATAAATGATAGGTCAACTATATTTGGTGTATGGAATTAATGTAAGGTGTGAATGTCTGTCTGTCAAGTATCATCTGACCTTGACCTTCTTTTTCATGGTTCATCAGTCAATGTTAAATTTTCATGGTTCATCTAGTTTCCTAGAAACTATAAGCAATTGATCAACAATATTTTGTCTATAGAATGATTGTAAAATGTACATGCAATTCGGTTTGGTTTATCTGACATTGACCTCATTTTCTTGGATCATGTTAAGTTTATGTGATGCTTGTAGTTAAGGAGGCTCGCGGGTATAAGATTTTCAGAAAAAAATTAAACATTTATTTTTCATTACAAAATTTATTAATTACCTTTAGTAGTTGTTACTTTATCATATGGAACAAAAATCATTCAAAAAAATCAATTCGTGTTGGCCCCAGGTGACTTTTAAAATGTATATATCATCGAAAAAGCTCCAAATTATCTCCCTTTGGTGCAAAAAAGCATTTTTTTTGTATTAAAATTGAAATATCTTTTTTAACTCATCGGTGACCTATATTTTTTATTGTTGTTTTCGAATAAGTTGTACATGAACTAAATAATTGTAAAATTTTGGCGATTTCTGTAATTTACTTCTTTTTTTATTTCGATATTACCGCCTTTCTCCTATTAGTTCAACAGAAAAAAAGGACATTAACAAAAATGGTAATTTTTGAAATCTCAAGAAGAGATTTTATATGAATTTATAGGGTTAAATATACTTACCATGAAATTACATTTATATTATATAGAATATGTTTGCTTTCACAACATGTTCTCATCGCAATTAACTAGGTGATTAAAAATTACATCCATGAGATGTACTCACCTACGTCATAGTTCACCTGTGTAACATACACTAGCTTTAGTTTTAATTTGTCGTTTAATTGAATAATTTCAATTAAGTGAACAAAAAACGGAATTTATTCCAGGGGTGGTGGTGGATTGTGGTAAGTATATTTAACCCTATAAATTCATATAAAATCTCTTCTTGAGATTTCAAAAATTACCATTTTGTATGAATTTGGTTAAATATACTTACCATGAAATTACATTTATATTATATAGAATATTTACTGATTAACAAGCAGTATTTCATTTGGTGGAGGATAAATTCTCTCACACACATACAATTTCAACATATAAAAAATTATGTGAAATTTTTTAAAAAGTAACTCCATTAAATTTTGTAAATACGGATATTAGAAAAAACCGAAATTACTGAATTTATTATACAATGAAGCTATGCTGCATAACTATATGTATCAATGGCAAACTTTGCAGATTGTATGAATACAAGTATGCAAAATTAATAGACTTGATGTAGAGTTGTCTCAATGGCACTCACATGTATATATACCCCATCTTTCTATATCTGATGAATAAATAATCTGCAGGTCAGTATAGAAATAATTATATTAAAGCTCCTTCATTATGAGCTAAATGTGTTGTAATATTTATGCAACAGTAAATAAGCATTTATTTCTGAATAGGTTGTTCTTGTTGCTTGTACAAATCGACAAGAACTAATCCAACCTTAATTTCATTACTTTCCACTTTAAAACTTCAGTTTATTTGGAAACATTATTACCTTTCTTTAACTTTCCATTGTTTTCTCTATGTTAATATAATAACAGATAATATATGATTGCTGTCATCTTTTGATAACCTGATCAATATCACATCTTTGGAAATAAATTCTTTTCTACTTAATTAAAGAATTATAATCAATTAAAATATACTTTTTAAATAAGTGTCCTTAATACAATCAAAGTTTATTAAAGACTCAAACCAAAGTTGTTTCATGATTATGCTAAATCTGGATTAATCTTTAAACTTTTTTAAAGTTATAGTCCCTGAGAATTTGCTTCTCTGCTAGATATACTACTTTTAATATTTTATAGATTTAGAATAAAATATTTTCATCAAGAGAAGTCTTGTACTATTGTATAATGACAATTCTCTAAACTGACTAAATTTAAAAAATCTGATAAAATTTCTATGAGTGGTAGAACCTTTGAATACAATGTCTACCATTTCAACCATGACCAATATTTTTGTTTTGTATTGGACTACTCAAGTGTAAAAATACAGAAATGGACAAATCAGTGGAAAAGTTTCAGTATACATGTTTCCATTGATATACTGCTTCCACAGAACATTTGGATGTTGAGCTGAATTAAAGCCATAATTGTTGTCCTTATAAGTCCAAAAAGAATGCTAACAGATGATTTTCTCCAGCTATGAAAAATCTGTCTAAAATAAAATGTTTTGATATTTCTAATTAACATTTGACAACGGTTAACTTTCTAGAATATCTTGCCATGTACAGTTCCAAATTTAAAGAAAACAAAAAATTTGACATAATGAACAACTCTTGTATGTTGCTCTTGATAATTGTTTATATTAATTTCAGAATTTATTTCGCTATCAGAAATACTAAAATGCAACTTGTCAAATATAGTTCTATAGTTGTATTTAAAGAAAAACACTTGTTTGGCAATATGGAAAACACTTGTACTAACTTGCAGTATCCTTAAGTGTTCTTAGTTATTTCAGAAATGGTTTCACTATCAAAAATGCTCATTTTATTTCTGCCTTGGTTCACCTCATCTGAATCCTATACATTCTGATATGATTCAATATATATCAACCAAACAGCTTTTGGTAGTATTTTGTGACTTCAACCAAGTCATTTGGTTAACTTAGTCACTCAGAAGAATTTTGCATTTGTCCCCAGATTTGGCAAAAACAAAATTAATGTGATTTAAATAATCACATCTTTCAAAACAAAATTGAATCAAAATTCAAAGTAATTGTTTAAAATAAACACATTTCAATTTTGTGTAGCATATTCTTGCATAAGATACTAACTCTATGCTATATATTTATATTATTCTGGCTGGTAATATGGAAATTGAAAAGTGAATAATTACCATCAATTCCGAGGTTAAAATCACATGCATTCGGAAAACCTTCCTGCATATAGATAATACACAACTTGACTTTGACCAGACTAGATTTTTGTAACTTTATGCTTATAATGAGCAAAAATAAAAAAAATAAACAGTGACATTTTAATATTTAGGTATAATATTAAGAAAATGTCTCGCATTTGATTTGATATAATCATGGAATTATCATACTATATTTTACTTCCA
Source organism: Mytilus edulis (assembly GCF_963676685.1). Lineage (NCBI taxonomy): Eukaryota > Metazoa > Mollusca > Bivalvia > Mytilida > Mytilidae > Mytilus > Mytilus edulis. Next base: position 90,643,505 of record NC_092348.1, read on the forward strand.
TGTACTATTCTTAGACTATTGAAAGCTATTTGCTAACTATTAATCAGTCTTTTAAATAAATTGCTTTTCCTACATTTTGCTGTTAGATTAACTGCTTCTACACTGGTGCTAAAATTTGAGAACCAATTGAAATGTATATATATTATATGTTTATATTGGTACATCATGTGTTACTCCAAAAAAAAACTCTTCTTTTTTTCTGCATCTCGTAAAGACTGACTAAATAAAAGGTTTATATAAAGAGCTGTATAATAGATAGTTTCAAATCTTGAGAACTACTTCAATTTCCTAGACCATGTCTAGCATTTTAAATAAATCCTGCATCCACAATGCTTTAAATCTTATTTATTTATTTACCAATATTTTACTAATTTTTTTACAAGATCTAAATTAATGATAATCTTGTTTCTATAAATCAGCATATTTGAGTCCTCTATACTTCAGAATTCTGAATCAATATTTAACTCTAGGAAAAACAATGTGTAGCCATTGCATAAGCTGTTGGGTTCTACCAATCTCACATTAAGAATAAAACAGACCCAATGAATGAATCCTTATAGCAGAAACTTGCCCATCTGTTGGCATTGCTTAGAAAACTTAAGATGTAAATTAAGGCATAATTTTCTATCTTAAAAAGAACATCCAAACTCCTTTTGCTTTCATGATTGGAATATATATGTATAATTTGACAGTGATTCCCATATAGTGAGGGTAAGATAGTCTCTTAAGTCTTACGTTATCACCTCTTTTTTGTGTACTCAAAACAAAACAGAATTAGTACATATTATATTTAATAAATGCATTGGCAATGTACACTCTGAATTATGTAATCAATATATAAGCCATTACCTTGAATGAGTCTTTGTGAAATGCATCATGGCATCCCCTAAACTCTTTATTCAATAGACAATCTAATGTTTACATAAAAACATATAAAAGCCTTTGTTTCCTTACTGCCGACAAAAACAAACAATTGGTTATAGCAGTTCATACTTATAATATTCATGTTCTTCTTGTCATAAGTAAACTGACCATGAAATTTAATATTAGTAAAAAGAGTTGTCACAAGCTATCAACTGTATTTAGAACAGTGCTCCATTCTTACTGTCTCCATGTCTGTTAGAGCATTGGAGAATTATTTATCAGTAAAAAAATAATTAAATATTTACAGCAATTTGCTGTTCTGGAAAAATATTTCAGGCTTCTAGAATTACTGTCCTGATTTAAACTGGACATATTTAAAAGAAGTATGTATTGGTATGCTTAAACTACAATCACATTTGTATTGTACTAGATAACAATGTATCATTTTAGTGTCTTTAATATCTGTCTTGACTATTTCCAGACACTTGTTCAATATATTTTCAATATGAGCAAATATGTTAATTGACTAAACTGTTGGTTCATCACAAAAAACAATGTGCAACCAAATATTAGCTATGCTTGTGTTGTTTTAAAATATAATAAAAGTATTAACATAATGTTCCCTGGGTGGAAGGATGTCTAGAAAAGTCAGATAGACCTGGACTTAAATTCACTAGTCTGATTCTAATTTATTTTATTTGCAACAATCATCCACGTGCAATTCTATGCTCCATAAATATCAATGTGCAATCAATAAATAGTTATGATTTAATTTTATGTATGATATCAAATCTGTATTTTATTAGAATGAATGCAACTTATAGATTCTAAATCATGCATGTTGTTCTAGTTCCTATGTTTCCTGTATGAAACATGTCAACATTAATCAAATAGACTTGGGCAAAATCCCTATTCTATTTTAAGTCTATAGTGATCCATTGAGCACGTTTTATTTTCAATAAATATGGTTTATGTTCCCTGAATGGAAGGTTAACCAAAAAAATATCATCAGTTGTGGGCAAAATCCCTATTCTGATTGTGATGTATTTATCAACTGTTAAAACAGTATCACTGTTGGTCTACGCTCCCTGTATGGAACGTTTTCCAAATAAAACAATCAGAAATGGGCAGATTCCCTTTTCTGATTGAAATTTATTGAACCAATTGAGGTTCTAGTCACAATAGTGGTATACGCTCCCATACGGACGTTATCCACATTAAAATAATCAGATCTGGTCAAAATACCTATTCTGATTTAATAGTTATGTGTTTACACAGTCTCGTGTACCAGGTGTACACGTAACAGACTGCAAATTGTAAACAATCGAACCAATTGAGGTTCTAGTGACAATAGTGGTATACGCTCCCATACGGACGTTTTCCACATGAAAAACAATCAGATCTGGTCAAAATACCAATTCTGATTTTAATATAGTGATGTGTTTACACAGTCCCGAGTCGTGTACAGACTGCAAATTGTAAACAATCGACTTTATCCAAACTTTACACTCGACCTGTTTCGTAGCATTGCTCTAATGCAGTGAAAAATCCGGTCAGCTAAGCGTGAAAAAAGAAATAAACATCCGTTTAAAAATATATCTTTTTAAAAACGTAGCACTCACGTAACATGTCCGATTTTGACAGCTAAATTCTGCCTTTCCTCGGACCCGATTTAATGTTTGAAAATGGCGGCTAAACAAAGGTCATTTTCTATGTTGTCGTATTTCCAGACTCGTAAGCTGTAAAAATGACGAAAACGTGCATATCAGAAACTTGGCAGAAGCGCTGTATTCTGATTCACATTAAATTAATCGTATACCGAAATTCCGAAAACAAATAATGTCTTTTATAAAACATAAGGATTTTCAACAGTAAACTGTTAAAAATCCTTGCCGACGAGAAACATGCGTTCTCTTGAACGCAAAAATTAAAACTAAAGCTAGTGTATGTTACACAGGTGAACTATGACGTAGGTGAGTACATCTCATGGATGTAATTTTTAATCACCTAGTTAATTGCGATGAGAACATGTTGTGAAAGCAAACATATTCTATATAATATAAATGTAATTTCATGGTAAGTATATTTAACCAAATTCATATAAAATGTATGATTCTTTCGAAGGCAGATTGTGAGCGTAAATGAACGGTGACCCCATTTTTTTATTTCATTTTTCTATTTAGTATAAGATAAAGTTTATTTATAGAAAAATATAGCGAAATCCTATATTAAATAAAAAATTTGATTTAGACCCGCGAGCCCCCTTAAGGGGGTTCGCGGGTCTAAATCATTTATATAGGATTTCTCTATATTTTTCTATAAATGAACTTTATCTTGTAGTTAATAGAAAAATAAAATAAAAAAATGGGGTCACCGTTCATTTGCGCTCACAATCTGCCTTTGAAAGAAGCATACATCTTTGTAAAAGTGTTTTTTTTTCTGTTGAACTAATAGGAGAAATAAATGTAATATCGAAATAAAAAAGAAGAAATTTATTACAGAAATCGCCCAAATTTTTAAATAATTTAGTTTAAGTACAGCATATATCGAAATTATATTAAAAAATATAGGTCACCGATGAGTTAAAAGAGATATTTCAATTTTAAAGCCAAAAAATGGCATTTTTCCACCAAAGGGAGATAATTTGGAACTTTTTCAATGATGTTTACATTTTAAAAGTCATCTGAAGCCAACACGAATTAATTGTTTTGAATGTTTTTTGTACCATATGATAAAATAACAACTACAAAAGGTTATAAATAAAATTTGTAATGAAAAACAAATGTTTAATTTTTTTCTGAAATTTTTATACCCTCGAGCCTCCTTAAGCCTTATATTTAGGACTATCAACATAAAATCAATGATCAGTAAAGCAGGCCAGACATTTCAGCGTGTGGGCTCTTGTTATTTCCGTATCAGGCATTCAATGATTCAAACCACAATTAGTGTTGTCAAACAAACTGAAATATTATGGTAATGGAGACTACACTTTCAAAATCAGTAGATCTTTTTCCAATAGGTAGGTATTGGGTGCAACTAAAAATCGGTAGATTTGGCATGAATGAAAACAATGTAACTAAGGTTAAGTAGAATACAGACGGTTTAAATCATTCCGACATCCTTGGAAGTGAATGGCTGTTAATCTGTACAATTTTATAAAGACTCAGAAGTATTGACAAAACCTATATAAGATGGTCTGCAGACTTCCTATTGACAAAACCTATATAAGATGGTCTGCAGACATCCTGTATTAAGTTATAGGACGATAGATATTTTCATCAAATCATAGTAATTTTACAAACTTCATAAAAGTCTGTCTTTTATCAATATATTCACCTAACAAGGATGTATGACGTTATATAGGATATTGTCTTGTCAATGGACAAAAATTGCACTCGATTTCTTACCATTTTTATCAGACTTTTATACTGGAAAAGATATTATTAATTCTATATATAGTCTAACAAAGGTTACATTTTTGTAAAACTACATATTCCAGTGCTATTTTGGGTCAAATACTTCATTTTATTTTAATTTAACTTTTAATTTTACAGAAACAAAATGGTAATATTTTTTTGTCTATTCAAGATGATGAAATTGAGAAATTCAACATGGAACAGTTTGTATGCCCTTGTCATAGCAGAGGGGGCACTGAGTTTTATCCTTGTCTGTCTTTACATCTATACGTCCCAAAGTGGGTTTCTGTTCTCTAACTTTAGTTAGTGTTAACCAAATGTTTTGAAACTTGTACATAGTGCTTACTTTCTAAAAACACAGATCAAGTTTGAAAATTTGCTTCACTTTTACCGTTCTAGAGTTATGACCCTTTTTTTCGTTTTCTTTCTCTTAACTTAAGTTTGCCTCAACCAAATGTTATGAAACTGATGTCCCTTTATAACAACATATATGAAAATGTGGGCATCATCTGTGTTTGATGGACTCATTTATGTTTAGGATGTTATCTGTGCGAAAGGCTTTGTCCTGTCCCATTACCATTACCGTTAAATGTTACTTACCAAATTATAGTTTGAATTCACCTCTACAAATTGATCAAATGTAAAGAATTTCAGCTCATTGCTTCAGTGAAAGGTTGTTAATATGAAGCAAGAACAATTTAATAACAATTACCCTTACCATCTAATTCCAGTAATTGCCTGTCTGGTGACCAGTTTGTAGAGTGAATTTAAACTAATAATGTCAAACAATTCACCAATTGGTACTGTCAAATGACAAAAACCTTTTGATTTTAATAACATGCGGGTTAAATTGTTCCTAATTTACTATATGAACCTTTTACTAATGTAAGAAACTGTACTGCCTTTAATTCTGACTAGAAAAGGTCAATTAGACAATGAAGTACACCCCTTTCAATTTATGTCTTTCACTGAAAACTTATGTACGCCTTTATAAAGTCATTTCCCAGATAGAGGGGAACACCTGTATCCCTGCAATATTAAAATTCACCAAGCTTCTTCATGATTGTCATAATGCAGTATAAACTAGAAATAATGTTTGTTTTGTAAGTACTTAATCACAATTTCCAAAGGACAGCAGTGCTGATTATCAATTATAAGAATTATATCTGCCAAAGATTATTTGTGCAATATAGCATCATATTTTTTCAACCACTCACTCAACATGGAAAGGAAGAGACGATACCCCTAAACGCCTGAATGATATTCACTAAAACCAAAGTTTATGACAGAAAGGCAATGAACTTGAAAGTTGTCTTTTAAGATAACATGAAAACAACTCAATCTTTTAGTTTCGTAGTGCTGTTTGATTCCTTTTTGCAGAGACTTAAAATAGTTGAAATATTGAAATATTGCAAATGTTTGGGGTTTTTTTTCTTTTCAGAATGGGATTGGCAATATCTCTTGTTGGAACTGTCAAAGAAAAGGTTTGTTTGAATAATATATACACTCTTTATAGTATTAGAGATACATTTGTAGTTATAGCAATAGATGATTTTCATTTGCTAACTAACAAAGGGTATTTGTCTTGCATGCATATTGCTTCTTTCAAATTACTTTTACATTGACTTTCTTTAAATAGCTTTGCTGTTCTCTATATTAAGTAGAACACCACAGATGGAATTATAATCTGTATTATGAAAACTAAAAATAATTTCCTTTGGGATCCATTCTTTTAAAAAGTTGTCTGCAGCAATTTTTATTTTCTGGACACAAAAGATAAGTATGGTCAGATCATGTTTTCTTACTTCATATGAATTCGTAATATGCATACTTTTTCAATGGAAATTGTGAGGTCACATGCATTTTTTTTTTTTTTTAACTTTTGATATTTTTATTTCCAACAATTACAACATATACATGACATACATACAATATAATACATATAAGATAAATACAATGTCATTTTTATAAATAAATCTTAATTGGAAATATTTTACATTTTCTATTAAAAAGATAAATAGATAAAAAAAAGAAATAAAGAAGGAAAGCAAAACACAAAACGATTATCCAGTTACATCCCTATCTATATTTTAAATTTCACATAATTATGTTGGAAAAAAAATATTTTCAAAATTAATGAGACATATTCTTTCGTAACAGCCATCAACACAGATCAAGTACATAACATGACAATAATATTTTCTTTAAAATAGATCATAATTAAATAGTCATAAGTAATTGTAACCAAAAAAAAAAGACATTAGCTGGTATTCAATAAAAGTTTTTCAAAAACATTCCATACATTGTCAAATTCAGTTATCTTTTTATTTTTTACAGCTATCATACTCTCTAATTTATACATATCTTTCAGCTTTATTATAATTGCTTGCAATGAGAGATTCTGTTTAAAGCATCTAGAATTATACACATATTGTTTAATATAAAGAAAAATCTTGTTATATGGGTTGTTGGGGAATATCTTGGATAAGTCTCCAAAAAGAAAGTTTAATTTATTCTTTGGGAGACTTATTCCACCGGAAAGGAACCAGTTATCAATATCCTGTAGAAAATTGTGTACAGTATTGCAATTCCAAAATATGTGTTCTATAGACTCTTTATCTGATTTACAAAATGTACATAAAGGATCATCGGTCACATTTATTTTAATTAAATACTGATTTGTGGCAATAATGCAATGGTTAATCCTATATTGCAACCACTGTAATTTACTATTTTAGTAACAGCAAAAGGCAGTCTGAAAATCTTTTTCCAGTTTCTGTTCACCTAAAATTTTAACCCACTTTTAAAAGCGGTCCAATAGGAATAACATAATTTCTTGTCAGTACAGAATACATATCTTTTGATCCTTTACAATGTTTTAAAAATATGATCCATCTCAATAGAACTTAAACCCATGAGAAGAAGATATATTTTGCAAATTTCAATACTAAGTTCTGTAATTTAAAGTCCGTCATAGCACTTTTTATTATACATGGAACACATTCACTTATATATTGACTTTATTAACTGTTCCAATAAAGTAAAAAAAGTTATATACTAATCTGTTACCTTGGATAATAAAACTGGAATGATAATTGAGGACAGTATTACACAATATAAGAATAAGGAGATGTGGTTTTATTGCCAATGAGACATCTATATATCCATAGTTCAAATGAAGCAACTATGCAACCAGGTTTTTCCAATGTTGTTGTTTGCATTTCTTATTTGCTTAATATGGAATTAATGTATTTCAATTCTCTCTAACAATATAGCTTAAGGAGTTGGTTTTCAAAATCTTTCTGTTTCCTTATTTCCATTTGTTTTGAGCTTTATTTTGAGAACAAATATTCTGAATTAGATGAGAAAGCTTTCTTTAGTTCCAAGGTTACATTTCTCTAATCTGTGTAACGTGTAATATTTGTATTGCTTGAACTAATTCGTTCTGAAAGCAGGATTCATCTGTCAACATAACAACTAAGCGGATCATATAATTAAATTATATTTATTCTCTTTTAATTATTTAATTTCCTTGTTTGCACAATATTGTGTAAGTTCATTGTCGCCATTACTCACCCACGACAACTTGTACTCTAATTAGATTTTCTTCATCCTTCTTTAGCTCAAGAACGTAGAATTTGTTACAATTATCTGCCATATTAGCAGGTTTTTCGTTCTCAAAATGTACTTCACAATTAATTTCCTTATTCCATATGACATGGTTAGGAAAATTAATAGCATTTGCAAAAGGACAATATTTATTTTATTGGGAACATAAAATAATTTATTATTTGTATTTTAATTTCTATTTTGTATTAAGAAATTATCTCTAGAAAAAATAGTTTTCCTTTGAAATTGATTAAAAGGGTACACTATAAAAGAGATGAAATCAGTACCACTTTTTGTTTGTAAACTTTATAAAAAAAAAAAAAAAAAAAAAAAAAAACAACAAAAAAAACACTTAAGGTACATATTAATGTATCTTCATAAATTTGTGTATACCATATGTTGACTTCTGCAGAATCTTTTGTTTTTATCTCTGAAAATATTTTTTAAGAAGGTAAATAAACACTGAAGCAATAAATGTAAGTTAGAAGACAAATTTCCTCAAGAGTCCATATAAAGCAAATATTTAAAAAAAAAAACTATAGGTCACTTCACTGTACAGCTGCCAACAATGAGCAAAACCAATACTACATAAAATCTGTAAAAGGCTCTGACATGGCAAATGTATAATACATGTAGTTCAATCAATAAACTTAAGTCTGAATATGTGCACAAAAACAAATCAAAACTGATGCTGTCATGTTTTTGCCATTGATAAAACATCTGAATTTAAAGTATATCTAAATAAGTGTCTTCCTTGTTTTGACAGGTATGGTACCATTCTAACTGTAACACCCGAGGGAAAGGATGTTATAACACAAATCTAACTGATTATGGGGGATGCTGTATATGGTATGATGAACCTAAGGTATTTATTAGTATATGGCAGGAAAACAGGTTTTATTAAGTTGAAATAGCTTTATTTTGAAATATTGTGAACAATGTACATCATTATATAATCCCTTTCCAAAGATGATATACACTGCTTTGCCCATTGTCTGTCCGTATTCTTTCAATTAATCCTAAATACTTCCTATCAATATGTTAAAATCTCAGTAACTACAAATAAGATCTCCCTGAAAATAGTAATCAAGCTGTATTTGAACATACTAAACAGTTTGGTGTGCTTTCACATTCATTTTTATTAGCTTCCTGTTTGCTAAATATTTATGGAGGAGATATCTTTATGTTAAATTACAGTAATTGTTTACATAGTTGACAATGGGAGCCTTTTTGGGTCCTTTGTTTGCACTATAAAAAATCTGTTGATAAAAATGACAAAATTTTGAATTATCAACACCTTTGTAAGAAAACCACTGCAGCGTTTTTGATGGAAAAGGACATTTTTTAAGGTTACTCAACTGTTTCGGAATTTTTGATATAGCATGAATGAAGTAGACTGTTTTCCAATTTTATTCTGTCTGTTACAGCTACTATCTGATATACAGGAGCACCTTGATATCACCATTGATTCAGTACAACCTGATATGAAAGTGGCTATTAATGAATTTGATGGTAAAGTAACATATGGTCAGAGAAGGAAAGTTGGAGGTAGGTTCAAGATTTCGGGGTCAGGAATCCGCACAAAACCTGTATCTATAATAGTCTTCCTGATCTGTTTCACTATAGCAAAGTAATTTGACTTTGAAAATGGTTCAACGATCAGTTACCTGAAAAGAATTTAATTTTGGATGTAACACGTCTTTTGATTGGCTGACGTCATTTTGTTTATCCTATCAGACACAATTTTGTCATTTGACCATGACGTCATCAATGTTTTTTCATGATTTACACCACTTTAGAACAGAATTTAGAATTAAATTATAAGAAATAACTGTAATATTTTGTCAGTCTATCTGAAATAACATAGAAAATGTGGTGCACACTGTAAAATAACATGCTACACGCATTATTCTGTGTGCGTCACATTTTTTATGTTATTTCTCCATAGACAGAAAAAATATTACAGTCATTCTTTGAGTAATGTTGCTGATAAAATTTAGAATCAAAAGGGAAATATGTCAAAGAGACAACAACCCAACCCAAAAGCAGATACCAGATGAAGGCCACCAATGGGTATTTAATGCAGAGTGAAAATCCAGCACCCTGTCCCAGAGGTAGGCCTCAGCTGGCCCCTAGATAAAAATGTGTACTAGTTCAGTGAAATGGATGTCATACTAAACTCCAAAAACATACAAGACTTACAAAGACCAGAGGCTCCTGACTTGGGACAGGAGCAAACATTTGGCAGAGTAAAACCATGTTTCATGAGATCTCTTCTTCTGTTAAATGTACATTAATAACATTTGTAGTGAAAGGGAAAACATTCTAGATTACAACTTCGGTATCACTTCTTTTTGTAAGTGAAATTTCTACTTAGTCAAAAATAAAAGGTTTTCAAAATCCTATGTGGGACCCATGCTCTATAGATATTTTTGGTTATTCAAATACAATTACACAACTATATTCCTAATGTATGCTTGAATACATTATAATTACCTATTAGACTAGTGCTATTAATGATGACTGATTTTCAGTTTTATAATATGCAATTAAACATGTATTACAATATCTATTATTATTTGTCTTACAGGTGGGTCATACAAAGGTCACATAGAAACATTGGCTCCATCTGTTAAAGAATTAGCAGAACTAGAAAAGAGAGCTCAGACGTCATTTATAGATCTTAAATACAGGAAAAAGTTCATGACTAGATAATTGGATATATATTTTTAGATCCACAGTAATCGTGATGTTAACTAGTCCTTAGGTCCTGAGATTATGTTTATATTAAGCTTTAACATTTTCAATTTAATAAACCTGACTGTGGAGGTATTCAGACATTCATTGTTGTGCAGTTAAATATGAATGAAATCCTTTATTAATGCTTTTTGGTGCAATTGTTATGTTAAGAATATAAATATAGGGGATTAAAGTATAAAAAAATAAAGGGAATAAGTACATTATTATGGATTCTGTTGTTGTTAGTTTCACCCTGTTCACACTACATTTTTATTCGGCAATGTTCATAGATTTACTTTAAAATAATGTTCACATATTAAAAGAGATCTGGAAAGATTTATGATAACAAAGCAGAACCAGGTGCTCTGCAGGGCGCAGCTTTATACGACCGCAGAAGTCCAACCCTGAACATGGACACAATATTCAAGCTTGATACAGCTCTGAATTTTGATTGCGATCAAATTTTTGACATAATATGAGTTTCTGACACAAAACAAGTGTCAAGAGATTACAAATCTATTGCGCAATATTGTGCAATTAAAGATTTCTACTTTTCAAAAATTTGAAATTTTAGAAATTTGAGAAAAAAAATTGAAAACAACTACCACCCTCTTTTATTTGGCAATTAGTCCAAAACCTGACATTTCTTTATATATAATATACAAGTAATGAAGGGAGGTAAATCCAAACATACCCAATATTGTATGTTAAATGTTTTTGAATTACCTCCCTTACACTGCTTTTAAATTGTCTTAATTGTCCATTGACCAGAAATACCTAGCTTTTCCCCTTTTTTGTCCCTAATTCCGAAATAGTTGAGCCATAACCCCCATATGTTAATACTAACCATTCCTTCATGGTATGGAAACTTGAGGTTTAATTTCAAAGAAATTCATACACTAAAACACAAGTTATTGTTTGAAAACTACAAAAATGATTATTTTGGGTCCCTTTTTTACCCCTAATTCCAAAACTGTTGGGACCATAACCCCCAAAAATCAATCCCAACCTTCCTTTAGTGGTATTGAACCTTCTTATAAAAATTTATGGATCCATACACTTTAACACAAGTTATTGTTTGTAAACTAGAAAAATGCTTCTTTTTGGCCCCTTATTCCTACATATTTGGGGAAATTAACCCCAAACTGAAACCCAGCCTTCCCTGTGTTATAAGGAAACTTGTGGTACAATGTCATCTAGAGATCCATACAGTTACAAACAAGTTATTGTCTTGAAACTAGAAAATGCTTGTTTTTGGCCCTTAATTCCTAGACTGTTTGCCCAATAACCCCTTAAAATAAATCCCAACCTTCTACTTATGGTATTAAACATTGTGGTACAATTTCAGAACAATTGAAATACTAATACACAACTTTTTATCCTGAAACTAGATAAATGCTGTTTTTGGCCCCTTTAGGCCCCTATTTCCTAAACCTTTGGGACCATAACCCCCAAAATCAATCCCAAGCTTCCTTTTGTGGTTATACACATTGTATTAAAATTTTACTGATTTCTTATTACTTATTCAAAAGTTATTATCCGGAAACAATCCGTCTTCCGACGAAGCTGATGACGACATGATACCAATATACGACCAAATTTTTTTAAATGTTTGCGGTCTTATAAAAACCATTATAGGTCGAAGTATGTCTTCAACACAGAAACTTGTTTCACACTGAACAGTAAGCTATTAAAGGGCCCCAAAAATGACTAGTGTAAAACCATTTAAACAAGAAAACAAACAGTCTAATCTATATAAACAACTAGAAAAGAGAAGCACGTATGAACCACATCAATAAGCAACAACTTCTGAACATCATGTTCCGGACTTATGGCAGTTACAAACAAACGCAGCAGGTTTAAATGTTAAATAGGTACCAACCTAGACTCTTAACAATGATACAATTGTTTTCAAAAATAGATATGCATTTTGTCCTGCCTGTGATGTAAACTGTGTGTATGAAAACTTAATATTTCAGAGGGTACTTCTACTTGTTATCAATAGTAGGATAACCATATTTGGCATATGGATCCTGGACCTGATATCTAGGATCAATAATAAAGGTTAAAATTACGTGATTAAGATCTTTTTCTCAGAAACTAAAAGTGGTAGTAAAATATATGTGGTGTATGTCTCAATATGAAATTGAGAAGATGTTGCAGGTATAATTGCCAATGAGACAAATCTCCACCAGAGACCAAATAACATAGAAATTAACAATTATTGGTCACTGTACTTCCATCAACAATGAAACATTCTGCATAGTCAGCTAATAAATTGCTCAAAACGACAAATGTAAAACAATTCAAACTAGAAAACTAATGGCCTGGTAAAGCTTAAACAAACAATGAACGAAACACAATTCTGATATGAAATGAAGGAACAAACAACAACCACTGATTTACAGGCTCCAGACTTGTGTCAGGCACATACAGAATGGCAGGTATTGTCAGTCATGGACCTCATTTTCACAGTACTCTGTCAAATATAAGTTTTAGTGGATTGGTTCTTTTCCCGGATACTATAAGCAATAGGTCAACTATATGCAAAGTTAGAAATAATAAAAAGGTGTACATGTCTGTTTCCTGATTCATCTGACCAATACCCCATTTTCATGGTTCCTTTGTTGGTGTCAAGTTTTCCTGGTCTATTACTTAATTCTCATGGTTCCTTTGTTAGTGTTAAGTTTTCCTGGTCTATTACCCAATTATCATGGTTCCTTTGTTAGTGTCAAGTTTTTGTGAGTTTTTATGAGTTTTTGAACAGCGGTATACTTCTTTTGCCTTTATTTCCAGGGTAGGTTTTGATTCTTAGATACTTTAAAAAATAAGCGAACCATATTGAATGCATGAATTGATTCTAAGGTAAACATGTCTGTCTGACATGTATCATATGACCTTGACCTCATTTTAATGGTTAATTGGTCAATGTTAATTGTTTGTGGATAGGTTTGTTTCTAAGATACTTCAAGCAGTAGGTCAACTATATTTTGGTATTAAATGATTGTACGGGGAAAATGTCTGTCTGGCAGGTTTGATCTGAGCTCGACATTGACCTCACTGTCATAGGTCATCGATAATGTAGTTTATGTGATACTTGTATTAAAATTTAAAACTAGACATTTGACATCAAATCAATCATGGTCAGTAAGGAGACATTTAAGAGTGTATTAAAATTATTAAATGCTTGTATATTCATTGGGTGGTGTGTCTAGATTAATTGGGTAATGTCATTCGTGAAAAGTGAGCTTTAAATTTATTCACCGTTTCTTAGATATCTATCTTGAACTTGTTATGTTGGCCTTAGTCACCCATTTATAATGTTTAGGACGTGTTTTTGTCTTTGCACAGTCCTTATGTATCCAGCAACAACCAGTGCTTACCTGTGCACTCTGCAAAACGTTGATGTATTCTACTAATGCACTGCTATTCATGTGCAATGTCTGTCCCGTTACGCCAGTGCACTCTGGTTTACTGGTGCACGTATTTACCTGTGCACTATAACCGCACAGTCTCCTATGATCCTATTACCCAGTGTGTATGTTCAACTTATATACTCCTGCAACCTTGTTCAGGTACGCAGTATCTTATTAAGAATCTACTTTGTTTTATAAAGTGTAAATAATTACCTTTTTGCTTCAAGAAATCTTGACTACTAGTATCCAATAAGCGACTTTTTTTTATGGTGGAAGTGTTTGACAACCCTACTGGCTATACAGCCTTCTCTTTTTCTGACAGATGATGATGGAAGTTTAGCAACCTTGACTGACTAAACCGCCCTCGAACCTTCGTACGTTCGTGTCGGTTTGATAGTCCGGCTATCCAAAGGATATCGCGGACTTACTTCTACCTATTGTACGGTTACAGATCTGTTGACCGTTTTGCTCTAACCTTGCATCAAGGAGTATGGTATGGAGTATCTGGCCGTTCCAAGATCGACACTGCTGTTGTTTCTGCCTTTGGAGATGACATTATTAGTGGCGATGTGTGTGGTGGTGTCCGGAGGAACTTGGGATAATCTAGGTCAAATCTCTCGTCGTAGTCAATCCGACATCGCTTGCCTCTGTCTTTGGTTGGTTAAAGATAGTATTGGCGATATCATGCCTTCCTGGGGTTGAACGGACTGATGACTATGTCCGTTTTGATGACGATACGCTTGGGTTCACCTTGGTATTTAGTAGATGTTATCTCCTTGTTTCCCTCTAGCGATGTTTCAGCTTCTGTTTCCTGATTCTGGTCTACGCTGGTGGTTGATATCGTACCTCAGCCGATGTTGCAGCAGAGCTTTTGCCCTGCACCCACTGGTCATAATCCCTTCTCCTGGTGGATGGTGGTTTGTTCTTTTTCATTTTCAGAGCCGGCTTGGGTTTACTGAAGGATGCCTCTGGTTCCTTAGCCTTGTTCGATATTAACTGTACTGTCACCTGGTCAGTACTTGCCGAAAACTTCAAAACAGGTTCTTTACCAGACACGTTCATGGCTGCTAATTAAGATTTCAATCCATCAGGGATTTCCATAATATTTTGTCCAAGAAGTGAGTTGTGTTGTGAGCTGTGATCAGTATAGTAAACTATGAAACCCTCGCACTTTCTAACAGCGCATCGGATTTTCTACTAAGTATTGGACCATACCATTTACTTTTGACGTAACCAAATATTTAATTCCTATGAGTGTGTAGAATACCGACACCTTCTTGCTTTTGAATGACGGCCCTTATTTTTACAACTACGGGTTGAAATATTTCCGGGTTTGCTAACCATAAACTGTCAGTTTCTAAATATTATAAATTGCCATAGCAATGCATAAACAACAAAAAAAGTAGCCAAACATTCACTTTCCAAAATAAAAAGAGTTCGTATAACAATGTGTTTACTTGATAATAGTCATAATAAGTTGAGCCCCAGTAAAAGAAACAGGTGACCTATTTTCATCATATTTCCGACAATCCGACGTCTCCAGAAAATGCGTCCCCGCATTTACCGATATCATCTGAGCACGTCTACATCAAGTGGGCATTTTTCAGTCCCAAACGCTATCCGGGTATTGCCTCGAGCCATGTCATTAAAAGACCATAAATCTAAATATCATAAAACAACTGTTACTTCTTCAGTAACTAAACACAAGAACAACTTGAAAGTGTATCTACCCCACATGACTATATTCCAGCTCAACTGTATACTAACATCGGAGGAAACATTTAACATAGGCATCAACTTTACCCTAAGAACCCTTAGTCGATTTATATCTATTTCAAATATGCAAGCTGACCGATTTTTGAGCCCCCAATTTTTAACCATCAAAACCAACAAGCCAATTAGTGAATTTGAAAACCATCGAAAACCGGTATGAAATAACTTTGCCTAACAACCAGCTACTTATGGACCTCTCAAAGAGCTGGTTGAGAGGGATCTTTAACGTGCACAAAGCGTGATACTCCCTGAACACGGGACTTCGGATTCAACGTCCCCATCCGAAGGACATATTAATTAAAATACTAGTATACAATAAGATAACATTTATAGTAGTGATTGCCTCACTTTTGATTACATATTAAACTGTCTTTCAAACTAGACTCATAAAAACTTGTATACGTTTCCATCTTCCTACTTATGGCGTGCACTAAATATACATGATAAAGAATATAAATATACAACAATCAGATCCACGTCATCTAACAAAATCAAGCAGCCATGCCGGTAACCCTGCACAGACTCTGTCTGTAGTCTGACTCATCCCTTGAATCACTTGGATCAATTATGTTGTCCGCACTATCATACATCTCTACTTCTCCTTTCAGATGTTGGCCCTTGCACAATCTCGTTCTATCTACATGTATAACTTATGGTCTACTACGCCTTCCACAATTAATGAGACAATTAACATCAGAGTATTTTTTGAGAACTCGAAAAGGCCCACGCTAGAAGGATGTGAAATTGAGTGAATGACCAATTTTTCAAATTGGAAAGAATATGTATACCTGGTCGCCTTTCATGAACTTGCTCCAGTTGAACTGTTTATCACAATACTTTTTTCTGCATAACATTTCCTGCCCTGCATGTTTTTGAACAAAGTGGTGAGCTTCTGCCATTCGTTCTTGAAGTTCCCACGCCCATTTTTGGTGGAAATTTTTTAAAATAATCAGGTACCTTGTACATAAGGTCGACTGGTAGTTTCATGTTGAGCTGATATTTATGCCATCATAACGTAGGGCAGTAAGCAATCCCAATTTGAATGGTGTTCATCAAACTCTAAGCAGTCTATATTTTTGCCAATGTGTCATTAAATCTCTCTACCATTCCGTCACACTGCGGATGATAGGGCGTGGTATTAGTTTTGTCTATCTGTAGTAATTGACACATTTCTTGTTATGATTCGCTCTCAAATTGCGCGCCTTTGTCAGAGTGAACTACAGTAGGCACGCGGAAACGTGTAATAAACTATGATCTAATATATGGGCTACAGTTGACACAGGCATGTTAGGCATTGGGAAGCTTTCAGTCTATTTGCTGTAATAGTCGCTTTTGACAACGTTTTTACGCGTTACTACATACCCAAGAAAGATAACTTTCTTTGCAAATGGTGTGCACTTTTTGGGCTTAAGCTTTAGGCCAGACCCCTTCAGCTTATCAAAAACCGATCGAAGATTTTTTATCATCTCCTCAAAGAACTGATAAATGACAATTACATCGTCCTGATAAATTAGATATATACTCAACTGTTGTCTTTCCAATACCCTTTCCATCATTCTGTCGAAGGTTGCTGGTGTTCAGGCTAGACCGAATAACATCTGTCGAAATTGAAATAGTCCCGGTCGGGTAGAAAATACAGTTTTCGGGCGATCTTTCTCTTTATTTTCCACCTGCCAGAACCCCGAACACAGGTCTACAGTAGAGAACCATTTATTTTCGAACCATTACTCCAATGAGTCGTCGATGCAGGGTAATGAATATGTGTCTTTTACTGTTATATCGTTAAACTTGCGACAATCAATGCAAAAGCGTGTAGTACCATCCTTTTTGTGACCTACCGAATTAGACTTTTTACCGGATTTTTTATAACATGAGCAACACGACGGGTGGCACATGTGAAGCAGGATCTGCTTACCCATCGAGAGCATCTGATATCACCCCCAGTTTTTGGTGGGATACGTGTTGCTTTTTCTTTAGTTTTCTATATTGTGTCATGTGTACTATTGTTTGTCTTTCTTTATTTTTAGCCATGGCGTTGTCAGTTTATTTTCGATTTATGAGTTTGACTGTCCCTCTGGTATCTTTTACATTGGACGATACCAAATATATTATTTCTATGAGTGTTTGTAGAATACATAAACCTTATTGCTAAAACGTTTGAATGCGGCTCTTGTTTTACAACAAACCACAACCCGTCAGTTTCTAGTTCTAAATTTTATAAATTTTCATAGCAATGCATAAACAAACAAAACTCGAAAGTTCAATTTTCAAAAAAAAAAGAGTTCGTATAACAATTTTTTAACTTGATACAAGTAATAATAAGTTGAACCCTAGTAAAATAAAACAGGTAAACTATTTTCATCACAGTATTAGTTTGTGATTATGTCATTTCAAGGGGAACCATTAGTGGTAGGCCAATGTTATAGTTGGTATTCAGTTCTATAAGCATTGGCATATCCCATTTCAATGGAGAATATTTGTCCCCGTCTCCTAGGTCATGGTTTATCGCCTTCGGAACATTTTTCTTAGTTTGCATGTATTAGTTTGTGATTAGATCAGTTAAAGTCTTAAGGATGAACTGCTAATGGTGAGTCAATGATATTTGGTATGCAAAATTATTGACACATGCAAGTATTGTTTCCGTGGAGATTGTATAGCCTTACCCCCTCTTCATGGTTCATTGACTTTGAAACTTTGACATAGTTTACAAGTTTATGTTTGTGTTCAGGTTTGTTTAAAAAAAAACTTATAATAAGTCAATGGTATTTAGTATGCAGTTGTATTAGCATATTAGCACATCTTTTTTACATGGAGATTGTTTAGCCATGTATCTCAGTCATGGTTCATTGACTTTAAATATTTGCATAACTTGTGTAACATATTATAAAAGTATTGCTATTTTTTTTTCAACATAGCATAATAAAAATTACATAAAGTCGAGACATATCTCTGAGATAACAGCTTATGTTATTACAGCAACAAATTTGATTCGGTGTAATGCATTTTTCCCTAAAAAAAGAATTTAAGAAAATCTTAAATGTCATATTTAAAGTAACATGCAGTGACGTAAAAGTATGAACCGATTACAAACCAATAGAAATAATTCTAAAACGATGGTAGCTAAGATACTGCTTCCAATCACAATTCAATTATAATTTAATTGTTGAAAAGGGTTCAGCTTTAAACCTTAGAATACTGTAGTAATCTTCAGTCTAAACTTTGAGTAGCAAAATGGAATATAACATAAATTAATTGAATGAGTTGACAATTGAAAGGCATGAAAAAGGAAATGAGACATTTGTGTCTCGCCTTCGACAAAATTCACAAAATGCAAGTCGCAGAGATTACTAAAAGGCGTAAATTATTTTTAAAGTGCACATCAGACGACATTTTCCACTCCATAACAACTATTTTTTCCCCGCAACTGAAGCCCCAGACTGCATAGTTTTTGTGCTGACATGAATTGTCATTGATATGGTTATATTTCTAAATTCACTGTGTACAAATTTTTGATTTTTTTTAAAATACTAAGGCTTTTCTACCTCAGGCATAGTTACTTTAGCTGTATTTGGCAAAACTTTTAGGAATTTTGGTCCTCAATGCTCTTCAACTTCGTACTTTATTTGGCCTTTTTAACTTTTTTGGATTCGAGCGTCACTGATGAGTCTTTTGTAGACGAAACGCGAGTCTGGCATATACTAAATCTAGTCCTGGTATCTATGATGAGTTTATTTATGTTGAAAACACATTACTTAAACTGCTTACTTGAATAGAATAATTAGGTGTTGACAATTTACCTGGAAACTAAACACATATACCCCCACGACACTTAACATAGAGGAAATAGTGAATTATCATAGGTCTAATAATTCTGCGTTCCTTTTTGGAATGTCGAACGTTCAAAGATGAATAACTATATCTTCTTTCACTGCATTGGATTTTTAAAGTTACATAAGTGTCTTGACAAACATCTTTATACTGTTGAATCTGCAAAGATCTCCACTAAACCTCTTTATAATTAATGAATAACCCGTGCTTTGGTTATTGTGAAACTAATACTCTTGGGTCAGTGTGAATCAGATATGAATACTAGTACTTTAAAAATAAATATGTTAGAGTACATACTAACGATAAGTGTATTTCTTCTTGCAATAGTATTAAAATCTTTGACTTTCCTTTAACACAAGTACTGTCCATTCTAAACTAAAAGACAAATTGACAGAATGATGTCATCTCACTGAATATAACAATTTTGGTTGACCCTATTTCATCGAACTTGAAATAAACAGATAGTCTGTCGAATATTTTGGCGTCCGACTAGAAATTGACAATGAGGAGTCATTTGAGAAAAACCTTTACTACAGAACACATCATTTCACCTTCCCAATTGTAAACTTTCCATTTTTATGTAGCAGCATTCCAGTAACGCCTGCATATTGAGTATATATTCTATGATTGCATTTCTTATCATGATTTCCGTGATAGAGGATTGCTGCTATTAACGAAGTTCAAACGGAGAAGTTAAAATCTTTAATTCGAAAATTTCACAAACTTCATGATGAGTTGGTTGAGGCTGTCATGAAACAACGGTTTCACAGGTTATGATGGATATGTTCAAATAATCGTAATTGCAATCACGTCCTGTTTTCCTCGAATGCGACCTAGCAAATTAGCTAGATTAATAATCGTGTTTTTACCTACATGAGTTAAGGAAAGCAGGATATGTTTATCTTTCACATCCCCCCACGTTTTTGTTCTTGGATTCGTGTTGCTCGGTCTTAGTTGTCTTTTGCTGTGTTCTCTTGTCTATTCTATGTTCTTTGGGCGTGTTTTCATGTTGTTGTTTTCACATTGCATTGTACGGTTCGCCTACTAAGTACTGAGTTTGAACATCCCTTTTGTATCATCTGCCTATCTTTTAAATTTCAAAGTGTAGGATACCTGGGTGATTCATTCTTATTTACAGATGCGAAGTTTCCAGATGCTATATATTCTTTGTCCTTGGTCTCATTTGTATGTGCATGTCTGTCTGGCAAGTTTAATCTGACCTTAATCTCAATTTCATGGTCCATTGGTTAATGTTAAGTTTTTACGATTTTGTCCCCTTTATCAGATTCTGTTAAGCAATATGGCTTTGGTGTATTAAAGTATTGTAACTTTTAAAAGTTGTAATTATGACTGTCTGGTGAGGTTTATCCTCATTTCCACCGGTTATTAGTCAGTCTTAAGTTTTCATGGTTATGTCTGTTTCTCAATTATACTATAAGAAATAGTTCAACTCAACTTGTGTATGAAATTATTGCAGGGTGTACACGATTGTCTGGCTAGGTTCATTTTACCTTGGACTAATTTTTTGTGTTTATTAGTTGTCATATGCATGGTTCATTTGCTAAAATGTTTAATTTTCGAAATAAGGTGTATTTCATATTATAAGCAATATGTTACCTACAATGTATATTTATATATATATATAAATATGGCGTATGGCATGATTCAAAAAGAGGGACGAAAGATACCAGAGGAACAGTCAAACTCATACACCAAAAATAAACTGACAACACCATGTCTGAAAATAAAAATACAAACAGACAAATAATAGTACAGAAGACACAACATAGAAAACTAAAGACTAAGCAACACGAACCCCATCAAAATCTGGGGGGGGGGGGGGGGGTTATATCATGTGCTGCGGGAGGGTAAGCAGATCCTGCTCCACATGTGGCACCCGTCGTGTTGCTTATGTTATTACAAATCCAGATTTCATGAAAAGGGAGGGATATTGCAGTAAAGACATGAGGAACATATCCGATATCATCTGTGAAACGGTTATTCCGTCAACAAACTCGTGATGGCGTCCGTAAAATTTACGAAGGGATGATTTCAACTTCATCATTTGGAACTCTTGGTTTAATAGCTTCCTTGTGAGCAGCAATCCTCTATAAAGGAAATCATGATAGGAAATACAAGCCCGGAAATATCGTATCAATTGGGAGATATGCAGGCGCTGCTGGAATGTTGTTACATAGAAATGGAAAGTTCACAATTGGGAAGCTGAAATCATGTCTTTTGTCGTAAAGTTTTGTTTTCTACCGACCCTCATTATCAATTTCAAGATGTAAGTCAAGATATGAGGCAGACTTAACTGTATCTGTAGTATCTTTTATCTCCAGTTCGATGGATATTTGTTCAACATAGTCATCAAATTTTGTATTATTTAATGAGGGAACATCATCTATATAGCGAAACTTAATAATTAAAGTATACTGCTAACTTCTTATCTTTCTTCCTAAGAAGTTCCCGTATGAAGTCAGCCTCGTAATAATAAAGAAACAAGTCGGCAAGAAGAGGGACACAACTGGTTCCCATTGTAATTCCGACAGGTCACATGAATCATTGATTATGGTCAGTAAATCCTGCATATTACAGACATGCGAAATAGACTGGTCATGATAGGTAAAAAAGGGTATTTTTTCAGATTTTTATCCTGATAATATAAATAAACAAATTAAGCGATATCACTTTTTTTTTTAAATATATAACAGATAATATATCCAGTAATAGATTTTGTAGTTGTGTTTGTAAAACATATATATGTACATGTATATGGATGTTTTAACCACCAATGCTGTATATCATATTGCACTAAGCTCAAATAAAGAATTTGTCTAATATTCGGCAATTCTTCAACAACACGTTGAAGTCAATGATAAAAACAAGTCCCTGATAAAGCAAACAAGCACCTGTGGCTAATAACGCCACGTGAGTGACCAACTTAAAGTCTTTCAATAAAACAATTATTACAAAATTTCGTTGTTTTACGTTTGCATATTAGTTTCAACATTATTTTTCAGTTTTTCCATAGTTCTAGTAAAGTGTTCCTGAACTTTGTCTGGGTTGTACTCGTAATGTCCATGTGGGTTTTTGCAGATGGGTTTATTACACCGACAAGGGAATGAGTCGTCCTCCACAAAGCATTCGATACCTGCCAAACTACATGCACATGTGTTTGGGTCGCACATGTGCTTACAGTTACACCCACTTTTTCTCCTTGAATCTCGAATGTCCTTGCAATCGTCTGCTTCACTTCGATCTACGTTAACTAAGCTTGATTGTCGTAGAAGTAAACGCCGCTGAGCAGGTGTCAATCTGTGTTCGGATTTTAAACGTTTTGTAGAATAGTACCAATCTTCATCTTCCAGCTTGTTTATTTCATCTGTCTCACATTCTTCATCTTCCATCGCCGAATCTCCTAATGCCGCGTGGTATGACCTTTTTCTCATTTTAGCATGATCGGCCAAAGAATATGTATCGGAGTCTGTATGGCCATACGACATTCCTGCAACAGTTTCAAAGGAGTAAATTAATAAAAATACAAAAATAAAAAAAATAGGATAGCACACCTCACATAAGTATGCATGTTGCTACCCGTTAAAACTTCATACATCATACAAAATTATAATGTTCCTTGTCCATGGACTCAATCATTTCAAATTCTTAGACTCTCGGGTCGCTCTATGGTCTTATCTGCGAAGCTCATTTTTACTTTTTATCATAGTATTTTATCTTGTGGTCACATGCAATATGATAAAGGAATTTTGACTTTTAAGGGATAAATTTTCAGCAAAATATGTTGAAACTCTATCAGAGTTGGCAAATTCAGTTAAACAAGACCAGGCAAGTCAGTTTCATAACAGCATAGACAACCGCAATACTTAAGTTGGTAATAATACTGAATCATTTACCTTTAGCTTATTGCAAAAAAAAAAAGCAACTGAGAATTTATCATAGATTTGCTTCGACATAGTACATAGACGTTATTAAGCATCTCAACCTAATTTAGATATTCCTGATTCAAATATAGTCGGTTATGAAATTACTCGAAGGGGAAAATATGCCCATCATATAAAAAGATCTAGACTATAAGTAGGCATGTGGCTCATCTTGACCGATTCTGTTCTTTAAAGTTCAAGAAGTTGCGATTTAAGATTAATGATGATCAAATTAAAAAGTTGAAATAAAACATATAGCCTTCATAGTTAAACAAAATTAGTAGAAATAAAACAAATTCAGAGAAAAATATTTAAGTAACGAAGTAGAATATTAAGTCTTGCAAGAATCGAAAATTATTTCGAAGTAATTAATGATTTTTATTAGTATCATAATTCCAGATGTTTCATGGTAAAAGCTGTGTGACGAGTTATCTACCTTACCTAATGTTGAACCTCCTTCGTGGGGTACAGATGTAAATCCTTGTTCTCTCGGGAAATAATACACAGTGACATCTTTAAATCTAACATTCTTTTCATCCTTGGATATATTCATGTCGTCTAGATAAGAATTAAGATTCAATAATAATTTTGCCGGCAACAGATTCAGCGGATAATACATACATGTTTAGATGTCATATAAAATGAATAGTCCTATAACATATGACCTCGGGGGCATTATTTACTATTACTATTTACTGTTCTGATATTTTTTGTTTAACTATCCGAGGTCATATCGCGATAGGCAAAATAAAAAAAAAAAATGAAAATATCAGTATAAAAACGTTAAAAATTGAATAAGAATGCGAAGTCATATGTTATAGGACTAATAAAATGAAATCAACGATATCTGAGGGAAATATTTTTTTTCTACAGATTCACGTTTTCTCGATTTATAATTTTGTATTAGTTCCGAGATATTGCGAACATGTGAATTTAACTACCATACGTATATTGTAAAACTTCACACTGCAACTAGATGGTGAATATGTGAGATCATATGAAGTTCTTTATTTTCGTTACAGCGAAGTTTAATGTCTTTATTCTGTTAAACATGGGCTCACGTTCATTGTATGAGACAAATTCGTCTTTATTTAATAATGTTTCAATGCATAGATGCTTAAAATTCTAGTTGACCTTCGTTCCAATCTTGTTTCACTTTCAGTGTATGGTGAAATGCATTCTTGTTAAAGTACTGATTATGTTGCGCACGTGAAAGACGGTATGCAAACTATACAATCCGAATATTGTATCTACATTTATCATGTTTATTGCCATCAGAGACAATAAAACATGTCTCTGTTGCCATCTTATGTATTTAGATTCTCAAACTTCGATCAATCTCTTGCTGTATATTGAATTTAATTGGATAGTGTGCTCTTCGAATCTGCTACTCCGTGACTTTTTTTACAACGCAACTTTATCACTGACTGCAGCCAGGTGACTGCATTGGTATCGCTATGGCATAATGGAATTGGACTAAAAGATTCATTGCCCTTGGTTAAAGAAAGTATTTTCCGTTATAAGATGAATGCATTATGTTTGAAAATCAATAAAATTGCCCTTAGTTGCTATTTCATAGTTATTTCATATAAAAAAAAAATGTACAGTATTGGATTATTAACAATGATAGACAGGGATTACTCTTCTTGGCTGAAATGTCAGTAACACATCGACAAAATGTGTTGCTATAATTTAATTTTATTGATAATTCAGTGTAAATATTTTAGGATTCATGACATGCAGATCAAAGCTTGACATTCATGACATTTGAGTTTTACATGAAATCAAATGTTAAATGGGCATAAGCTACGAATTTCAACGAAAAAAATGGAAGCAAAAATTTTTGAAAACAAAAAAATAATAATATTTTGCTTTTGAGCAATTTCGTCCATACTATCCATAAAAAAATAACATCACCGACTTTCAATTCGGCAGGTCAATAATTCATCTCAGTTTTTAATTCGACGTATTACATTGTATTAAGGCAACCTTAATGTTGACCTTTTTGCATTGTATTCAGCAAGTGATAAGCAGCCTGTTCATTCATTAAAAAGGAAAGTATGTGATTGTCAATAAATGCAAAGTAAAAGAATTGAAGGCCGCTCGAGTTGAAGAGAAACACTAGGAATAACCATTTTAATGACTAGTACGATACACAAAAACATTCTTATTGCAGCTAAATCGATGATTTATATGTTTTAACCTAAAACGCGAAATCGAACAAATAAAGGCAACAGTAGTATACTGAGTTCAAACTCATATAAAATCCATGGACAAAAGACAAAATCGGGGTAACAAACTAAAACTGAGGGAAACCTAGACAAATAAGATTGCACGTGCTCGCTATCTATTCAGTTATATCTACAGCCTTAAAGCTTAACTTTTGAGCCCAAAAGCCAGATGCCCCTTTTTTTAATTCAGTTGGATTCTCTTGGCTTGTAGAGATGAATAATACAAGCCCAGTAATCTGTGGTCATTTAAAGAGAAGGCCAGTTACTCAGTGCCAGTTGGCTTCTAGTTCTACTGTCGTCTGCTCATGGTCTCAGTAAAGTCAGTCTGATATTTTTCTTACATTCGCTTACCTCTATAACGTTCTAAAAATCCCAGTGTAACTTACCTAAAGAAGCCATACAATTATCCATTCCCAAGTCCATCAGACATACGGAAGTTTAACTCTGTAGTCAGTGTATATTAACACTATTTTCAGCTCAGAGTTGCAGTTACATACTACGGCTTTGCGAGCGAAAGCAAGTCATTTAGGCCTCATGTTGATGTTTATGTTAATTTCGCTTTTTTAAGACAAAAGGTGACGGGCAATTTTTTAGTGTATTTACGTGGATTTAGACAACCGGATGTTTTAAAACTTATAGACCTGTTTGTCATTCGCGTCGGCGAATGACTATATAAAGATAGACAAGACTTTACTTTGAAAATATAATCTTTAAAACGTTTAAAGTGACGAATTTCTGTTTAGACGCTTGATTTTGTCTCCTGTCAGGGACGTTGAAGTGTTGGTGATAAAAACAAAAATGTTAATATGATGACAAATTGGCACAAGATAAGGAAGTGGAAACAAACTTTTGTATAAACAAGTATAATTGATAAATATAAATTATATTTTATGTGAAAAAGTATCTCATTAGTTACATTTTATTTCGAAGTTGCATGTGTTGACATTGATGTAAATATACACTTTATGTTGTCTCATGACCTACTAATGAAAGAAAAGATGGTGAAGTGTTGATGATAAAGAATACTTTATACAAAAACGGTAATATGATGACAATTTGGCATACGATATGGAAATGTAAAAATTCTTTTATATAAACAAGTTATAATTGATAAATATAAATTATATTTTATGTGAAATACTGAATCATTAGTTACGTTTTATTTCGAAGTAGCATGTGTTGACAATGATGTAAATATACACTTTACGTTGTCTCATGACCTACTAATGAAAGAAAATATGGGTATTCTGTTTCTGAGCTTCTAAAAACAAATTTGTTTTAAAATGTAAAAAATGCGTTGAATTTACGACATATTTTTATGAATAAGAATCTTTTTATCTAATCAACATGTTTTCGCTATGAAAAGATTGTTTTTGCCAAGATTGTTCTTTCACTTTCGTGCAATTTATTTTGATTTTGAGATGGTCCCTATAAAGCTTTAATCATACCTGGGGTTTACATTTGCACAATCACGGTTGTTTTCGCCTTTTAATATTGCATTGTGGGATCGCGCACAGCTATCAATTTACCTGTTTACCGACATTAGCGTTTTAAATCGAGTGGTGTCCTTGACATCAGGTTACATGTCAAACCAACTGAAACGTATCAGTACCTCCCAATTACAAGTGCACATCCTAAACATACTTTTAGAAGTATTATTACAGGTGAAACAATTCGTCACATAAGAAACAATAGCAACGAAACTGATCTCAACAAACATCTTCTGACTTTGGAGAATAAACTTATAGATAGAGGCTATGATAAGTTGGAAACGGCAAAAAACATTAAAGATGTGAAATACAAGATTAAACGATGCAGTACTCTGTCAGATAATTTTAGACAAAGGGAAATTCCACTTACACTAGTAACTAAATATAACCCTACAGTTATAAATCTTAACAGAGCTATTAAGAAGCATTGGCAAATTTTGCAAAGAGATGAATATTGTAAAACAATATTCAAACAGATGCCTATCATTGCGTATAAACGCAGTAAAAATTTAAAAGAGCACCTAGCAAAAACTAGACTTTTAAATAGGGAGACTTTTGAGAAGGGACCCTTGCTAAAATAAAACTTAGCTAAAAAATCCCGAAACATCGTTAAGTAATTATACATATATTTCTAGTAAAAAAAAGGCAATTAGTCATTACGACTCTATAAAAACGGTGTCAAGTCTTGAGGTTTAAAAATGTATGTTGGTGATGGGAATCTTTGCATTTGTGGAAAGTTTACCCAAATGTTTGTTAATTTGATTTAAAGGTCATAGGTCAAGGTGATATGAAGGTATCAATGGTGTTTGACACACCATCTCAATTTAATACACCTACCAAATATGATAAGTCAATGTCAAAGGATAGATTTATACCCTGGACAAAGCTGTATGAGAAGAAGAAAAACTACTAAAACAGTATGACTCCCTTCATCTGAAGGGAAGACATTATAACAATGCAAAACATTGAGAAATGACAAAAAATAATAGAACAAAAATTACAAAACAATGCAATAACCATTGAAGGTCCAACATTTACTCTCAGAAAAACAAATATAACATTGGGTGGGCTGGAAGGGTAAACATGTGAAGATGACAACTTAAAAACTTTTTTAAAAAACATTTCTAAAACACATATTTTTAAAATAATTATCATTCGTTTATTCACAAAATGCCAATCGAATGACCTCAGCTTTTTTAAAAAGCTAATCTTGTAGATAATATTTTGGAATTTTACGGGAATCTGTTGTGGCTATTCCGTATCTGATTTATGGTAATTTTGATAGATCACACGAACGTTTGGAAGTATATTATAAGTTAGCAGGAAATGTAGCATGTAATCAACATTGACTGAGAAAAAATAAATAAAAATGTGGTGACTTTGAAAATCAAATTATGGCATCATCGAACATTAGGAGATTCTTAATTGGCCAAGTAATAGCAAAGGGTTCAGAAAGAATACCCTCAGTTCAAGTCCGTGTACCAAAAATGGTTCTAGATAAATATCTGTTAATGGTAAGTTATTTTTTTAAGGTTCATGTGGACCCTTTGGTTAAAATGGCCGTATTTTTACCTCAAAATTTACTCCGAGTACAGACAAACCTGTGCATCTGTAAAAAAATTCCGGCATAGTATGCTCTAGATAAATAAATTTCAAATATGTTTTATGTTTAAGAAAAATAAAAACTTACCAAGTTTTTGCAGTGCACTTTTTTTCATTCAAAATAAACTAAGTTGGGAAACAGGTTTGAGAACTTCCCCACAGGTAATAATTAAAGTGAGCGTTTTTAATTGACATGGACATTAGATTGACAATAGATACCTGACAATAATTGGTGATTTAAACTGTGTACCTGAGTGGACCATATCAAGGGAAACTCAACTGTTTATTAATTTCATCATCTTCTGCAGGGACGAAAAAAAGTACACATCAAAATCCAGTTAAGTTATGAATTTTCTAAATCATACAATGCATTTGAATTCTATTTAACTAGGGCATGCTATGCCTCAAAACTTTTCCAGATGCACAGGTTTGTCTGTACACAGAGTTAATTTTGAGGTGAAAATACGGCCAATTTAGCCATAGGGTCCACATGAACCTTAATTATTTAGATGCAGGTGTTGTAATAAGCTGCTGAGCTAGTCCAAATAATCATGACGTCTAGAAAGGCAATTATATTTTTTTGCTTTGACTCCTTACATGTACATCAACAGGAAAGCATCAAAGCAAAAAATTAAATAGCCTTCCAAGACATCATAATTATTTGGACTACTGCTGAGCCTGAATTACATGTAATAACAATACTCCCTCTTTCCAAATCGCCTCAATTTTCTGCTAAGACGCCCCACTTTCAACCAACTCACCACACTTTTGAAAAAGTTTCATCTAGTCCAAATAATTATGAGTCTTGAAAGGCGTCACAGAAAAAAAGATAGCCTTCAAGATGTTGTAATTTTTAGGATTAAGTTTTATTCTGCTAAATTTTGGCATAGCACTAAGCAGTAGAAAATATTTCTACCTCTCATATGTAGACCTAGGGTATGAACAGCCCAGTACAGTAGCCAGTACTTAATTACTGATAAGAAGTTTATCTAGCAGGAAATCAATCTTCATGAAGCACACTTAAAATGCATGTTAGTGATTAAATATTAATCTAGTTTCTCAATCTAGTCATGCATGTTAATGCTGTAAAGTATTTACACTACATATAGACTGTCATAACACTTAATTTTGTGACTAAAAAGAGCTGACCCATATTTTTCATCTGAAAATTTTACAAATTATATGTATAAATTTATTGTTTATTTGTTCCTTTCAGTATTTCAATCATCCAGACCAGTTCTGGGCAGCAGAAACTCCAGAAACACAAAGTAAAGTGGGAGATATAGTTAAAATACAAGAACTTGAAGAAAGAGCTAGTCCAACAATAACTCATCAAGTGCATGAACATGTGTTTAAAACAGGAGAAATAAGAGATCCTGTTACTGGGAAAAGGTGTCGTGGCATGAAATATGTAGACGAAGAATTCAGGGACGCTGTTCAATCCAAAATAGAAAATGAAACCGGAAAATGGTTCTCTTGACGGTTTTTAACATAAATAAAATCATCAAACACAATGCACATTATTTAAAAGGCATGAGTTCTAAACTTTTGCTTTCTATTTACTAATTATAACCTTACCCCAACCAGTTCTATTATGTCCTGTCTATGATGCATGTTGTAGAGTAGCATTATATTTTCTTGTCTGTGCATCCACTGAACATGGACATAAGATGTGTGATTGAGGGCATAATTTTGTCCAAAAAAGGGAATATAAAAATGATGATTGGTGAAATTATGTAATTTGTTTTATGGTTGCACTTTGATTTCTATCAAGATGAAATAAAATTGAAAATGGAAATTGGGAATGTGTCAAAGTGACAACAACCCAACCAAGGAGAAAAAAAAACAGCTGAAGGTCGGCGCCAATAGGCATTCAACACAGCAAGAAAATTCTTCACCCGCAAGCAGACTTCTGCTGACCCCTAAAGAAAAATGTGTACTAGTTCATCAGTGAAAATGGACGTCAGACTAAACTTCAAAACATATAAATGAACTAAAAAAAAAAGATTTACCAGACTAACAATGACAAGAGGTTCCTGACTTGGGACAGGTGCAAAAATAAAGCATACATGACATACATGTACATGTAACATATGAAGATTCTGAAGAAAAAAATCAGTTTTTAACTTTAGAATGTAGCATATGAAGTGTTTTTCTTTTACTGGTACATGTAGTTTTGAAATAATGGAATGAAACACCATAATGGGGACATTACAATTTGTTTGTAAGGTTAGTTCTGCGGCTAAGTTAAATACAGAAGGATGCCAGTTCTATCTTGAATAGTTTTAGAACATCTTTGAGATTAGTGGTCATTTTCAGACTTTATTTGGTCCCTCTTCATACTTGACATTATTATTACCTTTATATCTTTTTACCTGTATTAAACTAAGTGTAATGTTCTTTACTCATGTTATAATAAGAGTTGCTATGAAAAAGTAGCTGCTTATGATGTCAACCAATATTCATTTATTTGTTCACTTGATTTTAAATAAATAATGTTTGCAGTGTAATTTTAAAGCTGTTTGAAGTCAGTGATATAATACAAGTAAATTTAATATTGCAAAGTTGATAGTCCACATTTTTTTGCCTTTCTACTCTTCTTGAAAAGTCCAGTTCACAGGGAAAATATATTTTTGCCAAGTTTTCCAAACATTCTTTATGTTAGAAAAAAAAACATGTACATGACGTTATCTGCAGTATAGTTGTGCTCCAAAACTTATCAAACTTATTGATCAGACAAACATCGAAGCTGGACTATGTGCAAACATTGTGAGAATGATTCAAGATGAATGTGTAAAAAATGTACCATTCCTGCTTGTTCCAGTTTCTATTGACGTCTTTAAAGAAGATTGGGGATGATCATCTGTTTTTGCATATAAATAACAAGAATTCATTCTGGAAACCTTTTGAATTGTGGCAAAACAACCTTGACATATTTAGAGGAAGAACTCTTACACTTTGGACCAAGTTGTGCAAATATTAACAAAATTAGACTGGAATCGTAACTCTTTTTCCATAGAAAAAATATCTGGATTTTTAATTTGTACTTGCTGCAATCAGGCTACATACATGTATGTATAAATGTGGTGTTGCAAATATTATTTTATGGTCAATGGTGTTCGTATTATAAATTACACTATAGTATGTCCAATGTAGTGTTGTATTCATTAAAGATGTCACACATTAAACATAATCTGTTATCAGTAAAGAAAACTGAATATTTTTTTTGTAGAATCAATGGATTCCTGTCTCCAGGCTAAACACATATTACTGAAAATTATGACTCCTACAAGATATCACAAGAGGTTTCAGAATCTCATTTTAGATTGGAACAATTTTGCCCACTATTAAGTATTCCTCATATCTATATAAACTGCACATCCAGAAGAGGAAACTGAGATAAGAAGACAAATGTTCTGCTGTTGTTTAAAACGTTAAAAAAAATGTCATGGTGATGCACGTTTTGTATTCTGTGCCAACTAAACAGCTGCAAACTAAAGATGTAACCTGTTAAAATTTTAAACTTTGATTAATTTGATCACACTCAGTAGAGCAAGGGAGACATTGAAGAGTGTCAAAATAGAGTGTTACCATGTATTTCTATAGTCCTGAACATGCATGAAATGTTTGTCACTGGACGATAAGCAACGTCATTTAATCAAATAATTCCAGACGAGTTTTGTTACACACGCTTCCAAGAACTTCCATCAGAATCAAATTTTTCCAAGTCAATAAATTAATCGACATCCAATCTCCCAAAAACGAAAAACAATGTTCTATTAGACGAAGTTCCACTCTTCGGACTGGTACGCTAAAATGTGGTGGGGTTAAACCAGTACTTGGAATATAGATTTCCCTCGTTTTTTGTCGCGATTAGTAGATTTACGAAAGAAGTATTAACTGAACTCCCAGATAAATTTAAAGAGGAGGAATTCCATAAAAACTGCCAAATAAAACTTTATCAAATTAATAAAGTAAGTCAAAGTAAATGTTTATTATAGTGACATGTGTAATAACAGTTTAACAAAATACAAATATTTTAGATAAACAATAAAATACACCCGACCCATTGGGTCTATAAGTCACTTAATATAAACTAATGGAAAACATCTATCATATTCCTGACTTGTACAGGCATTTTAGCGGATTAAACCTTATTTTCATATCTAGCAGAACTTCCCACATGCATTATAGGTGCATGTGTGTAGTTCTGTTGTGTTGACAATTTGTCTGAGCAAGCAAAACAGATAGAATTTGTATATGTTTCAACAGTTAAAATCCACAAGTTAAACTGAATAGACATGCATCCCAGACATACAACACATCTGACTACAAATTTTATACAAACTTTGAAAGAAATTTCACATAGAAACAACCAAACAAATAAGCATTGCAGTTGGTTGTAAACCTCACAGAGACGTTAACAAAAAATGGTGTGTGGTGATAGCAAATTGGAAGACCCAAACAAACAAGATTTTGTAGTTTATCTGACAAAAAAACCCAACTCAAGAGCTTTTGTATTCAAAATTATGTCCAACTGAAATTGCATTTTGTTTTAAAAAAAAAAATGTTCAACTGTTTAGAAACATTTAATGTTAACAAACTGCTATAGAAAACCACGTGAAAGTGTAAGGTGATAAAATAAAGCATACTTACATTCATATAAGACTTCAATTCCACTTCAATAACATGAATAATGTTAGAAAAAATCACTGAGTCAACAATTTTATACAATTTTTAGTGTACTAATCGTAATTTTGAATTGATATAAGAATGTCTAAACTAAACTTTCATTAATGCATTTTCTTTCGAGATGTCTTCTATATTCGGAAGAATCAGACATAATTTGAATTAAAATTTTTACATTCAGCAAACTACTAATTTATCAGTGACTGCTGTGGATAGGCTTGAGTAAACTTGGAATTTAAAGCAGGGACGGATCCAGGATTTTGAAAAGATGGGGCGAAGATTTTCTAAAATATTTGGACCTTTTTATGGCTAAAAAATATAAAATAAGTGTAACATGCACTTTTTAAACGGTCCTTGACGTGGGACATGTATATTTTCAGGGGCGGATCCAGCCATTTTAAAAAAGGGTGGGGGGGTTCCTAACCCAGGACAAAGGGGGGTTCCAATTACATGTCACCATTCAAATGCATTGATCGTCAAAAAAAAGGGGGATTCCAACCCCCGGAACCCCCCCACCCCACCCCCCTCTGGATCCGCGCCTGATTTTATATAGTTGCTGTAATGTGTAAGGGTTTGATATTTTTATGCTGTATTCTCTCTATTAATTGTCTATCATTAGATAATAGTATAGATCCAAAGTTATGTACTGATATATCAAGTTGACTTGTCAGTTAAAAATAGACATGGAAAATTCTCGTTTGTTGTATGTTAAGTTAGCAGAACCTCACAGATTTCTTGATGTAAACAAGATATATAAGCCGGGCTGGGCTATTCGATGAAAAATACAATACGACCGACACGAGTTAAAAAAGACAAAATAGCAATTTTATCCAAATTTCCGGTTGACATGTTTCACCCAACAAAATGAAGGGAAGTGAGGGATTCCAAATCAACCAAAAGCTACGAATGTGTCTGAAATGACAACGAATTTATGAATGACGGCCGACAAATGGAGACATAAAGGCCTCATGCAGCAGGCAGGTTGCAGTCTGGTCTTGAAAGAAGTATTCAATAAAAAATAAAAAAAAATCAACATAAGAAAAGAAGACACAGATTTCGCAAATCTATGCTATTGCGAAGACAACATGTTTACAGTTTGTTTTAAAGGTCTTTTAACAGAGAAATATGGGTTAAACAACGAACCTCTGAGATAGTTTTGCTGCTATACATGCGCATACGTTATTTTCGATTCAATCGTACTAGTTTAAACCGATCTCTGCGTTCACATCTAAAGTAAGATCGGTTTACTTTAGATCGATTCAAACTAAACTACCTCTTTTGGTGTTTTAGTTTAGACCGATTGAAGATCGATTCAATGCGTTCACATAAGCTCTTAAACCGATCTAAAGTGAACCGGTCTAGTTTAAATCGATAAAATGTCCTAGTGTGAACGGGGTCTAATGCATATCTTTTCTTCTACTGAATTCATATATGTGCTTATTCAATATTTAAGCTGCTATATTTAACTGTATTATGTACTTAATGTTGTATGTATTTTTGTCCGTTTTCTATTTGTATGAATAGTTTTTGAAGGCCTCATGGAAGATTAACATGTAATTGTTAAATGTGTTACCTTCGTTAAATAAAGAATTTTATTATTATTATTAATATCTCAGGTCGGCGAAACATACATTCTGGTCAATAGATACTTCCAGGTATTTTTGTTTTTAGGCAAAAATCATAATCAGATTTTTTTCTCTCAAATATCTCACACTGCCTTCTCAAATTAAATGGTTCGTACCTTAGACTTTAAATCTATCTAGAGCTTATACTGACTGGGGATCATTATTCAGCGATGTCAATTTCTTACGGCGGACAAACAAGGAACACATGCATAGTAATGATTTTATATTAGAAAAGGAAAACTTGGTCGACTCCAAGAGGGGCCATTTTAGTATATTTGGCCATGAAGGCACATCGGACATATAGCCTCCTTTTTATTTGGTGTTGCAGTTGTTTGTGTTATAAAATTTGCTTAATATTTCATTTTATACATGCTCTCATGCTCTTACATCCTCCCCGAAACAATCTTTTGATTTGTCGACTCTTTTCCTCTTATGCATGGTTTCCACCGCAATTATTGTAAAATGGAATTGACAAGAGAGCGAACACTCTAAATATTAATAAGGGAACATAAGTTGCTAAATTAAACAATCTACATTCTTTCCACTATTATAGTTTCATAACACAGCAAAAATAGCTCGGTGAGTCCATGACCACATGTGCGACGATATTGGCATTATCCAGAACAGATAGTGACGTTGTCGTCTTTTTGATTGTGTCGTACTGTAACCTTGACGTTGACTCTATGGTGTATGAGAGGAAATCTCTGTCGAACGTTTTCAGCATGTAAGTAATGTCTATATAACACTAATAATAATGACAAATTCTTTATTTAAAGAGGGTAATGCCTTTCTTTGTTCTACTTTTGATAAACACTTACGTTTTAAAGGTATACAGATTCGATTTTATATTAAAAAGCAATTCAAACAAAGATATCGGATCTTTTTCCTATTAACTACGATAATTTGGGGGATTTTCTTGGACAATATAAAAAAAAATGATTTGAAGAGATGGTAAATAAACAAGTTTGGAACAAAGATACAAGTTTGGCTAAAGTAGGAAATATAAAAATTGCCTCTTCACAGCCATTCTTTTTTATTTTCCATTGTTGGGTTGCTGTCTCAATGACTCATAATTATGTTTCCTTTGTTGATATGTAACACAATTTAGTGTTATATTTTTAAAATTAATCAACTTGGGCCTTTTTAAAATGTTTTAACAACATGTCATAGGAGTTGCATATCTTAAAGAGTCAGTGTAGCATCTGAATTTTTGACGATATTTTTAGAAGATTGATTCGAAGAAACTACTTTCATATAACCAGAAATGTAAACGTATATGAAATTAAGGATTTGTATAGTAAGCAAGTACTTGTACAGTAATCCTTGTTGAAGTTATCGCAAATATACTGCTTTTAATATGTGCAGAATAAATTTGTAGTATGTAGTTTCATTGTATCTCTGACGCATGATTTTGATTGCTGGTATAATAGTTGAAAATATCATTGTCATTTCGTTCTCACCCTAAATAGGTTTGAAATATTTGCCACTGGACGTCAAGCTAACAATAGTTAACCACATTCTTAAAAGCAGAGATAGTTGAGAACTGATATGCATATTTAAATTTTAATGAGTAAACCCAAAACCCTTATTAATTACCCACTTTAGATTTAGATTTTAGCTTGTCATTGTCGAGCCTGCAATTTCGAAAAAGCTTAATATTTCAGAAGGTAGAAGACCTTGATTCTTTCTTTTTTGTATACTGATGCCTTATGTTACAGAAAATTCCGTCTGTCATATGTCCATTGTCCTTGACCTCATATTCATGATGTTCCATGATTACTTGAAAAAAAAGTTAAGATTTTGAGTATTTTGACTTCAACCACATTTCATGGATCAATGAACAAGGTTACGTTTTCGTGGTTAATTCCATTTCTCGGATACTATAATCAATAGGTCTACTATATCATTTGGTGTATGGAATGATTGTGAGGTGTACATGTCCAACTGACTTCGACCTCATTTTCATGGCTCAATGATTATAGAAAGAGTTTTTGTGTTTTGATCTGTTTTTCTAACATTGTTCGCAAAAGGTCAACTATATCTAGTGTATGAAAATATTTTATGACTTACATGTCAGTTTGGCATGTTTTATTTGACCTCGACTTCATTTTCATGGTTCATTACTCATGTTAAGTTTTTGGTTATGTTTTTTCTTGTAAGTAATAGGTCAACTATATTAAGTGTATGGAATGATTGTAAGGTTTATATGTTTGTCTAAATATTATCCAGAGGCGGATTTAGGGGGGAGCCCAGGCCCCCCCTTTTTGGGAAAAAAATTGGTTGCTTATATAGGGAATCTTTGAAGCGTGCCCCCTCTTAGGTCAGTCAGTGGGCCCCCACTTATGAAAATTTCTGGATCCGCAACTGTTATCATCTGACCACAGCCTAATTTTCATGGTTCATTGGTCAACCTCAAGTTTTCCTGATACTATACACAATAGGTCAACTATATTTCAAGCATGTGATGATTCTAAGGTGTGCAGGTCTGTCTGGTAGGGTACATCTGACCTTGACCTCATTTTCATTGTTCATTGATCAATGTTAAGTTTTTGTGGTTGAGTTTGTTTCTTAATATACAATGTGCAAAAGGTCAGCAGTGTTTAAAGCACATTTTTGTATGGAATGATTGCAAGGTGTACATGCATTTCCAGTTGGTTTATCTTATCTTGACCTCATTTTCTTGAATAATGTTAAGTTTGCTATATATACTGTTACAGCACTGTCCTAGGTTCTGGAAAGGAAATGGGTGCTAGCAAAAATGTTCAACTCTGCCACATTCAGTATGCGCCTATCCCAAGTCAGGAGCCTGTAAATCAGTGGTTGTCGTTTATTGCTGTATATTACATTTAGTTTTTTTTCTTTTGTTTTGCACATACATGTAACTCAGGCCCTTAGTTTTCTGGTTTGAATTATTTCACATTTGTCATTTTGGTGCCTTTTATAGCTTACAATGTGGTGAACGATAGATGTGAACTGTTACATCTTGGTTTCTTGTGAAGAGTTGCCTGATTGGCAATCATACGACATTAGATTTTATATTATTCTTTACTGCCACACACTGCCAAGAGAACACTTCCAACAACCAAGTAAAATATGATATGAATTCAAACCCAGTACATTAAATTTGATGGGCTACGAATTCAGTTTACATGCATCAGATTCAGCTATGATCTTGATTATCATATAACTTACTAGGTATCAATTTATTTCTTATAATTACATGGACAATTGCTTATATTACAGCAGGTACTATTAAATTATTGCCTTGCAAAAAATAAGAATGACGGATATCATCGATATAGTGATTGTATATACTGGTGCATATACATGTACATGTATTTCTTTTTTTCATCCAGAAATTGTGGAAAAACAAATAAATACCCAAATGAACACTTTATCCTTTATTACAATGTATACAAGTTACTACAGATCTTGTATTCACATAACTTGTGGTTCAACAAAACAGATATGTCCTTTTTTTTGGACAAGCCTCAAAAACAGATGTGTACATTCACATTTTAAGGTTTCTGTTTTTATTAATTCAAAGCTGCCTTCACTGTAGTTCAACAGACATTAAAGTTTTTTTTCTGTGTTTTAATTACTGCTGACCATAGTTCTATATAATTATTCCAACAGAATCAAATAGCCAGTGCATCACTTTGTATTTCATGACTGAGTTGGGTTTGTAGATCACTGAGTTTTTTCTTCAGCACGGATAACGTTGAAAACATAATATTCTCAGGTCTCAGTGAACCACAGGATTCAACATTGTAGAAAAATTTGTTTGCTTTCCCAAGAGGATTTGGTTCTGCTTGTACTGAAACAGAAAAAACAAAATTATTGAGATTTAAATTTAGATGTACTAAATTACAATGGAGAGAGAAAAACATATTGGGTTTAATGCCCCTTTTTATACATACTAGAAGACAGTCATTGGAAGGTGAATATAATTATATGTTTATTTTCGTATTACATTTCTTAATAACACTATTTGTCAGTAATTAACGCCACAAGAAACTCCTTCCATATTTGTTTTAAAATAATTTTTTTAAGTGTTATACAAATTTTATTTTGATAACTTTCACTGTGATGTGATGTGACTTTTTGATTTGTTTTTGGTCAAATTTTAAGTCATTTTAGTATATACATGTACACTCTAGTATATTATTTTTTAGATCTGTTGTTTTAATATGAAAAGTTCTTTCTAGAACATTATTGTAACTCCAGACGAGTCAGTCTTAGCTCGTTCCCCCGTGTGTTGGGCAGAAAACAGCAAATACAAATAATAATGTCTTTGATTAGACCTCCTAACAGATTAAAATACTAGACTTTTGTCATCTACAAGTATTTCACACTGAGAAAACTGTACAAAACTACATATTAAGGTGGTACCCAACACTTTAACTAAAATTAATTTGGCTCGTTTAATTTTCTTCAAATTTTGAAAAAGTATTTACTTTGACCCTTTAACAAAAATATAAAAAAAATCAAAATATTTGAACCAACCGTTTTAACAGAAAAATTACACTGGTTATATAGCAGTTTGACAAAAACTTATTTTGATCTTTGAAAAGCTTGATTTTCCCTCAACAACACAACGTCATTAAAACGTTTAGCTGATTTTACAGAGTTCTCTCCCTGTAGTGTTAGGTACCACCTTAATGAAGTTTGATATTATACATACTTTCGTCTTCTTCAAGTTCTGTGTACTCACTCTTTGGCCTGTAATAATCATAGTGATTCAATTAATGTCAATTATAAAAGTATTTAATGTGATTATGCTATGAACTTTTACTTGAACAGGTCATAGCCTTTTTCTTAAAACTAGATACTAAACTGAGAATTCAGAAATTATTGAGGGCATTTATTATTGCTATTTTTCGAAAATGGAAAAAAATATGAGATCAATTATTGTGATTTTAGAAAAATCTACATACAGATCTATCGTAAGGTATAGAAATGTGAGTTCTTTTTATTACAATACTCACTT
The DNA here is from genome assembly GCF_963676685.1 of Mytilus edulis. Lineage (NCBI taxonomy): Eukaryota > Metazoa > Mollusca > Bivalvia > Mytilida > Mytilidae > Mytilus > Mytilus edulis. The sequence continues at coordinate 90,683,718 of NC_092348.1, forward strand.
GAGTTGCATTATTTGCATTAATCAAAACCTCGCAATCATTTCGGAATTTACTGTATATAAATGGTTTAATGTGACTGTGCTGAACTTTTATTTAAACAGGTAATAGCCTTTTTTTTTAAATGGATACTATACCTAAAGACTGGCAGTGTGTAATAATTTTCAGTACTGTAAATTCAGAAATTATTGCGTCCTTTTATTATTGCCATTTTGTCATTTTAATCTTTATGATTGTGCCAAAAATCCTGTTTAATTCATATAAAATATTTCAAAAAGCAGGTTTAAATTATTGCGTTTACAACTCTGTCGCATTTTTCGCAATAATAAAAACCTCGCAAAAATTTCTGAATTTACAGTACATGAAATTTTTTGTGGAAATACACCAACCAGATTAGATATCTATATGTTTAAAGTAAAATTACTTTGATGTTAGAATACTTAACATTTTTGTATGAAAAGTTTTGGTCCTATAGAATTAAACGAGGTTCATGATGGACCATTTTAGGTCAATTTTTTACAAAATCATATATAGATATAGTAAGATGTGGTGTGAGTGCCAATGAGACAACTCTCCATACAAATAACAATTTAAAAAGTAAACCATTATAGGTTAAAGTACGGCCTTCAACACGGAGCCTTGGCTCACACCGAACAACAAGCTATAAAGGGCCCCAAAATTACTAGTGTAAAACCATTCAAACGGGAAAACCAACGGTCTAATCTATATAAACAAAACGAGAAACGAGAAACACGTATATATAACATAAACAAACGACAACTACTGTACATCAGATTCCTGACTTAGGACAGGTGCAAACATTTGCAGCGGGATTAAACGTTTTAATATGACTATTACAGAAATAAGAATTGACAGTCTTCTTACATGAGATTTATATTGGTATACTATTATTTGGATATACCTACCATTCTTCTGGTTTTGGATAGATTGTATGTCTCAGTGCATTATCTGGATCATACTCGAAGGCTACACCACAGGTTGGATTCCACTTAGCATGCTCCTTGGCAAATCCTTTCCTGGCAAAGGCTCTAACTTTCAATTCCTGTCCTTTTCTTAATTTGACTATTAAGATATCTATAAAAAAAATAAACAATTCCTATTGATGAGAAATTGCTCAGGTGTACTTATGTATGGCCAAGGTGAAGTCTATTAAAGAAATCGCTTGATTGTGTATTGTTTATATTGACAAAGTAGGTTTTATCTGGATAGTCCTGCAACGTTATTGTTGTGTTATCTTGGCTGTTGAAGCACATTTATTTATGACATTTTGAACAATATGCATGAATTATCATTGATTGCAGTAACTTTGTCCTTCTGACCTCTCTTTAAGTAAAATTAATGATATTGTGCTCTTTGAATACTGTAGTAGAAAATCTGTGACATATTCATTAGGATAGGCGTCAATATTTTCTTTTTGTGTTCTGATGTTTGTGTTCTGATGTTTGTGTTCTTATGTTTGTGTTCTGATGTTTGTGTTCTGATGTTTGTGTTCTTATGTTTGTGTTCTTAGGTTTGTGTTCTGATGTTTGTGTTCTGATGTTCATAGTCAATTTTAACTTACCATCTGTTTCTTCATATTCACTTGCTTCTTCTTTTCTTTTAGATGTTACCTAAGGATATAATAACATAGCATGAGCTTTTAGATGTTACCTAAGGATATAACAATAATATAGCATGAGCTTTTAGATGTTACCCAAGGATATAACAATAATATAGCATGAGCTTTTAGATGTTACCTAAGGATATAACAATAATATAGCATGAGCTTTTAGATGTTACCTAAGGATATAACAATAACAGCATGAGCTTTTAGATGTTACCTAAGGATATAACAATAATATAGCATGAGCTTTTAGATGTTACCTAAGGATATAACAATAATATAGCATGAGCTTTTAGATGTTACCCAAGGATATAACAATAATATAGCATGAGCTTTTAGATGTTACCCAAGGATATAACAATAATATAGCATGAGCTTTTAGATGTTACCTAAGGATATAACAATAATATAGCATGAGCTTTTAGATGTTACCCAAGGATATAACAATAATATAGCATGAGCTTTTAGATGTTACCTAAGATATAACAATAACAGCATGAGCTTTTAGATGTTACCTAAGGATATAACACTAATATAGCATGAGCTTTTAGATGTTACCTAAGGATATAACAATAATATAGCATGAGCTTTTAGATGTTACCTAAGATATAACAATAACAGCATGAGCTTTTAGATGTTACCTAAGGATATAACAATAATATAGCATGAGCTTTTAGATGTTACCCAAGGATATAACAATAATATAGCATGAGCTTAAAATGCTTTCATTACTTAGATGAAATGCTGTAAACGGTTTATGAAATACTATCACACTATCTTGAAATTATTATATATCTATACAATACAGTTGTGGTGTCAGCAAACTATAGGGTGACTTAACATATGATTTTATACTTGGCCTTGAGAGCATGAATAGCCAAAATTTATCAAAAAATATATTGGAGTCTTATGCATGCTCAAAGTTGTGGACTTTAGTTATGTTTTTGTATAAATCAGTTCATATACTCATGGAACTTCTACCTAGATTACTCTAAGTTAAATTTGAAAAGGTTGATGAACCCTGTATTTCTAATATCCATTTACAGTTTTGTATTTCTACTTTCTGTTTACAACTTCACATTTCTACTTTCTATTTACAGAAAATGGAAACCCTATGAATTGACCCATCATGTCTGAACAATTTAACCCTTTAACAAAGACAGTCAGTAGAACTGTTCCAGTGACTAATCCACCTAGTTTACAAAGTATCTGTAGGAATACCATTCTACATGCTATTACACTCAAAAGGATCAAACAGGTAAATATTACACCATCATGAGCATTCAGAGGTTTTGGTGATGAAAAAAACCCACAAAAATTCCTTTTTAAAGTTTTACAATAGCATGTTTTTTTTGGCCTCATATGATGTAAACTTCTGAATTAGGTAGTAGTCACAAAGCTAATAGGTAAGTCACAATCTCTAGAACATATTCTACATTAGAATTCAGTACTAAAACAATTGGGAACTAACAAACTGTAAATTTGTTCATAAGAATTTCATCCTTTAACAGAATAAAATTTTATTCAATCCTTTTCATTCCCAAAAAAGAGTTGATTTCATGATCCACCCATCAAATTAACACAGTTATCTTCATTAATCAATACAACAAAGAACTTCTTTTCTGTTGTGTTACACAGGCACTATTTTTTTTCATTTTTTTTTCACATGTACGTAACATCATTAACTTGTACATGACAAATTAAGAGTAATGTATATTAAACAGAGTTCTCGAAATCTTTATTTGCCTAGTGGTCCTTGAAGAAAATATGCAGGTCCTCACTATCATTTCTATTGAAAATTGTAAAAACCAAAATTGTGTTGGTTCTTCTCAAAAATGTGGTGGTCAAATCCCTAGGACAACCACTTATTGAGAACTCTGTATATATTCAGATACAATTTTTACTAGTTTTTTGACTCCATAAGAAATGCAATTTGTACAGATAATAATGTAATTTTCTGTTTTATCATTTTTAGGCTGACGAGTCACTTCCCTTGCCTAAACCTCTGATGAGAACAGTCAGTGTTCTCAACTTGAAGGATTTTGTCATCGATGCAGAAAAATTAGAACCTACTAATCACCTGAGAGAAAGCTACCCAGCTACATGTATCTTTGATGGGATCCCATGTATCATCAAAGTCAAATCTAAAGGTATTCCATACAAATTTACCGTACATTTTCCATTTAAAAATATTTAATACTGAATGTTGTCATTTTTTTGAGGTGTTGGAAATTCATTTATGTTCTTAAAGCATAAATCAAGCCGTTAACGTTGTTTTTCACTTTTGAATTGTTAATTTGTCATTCTGAGGCATTTAATATCTCACTATATCAAGGGGTTTGTTCATTGTTGAAGGCCAAACAATATCCTTTAGTTAACATCCAGTTGATATATATTTGTCTCCTTGCCAATCATACCACATCTCTTTATTTTCATATTAATAAATGTTTTGCCTTTGTCCTACAGATAGTAAGCCAGAATTAGATAACCCAAGCTTCATGGCATCGTTTGAAGACAAGAACTCTGTCTGTTGTGTTTATGAAGTAACAGATACTCTTAAAGATAGAATTGTACAATGCAAACTCCAAAACACCAGATTCCAAGAGGTTTTTATATGGCGTTTAGCAAAGACACTTTTGGAGTTCGCACTAAATGAAAAGATAACTCTGTCTACAAAAGTAAACAGTACCATGATACATTTTTACGGTCCAAAAGGAACGATATTTCTTGAAGCCACTGATAATCCAATGACCGAGATGATGGGAGCTGATTCAGCCATCTACGAGGCTCCGGAGGTTTTAAGACAGGAAGAACCAACTAACCAAGCGTTTTCATGGACTGTTGGGTGTATCATTTATGAAATGTTGGCATTGGAACCTGCCTTCTTTGACAGAACTGGTACTAATCCATTTCAAGTATTTATGGACATGATGCAAGGCATACTACCCCCTGAACCTACAGAGGGTAGTCCAGAAATAATAGAAATAATGTGGCACTGTTTTAAAACAGATCCTGCTAAAAGAATTCCTCCAGAAGATTTGCTTAGATTTGCAATAGCCCATTCAGAATAAAGCTTCTTTTATATAACATATCAAATGTTTAGCTCGAAAACAGCTTGGTTATTTTGTTAAGAATCTCTATTTGATTGCTTTTTACCCTATTAATGATTCATTTATTATACCTCTCTTTTTATAAAAATAAATGTCAAATTTTATCAATCTCTTTTAAATGTAAAAATGCACTGACTGATTTTAATCCCTATCAATGTTTTATACAGATTGTATGTTTTATCAATAAAGTATTATTATACATGTAATCAGTAATAAATTCAATTAATCCGTTACACAGCTTTTAACAAACTTGATACATCATGGCTGTCATTTTTTTAAAGGTGGAGGAAGCTAGATTACTTAGAAAGAACCACTGACCTTCCACAGTTAAACTGGAAATCCAAGTCAATTAAGATCAAAGTCAAACCCATCTTGCCATATTGACAGGCCAGGGTTCACTGTAGAGAACTTGACCACAACTAGATATGTTTTTGGCCCCACTATTTCAGATTCATTTAATTGCCTACTTTCTCATATTGTGCCTTTGATGAAAGTATAATGGAATAAAAATAATGAATTTGTAAAATTTCTTTAATTTTATCTAATCTCAACTCCAATATCAAATACAAGGAATACATGTATTCCAAAAATTGAAATTTGGTATAGTCAAAACAACTTTACACAACCATTCTGTGATAGCAGATGAGAAAAATTTCACTTAGAATTTGTTATGTTATCAAGGAAGAAGTGATCAAATTTACATACACTATCAATGAAAATATATCCAGTACACATCCACCTCTCAACAATCAACATACCTCACCAAAACATCATTACAGTATTCCACCTTTAAAAAAGTGCATCACATTTAAGGTTTAAGAAGGTTCCAACTTGTCATTTTACCAAAAGCAATGTGATTTGATTTGAATTGATTTTTGGTGTTTTATCGCCCCTTTTTAGCACCACATTTAGGCAAATTCGTGGCAGCCAGTATTTTTTGGTGGAGGAATTTGAGTGCCCTAAGAATACCATGACCTTCGATAAGAAAAACTGACAATCCTAGTCTATTAAGATTGGACATGAGTGCACCTGCAGGAGCGTGGTTTGAACGCACAACCTCAGTGTTGACTGGCTAGTGATTCAATAGTAACCACTTATACCTCTCGGCCACCCAGGCCCCAAACAGCAATGCGAGAGGTAGACAGATACTGTAAATGACAAAAGTACCGTGGATTACTTACAGGAACACATTTAGGATTACTGGAGATGAGATGTGCACTAGTTACGTGGGTGGTCTGGTCATCGTTACATTTCATATCCAATGTGAACTCTACTGAACACTCCGGACAAAACTCTTCACAAGTACAATCCTGAAAACAAATGTGCAAATAATTATTTATATACTGGAAATTCCACAAATTTACACATGCATTTATATTCTTCTAAAAAGTAAAAAGAAATCAAAGTTGCTACATTTATTTTATAAAATACTACAAACAAATAGTGCTATTTAAATTTAAAATTCTTATTAAAACCTATCTTGTCACAATAATAAAGACTTTTTTTATTACCAGCTATCAAGTAAACCTTAAAACTGTACAATTTGTTTTGACCAACCCCATTATATAAAACACATAACTTCTTTAAATCAAAGTGATGGATATCACTCATGGAAAGATTGGAGTAGTTTGAATAATTTCATATCAAGGTATGGTGGGGACAAAAAAGAACATTAATAATATTGAAGCACTAATGCTGAAAATTACATTAACAGCCGGTCTTTAGAAGGAAAAGTGCTTTTCCAGTATGAATATAAAATGAGCTCAAATTAAATAACATGGGTCTAAAAAAATTGCAAATCTAAAATTTTCCTAGTTAATTTCACCAACAATGTTGATTAGTAATGAGGTCAATTTAATTCGCAGTTAAGGAGGTGGGCAAAGTAATTAAAGGTCCACCTTGTCTCTGATTGTTTGGTGATAATGACAGTTGTCAATCATACTAGTATTGTATCAATACTCAATTAATTATGCAAACTAATTAAAAAGCCTGCACATGAACACACCCTAATGACATACATTCTTAAATGAACCGCTCCAAAAATATACCCATTTTTTCACAATTATATGTGTATTCTGTGCACATACATGAGAACTATATGAGCTATATTTCAGTGCAGTGAATACATTTAGTAGCTAACCAGTCGTGTTGTTAAGGAGGCCAGTGCCTTAAGAAAGATTTAGAACAAGTTCCAATCTTTCCAAAAACCCATCAACTTCCTCAGAAAATAAAACCATATTCACTTTCCCCTCTGAGTTTTCGGTACCAAAAATGAACAACATATAAAATATCACATATATATATAATCTTTAAGTAGCTATCATAGCAACTCAAAGATTATATGCATGTGATTGTATGGGTTGTTAACAAATAGAATGATATGTTTTCATTAAAAGTCGAGAAATACAGTAATTATACACACAAGATGATTTGTTCAAATTCCACCACAGCTGGTGAATAGTGAATCCCATTAAAACAGGATAATTGGTGATAATTAAAAGAGTTAGAACAATCAGATAATATCTAATGAATAAACAAACAGTATACACATTTCACATTGTTGAAGGCTATACCATGGCCTACAGTTGCCAACATCCATTTTATTAAAGCTCTAAAGGTAACTCTTTGGCAATCATACCACATCTCCTTATTTCATACAATCATAACCATTCGATCATTGTGAAAATTCACAAGAGTTATAACAAAGTGAACATAAATTTCGGCTGTTCGGAGTGAGTTGAAGGCCGTACATTGACCTATAATGGTTTACTTTTATAAATTTTTATTTGGATGGAGAGTTGTCTCATTGGCACTCACACCACATCTTCCTATATCTATATAAAGTGAACACATTGTGAGTACTCTTAGATGATATATAAAGTACATATTCAACTTTTAATACTTTACTCTACTTTGATAAGTAATCACATATGCATGCTTGAAATTATTTAAAACAGATTTTTTATTCAAACTGCTGTTGCCTTCAAACATGAAGTAGTCTATTTTTTATCATTTTTATCTGCTGACGATTGCAACACTTGTTTTAAAATAATAACACCATCTGTATAAGACCTTTAGCCAATTGTGTGTGCCCTTTTTAAAAATGGTTGATTAAAAAAGCTCAGTATCTCATACTTTATAAAGTCTGAAATGTTATAGAGTACACCCACAAAATCCTTTTCTGTTGATTATAATCTTACTCTGGAATACTGCATCCTGTCCACTATTTCATCACTGGTCAGTGGTATTAAACCTATTCTGTGGGCCAGAAACTCATCAAATAACACTGTAGAATTGGATTCCATCTGTACCCAATCTATTGCTGAAATTCATAACATAAACATCACAAACATAGGGAGATTTAAATAAAAGGACTAATATTGTAAAAACATTATGTTTTACATATTTACCTTATCAAAATGCTTATTGAGAATGTAGACTTGTGTAATAAATTGTCCGTTCAATTACTTAAGACAAACTGTGTGACAGGGTTATACATATTTCAACCCTCTCTCTGACTTGCAACAGACTGAAAAATGACATTCAAAAAAATTGTTACTGTTACCTGTTTTTTTCCATATCATTAAGGAAAGTTCACTAAGGAGTTAGGCTGTTTTCTTTGTAGTTTTAGTGAAAAATAAAACTTCAATCTACGTGCATGTTTTTTCAATATAAAATACCATACTTATAAATGTTATATAATTTCCTATCATATTTACCCATGGTTGGAACTTCAGCTATGCATACTCTTCTAACAGCATTTGCAACACTGTAAAACAAATAAAATGAAATATAATCAGTATTAAATGTATAGCTATAGAAGTTCATTCCTTCAATCTTCAAGGCGGAGGTACAAAATGTATAGAAACTATAAACATAATTTTTCATCATGAAAAAAACAAAATATTTTCGTCCTCGTCACAATCAGTAAAGAATTATGTTTTTAAAAGTAATATTGAACTATTATTTTTTTCAGAAATTTCAACCAATGTAAATTTCAAATGTCTGTTACTGTGTATTTTTTTCCAAATACCATTTGTTTTTAATACTCATACATACATTTTTACATGTATATCTAATTAATCAAAATACTTCAATGTTAGAATGAAGTTACCTGATAACATTGAACAAATCCTTTGATCACATTAAAATTAACAATATATAAGAATACCAAAATACCATGACCTACATGATGACAATTTCTCTTTTTTTTGTAAAGCAAAACACTATACACCATTAATATCACTGTATACTTGTCCATCATTGATTGACAGAAGATTTGAATCTATTCATATACATTTGTACCTAAGCTTTTTAAAGTTCTAGTTTATCAATAGTTGATACCATTAGAGGGATAGGGGGAATTAAAAATAAATTAAAGGTCTAAGAAAACTAGACAAAACCATGTAAAAGATAAACAAAAGTCCAATTAAAAATCCAGAGAAAACAACATCTAAACATTACAAATACCATAATACCAGCTCAATCTAAAATACGATTGAACACCTACATGTATATAGTGCCCTACACTGCAACTGTGATGGTTACAAACCAATCCAGTCATGCTAGTGCTATTCCATAAAATAGTATAGCAATTTACTCTAAAAAAAACTTATTATTACAAGAAACACTTATGAACCACATCAACAAAAGGACAACTACTGAACAACAGTTCCTGACTTGATTAAGACATGTGCAAACAAATGCAACCGTTGAACCCTTACCTGAACCAGAAGAATAACATTACAATTTAAAACATAAAAAAACACATTTTATTAAATTAATGTTATGTACTAAAACAGATGTACTGAAACATAATGTCTATAATGATAACGTATACCACCATTTAGTATCAGACAATCCCTCAAGTGAATGGATAAACAAATTATTGAGTTATTATAAGATTTAAACCTCTATCCCATAAAGAATACAGATATCAAACTGAAAGTCTATATGTATTTTAAATATGCACTATTTAAATAATTCTCTGGCACTAATAGGTGTAAATAGAGCTTGATCTAGTCCAAATAATTACAATGTATGAGTCTTGAAAGGCCATTATAATTTTTTTCTTTCATGCCTTAACTTGATCATGATTTTTACATTTCGGTATATATTCTTTGTTTTTTAAGATTTTTAACATAAAGTTGGCTCCAAGTTTTCAAGAACTGGCGACAAAGTATAGAAGCTATCAATTTGTCTGGCTCCAATTTTTTGTGAGCCAGAGCAGCCCCTGCTTTGTAGAGAAGAAGTTCAGTTATGTCTTCTTCTTCTTCCGAATACGTGAGTAGACACCTAGGTAGGAGTGTAAAACTTCCCGGAACTTGTGTGCTATGTACATATGGACTTAATTTAAAAATAATATGACAAAGAAAAATCGTTAACAATAACATATATACATTATGTACAGTGGCTTTGTAGTTCAATAAGTTGTTGTGGATCCTTCAAATGTTAGAGTGGATATGCCACTTTTGAAGGATTCCAGGGTGTCAGACATACCTATTGCTTCAGGTAGTGAGTTCCAGTCCGAAATAGTGCGAGGATAAAATGAGAATTTATAGAAATCTTTATTTGTTGATATTTGCCTAAATTTATGTTTCCCCCTAGTACGTCTATCAGATATTGTAAAATTGTCCTTAGGAACTTCAACTAACCCCCCAATTTATTTTAAATAGCATAGTTAATCTAGCTTTTTTCCTTTTTATTTCTAAATTTTCGGAATTCCCATTCCAATGATTTAATTAAATTTGAAACTGCTCCAGGTGATCTGTCTTTATAATCATTGAAGACAAACCTGGCTGCCTTACGCTGTACCTGCTCAACCTGAGTGATGTGTTGTTTTAGTACGGATCCCAGACAAGGGAAGAGTATTCGACGACTGGGCGTACAAGTGATGTGTACATAGGGTTTTTAACCTTATGTGTTCAGTTTTTCAAGTTCCTACGAAGAAAATCTTACGTTTTATTTGCCTTACAGGTAATATTGTTTATATGTGTTCCCCAATCAAGATCATGGCTTATAGTTACGCCTAAATATTTACTGTTTTTACTGCTTCTAAAACATGATTGTGCAATATATATATAATCAAATAAGGTCTTATGATTATTTGATCATTTTTTCTTTGGCAATGTCATTAAACCATTTACAAATCGGTGTTGCAGCAGTAATAAGAATTCGAAGTATCTAGTTTAAAGAGAAAAAAAACAGTTATGTTTATTTCATAATTTTTAAAATCACTTTATATTTTCACCACATGCAGCACCTGTATCAGAATCTTAATGTTAGAGGCATAGCAGATATGTTAACTTAGTGTTTATGTAACCTCAAATCAGTATCTTCAAGTGTAAATTTAAGATTCTCGTCTGTTAGTTCTGTTAATGTTACAGTAGGTTGATTAGCGTAAGGCATTTTTTCTCGATTGTGTCTTTCAAAAAATCCTCACATCATAAACCGGAAATAAAACCGTCCTGTCCCATTGAAATTTTTAGGGGTGGGCAGGTTACAAAAAAATCTTTGAAATCAGTTTTATGCCGAGATCTTCACAAATACTTCTTAATGAAAGAACAAGCTCTTCGTTTTGAACAATAAAATACTTAAAGATTGACATTGCTAGGCATATAATATGTTTTTTTTTATAAAAATATCAAACATACCCTACAGCAATTTATTTGACACATCTTGTTTACTTCCGGTTTCGGGACAGCTGTGGTCCTCAGAAACAAACAGCATAAACATGTCTTCATTTACAGATAGCAACTTCGTAAAGAAATTAAGCGAACTGAACAACACACAGCAGAGTATTCAGACGTTATCATTATGGCTGATTCACCACAGAAAGCATTCAAAAACCATCACCCAAGTATGGCTGAGAGAATTGCAAAAAGGTCAGTATACCTGTCCACAAATCTTATACACAGAACAGCACGTGTAACGTGTCTAAAATGTCAAAATTGTATATCTCTGATGAAGATAAAACTTACAACATTGAGTTGACATTCTGCAATGCTAGCTAGTAACTGCCATTGTCTGTAAAGGTGCACTTGCAAGCCACAAAAGAAGTTTTTGTCTCAAGAAAAGGTTAGGACCAGCTACATGTACCTGAATGAGTTAAACATACATGAACCATAAGGAAGCAGGACAAATCGCCCCACTGGCAAATCGCCCCACCCCTAATCGCCCCACTTCTTCACCAACTCGCCCCACTTTAAAAAAAAACGCCCCAAACTGATTCACCAAATCGCCCCACATTTTTAAAAATCGCCCCACATGTGAAATGTGTTAAATCCTGTTAATATTACTCCTGCCAACTCGCCCCACTTAATAGAAAACGGTAATATCTAGATTAATATATAATTTTCATGTCTGCCAACTAGCCCCACTTTAATGAAAACTAATCTACACAAAATACAAACAAACTGAAAATTTATGTTATTTCTATTATTGATATACTGGAATTATAATTCTAAATATAATTTTCGTATTGTTGGAGAATAACTGTATTCTTGTAATCTTAGTTATTTGCCAATTGAAAAGAAACCTGTTATATTAAACATATCAAAGGATTTCAATTAACAGCAATTTTGTTATCATAGCAATTACTGGATTGGTTACTTTTGTCTCTGAATTAAGAATAATTCAACACTAACGAGCAATCAGAAAATGATGTTCCTAACCTTATTTCTGTTTTATTTCAACTATGCAGAAGAAAGTACAAAAAAAAAGAAGCATTTCAAACGTTCTCATAAGTGGGACCAATTGGAAAGCCAACACACATTCATGACATTACAGTTTAATTATTTTATTCGTAAGTGGTGCTAGTTGGAAGCCTTTAACTCTATTCATACTTGTACTTTTCATAAGTGGGGCTAGTTGGCATAAATCAATTCATCAGGATTTTTCTATTTTTCACAAGTGGAGCGAGTTGACATTCACGTTATCAAAATACTAAAAAAAAATAATCACTTCTTACTGCTATTTAAAAAAAAAGGAATAACATATATATATGTTACAGTAAATAGGTGAAATTAGGAATTACACGTAATTACTAAACATTTCAGTAAATACCTGTAATCACTAGTCAATTTAGTAATTACATGTATTTACTTGTTGTTTCAGTGATTACAGGTATTTACTGATTTTTTTTGTCATTTTTACAGCTATTTACTAACTTGATATTTCTCTTTAAAAATTAAAGACATAATTCAAGATGTCAAATAAGAAAGTAAGGGGTAGGGATTTTTAGGGCTTACTTAAGGATCAAGGATGATAAGGCACATAAAAAGTGCATACTCTTCAGTGTTTGTAAATTGAAACTGGAAAATGGTTGTTTTATAAGTTTTGAAACTCCCTAAAAATCATTTTGAACATGCAAGACAATGATATCAATCCAAAATTGAGAAAAACATTTTTGAGAAATTTATAGGCAACTTAGCCAGCTATTTAATTGTTAAGATAGACATTAGATTATGGCAAACTTGGTTAAATGATCTTTATAATTCTTAAAATCTCATAATTTTGTTATATTAAAATCTTCATCAGGCATACTCTGCATATCAACTCGGCCAATAACATGAGTTAAATTCCTTTTACAAAACAGGTTTAACTACGACTTCTTTTGTCAGACATTTGCGATGAAGCTGACATTCTTCACAAACAAATTTATACAAATTGATGGCGTAAAGAGTCACATTTTCATATTTCCGTGTTTTTATGAGTTCTTCAAGACCTCAAAACTTAAGCTATATATCTCCAACAAAATTTTATCATCGTTTCTTCCTGTATAAGAATGATCTTTTTGTGGATTGAAAAAGTAAACTAAATGGTCCATCCCTTTTGTTTTACTTTCAATGTTGACATTTCTTTTCCTTTTCATCGAGCCTCTGTTTTTTTTTGTCGCAAAAGCGAGACATAGCGAACCAACCTAACAATTCCGTCGCCAGCTGCGTCCACAAATATTCGCTCTGTGGTTATATTTTTTAAATTTTGATAAGTTTCTCAAATTATCCTGGATTTCTACCAAACTTGAACAGAAGCTTCAGTTGTTTATGATCAAAAGATACATTTCCAGAAGTAAATTTTGTAAAAAAAAAATTCCGTATTTTACTTATAAAGGGACTTAGTTTTTATGCCAGTTAACATTACATTCACACTGTGGTTAACTTTTAAAAAATTTAATAACTTCTCAAAATATCCTGGATTTCTGTCAAAATTGGATAGACGCTTGTTTATGATCATAAGATAATATCTAGAAATAAAGTTTGTAAAAAAAACTATACTTTTTGGTATATTTCTTATTTAAACGGACTATTTTTTTCCAGTTAACATAACATACACTCTGCAGTTAAAGATTAGATTTCATAAACCATCCTGAAATTTTAACAAATTTTGATAGAAGATTCTTACAGAACTAGTCAAAAGATAGTATCTAGAAGAAAATACAAAATATTTTTTTTCCTTTTTTGTTGGGCCTGCGACTCACAGCAAAAGTAGGCGAGACACTGGGTTCTGCAAAACCCTAAAATTTTGATAGCTGAATACTCAATGATTTTCTAATTAGTATTACCATAACTTTTGATCAGTGGACCATATTACAACATTGTTTTAACAGTTAGTAAATAGGTGTAAAAATTCAATTTAATTCAGTAATTACTGGTAATTACTGGGCAGTTTTAGGAATTACTTGTATTTACTAAGTGCATCGGGAATTACATGTAATTCCTAAATTTTAGTAATTACATGTAATTCCTAATTTCACCTATTTACTGTAACATATATATTAACAGGATTTAACCCATATACAACGGGATAACATCTTTTTCCATAAGTGGGGCGAGTTGGCATTACTAAATTCATCCTGGTTAATATAAATATATTTATCTAGATTTTACCGTTTTCCATTAAGTGGGGCGAGTTGGCAGGAGTAATATTAACGGGATTTAACACATTTCACAAGTGGGGCGTTTTTTTTTTAAAGTGGGGCGAGTTGGTTAAAAAGTGGGGCGATTAGGTGTGGGGCGATTTGCCAGTGGGGCGATTTGTCATGGATTCAACCATAATATAACTGGTCGGGAAACATATCAAATAGTAAATAAGGATATGAATATTATTAAATGTAAAGAGTTTTAAATTTTATGAAATATGTGCATGATGTGGTGGGTCTCATTGGGGTCTAAGCATTTTTAGCATGAAGCAGGATTGCGGATTTTTTGTAAGCATGACATGTGAAAGTCAAATTATTTTGCCGTAATAACGGGAAATGAATTCTTGCAGGACATTGGAAATCACAAAAAAATGAGAATTGCTTACATACATAGCGCAAGAGTGATAAAGGAATCTGACAAAACAGTAAGGGGTATCTGGGATTAGAACCCCCCAATGAGACCCCCGATGTGAGTAAGCACATGATTACTTTTCTTAACTATTCATGCATACTCTGACATCCTACGGTTGTTTTGCCAGACAATGTGCAGCCGTGGGACATCAGAGCTTGTCCCATATTATAAAGTGGATATTTACCGGACCAAAACCAATGCATTAATTTTGCTTTGTTGCTTCTGGAGCTGACTGAGGGTCTTAATTTTTCATTTATCTCTTCATTTATTAAGTTTCATCTATCTGCCACCCTTTATTTTCTTATATTTGGACAGTTTCACATTTGAACAGCTTTACATTTGTCATTGCAGGCCATTTAACAAATTGTAAAGCTGACAAATGGGAATGGGCTTTGCTCATCGTTGTCTTATAAGGCCACACAGTGACCTACATTGTATTGCTGTTAATTTCTGTGCCATTTGGTCTCTTGTGGATATTTTCTCATTGACATTCATACCACATCTTATTTTTATATATACATACAAATGTACAATGTACATGTATATAAACATATGTTTCTATAATTCTTATCTGATTCATCCTTTTTTTAACCAGTTTAATGATTATATCTATTTACATATTTTGGTCTCAAATTTTCTTTGATCTACAAATTTCCTATTGTGATGTCTTAGAAGAAACAACAATGCATGTTGAAATCACATAGAAATAAATTTTTTGTAGATCTTTGAAAAGCAGGATTGAGTGTCTGCATATTGTCTTAAAGGTGTCATACCACCAATTAAAAGTCCCTATCTGTTCAACCAAATTTTGCAATTTTCACAGCTTTCTAAATATTTTACCTTAAGTTTAACTTCATAGAAACTAGGTATATCCTGAATTGTACAGGTGTCACCTTTCTGCATGCCAATTTTCAGTATACATTCTAAATCATATAAGAAAGAAGAGAGCTTCCGAAAGGAGGTACCACTAAAAATAACCCCTGGTTTTCTGAAAATCTTAAATTAGTATACCATGGAGTGTATTAATCCTCAATTTTAAATGCAAACTCCTAGACAGATAAAATTTGGCTCAAAATGGTCTTGATATATTTCTCTTTCAACCAAAGTTTTATTTCTGCAAATTTTTTGGTTAGTTTAGGTGAACAATGACATCAAATGCACTATTTTTTGTCCGAGTAGGCCTACTTTCACATACGTTCTAAATTTGAGGGAGTAATTGGTGGTATGACACCTAAAGAGACAAAAAAGTAGATTAGAAATCTTTTGTTTTGCTTTATTCTTAATCCTTAGTCAATTTGAAGTTAAAAACAGCCTTTCTGAGCATAATGCAACTTATATTAAAAATTTCACAGCTCAATTTAAACTGACTGTAATGTATGACTTTGATAGAAAATACTTGAAAATTTCATTTTGGGCTACAGGAACATAAACTTTCAATATCAAGATCAGTTTTTGCTTATTTTTCCTTGTTTGTTCTACTACTTTAAAGACTTTCAACAGTTTTCGCAATGAATTTAGTAAAAAATCCAAGGTATTGAAGTGTCATGGAATATTGACCCCCCTTTTTTTCATCTGGTGTCAGTAAAGTACTACAAATTGATCAAAAGTGCAGTCATGGTCATTAAACTGTTTTTATTTACATCAGTTAATAAAATTTAAGATATAAAAATTTCATTTGGAATAATAAATGGTATTTTTGTGAGTTTCTGCAGTGTTTACATTAGGCTATGCTATCTTCCAAGTAAATAGTATGACGCAATGAAATAAGGGGTAAAAATCAAATAATTTCATTAAATCTGCATAACAAAATTTTTTGGGGGTAGTAAATAACCTATGTTTTAATGTTTAACACCACAGATACAACTTTCTGTGCATTTATAACAATTTAGGACATTTTTTTATATTAAAGCATATTGTCAGGGTGAGAAAAGCTAAAAATAGCACAAACTCAAGTTTTAGGCTCTAAATATGCAATATGTGACATTTTGCCCCCAAAAAGATTGAAATGTGCCTAGTATTATTTCAAAATATCAGTTAAGACAAAAAAAATCAATTGTTTTCTGAATTTGATGTATCACCGCATTTCGCTTAAAGGTGTCATACCACCAATTAAAAGTCCCTATCTGTTCAACCAAATTTTGCAATTTTCACAGCTTTCTAAATATTTTACCTTAAGTTTAACTTCATAGAAACTAGGTATATCCTGAATTGTACAGGTGTCACCTTTCTGCATGCCAATTTTCAGTATACATTCTAAATCATATAAGAAAGAAGAGAGCTTCCGAAAGGAGGTACCACTAAAAATAACCCCTGGTTTTCTGAAAATCTTAAATTAGTATACCATGGAGTGTATTAATCCTCAATTTTAAATGCAAACTCCTAGACAGATAAAATTTGGCTCAAAATGGTCTTGATATATTTCTCTTTCAACCAAAGTTTTATTTCTGCAAATTTTTTGGTTAGTTTAGGTGAACAATGACATCAAATGCACTATTTTTTGTCCGAGTAGGCCTACTTTCACATACGTTCTAAATTTGAGGGAGTAATTGGTGGTATGACACCTAAAAATAATTAGAGAAACAGATTCTACAGACTACATGTACATGTACATGAATATTGATATGATCTACATGTACATGTATGATATCAAGTTGAACAAGGCCACACTTAAAAATATTTTGGTTTGCCCAAACCCTACCCAAAGGTTTTGACAGTGGGTAGGTAGGTATTCATTTTCTTTTTTTTTTTTTTCAAAAAAAAGAAATTGAAGTATCAGATGTTTATTTGTCTTTATGCCTATTTGATTAAAAAAAAAACTTCTACAAATCAGGACAATAAAAGAATTTGAGTAGGCAGCTTTTTTCTGGGTAGGTAGCTTTGGGCAAACAAACCTATTATTTATTATGGCCCAATGTTGAAGTGGTTTCTACATGTATCTTATCTGAAAGCTAGTAAGACAAGTCATATTTGCTCTAAAGACTACGGTACCGTACTTGTGGTAACAAAATGTTATTGACAACAGACCTTTTAAGACCATTTTGAATATTGTATACTGCATGCACATGAACGATTGATGTATTAACCATTGTTAACCTTTCATGTATATAAACTATTTAAAGAATGGATTATTATTTTTTTTATTGTTTTCAGTTCGTCCTTCAATGAGACTGATATATATGTACCTAGCTAACGATGTTATACAGAACAGTAAGAAGAAAGGACCTGAATTTACCAGAGACTTTGCTACTGTAATGACAGATGCATTTGCTTCGGCTACAAAGTAAATATAAACCTGAGATATTGCAAAAAGCTGTTATACTATTATGTATATTTTAATATATTTTAAGTACATTCTATAGATATAATAAGATGTGGCAATGAGATAACTCTCCATCCAAGTCACAATTTGTGATTTCAAATTAACCATTATACAGTACTACCTGTGACTTTATCTTATTAATGGTGGCCATAAAAAATATGTTCACCATGGTGGCCCCATATGTTCATCATCATACCCCCTGTTGCTTTTTTAATACACAAGGTATTAATCAAAAACTAGTCAAGGATTAAAGGGAAATCTTGAATGCATTGAAGTGTTAAAATTATGTAACTTACAGGTCATGTGTCTCAGGTAAAATATACATGTATGTGTTTGTCAAATTTATTAACTGTGATTATGACAAGAAATTCAAAAATTAAATGAAATAATAAAACTAGTTGAAGTTGAACAAATAGCTTAATAAGAAAAGAATTTGTCTCATGACTATTAGTTTGATATTATATCTTTTATATAATTTTTAATCAATTTAAGTTATTTTTTATATGTATTAAGTCTATTTTTTGGTAAGTGAAGAATAAATGAATATCATTTTCAAATATAACTGCAAACATTTACAATGCCTGCCTTTTTCTATTGAAAAGGTGTTTCTCAAATTAATTTTCTAAAATCAAAATGGTTTATTATTGTAGATAGACTGATCTGCATTCAACATTGTTTAGCATATGTTTAAGATTGTCTTTAAGACTTATGCTAAATAAAATTTAGGCAATTCATTATTTCTCTATTGAATAAAATATAAATATTAGAAATATTCATCACAGCAAAATTTGATAGTATTTTTATTGGCAAATGATATTTTAAACATGATCCATGTTTTAGGGTTTAAGCATTTCTTTTACTTTTTGTTCTTGGGTACGAGCAATGATTTGTATAGTCTTACTATACAAATCCTTGGGTAAGAGACAATATTATGAGAAGGTAAATGATTTTCAAATAGATTATCTCAAAGTTGTTTTGTTAATTTACAATCAAGGAAGGAGTGGTCTTCATTCTCCAGCAAGTGGCACAGTTTACATATTCTATCCTTTCTAGGAATTTTATATTGTCCACTATTTTCTATTTCTAAATTATGACCAATAATTCTCTACCTATTGACACAATCAAGTTTACAGTTTTTATCATAAGTTTTTATTCTTAGATTTTTCTTTAAATTCATTTTTTATCAAGGACTTTAAAAGTATTCAAGTCCCTGCAATTATTAACTTTATCTAAAAGGCCTAGGTTGAGTGAAATATGTTTTGTAAATGTATACCAAGAATATGTATCATGCCAGTCCAGCACTTTTGACAATATAATACACCGGAAAAAAATATGATTTAAATAATAGCCCATAAAAGTGTCACCATCTTTAGAAGTGCACTTTATTTTTTCTGGAGACAAATTTTGACAGAAATTATCCAAACTGAAGATAACATATTTGATAAGTTTCAAGACAATTTCTGTAAATAATTTCTTTTCATAAGATTCACTTTATTCAGATATAAGAACATTTTTCATTATGATTAGCATTTTTAATGAACATTTATCAAATTTTGATGATAACTAGGTGGGCATTTGGAAAATAAAGCTTTTCAGTGATTGTTTGTGCACAACTCTTGTTTTTGAGATTTGAAAAAAAATTAGATAAACAAAATTAGTTTTTTCCTAAACCATATAATGATACTTGTAGTTTTCCAGAATAATATCACATGTATTAGATTTTATCAAAATTTATTGTAAAAGGATTGATATTGATCATCTTATTTTGTTAAGAAACTGACTTCCTTTCTCAATTTTATTGTTTAATTCCTTTCATTTTTTTTAAATGTCATTTTTGCATGATTATTAGTTATTATTAATAGTAATAATTCATTTACTAATGCAAACAAACAATTGAATACAATGTACATCATGTACATTAACCTTTTACTTAAAAAACAATAATTAAAAGTCTGCTTATTTCAAATGCTTGTCAATAACTTTATCTTTGGCCTTTTGCCATTTCTACTAAAGATTCTTACCAAGAAGAAATTAAAATAATAAGAAACAAAAAAGTAATGAAAACAAACCATATAAAAATGAAAAAAAAACAATTAAAAAATTAAATGAAATTAAAGACAAAGAAAAATAATAATAAATTGACAGAGTAAAACAATATTTTATTCTACAATTTCAAAAAAAGGTGAAATGTCAATTTTAAAAGAAACTTTAATAGTTACCTGTACAGGTAAATTTTAATGAAACATACCACCTAAAAACTTCAACCCTGATTGATTTTAACAGGTAACATAATTAGATAACACATCTACCATGTTTTATGACCCCCAATAAATGGCCAACATCTCAAGATTGAATACCCCAATAAATGTTCACCATTGGATGTTGACCATGCAAGAGGGTGGACATAACTAAGAGGATGTCACAGTGTTGTAGATCAAAATGCGGTCTTCAACATGGAGCCTTGGCTCACATCGAAAAGTACGCTTTAAAGGGCCCCTAAAAATGACTAGTGTAATACCATTCAAATGGGAAACCCAAGTCTGAAATATCTGTACTCGACTGTACTGATTTTTACTTGAACAGTCTGCATTGATCTAACTTTTACTTGACATTACTCGACCCCAGCATTCGTCCAGTCTGAACCATACTAGACTGTACTGAATTGTACTACAAACTACAAAATATTTGAGGGTACACTTTGATTATATAATTTGTGTGCATGTGTTGAAAGAACACACATTATATTATTCAAAATATATATCCTGTATATATGCAATTGTTCTGAAAAAAAAAGAGATAGTAAATAATTTTATTGCGTTTATATTATAGAGATGCTGAGGAAAAGGTGAAGAAATCAGTGGATAGAATATTAAATATATGGCAGGAAAGAGGTGTTTACAGTAAAAACACAATAGATAAAATAAAAAGTGGCACAGGTGAGTGTAAACAAATGGGTCATACTTAGATGCAACAAACCCAGGCATAGAAGTTTCCTACATGTGTACCACCATCTTTGAGTTTGTCTGCCATCTAAGAAAAATAAAATGTTTTCAACTAATTTTTGGGGATCACACATGTATATGTCACAACAAAATATGTTTTCATCAATAGGTCAATTGGCACAGATATTTTTTGGTTTATACCGGGAGACTAAAAGCATAAAGCATTATTATTCTTTTCATTCTTTATTTAAGCAGATTCATCATTTGAATGAATTGAAATCAAATTAGTGGTTCATCTAGGATATAGATGTTTGAAAGTTACATTTGATCTTCTAGGAAACCTTATACAACGGTTAGATTTTTTGTTTGGCACAAAACTTATGTTTCATTATTTGTTTTAAATAGATATTGTTTGTAGACGAAGAAACATATATGTCACTCTCTTAAGAGTATAAGCTTTATTACATATTTAATTTTCAGGAAACCAAATTATTCACAAAAGTGGTGAGTATGCTATCAATTTCAGTCTTAGCTTGTCTGGAACTCTGTATATACATTTTGTACCATCATCCATATTGTATGTGTTTGAAGTCTCAAAATTATTGTTTCAGTGTTTTGTATTCAAAGAGCACTCTATGGTAAACTAAATATATTGCAGTTGTTATGGTAGCCATTGAAGAAAATAGGAACATTTGAAATTTCAAAATTATTCAGATTAAAGAATTAATGTAATGTCACTTCAAAACATGTTTATTTTGAGAATGACTTTTTTGGGGAAAATCTCAATAAGATTGATTGTCTGCAAGAATGTTAATTAACTGTTGAGTGCTCTTTAAGGTAAGTAATAAATAGAAATGGTATTTGGTTGCCTTGGCAAACAGATTTCTGGTATTGGACTGTATTTCTCAAATTTGCATACTGCTAATCAAATACAAAAAAAATCTCTTAATTCTAAAGAATATTGGTTTGAAAATGTTATTAATTATTTATATTTAATTTTATGATAAATTTGAATGTTCATTTGTTTTATTGCCATAGGCAGATAAAAAGTTAATAAATAAAAAAAAACATTGCTATGAGATTTAAAACCTGAAAAAAATCTTAATTTGAGCCTCAAATTTTGAGGACTGAATTTGAGAAATACAGATACTGTGTGGTGTTTGCACTTACATGCTTGCTTGCAATTGCTGTATGTTGTGGTGTGTCTTTCTATTGTAGCCCTTCAAGACATTACAGAGAGGAGGAAGAAAAAGATTGAAGAATATATACCAACCTATAAAAAAGGTGAAATTTGTGTAGTGTGTTGAGAGGTGCAAGGGGGAGGGAACCTAATATTACTTATAAGTCATTTTCATCTTAAATAACATCAAAATCATTCATTTTAAATATTATATGTTGCCAGGTCAGTTTTAGATATTTTCAGAAGATTTCTAGAACAGATGTTTTATTTTTACAGCCATATCAGATATAGCAGCTGAAATAAACTTAAAAAGAGGAAGAGACAAGAAAAAAGTAGAGGAATATGTACCTGTCAATAAGGTCAAAGGTTAGTATAGAAAATAGTACAGGAATATGTACCTGTCAATAAGGTCAAAGGTTAGTATAGAAAATAGTACAGGAATATGTACCTGTCAATAAGGTCAAAGGTTAGTATAGAAAAAGGTACAGGAATATGTACCTGTCAATAAGGTCAAAGGTTAGTATAGAAAAAAGTACAGGAATATGTACCTGTCAATAAGGTCAAAGGTTAGTATAGAAAATAGTACAGGAATATGTACCTGTCAATAAGGTCAAAGGTTAGTATAGAAAATAGTACAGGAATATGTACCTGTCAATAAGGTCAAAGGTTAGTATAGAAAAAAGTACAGGAATATGTACCTGTCAATAAGGTCAAAGGTTAGTATAGAAAAAAGTACAGGAATATGTACCTGTCAATAAGGTCAAAGGTTAGTATAGAAAAAAGTACAGGAATATGTACCTGTCAATAAGGTCAAAGGTTAGTATAGAAAAAAGTACAGGAATATGTACCTGTCAATAAGGTCAAAGGTTAGTATAGAAAATAGTACAGGAATATGTACCTGTCAATAAGGTCAAAGGTTAGTATAGAAAAAAGTACAGGAATATGTACCTGTCAATAAGGTCAAAGGTTAGTGCTATCAAAGGTCACTCTTAATGATTTTGTTTGATTCATGCTTTGCAAAACTCATTAAACTTGAAACTTCTCAGATCTTAGACATTTATTGTTGTATTGCTAAAAAAAAAACATGGTGTTTTTGCTTGGCATATTTAAAACAATGTAAAGCTACTATGAACACAACATTCAAGGGAAGACTGCAGTTATTTGTGGATGTAGGGTATTATTGTCTTTAGGATAAAAAGTAATAAAGTAACAAAATCAGTACAATCTGTTCAATAAGATGCAATTCAAAAAAGGCATCAGGGGAAGTAACTTATTTAACATCATTCAATATGAATGATTTTAGCATTCTATGGGAAAATCACAGGTTTTTTGTACTATCATAAAATTAAAATTTTTCACTATCTGTGCTTTTATTAAAGATCAGTTGGAAGCTACTTTCATGGATATGAGCTAGCCATAAATTTAGATTTTCAAAAGAATTATAACTTCTAATTAATATGTAGAAAAATTGGTGCCCACCAAAATAAATGAATCTACAGTATTTATGCCATTAAGTAATCTAAGAACATGATACATTGTCATTAATTTTATTAGAAAGGTAGATAGGTATAATAAAGATTAACCTATACTTTGGGATTTTTTTTCTGATTTTGACATTTTCCTGAAATCAAAAGCAAATGCTCGCAGTCTGATTTTGAAAGTCATTTATGACAAATTTGCATTTGTTCTCAATGTCCATAGGTTAATAAAAAAAATTAAACAAACTAAAATAAATTCCAACTACACACCTATATTTCTCAATCAGGAAACAGTAAACATACATTTTCTGTTTGTCCTTGTTTAGTTTATCATATATACTGGTGCCATATTTTGAGAATGTCACAAGGAATTTAGACTCTTTAAGTGAAGTTAAATTATATTTTATAAGACCCACAGCCAGTTGATGCAGCACCTCCTAATAAGAAAAAGAAGAAAGAAGAAATGTTGTCACTGAGAGAAGAAATAGAGCTTATGTCAAAAGATGATACAAGTGGCCCACCAGATGTAAGATCTTACTTTACACACATTTGGTACCTCCCTCTCAACTTCAAAAGTTGCATATTCATATTCGTATTTGATGCCTAACATTTTTGAATAGCTCTTGATAAAATTGTAAATAAAATGGTTACAAAAATCATGTAATGTTTGAGATTTTTTTGTAATCATATCTTTAGGAATAAGATAATTGTTGTAACCCCAAAACAGCCAAGTTTGAACCATTGTGCAAAATGAAACATAAGGTATATATAAAAAAAGAAGATGTGTTATGATTGCCAATGAGACAACTCTCCACAAGAGACCAAAGTAACACAGAAATTAACAACTATAGGTCACTGTATGGCCTTCAACATTGAGCAAAGTTCATACAGCATAGTCAGCAATAAAAGGCCCAGAAATGACAATGTAAAACAATTCAAACAAGAAAACTAACGGCCTATAGATGTATTTATAAAATACCAACACATTGAGAGTACAAAAAATTACAGCAAAGAATAGAAAAAAAAACATTGAATTTGTCAATTTTGTACTCTTGGTGCAATAATCATGATAATCTCTGTGAATGAGTGTTTTAAAAAGGATACCTGATAGACATACATTGTGTAGTTCACATTTATGTCATATATATTTGCTGTGCCAAATTTTTACCAGTTTTCATTGTATTTACAGGCAGAAGAATTAGTAAAACGTTTATCCGACCTTGAACATTCAGCGTCTAGTGATGCTGCTGTAAGAGAGAAGATTGCTGCTCTTCCACCTGAAGTGTCTGATGTAAACCACCTTGCCAAAATTCATGGTAAAAATTCATTTACTGTGGATCCATTGATTTTTTGTTGGTACCAATTTTCCTTGATATTTTATTTCATGGTTTTGCAAAAGTCTGCACACAGGCCTATACCTGTATAAAAATTGTTCTTCCTTGAACATTTGGTTCACCATTACGAAAGAAATCCAGGAAAACTAGTGTCACACTAATAATGAATAATAAGTTGACCCCAATTTTTAAGGGCTGGTCTTAAAGTCCGAGCAAAATTGATGAATAACCTAACTACCTTTGAAATTTAAAAAAGTATTTCAGTGTTTTCCCCAATATATTTGGATAGCATCATAGAAAGTATGGCAACAAGTAAGGTATATAACATAATTTACAACTTAGAATAAAAACTAAGACACCACTTACCTCAAAACTTCATTTTAATGCAATATTATCTAATCTTGACAGGTTCACCTAACTGAAAAGTGTTTTACATTTTTATGACATCATGTTTTGAAATGACTTTCATGTAATACTGTGGATTTATTACTATTCGTTTGATACCAATTTTCGTGGATTTCGTGATTGCAAATAAACCATATATAAAATTGTTAATCCAAGAAATAGTTTTCTATAGTCTTGTATGCAGGCCATAGCAAAACAACGAAATCAAATATCCACAAAAATACAAAGTTTCTTCAATCCACGAAAATTGGTAACCAGGAAACTAAATGAATCCACGGAAATTGCATTAATTAAATTTCACTGGATTTTGTTTTATTTTGTACATTTTCCCAAGTTCTAATGCATTAATTATATTTTGTTATGTTATGTTATTAATAATAATTTAGAGCTATTGAAATTGCATGTCATATACAATTATTTAATTTATACTTTAGTTAGCTAGTTGATAATTATCATCAACTCCAAAAATTTCAAATTTGCTTGATACTGATGATACCTGTGGATATTCCCACCCTGAAGATCATTACCAACCAAATTTTTCTCTAACATTAAGATGAACAATCTTTTCTGTATTATACAGGTTTGAAATCAAAAGAAGTATTGAAGATATTGTCTCTCATTTACAATGAATTATTTTTGTATGCATGCAGAGTTTAATTTTTATTAAAATCAAATCCAGTTTAATATTTTTTAGCATTTTTTTACTCTTGAATATATTTATGAATAACAAAAAAATTTCGGCTCTAAAATTAAAAAAATAATGCAAATGTAAGGGGAGTAACTCTTTCTGAATTTAACACAATTTTGTTTGGCCTATTTAAAATATTCATTCCTTTGGACGAAAGACAGAATCTGTTCAATAGTACCATACAGTGGTGGATCCAGAAATTTTCATAAGTGGGGGCCCACTGACTGACCTAAGAGGGGGCCTGCTCCAGTCACGCTTCAGTGATTCCCTATAGCTATGGGTGCTATAAACAGTTTCGTACTAAAAACTAGGGGTATTTCCCCAGTGAGATTTACATACTGATGGAATTCCCTGCTATTTATATACCACTAAATGAAAAAGTTGATTGTTTTTTATGTTCAATGTGAAAAACATATATTGAAGTTCAATTAAAATGCCACTTTTGTCAAGATTTAAAAAAAAAAAAATGTTTTTGTGACTTCCTACTATATGGGAGGCAACTCCATAAACAGCTGATTTTCACCTGTTGCAAAAAGCACTTTGATTTGTCAGGTAAGATAGCTCCTTTCGGAGCAGGCGAACGTAGGCTGAAACTACATTTTCTTAAATCAGCCGGATAAGCTCTTCGAAATGCATATTATAAGAAATATCAAATATATGCACAGGTTACTGATCCGTGTGTCCAAAGGTGGTCTGTTTTTAAGGTTTTTTAGGGGGAAAATGCCTAATTTCCAGCTGATAACTTGTACCAATTTGCATGTTTAAACAAGAGATGTTGGATTTTTTTTTATTTATTCAGAAAGTTCATAGAATTATCTTTCCATTGATGTATAGATATCTATATAACTATGAATATCTGACTTCTGCATGATGGGTCCACTATTACATGCCCTGTTACAGAATGACGTCACGTAAAAAACTGTTGATTGCACCCTATACAAGCAACCAAATTTTTTCCCAAAAAGGGCAGGGGGCCCGTTGCCCCCCCTAAATCGGCCTCTGCTATGTATTATATCTAGACTGTGACTGTCCAAATTAATTGTGGCAGATGTATGAGGTTTGGATGGGGTGAAATGATTAAAGAATAATGCCCTTAAAAAATGAAGATTAGAGAATAACGGGCAAAAAAAATGAAGATTAGAGAAAAAGGGGTTAATTTTTTGAAGATTAGAGAAAAAAGGGGTTAATTTTTAAAAGATTAGAGAAAAAAGGGGTGCAAATTAAATGTTTACAGAATAACAGTTCTTACTTTAACAACAAGCTTCAAACAGAATAAAAATATTCACAATTGTCAAATATTATTAATTAATGGGCCAGAAATATAGGATGATGTTCCAAATTTATAGAACTTCATCAGGTCTGTGATGCTTTAAGCACATAGGAGACCACTGTCATTTCCTTTTAATTTTCTAAAACTACTAGTATGTAATGATACAAGCTAATTAATTCCCTATGAAATGAATAAGATGGGATTTGTTGCATTTTTGAGCTAGGGTGATAAGTATATAAAATTGATTGATTATAATTTGTTCATCTTTCAATTATTCTTGAGTCAAAATGCAAACTACAAATTGTCAAATGTTTTAAATACAAGATGCCTTTCTTAAATAATAAATTTTTATTTCAGTAAGTAATGTTCAACATCATATTTTATTCGCTAGTCCTAACACGCAACATGCACTGTTCCTTCATTTGTTTCCTCTATCTCCATATAATATTTTTTCAAATTTCTTATCATCTGAAACCACAGTACAAACTACAACCAAATTAGGATTAATAAGCCAGAATATATATAGTTGAAATTTGTTAATTCCCCAAGGCAATTTACCAATTACGTCCTATTGACCTTTTATTATTATTTTTGAGGTTTCCCTTAACAAGACATGGAAAATGTCATATACACAAATTCAGGTAGGAATTTTGTTTCGTTAGGGTAATATTCAAATCATCAATGTCAATGTCCTATCAAAGGTCAGTGGTTCGGGGCACTCCGGCTTCTCCACCTATAAAAACTGACTGCCATGAAATACTATAGCCTGAATGTGGCACTTAAAAGTAGCACTTAAAAGTGGCATTAAAACACCAACAAACCATCAATCAATGTCACTTAAATTATAATTCTACCTTCCCTTTTTTTTCAACGATGTAATAGGAAACACACCTATTATTTTATTTGGCCTCAATCAAATTGTTTAATTTTCTGATGTTAACATGATGTGGTCATTTCATGCTTTGGTCTGTTCATACTGTTGTTCTGTCTTATACAAATTATTTATAACTGTCATGATTAACAACGTTTGATGTGTTCTATTTCAGATAAAGAATCTGGTGTGATGCTGTCAAGAAAGGTAGAAGATGCTTGTATATTGTTGTCTGAATATAACTTTCGATTGAATGCAGAGTTAGAAGAAAGAAAAATGGTCGGGAAAATGTTAAAAGATTTCATAGCTTGCCAAAAAGAACAATTAATGTCTGCAGAGAAAAAAATAGAGGTAAATTTTTTGGATTTGTAAATAATTTTTTATGAAATTTTACTTGTAGGAGCACTAAAACATTTATGATTTGCTAAATATATTGTTATCTCCCCTTCCACAATTACCTCTGACAGCTGAACGATAACTAATACTATAGTGAAATAAATTGTCAGTTTTCTTTATTTTTGCAAGACAGATTGATTCCATTGTCAGTATACGTGGCATAAACATTAAGGTTAAGTCTGTAGTTCAAATATTTTTAGACATCAAAAATTTTGTCACACATTCACAGAATATAAAAAAATATTGAACAGAAGCCTCATAATATCCAAGAGACAGCATCTGGAGCACAATCAAAAAAAAATTTGTTTGTTTATGCTTAAGTATTACTGTAAACTCATTTACAGTATTATTGTCTTATCTTTCAGGAATACAAGAAACGACTAGATAAAGTGACTGAAGTCCGAGGAGAATTGGAATCTCACATAAAAAATTTACCTGATTTTGATCTTTTACCTCGTTTAACTGGTGGTCTTGCACCATTGCCTTCAGCTGGCGACCTGTTTAACATGCAAGATGGTAGACATTGACACAGTATTGGGTATGGTTATTTTTTATGCTCCTGCTGTAGCATCTATAGAGGGCACTAGTTTTAACCTTGTCTGTCTCACTTCCAAAAGTTGGTTTCCATATATACTCTAACTTTAGTTTGCCTCAACCAAATGATATATAAATTATACACAAAACACAGATCAGGTTTGAATTTTGGTGGCATCACATAAATGTTCTAGAGTAATGCCCCTTTATAAATGGAAAATTGCTGATTTTTTGGTTTCCATTTAGCAACTTAAGTTTGCCTCAACCAAATGCTATGAAACTTATACACAATATGTACTTATAACCACAAAAATGAGACCAAGAACAAATTTAGATAGGTTCACTTTTGCTGTTCATCAGTTATGTCCCTTTATAACTTTATTTAAAATGCAATCTGGGGCATTATCTGTGTCCCATGGACACATTCCCCATTTTTTTTAATTTTATTTAGTAGCATGTAGAAATACCAGTGTATGATGTATGAACAGCACTTGAAATTTATTATGACAAATATAATTTACATAGAAAATGGGTATCCTATAAAAGGCAACAATTTCAAGAGCACTTCAAAACTCATAAGTCACAGTGTTTTCCTTTTTTCACTAAGGGAAGGTGGGTGTTTTAAAAAAATCACTTGCAACCGGGTGGTTTTTTTTTAAATGTCCACCTGTGAGCTTTTCTCATCACTTGGCGTCCGTCCGTCGTCGTTAACAATTTTTCAAACATCTTCTCCTCTGAAACTACTGAATGGATTTGAATGAAACTAAAAATGATTGTTCCTTAGATTATCCTGCACAAAGTGTGTGCTTCGATTTTTGATCCGTCAAAAAACATGGCCTCCGTTACTTAAAATAGAACATAGGGGTCAAATGCAGTTTTTGGCTTATATCTCAAAAACGGAAGCATTTAGAGCAAATCAGACATGGGGTAAAAATGTTCATTAGGTCAAGATCTATCAGCCCAGAAATTTTCAGATGAATCAAACAAACCATTGTTGGGTTGCTGCCACTTAATTGGTAATTTTAAGGAAATTTTGCAGTTTTTGGTCATTATCTTGAATATTATTATAGATGAAGATAAACTGTAAACAGCAAAAATGATCAGCAAAGTAAGATCTACAAATAGGTTAAATATGACCAAAATTGTCAATTGACCCCTTTAGGGGTAAATGTCCTTTAATGACAATTTTTCACAATTTGTTCATCATATTTGCTAACTTTAAAAAATCTTCTCCTCTGAAACTACTGAATGGATTTGGATGAAACTTAGCATGATAGTTCCTTAGATTATCCTGAACAAAGTGTGTGCTTCGATTTTTGATCCGTCAAAAAACATGGCCGCCCTTACTTTAAATAGAACATAGGGGTCAAATGCAGTTTTTGGCTTATATCTCAAAAACGAAAGCATTTAGAGCAAATCTGACATGGAGTAAAAATGTTCATTAGGTCAAGATCTATCAGCCCTGAAATTTTCAGGCGAATCAAACAAACCATTGTTGGGTTGCTGCCACTTAATTGGTAATTTTAAGGAAATTTTGCAGTTTTTGGTCATTATCTTGAATATCATTATAGATAAAGACAAACTGTAAACAGCAAAAATGATCAGCAAAGTAAGATCTACAAATTAGTTAAATATGACCAAAATTGTCAATTGACCCCTTAAGTCATATATATTTGTAATATTGAAGAATTGTTAGCTGTACATGTTTGCCTGGCATGGTTCAATATGTTCAATAAGGCATTGTTTACCAGGTGAGCGATTCAGGCTCTTGAGAGCCTCTTATTTTTTAATTTACTGTGGGTGCACGTGGGGGTCTCAAAAATAAAGATTAGTATAATATTCACATTTAATGGAGTTGAACAAACATAAATAGACGTAGTCATATTAATTGTCAAATATTCTTTGATTTGATTTTTTTCAACAATTTATCTCTTTTCTCTCTTCTTTCATTTACAATTTTATGTCCTGTTTCTTGCATTTGTGCCGTATTTTTGGCCCATAGAACAGTAGTATCCTTCCTCTGTGACTATAAGCCATTTGAAGTCTTGGTCATATTTGTCTTCACTTGCATGTCTTTTCCGTTGTTTGGTTGATTTTTGTTCAATTTCCACAACTTCAACATTACTATCAATTTTATTTAACTTATTTGGTCTAGTATTTTCTTTATCATCATCGTCATCTGCCTTTCTTGTACCCTGATTGATAAATGAAAACATTGAAATTTGACGATTGGACGCCATCTTTGTCAATGAAAACAAATCAGCAAGGCGCGATTAGTATTCAAATTTTAACGGAACGGAACCGAAAAAAATCCGAAATTTGAAAAAAAAGCCGACCACCTCCTAAAATCAAAAGGTGGTCGGCTTTCAAAAGAAGGTGGTCGGCACACCCGGCTTAAATGCCAAATGGAAAACACTGATTAGTCATTGAAAAACTGACAAAACCATGGTGAAAAATTAAAAATACAAACAGTAAAACAACACTCTGCATAGACAACTATATATTGAGAACATTACTTCTAAAAATATGCTGATATAAAAAAAAAAATTATCTTTGGGACACAAGAGGAAACAAATAGACAATGTGCCATGCATTAACGAGAAATTAACATATATATGTTATTTGTGTTTTTGTAGGTTTGGATAAAAATGGCTCAGTATACAATGAAGGCATTCCTGTTAGAACAGACGAAGTGACTAGTCAGTAAATGTGCAGATATTGTCTTATTCCATCATCATCCTTCATCTATCACCACGATGAGTGCTCTTATTTATATCTTAGAAATGAATGGTCATCTTTGTGCTGGAACTAGTAGTGCTGTGTTATACTTAAAAATGTTGTTACCACAAATTATTTCTGTAATTACTTCAGATTGTATAAATCTTACTGGCTTACTTGGGTTATGATGACATGTCATTATTTGTAATTATTTTAAGTCATCTGTCAACTATTATTTAAAAAAAATGCTTGGAAAGTACTGGACCATTTTGGACTTTATTGTATGATCCTTATAGCATTTTTATGTTGTGACTGGAGAGGGCATTAAATGTTATCCTTTCCATCCATACAAAAGTACATTTACAAAAATTTTGGTGGTGTCACTATTACTGTTAAAGAGGTATGCCCCTTTATATAGGGAAAATTGCTGAAAATTTCATTTCCATTCTCTTACTTTAGTTTGACTTAAGGTGGTACCTAACACTACAGGGAGATAACTCTGTAATATCAGCTAAACGTTTTAATTACGTTGCCTTGTGAAGGCAATATAAAGCTTCACAATGATCAAAATTAGTGTTTGTCAAACTGCTATATAACCAGTGTAATTTTTCTGATAAAACGCTTGGTTCAAATGTTTTGATTTTTTGATATTTTTGTAAAAGGGTCAAAGTAAATAATTTGTCAAAGTTTTATGAAAATTAAACGAGCCAAATTAATTTTAGTGAAAGTGTTGGGTACCACCTTAACCAAATACTATGAATCCAATAAACAATGCTTACTATGAAGAAATATAGATTAAGTTCAAATTTGGGTGGCTTTACTTTTATTATTCTCCATTTATTGATTAAAAAAAAAACTCTTCAAAAAGACTGCTTGTCAGTTGAGTGCTTAATGTGTTAACATGAACACACAATTTTCCCTCAAATCCTATAAATGTTATGTTATGAAGAATTATTTTTTGAACTAATTTAGTTTCATTTTGGGCATTTTAATCTGAGTCTGACAGTTACCAAATGTTTGTCTCTTCATTTGGTCACTCAATCGCAAAGTTCATTAAATTGAAAGAAAGATGGATGTTTTTAAATTGGATGATAGTGGACATTTTCACTAAAACTATATTATATTAAAATTACCCTATAGGCATTGACCCATTGCATAATAACTGCCTCCAGCCCTGGTCAATAGTATGTATGGATAAAAGATGGAATTACAAGCTACTTAAGTTTCTAATTTGGATGTTTTTGTCAATTTTAGAAGAAAAACAAATCAAACTTTCTTAAAATTGCATAAAGCACAAGTACACAATATATTTAGTTGTAGTAAAAGTCAACTTTGGGATTTATCTTGTTTGTTGTTGATTTCTCCATTATAAAAAGTACTTTCATTAAAGGGCAAAATATGAAGGGCTAATTTTTGCCAGAGTTAGATTTTTATTAAAGTTTAACTAACACAGAGATTTTCGAATAGAATTTTGGAGTATTTAATTCTAATGAAGACACATTGACAGCACTTGTATTCTTGCACATTTAGATTTAGAAATATAACAAAACACCTAGAAAATGTGGTTGTATTTGTTTATATATAATTCATTATACAACAAAGTGTAAATTCTTAGATCACATTGATACTGGTGAAATGTTTTAATAACTGTGGATTCATTTAAATTTGTGAGTACCAAATTAAGAGGATTGAGGAAAACTTGCATTTCCATGAATATTTGATTTTGTGGGTTTTCCAAAGTCAGCATATAAGACAAAAGAAATTTGTACTTGGTTGAACAATTAAAATCCTGGTCTATCAATATCAAGTTGATCCTTGAATTGGTACCACATAAATAATAATGAATCCACAGTTAACCAAAATGCCTTGTAGTATGAAAGTTGGCGACAGAATGGCCGTATATTTTTATGAGAGAGAAGAATGTTTGTTTTTTTATTTTGTTAGTTTTACAAGAAAACATGTATTTGTTATTACATCAATGACGTGTAGAGATTTCTATGCATCCTTTTATATTTTGTTGTTTGTATTGTTCTATCCATAGTTTGAAAAATTGCATATTTTTCATAAATCATTTCATTCACGATCAAAATATATTTGTAAAATAGTCAATCTTTGTAACAAAAGATAAACTTGTTTACCTAAACAATTTAGTATGTTATACTATTATTGAACACATTTGCGAAAAATTATTTCATTAAATACGAAAATTTGGATTTTTATATAACTCATTCATGGTTGTTAATAATTCGTCCTCGTTAAAATCAAGTTCTGAATGCAAGGATTTTTGTCTACAAGAGAGATCATTGATATTGTCAATCAATGGAGAAAAAATAATGTCATAAATAGAAGAAAAAAAATGTACATATGACAGCAGAAGTTTTCATAAATGGGGGGGGGGGGGGGGGGGGGAGGGGCACTGACTGATCTAAGGGAGGCCAGCTCCAGTCATGCTTCAGTGATTCCCTTTATAGCCAACCAAGTTTTCCTCACAAAGGGGGGAGGCCCAGCCCCCCTTGATCCTCTGATGAATGATTTGAAGCCTTAAGTTTGTTTGGTTATGCATAAGGGAAAGCTGTAAAAGAGGGACGAAAGATACCAGATTGTAATTGTGAGTACCTATATATAGAATTTTCAACCTCAGAATGTTACAATGAAACTTTTGTGTATTAATACATTTTACCATTTATACTGATTATCAATACTTTTTAAGTTGCTAAGGAGAAAAAAGAAGATTTTTGCATCAATAAGTCATGTTGTTAATTTTCTACTTATATTTTTATTGCTTTAGCTCATTGCAAAAAAAATGTGTTCTGTAACTTTTTTAAGCATTAAAATTAGGAATAAGAATCAATTTATTATTTATTTTCTTATTAAACTTATGTTTTGCAGCATGCAAATTATGTTGTGTGTACTTGAAACTGTGCTAAATTTTTCATTTTAAAAAGGTCTGTTCACTAGCAGAAAATAATATTTTTACAGTTAAACTATACAGAAATAAAAAGACATTAAATTCAGGAAAATTGATGAAGTCATAACAAATTAAAAATAAAATAATCCCAGAAAATATGAGGTATGGAGTACCCATGGCTAGTATATGTCACACAATCCAATGACTTGATCAAATTTTGACTATATATTCTGATTTAAGGTGGTAGTTAGAGATGTACCGGTACTGTGGATCATTTTATTTTCCTTGATGGATATTTGATTTTATGGTTTTGCCAAAGTCTGCATAGAAGCCTATAGATAATTTGTATTTCTATAGACATTTAAATTTGAGGTTCACATGTACTCACAGAAATCATTATTGGTATCTCATAAATTCTAATGAGTCCACAGTATGACCTTCATTAACATTATCATAGGTATGACAGTTTTAATAACTTGAACAGCATCGAGTATATTTTACTACACATTACTACCTGTAAGATTGAACACATGTCAATTGTCATCATTTGATGGACAGATTCTAGCTTGATCAGAAATCATTCAATCTTACCAGGAGATTGATTGGTTACCAGAATATGCATGTGATCAGTAAATTTACTTGTGTTATTTCTTATTGTGAAATTTTTGCTCAGTTTGGATTTGCATGGCATATGATACCTGCAAAGCAAAAGATGCTTCAATATCCTGCCACCCACCAAGACTCACTTTGTTTTGAAATCATGTGATTCCCTGATACTTATGGTTCTTTTTATTTTCATTTGTATACCATTATTCTAAACGGATTTACAAGAGTTAAACATTGTTTTTACTTAGTTCCCTTTTAAATAATTGATGCAGATTTCTGAAATAAGAAAGAAAAAAAAATCTCTTATACAGCAGTTTGTATTTTTCACCCAAATATTTTGAAAAAACTTGATATTTACATGCAAGATTCACTTTAAAAGTAGAATTGTCTTTTGAAAGAAAATTGGTTAAGGGAGATTATTGATTGGTTACGAGCTGAATGTCTTTCTAAAATCTCCAAAGATTAATTGTTAATAAGTTAATTGATTCTAAGATTGACTTGATGTTGGTTGTTATAGAGGTCACACCTGTGTATTGTATGATGTTATTACAATATTTTAGATAATAAAATCATTTTTATGTGTTGACCTTGTAATTTCATATATAATACCTGCCTAGCAATGAAAAATGACTAAAAAAAATTGCATGAAGCTTCATCATAGCCTTTTATGATATGAAAAATTCACACAGCAAAAAATGCAAAAGCTGGGTCCTTTTAAAAAAAACCCAAGAAACCTGTCTTGAAGATGTATCACACAACTTCTTTGTTGTCATGGAAATATTTTACAACAAAGAATAACAAACAATTTAGATGACTACATTGAATTGCACAAAATGATAAAAGGACATTTTTTTATTGTATATTATGTGCAATATTCCACTGTCATTGGTTTTCTTCTGGTTGGAAATAAATGAGGATCACAAATTATGAACCATCTATACAGAGGCTGGCTTTTATAGTGGTAATAGCTCAGCAGTCATCTAAATCTCAAGCATGCTCTTAATCCAAAATCATTATCAGAATTGATAACAACAGCCAATACCATGGTTTCAATTATGAGAAGACTATCCACAAACCGTTGCATAGAAAATTGACGATTGAGTAACAGGAACTATAAAACCTTACCCTTCAGAACACTTGATATCACCAAGTTTTTTGGTGGGGTTCATTTTGCTCATAGATATAGGAAGATGTGGTAATGAGTGCAAATGAGACAATACTCCAATCCAAGTCACAATTGTAAAAGTTTAAGTACCGTATTTAACACAGAGCCTTTATTTTTCTGTTGGATTTTCTAAACATGTTTTTCCTTTGGTAGTTTATAGTTTGTTGCCATGGTGTTGTCAGATTTTAATGAACTTCAGAGTGTTAATATCCTTTTGCTATCTTCCACCTCTCTTTTATCAAAAACTTGGTGTGAACTTGATTTCTCAGAAAGAGTACCATTAAATTCGTTAAATAAGCTGTTCCCGGTCCACCATCATGTTAGGTAGCCTAGAAAAGTTAAAAAAAAAGAGTAAGAACTCCTTAAGTGATTACGATGAAACAGGCAATACAAGTTCCTTGATGCCATGACTAATGTTAACAATTTCAACAGTTTGGCAAAAGGGCCCCAACATTTAAGTTATCTCAAAATGACCGAAATTATGTGAAAAAACTTCCTGAGCCTTGCCCTTGCAGTGCTATGATGAACAACAACAACAATACTTTCAAGAGGTTACACTTTTAGTTTTTGTCTTGTCTGTGATCTGAATGTCGCAGAAAAATGGGACACCTATATATCGTTGACTTGGGTGAAGAATACGTCACCATAAAGCACAAAGACTAGTCGTGGCAATACCTGTGGGCCATTTCTGCATTAACGGAGTCGTCCAATTTAAATATACTTTATTATATTAATCTGCAAGTATACAAATTGTAAACTGAGTTTACAAATGTGTTCCAATAAATATGAAAAATATATTTGACTGAAATATTTGCATGCAACGGAGCTTTATTCTGACCTTAACTTACATACCATAATGCGGCTTTCAAGCCATACTGAATTCTATATATTTGAAATACTAAAGTAACTTTACTTTAACTGAAACATTTTAAACATGGCTAAAAGAATAGATAAAGTTACAAGTACCTGCAGTGGTGACCTTTGTCTTCCACCCTCCTGAGTGTAATATTGACCAGTGACTAACTCGAATAGTGAAGTAATATTAGTATGGTTAATATTGCCTCGCTTTGAGTTCATGCATAACTCATGCCATTTGAATATAAATATATATCATTTAAATAATAATAAAGAATGGCTTTAACTTTCTATTGTACTAATTTAAATATTCAGTACGTAAAGCAAAACATAGCGTACAAAGCTATAGTTTATTTCAAAATATGCAGCGCAAAACTATGTGTCGTCAATTGTCAAGAAACATGAATATGAAATATGAATATGATATGAATGTGAAACATACAACACTGAAAACACAAATAATATAAAATGCTTAATAATGAAACAAAACGGATACATATATCCGGTGACATGAAAGTCACAGAATGCAAGACAAAGTGATTACAACTATGCGGCAGCAACTAGGTAAATTTACATGTATAAAGCTTCATATTTTAGAAGATAGACAATCTCAATTATTCTGGATGCTTCATACCTTGTAGGAACTTTTTTTCTGTCAGTTATATGTTCATTGTACTTGACCTCATTTGCATGGTTCAATGACTGCTTGAAAAAAAATTTAAAGTTTTTTTTGTCAGCTGAAATACGGTACTCACTTATTATGATTAATAGGGAAACATTATTTTTGTATATGGATCCTTGAAAGATCTCAATGTCTGTAAAAAGTACAATAAAAAAAATACCGACCTCCCAAGGAAAATTCAGAACAAAAGGTCCCCTATCAAATGGCAATTACTGATGATCAAACATACCAATCAAATGGAAAACTGTCATATTTCTGACAGGATTCACCTGACCTTGACCTCATTTCATTGATATAAAAAAGAAGATGTGGTATGATTGTCAATGAGACAACTCTCCACAAGAGAGCAAATGACACAGAAATTAACAACAATAGGTCACCTTATGGCCTTCAACAATGCGCAAAGCCCATTCCTTATAGTCGGCTATAAAAGGCCCTGAAATGACTAATGTAAAACAATTCAAATAAGAAAACTTAAGGCCTAATTTATGAACAAAAAAAAAAACAAGTATGTAGCATCAACCAATGACAACCACTAAATTACAGGCTCATGACTAGGGACGGACACATACATAAACGATCTGGCGGGGTTCAACTTGTCAGTCTGTCTTGTACTATCAATGGCGGATCCAGAAAGTGGTGCCCACTGACTGCCTAAGAGGGGGCCTGCTCCAGTCACGCTTCAGTGATTCCCTATATAAGCAACCAAATTTTTTCCCAAAAAGGGGGGCCCGGGCACCCTGCCCCCCCCTAAATCCGCCTCTGACTATAAGCAAAAGATCAAAGTCTAATTAACTGGTCTCATCTGACCTTGATCTTAATTCAATGGTACATTGAAAAATGTATAGATTTTATGGTTTGGTATATTCCTAAAATACATATAAGGCAGCAACCATTTGATTTTCTGGGAAAAAAGTTTGTTTCCAGTTTTTAGAGAAAAAATAATTTGTTTTTGATTCTGAGAAAAACAAATGTTTTGTTTCCCCCTCAGCTGCCACTATATGTAATGCTAAAATTGAAAGAAAAAAATTGTTTTCGACGTGTCGTGAAAAAAAAGTTTGTCCAGAAAAAAAATCCATAGCCCCCCCCCCTCCCCCCCCCCCCCCGAAAATCAAATGGTTGCTACCTAATAGCCTAGGGTCACTATATTTGGTGTATGGATGGTAGAAAGGTGTAACTGTTAAATGTCTTGTTGGATTCATTTATTTTCATGGTTCATTAGTAGTTTAGCAAGTGGCAAGTACTATAAACAATAGATCAGCTATATTTGCTGTTGGGAATGATTACAGATGTACATGTCTGTCTTGTAGGATTCATCTGACCTTTGACCTTAAATTATGATATAAAAAAAAAGCAAGCAAGACATTCAGCATGTGCACTCTTCCCTGGAATCTTCTGGACTTCATATAAAACCATTATCAAAAAATTGTTGAAAAACAAAAATGCAAACATGTACAAGGTATCAAGGAAATCCTTGATGGTATATATTATTGTAAGTAATAAAGGTATGTTCAATAGTAATGAAAACAAGAGGTCACACGCTGAAATGTCTCGCCTTCCAGGGCCGTAACTAGCCTCTTTTAATAGTGAGGCAAAATATATTCATTCAAAAAATTTTGGCGAGGGGTCTGGGGACCGCTCAAGGCCCCCAGAAGTTCTAAGAAAAATAAAGCAAAATCGTTCATTCTGAGTGTGTCCCGGACTCTTTCTTACATTGAAACGCAATTTATTTTTAGCGCTTTTTTGACAATATTCTGGTCTCAAAGCAAAAACATTGATTCATTGTAATTTAAGACTTTTACGGGTTTTACGGGGACAACATTAAAAGTAGACCGATATGAAGGATAAAGCAAAAATAGTAATTCTCACAATCATTAAAATCGCATCTGTCTGTCTGTTCTTTGTCTCGTATTGTTCTTAGACTTTGGTGTGTTTTTTTGGTGACTAGATTTATATATATTGACAGTGCAGTAGTATACTTTAAGTACTAGTACTGCTTAAGTCGACACTAAGGATCATCTTGACCTTGTTTTACGGTATTAATGATTCTTTTATTGTTGAAGACCCTCCAGAAACTATCAAGATGAAGAACAAGAATAAAAACTTTGACCATTAATCATTTGTAGTTTTTCTATGCATTAATTTTGTGTGAAATTAGGTCCCGTGCACATTTACTCCATCTTCTTTTATTTTCTGTTAAAGGGTCTGAACACGACTTAATGCAAGTTTAACCCTTTAATGTAAAAGATCATATGGCAATACATTGATGTTTTTATAGATGATTTGATACGTGTGAGAAATTGGTGATCTTACTTTAATTTGAACTATGCCAGCTATCTAGTTTTATCTACAACAAAAAGAGCCAGTTTTGTATTCTTTGATATCAAGTTCAATTCTCCATGCAGAAACGACCATACTTTTTTGTGTCCAGTAGCATCGTAAATATTCTTAAAATATTTTTTCGTACAATGTCTGGACATTGGTTGACATGCAACATTGCAAAACCACACGTTTACAAATGAAAATCAACACTCAGACTATTCGGATGGAGAGTTGTCTCATTGGCACTCACACCACATCTTCCTATATCTAAATAGTCATAAAGTAGGACAATAAATGAACAAAAGACTAACCCGGGACACAGAAGTTAAAACAATAGACCATCAACTATGAAAACTAAAAATAAAATAGAAACATGGACCGCGATAAACATGCAAGGGCGACATCTGAGAGTAAATAGAACTTGCGTCTTGCAAGACACTTTCCGTGAAAACAATTTGATATGAAGACAACCTTTTGTTCCGTTTTTTTTTTTTTTTTTTTTTTTGAAATTTCCAACATGAGGCATTTGCCTCATTTACCTCAATGTAGTTACGGCCCTGCCTTCTATACTAATCATTGATATTATGTCGATAGTCCTAAGTATAAAACTTTATTACAACTGTCACATAAACTTAACATTAACCAAGATAACTAAACAAAGACCAATGAACCTTGAAAATGAGGTCAAGGTAAGAAAAACCATGCCAGGCAGACATGTACAGCTAACAATGCTTCTATACAACATATAATATAGTTGACCTATTACTTATAGTTTATTAAAATAGACCAATTAAAACACAAAAACTTAACACTGTGCAATGAACGGTGAAAATGAGGTCAAGGTCAAATAAAACCTGCACAACTGACATAAAGATCATAAAATAGTATCATACACCAAATATAGTTGACCTATGGCATATAGTATTAGATAAAAAGACCAAAACTCAAAAACTTAACTTTGACCACTGAACCATGAAAATGAGGTCAAGGTCACATGGCATCTGCCCGCTAAACATGTACACCTTACAATCATTCTATACAACAAATATAGTAGACCTATTGCATATAGTATGACTGAAAAACAGACCAAAACACAAAAATTTAACTATAACCACTGAACCATGAAAATGAGGTCAATGTCAGATGACACCTACCAGTTGGATATATAAACCTTACAGTCTTCCATACACCGAATATACTAGCCCTATTACTTATAGTATCTGAGATGTGGACTTGACCACCAAAACTTAACCTTGTTCACTTATCCATGAAATGAGGTCGAGGTCCGAAGTGAAAACTGTCTGACAGACATGAGGACCTTGCAAGGTACGCACATATCAAATATAGTTATCATATTACTTATAATAATAGAGAATTCAACATCACAAAAAATCTGGACTTTTTTTTCAAGTGGTCACTGAACCATGAAAATGTATTTTTTTTTATCTGTATGGGTTTATTGCAATAAATGTGGTATTTGATAGAATCTGGTATTGGTACCAATGTTCAATTTATATCATTACACATATCCGATATCATATAGTAATCTCAATAAAACTTCTAAGGGGCTGCAATCCACATATTTATTCCGTGTTTTAGTAAATGCCAAAATTATAGTAAAACGTATCCGAGAAAGAGATCGGACAAGCGCCTATAAAAAGGTCAAGGTAGTTGAAAGGGGCGGACAATGCATTGCCATTGATGCTGAACTGTGTTTCATTTACAAAACAGATTTATTATTTATTCCAATCAAGTGGACTATTTCATATGCTTCAAGCAAATTAAAGAAACAGTAGGTCCGTGAATCTGAAGACTGGTAAAGATTCGACAAGTAAGTTATCTTATTAAATATCTTTAACGGCAAATTACGCGTTTGGACCATTATCTCCATAGGTTTTCATTGCATTGAAACTAAGGCAGCAACCATTTGATTTTCTGGGGGGGGGCTATGGTTTTTTTTTCTGGACAAATTTTTTTTTCCGCCTGCAGCGAAAAACAATCTATTTTTTTCGCGACAAGTCGAAAACAATTTTTTTCTTTCAATTTTAGCATTACATATAGTGGCAGCTGAGGGTGAAACAAACAATTTTTTTTTCTCAGAATCAAAAACAAATTATTTTTTTCTCCAAAAATTGGAAACAAACTTTTTTTTCCAAAAAAAACCATAGCCCCCCCCAGAAAATCAAATGGTTGCTGCCTAAATCAATCATTGTCCATAGTGCATGGATGATGTGTAAAAACTTAATCTGCCAAACAATAAAGAATAGATCATTATTTTATAGTATTGTAAAGTTGTATCTTTTTTTTATATATAAAAATGTAATATGAGTTACAATGGTATCTTATTTATTTAAAGTTTGACCAATAATATTTTTCTTTGAATTGCATATTTCTTTGATATTATAGTTTTCATTTTTTTTAAAACAAGCATGACGTTATTGACAGGATATACACAGTTTTATCATGTTTATTTACAATATGTAGGAGCCAGCTGGGGACCACCTCTGGGTTCTGGATTATCACACTGTGTTGAAGAGTCATTGGTGGCCTTCAGCTGTTTTCTTCTCTTTGGTCAAGTTTTTTTTCTCTCTGACATTCTGCATTTCCATTCTCAATTTTTTACACATTTACACTTACATGCAAATTTTACATGATATATATATATCTTTTTAAAAATTATAGAAAAAAGTGATCCCACTATTTATTTTTATGATTTCAGGAAATTGTCTGAAAGATGTGTTTCTTGGGGTATATAATAGATTAAAACGAACATATTGTCATATTTTTGTTTGTTTTTTGTTGTATGAATGAATGGGAGTGATATATCACATGCAGTATAATTCATTGATAAATTGAACCGGATGGACACATACAAAGTGACTTTGCTGCATTGTTATTGAGGACATCATCATGTCATTGCATAATAATTTTCAAGTACCCTATCCTCAATAAAAAAAAATACTGCAGGATCAAAGGGAAAATGTACAAATTTTCCAAAAGTGTTATATTTTAATTCTAATATTTATGAAGTAATACATTTGTAAGCTTTTATTTCCCCACTTAAAATAATTGACACTTGAAGCAATCGTATATATATATATATATAATGTATATAATTATTTGTATGAAAGTATCTTATTTTAATCCTCTTGTTATAATAATTATAAGATATTCAAAGTCCAATACTTGACAAAACCTGAGAGTCAAACAGAAACTTTGCCAATCGTAATTGTAATACAAATTTTAATCAATTTAAATAAGATCCTAATTAGGTTGACAGAGGTATAAAAATATGAACTTCGCCCATCTGATAATTCTGTATTCATGTGGTATTAAAACCTTTGGGAAAGAGAGAAAATAATTTGGCAGCATCCGATTTATAAATTTATATGCATCCACATTTGGTCAAAACCTTGACCTAATATTTTACTGTTTGGCAGTCAGTGTTGCTCTGTATTTACAATAAAAAAAAAATGAATCACTAAATGAAACAAAAATATCTAATTTATTTTCTAAAAATGTGTCCACAATGACATTGCTTTCACCATATTAATGGCATGACCAGATAATGATAATTTGTTTCAAATGATAAATTATTAAAACTTCAAAGATTAAGAAGTATTTCAATAGAATTTTGAGAAGGAAAAACCTGCTATTTATTCTCAGATAATTCATATAGACAATCTTAGGAGAATCCAACAGGAAATGAGTTTAAAATATACTTTTGATAGATTGTACATTTATATTTATGTACCTGTACAGTGTAAAGGGAAGTTTCATAACAAGAATTTCTTTATAGCAAGGTATATATAATCTTTTGTTTTGGTAAAGTTGTATTTAAACTGATTCTTAGAGGGACGCAGGGAGATTTGTAACTGTTTGATACTCTCTATTATAAAAGGCCACATGATTTTTGGTTATTTGTATTAAGGGGTAATGTCTTATATATATTTAATGTCTGTAAAATAATGATGTATACCCAACTTCTCTTTTATTGTGTTTGCTTATCATGTTTTCGTCACTTTTGTCAAACAAGCCATTGTTTATTGTGGGTTTGCAGGAGGATTACTGTACATGTACATGTACTATGTATATAGCATAAACATGATCCAGTTTAATGAATTAGATGTGCATTTTGACAATTAATGTCACTTGAAGTGATGGTCGAGGCCAAACTTTTCCTTTAGATATTTATAGAAAGTGTTAACATACATGTATCAGA
The DNA here is from genome assembly GCF_963676685.1 of Mytilus edulis. Classification (NCBI taxonomy): domain Eukaryota; kingdom Metazoa; phylum Mollusca; class Bivalvia; order Mytilida; family Mytilidae; genus Mytilus; species Mytilus edulis. The sequence goes on from NC_092348.1 coordinate 90,728,673, forward strand.
TACAAATCTTTTGAGTTTTCTGATAAATGAAAATAAAATATATATATATATATATTTACATAATATAAACAATTTTAAATTAATATTGTTGATAAGATTACTTTCAAATGATCAGGAAATTATTAATTTGAACACAAAAGAACATCAGGAAGAAAAGAAAAATAGTTTAAAGAAATAGAAAGACATGTGATTGTGATGTAATAATTTAAGGAAATAATATTTCAGGTATTTGTACAAACTTTGACTTTATAAAATGAGTTTACAAAGTATATGTACATGTATCAATGTTCCCAATTAGATATTTTTTAGAAATGTTAACGCCAGTACATAGCCTCTGGTTCTAAATGTAAATCATGGTATATGACCATGTGCATCGAAACATGTTCACATATGTTGTGCAGGTCTACATGATTTCATTTTCACACAAGGATCACGAAAAATTATATGCATCAACATTCATTAAATAACATTTAGTGTGAACATTTGATTAGATTTTGATGTAAATTGAATGTGTTATTTAGGAGTTGTTCAAGTTATATCATTCAAATTATAAGGTCATTGACTTGCGATTACTTATGCATATGATTCAACAGTTGTCATTCCGTCAGAGGTAAATATTAGTTGTTGATAGCTATAGATCCATTGATGTTTGTTAGCAATTTCTCAAATTTTTCTGTGGTAAGTGTCTTAAAATATTCCTTTTATTGTGATAAGATTTTTGGAATTTTATAAATCTTTTTAAACTTTTTACTTTCAAATTTTAGTAATAAGTGATTGAAGCTTTTTATTAGGAATTTTAACATTTTTTTAAACATGTTAAGTAAGAAGGAAAATTTGACATGTCAGGTATGGCTAACTATTAATTGGTATTTTTGTTGTTTGGTTGCTGTCTTAAACTCATTGTACTCTTTTGTTCATATGACTTGTCATTTCCATTGGTATCTGTATCAAGGTACTATAACTACTATCTTTCAATCAATGAATCATTGTGGTTTTTTTTATCCAATCATAAGGTTCGTTGCACTGAATACACTTAATTGTATACAAAAACTTTTCTGTTATTTTTTTAAGATTTTTTTAGCTCACCTGAGTGAGCTTTTCTCATCACTTGGCGTCCATCGTTGTCCGGCGTCCGTCGTCTTTTAACTTTTACAAAAAATTCTCCTCTGAAACTACTGGGCCAAATTAACCCAAACTTGGCCACAATCATCATTGGGGTATTTTGTTTAAAAATTGTGTCCAGTGACCCGACCAACCAACCAAGATGGCCACCATGGGCAAAAATGGAACATAGGGGTAAAATGCAGTTTTTGGCTTATAGTTATAACTCAAAAACCAAAGCATTTAGAGCAATTCTGACTTGTGTCAAATTGTTTATCAGGTCAAGATCTATCTGCCCTGAAATTTTCAGGTGAATTGGACAACCCATTGTTGGGTTGCTGCCCCTGAATTGGTAATTTTAAGGAAATTTTGCTGTTTTTGGTTATTATTATCTTGAATATTATTATAGATAGAGATAAACTGTAAACAGCAATAATGTTCAGCAAATTAGGATTTACAAATAAGTCAACATGACCGAAATGGTCAGTTGACCCCTTTAGGAGTTATTGCCCTTTATAGTCAATTTTTAACCATTTTTGTAAATCTTAGTTATCTTTTACAAAAATCTTCTCCTCTGAAACTACTGGGCCAAATTTATCCAAACTTGGCCACAATCATCTTTTGGGTATCTAGTTTTTAAAATGTGTCCGGGCCATCCAACCAAGATGGCCGCCACGGCTAAAAATAGAACATAGGGGGTAATATGCAGTTTTTGGCTTATAACTAAAAAACCAAAGCATTGAGATCAAATCTGACGTGGTTAAATTGTTAATCAGGTCAAGATCTATATCCCTGAAATTTTCAGATGGATTGGACAACCCGTTGTTAGGTTGCTTCCCCTGAATTAGTAATTTTAAGGAAATTTTGCACTTTTTATACGACCGCAAAAATTTAAATTTTTCGTCGTATATTGCTATCACGTTGGCGTCGTCGTCCGAATACTTTTAGTTTTCGCACTATAACTTTAGTTTAAGTAAATAGAAATCTATGAAATTTTGACACAAGGTTTATGACCACAAAAGGAAGGTTGGGATTGATTTTGGGAGTTTTGGTTCCAACAGTTTAGGAATTAGGGGCCAAAAAAGGGCCCAAATAAGCATTATTCTTGGTTTACGCACAATAACTTTAGTATAAGTAAATAGAAATCAGTGAAATTTAAACACAAGGTTTATGACCATAAAAGCAAGGTTGGGTTTGATTTTGGGAGTTTTGGTCCCAACAGTTTAGGAATAAGGGGCCCAAAGGGTCCAAAATTGAACTTTGTTTGATTTCATCAAAAATTGAATAATTGGGGTTCTTTGATATGCTAAATCTAACTGTGTATGTAGATTCTTAATTTTTGGTCCCGCTTTCAAATTGGTCTACATGAAGGTCCAAAGGGTCCAAAATTAAACTTAGTTTGATTTTAACAAAAATTGAATCCTTGGGGTTCTTTAATATGTTGAATCTAAAAATGTACTTAGATATTTGATTTTTGGCCCAGTTTTCAAGTTGGTCCAAATCGGGGTCCAAAATTAAACTTTGTTTGATTTCATCAAAAGTTGAATAATTGGGGTTCTTTGATATGCCAAATCTAACTGTGTATGTAGATTCTTAATTTTTGGTCCCGTTTTCAAATTGGTCTACATTAAAGTCCAAAGGGTCCAAAATTAAACTAAATTTGATTTTAACAAAAATTGAATTCTTGGGCTTTTTTGATATGCTGAATCTAAACATGTACTTAGATTTTTGTTTATGGGCCCAGTTTTCAAGTTGGTTCAAATCAGGATCCAAAATTATTATATTAAGTATTGTGCAATAGCAAGAAATTTTCAATTACACAGTATTCAGCAATAGCAAGAAATCTTGAATTGCACAGTATTGTGCAATAGCAAGAAATTTTCAATTGCTCAGTATTGTGCAATAGCAAGAAATCTTCAATTGCACAGTATTGTGCAATAGCAAATATTTTTAATTGCACAGTATTGCGCAATAGCCAGAAATATCTAATTGCACAATATTGTGCAATAGCAAGAAATTTTCAATTGATTGGAGTTATCTTTCTTTGTCCAGAATAGTAGTTGAGTCAACTTAAATCATTGTTTTATACAATATACAATGTATATTCACTTTTACTACCAACTGATAAATTAAAACAATCTTTACCATTCAGTGATAACAAGCACCTTTTGTTACATTTTAATATTTTATGATGTATTTAAATGAGTAGTTATTGTTGCAAACTCCATTAGAAATTTGAATTGAGATCAGTTTTTGAAAAAGGGAAAGGGGGAATGTGAAAAAAAAATTGGGGGGGGGGGGGGGGGAAATTTTTCTCATTTCAGATTTCATAAATAAAAAGAAAATTTCTTCAAACATTTTTTTGAGAGGATTAATATTCAACAGCATAGTGAATTGCTCAAAGGCAAAAAAAAAGAATTTAAGTTCATTAGACCACATTCATTCTGTGTCAGAAACCTATGCTGTGTCAACTATTTAATCACAATCCAAATTTAGAGCTGTATCCAGCTTGAATGTTGTGTCCATACTTGCCCCAACCGTTCAGGGTTCAACCATTGCAGTCGTATAAAGCTGTGCCCTGCGGAGCATCTGGTTTCTTATTATTTTGAATATTATTATAGATAGAGATAAACTGTAAACAGCAATAATGTACAGCAAAGTAAGACCTAAAAATAAGTCAACATGACCAAAATGGACAATTGACCCCCTAAGGAGTTATTTTTTTTCCCTTTGTAGTCAATTTTTAACAATTTTCATAAAATTTGTAAATTTTTACTATCATTTTTCCACTGAAACTACTGGGCCAAGTTCATTATAGATAGAGATAATTGTAAGCAGCAAGAATGTTCAGTAAAGTAAGATGTACAAACACATCACCATCATCAAAACACAATTGTGTCATGAATCTATCTGCGTCCTTTGTTTAATATTCACATAGACCAAGGGTAGGGACACAGGCTTAGAGCCTCTAGTTTTCTAGACCAATTCAAAAGGGAAAAATAGGATCAAGATTTTTTTTATCTCAATGGTTTTGGATATTAAATTTGATGTAGTTTTCCTGCGTTATTTCTTCTAGATTTGTAGCAATTTATTTCAGCAGATTTGTATTTCATGTATGTCTATGTCCATATATCCCATTATTGGTTTCAGTTCTCTAACTTTAGTTTGCCTCTACCTAATGTAACTTATATATACACAATGCTAATAACAAACAAAACACTAAGTTCTAATTTTGGTGGCTTCACTGTTATATTTCTAGAGTTATGCCCATTACAAATGGAAAAATTGCTGAATTTTCTGTAACTGTTCTCTAACTTAAGTTTGCCGTTACCACAAAAGTCAGGTCAGGTACGAATTTAGGTAGCATCACTTTTACTTTTCTTGAGTTAATTTTGTCTCATTATAAAATTATATGCAAGCAGGGACATCATCTGTGTCCCTTGGACACATTACTAATTCATTTTTGGTTGTCCTTTGAAATGTTGTTCTTTGTGAACTGTGTATATTGTTCTCGAAATTGGAAAAGTACATGTCGATTTTTATGCAAGACCATGTGTTACACAGTGTCAGGAAAAGTACAAAATAGAAGTCAAAGATCTTTGAATGTTTCATACTCATGATAATGCATCTGACAGTTGCTTCCCCTTTGAGGAGATACTCTCAACATGATATGGATGTATATGTCAGTCTACTAAAGAGAAGTTAAATGTTTATTGATTTTGATTATCAGAATTGTCACACATTTGACAAACTATAAGTCAACATATGGGAGTTTACAGATTATTATACCTGTAACTGATAGGTAATTAATGTTAATGGAAACTGTTAAGACAGAGAACTTTATGTACAGAAAAGCTCTTAAGTAATATGTACCTTTATGGCACCATTTACTTATTACTTGTAGATATTCTTCTAATTCCCTGCATTGTTTGAAATGAATGTTTCTGCTAACCTGAAAGAAACCTTTGACTCTGAATTATCACTTTTGCTTATATGAGGTAGCTATAGGTGCAATTACAAAAATTGAAAAGCGTTTCAAAATTTGATCCTGAAACTGTTGAAATAATCTCCTGTGGTCAGGTGGTACTGTATTATTATATAGCTAAAAAATGGCTGTTAAAATTCTCATTCAATTAATCATTGAAATTGTACTGCACATGCATATGTGAAAAAGTATACAGATTTATATATTTTTGTTTTCCTTCGGATGGTGTTTTTACAGTATTTCAAGGAATTTTGGTCTTTCGTGTCTCTCAAAAACTTTAAATCCTGAAATAAAAATTGAAAAATATATATGTATATTACTAAATAAATTTTGCTGTATAAACATTAAATTATGAAATATTTCAAATTGTGAGATAGTATATAAAGACCTTGTTTACATGATTGGTATGAGAGACATCTGTTACACCTGTGTTACAGTTTGACTGATGAGGCGTGAAAAGTCACAAACATAAATGTCAAACCATGAATCATCCAAGGATATTCTAAGTGGCCTTGTCCTTGACATTTTAGTTGGATTGCATTTTATATGAATTTGGTTAAATATACTTACCATGAAATTACATTTATATTATATAGAATATGTTTGCTTTCACAACATGTTCTCATCGCAATTAACTAGGTGATTAAAAATTACATCCATGAGATGTACTCACCTATGTCATAGTTCACCTGTGTAACATACACTAGCTTTAGTTTTAATTTTTGCGTTCAAGAGAACGCATGTTTCTCGTCGGCAAGGATTTTTAACAGTTTACTGTTGAAAATCCTTATGTTTTATAAAAGACATTATTTGTTTTCGGAATATCGATATACGATTAATTTAATGTGAATCAGAATACAGCGCTTCTGCCAAGTTTCTGATATGCACGTTTTCGTCATTTTTACAGCTTACGAGTCTGGAAATATGACGACATAGAAAATGACCTTTGTTTAGCCGCCATTTTCAAACATTAAATCGGGTCCGAGGAAAGGCAGAATTTAGCTGTCAAAATCGGACATGTTACGTGAGTGCTACGTTTTTAAAAAGATATATATTTTAACGGATGTTTATTTCTTTTTTCACGCTCAGCTGACCGGATTTTTAACTGCATTAGAGCAATGCTACGAAACGGGTCGAGTTTAAAGTTTGGATAAAGTCGATTGTTTACAATTTGCAGTCTGTACACTAGACTGTGTAAACACATCACTATATTAAAATCAGAATAGGTATTATGACCAGATCTGATTGTTTTTCATGTGGAAAACGTCCGTATGGGAGCGTATACCACTATTGTCACTAGAACCTCAATTGGTTCGATTGTTTACAATTTGCAGTCTGTTACGTGTACACCTGGTACACGAGACTGTGTAAACACATAACTATTAAATCAGAATAGGTATTTTGACCAGATCTGATTATTTTAATGTGGATAACGTCCGTATGGGAGCGTATACCACTATTGTGACTAGAACCTCAATTGGTTCAATAAATTTCAATCAGAAAAGGGAATCTGCCCATTTCTGATTGTTTTATTTGGAAAACGTTCCATACAGGGAGCGTAGACCAACAGTGATACTGTTTTAACAGTTGATAAATACATCACAATCAGAATAGGGATTTTGCCCACAACTGATGATGTTTATTTGGTTAACCTTCCATTCAGGGAACATAAACCATATTTATTGAAAATAAAACGTGCTCAATGGATCACTATAGACTTAAAATAGAATAGGGATTTTGCCCAAGTCTATTTGATTAATGTTGACATGTTTCATACAGGAAACATAGGAACTAGAACAACATGCATGATTTAGAATCTGTAAGTTGCATTCATTCTAATAAAATACAGATTTGATATCTTACATAAAATTAAATCATAACTATTTATTTATTGCACGTGCATGGATGATTGTTGCAAATAAAATAAATTAGAATCAGACTAGTGAATTTAAGTCCAGGTCTATCTGACTTTTCTAGACATCCTTCCACCCAGGGAACATTATGTCTACTTTTATTATATTTTAAAACAACACAAGCATAGCTAATATTTGGTTGCACATTGCTTTTTGTGATGAACCAACAGTTTAGTCAATTAACATATTTGCTCATATTGATAATATATTGAACAAGTGTCTGGAAATAGTCAAGACAGATATTAAAGACACTGAAAATGATACATTGTTATCTAGTACAATACCAATGTGATTGTAGTTTAAGCATACCAATACATACTTCTTTTAAATATGTCCAGTTTAAATCAGGACAGTAATTCTTAGAAGCCTGAAATATTTTTCCAGAACAGCAAATTGCTGTAAATATTTAATTATTTTTTTTTACTGATAAATAATTCTCCAATGCTCTAACAGACATGGAGACAGTAAGAATGGAGCACTGTTCTAAATACAGTTGATAGCTTGTGACAACTCTTTTTACTTATATTAAATTTCATGGTCAGTTTACTTATGACAAGAAGAACATGAATATTATAAGTATGAACTGCTATAACCAATTGTTTGTTTTTGTCGGCAGTAAGGAAACAAAGGCTTTTATATGTTTTTATGTAAACATTAGATTGTCTATTGAATAAAGAATTTAGGGGATGCCATGATGCATTTCACAAAGACTCAATCAAGGTAATGGCTTATATATTGATTACATAATTCAGAGTGTACATTGCCAATGCATTTATTAAATATAATATGTACTAATTCTGTTTTGTTTTGAGTACAAAAAAAAAAAAAAAAAAAAAAAAAAAAAAAAAAAAAAAAAAGGTGATAACGTAAGACTTAAGAGACTATCTTACCCTCACTATATGGGAATCACTGTCAAATTTTACATATATCTTCCAATCATGAAAGCAAAAGGAGTTTGGATGCTCTTTTAAAGATAGAAAATTATGCCTTAATTTACATCTTAAGTTTTCTAAGCAATGCCAACAGATGGGCAAGTTTCTGCTATAAGGATTCATTCATTGGGTCCGTTTTATTCTTAATGTGAGATTGGTAGAACCAAACAGTTTATGCAATGGCTACACATTGTTTTTCCTAGAGTTAAATATTGATTCAGAATTCTGAAGTATAGAGGACTCAAATATGCTGATTTATAGAAACAAGATTATCATTAATTTAGATCTTGTAAAAAAAAAAAAAATTAGTAAAATATTGGTAAATAAATAAATAAGATTTAAAGCATTGTGGATGCAGGATTTATTTAAAATGCTAGACATGGTCTAGGAAATTGAAGTAGTTCTCAAGATTTGAAACTATCTATTATACAGCTCTTTATATAAACCTTTTATTTAGTCAGTCTTTACGAGATGCAGAAAAAAAGAAGAGGTTTTTTTTGGAGTAACACATGATGTACCAATATAAACATATAATATATATACATTTCAATTGGTTCTCAAATTTTAGCACCAGTGTAGAAGCAGTTAATCTTACAGCAAAATGTAGGAAAAGCAATTTATTTAAAAGACTGATTAATAGTTAGCAAATAGCTTTCAATAGTCTAAGAATAGTACATGGAAGTAAAATATAGTATGATAATTCCATGATTATATCAAATCAAATGCGAGACATTTTCTTAATATTATACCTAAATATTAAAATGTCACTGTTTATTTTTATTTTTGCTCATTATAAGCATAAAGTTACAAAAAATCTAGTCTGGTCAAAGTCAAGTTGTATATTATCTATATGCAGGGAGGTTTTCCGAATGCATGTGATTTTAACCTCGGAATTGATGGTAATTATTCACTTTTCAATTTCCATATTACCAGCCAGAATAATATAAATATATAGCATACAGTTAGTATCTTATGCAAGAATATGCTACACAAAATTGAAATGTGTTTATTTTAAACAATTACTTTGAATTTTGATTCAATATTGTTTTGAAAGATGTGATTATTTAAATCACATTAATTTTGTTTTTGCCAAATCTGGGGACAAATGCAAAATTCTTCTGAGTGACTAAGTTAACCAAATGAATGGGTTGAAGTCACAAAATACTACCAAAAGCTGTTTGGTTGATATATATTGAATCATATCAGAATGTATAGGATTCAGATGAGGTGAACCAAGACAGAAATAAAATGAGCATTTTTGATAGTGAAACCATTTCTGAAACAACTAAGAACACTTAAGGATACTGCAAGTTGGTACAAGTGTTTTCCATATTGCCAAACAAGTGTTTTTTCTTTAAATACAACTATAGAACTATATTTGACAAGTTGCATTTTAGTATTTCTGATAGCGAAATAATTTCTGAAATTATATATAAATTTTAATATAAACAATTGTCAAGAGCAACATACAAGAGTTGTTCATTATGTCAAATTTTTGTTTCTTTAAATTTGGAACTGTACATGGCAAGATATTCTAGAAAGTTAACCGTTGTGAATGTTAATTAGAAATATCAAAACATTTTATTTTAGACAGATTTTTCATAGCTAGAGAAAATCATCTGTTAGCATTCTTTTTGGACTTATAAGGACAACAATCATGGCTTTAATTCAGCTCAACATCCAAATGTTCTGTGGAAGCAGTATATCAATGGAAACATGTATACTGAAACTTTTCCACTGATTTGTCCATTTCTGTATTTTTACACTTGAGTAGTCCAATACAAAAAAAAAAAAAAAAAAAATTGTTCATGGTTGAAATGGTAGACATTGTATTCAAAGGTTCTACCACTCATAGAAATTTTATCAGATTTTTAAAATTTAGTCAGTTTAGAGAATTGTCATTATACAATAGTACAAGACTTCTCTTGATGAAAATATTTTATTCTTAATCTATAAAATATTAAAAGTAGTATATCTAGCAGAGAAGCAAATTCTCAGGGACTATAACTTTAAAAAAGCTTAAAGATTAATCCAGATTTAGCATAATCATGAAACAACTTTGGTTTGAGTCTTTAATAAACTTTGATTGTATTAAGGACACCTATTTACAAAGTATATTTTAATTGATTATAATTCTTTAATTAAGTAGAAAAGAATTTATTTCGAAAGATGTGATATTGATCAGGTTATCAAAAGACGACAGCAATCATATATTATCTGTTATTCATAATATTAATATAGAGAAAACAATGGAAAGTTAAAGAAAGGTAATAATGTTTCCAAATAAACTTAAGCTTCAAAGTGGAAAGTAATGAAATTAAGGTTGGATTAGTTCTTGTCGATTTGTACAAGCAACAAGAACAACCTATTCAGAAATAAATGCTTATTTACTGTTGCATAAATATTACAACACATTTAGCTCATAATGAAGGAGCTTTAAGATAATTATTTCTATACTGACCTGCAGATTATTTATTCATCAGATATAGAAAGATGGGGTATATATATACATGTGAGTGCCATTGAGACAACTCTACATCAAGTCTATTAATTTTGCATACTTGTATTTATACAATCTGCAAAGTTTGCCATTGATACATATAGTTATGCAGCATAGCTTCATTGTATAATAAATTCAGTAATTTCGGTTTTTACTAATATCCGTATTTACAAAATTTAATGGAGTTACTTTTTAAAAAATTTCACATAATTCTTTATATGTTGAAATTGTATGTGTGTGAGAGAATTTATCCTCCACCAAATGAAATACTGCTTGTTAATCAGTAAATATTCTATATAATATAAATGTAATTTCATGGTAAGTATATTTAACCAAATTCATATAAAATGGTAATTTTTGAAATCTCAAGAAGAGATTTTATATGAATTTATAGGGTTAAATATACTTACCACAATCCACCACCACCCCTGGAATAAATTCAGTTTTTTGTTCACTTAATTGAAATTATTCAATTAAACGACAAATTAAAACTAAAGCTAGTGTATGTTACACAGGTGAACTATGACATAGGTGAGTACATCTCATGGATGTAATTTTTAATCACCTAGTTAATTGCGATGAGAACATGTTGTGAAAGCAAACATATTCTATATAATATAAATGTAATTTCATGGTAAGTATATTTAACCCTATAAATTCATATAAAATCTCTTCTTGAGATTTCAAAAATTACCATTTGATTGGTAACTGATTTGGGGGGGGGGGGGGGGGGGGGTAAAGGGGAAGACAATTATCAGAAAAATGTAATAAAACACTAATACATGTACAATACAATATGGTTTATTTTAAAAACACTCCTTCACATTGACATGTGAAACAAGAGGTAAATTACAAAATACAATCACATACAATTAAATAGAAATGAAATATATAGAAAATTACTTTACTTTATATTAAAATATTTTAATATAATAATATTTTAGTTAACTTTGAAATGAATAAAGACACATTTTTAAGTACGTTACTATTAGTCAATGACAGTAGTCCTAATAGTGGTGTCAAGTGAGATGAGACAAGATGTCTTTGATCTACCTGTGTGCATAATTAGGATAACTATTTCTACCCTTGTCCATCTGTACGTCCATACATTCGGTACGTCCATTCATTCGTTTGGTTTCCATTCCCTAACTTTAGTTTGCCTTAACCAAATGTTATGAGGCTTACACACAATGCTAATTTCCACATAATACAGATCAAGTTTTAAATTGGGTGATGTCATTTTAACTGTTCTAGAGTTATGTCCCTTTACAAATGGAAAAATTACTGAACATTTTGTAATCTTTCTCTGATTTAAGTGAGCCTCAACCAAATGTTATGAAGCTTACACACAATGCTTATTACCACACAATACAGATTAAGTTTTTAAATTGGGTGGCGCCACTTTTACTCTCTTGAGTTATGCTCCTTTTTGGAAAATGACGCAGTCATTGTTCCATAACTGCCGACCTGATTTCTCTGCCTACCGCGCTTGGTTTCGTATTTACTAATTTCAATACAAACTGGAATGTGCTTGTGTTCCTTATCATTATGCATGAGCATTGTGTAGTAATCAGCCAGGAACCAGTTTACAAACTAACTGGTTTCTGTTTGTATTCCACTACAGTCGAACAAAGTGTTGTAGTTTGACAGGAACCAGTCCAGAATTTTGTAAACTACAAAACGTAATCGGTTATTATCATTCCGTTTTGGTGTTTCATACCGACTTATATGGTTTGAATAAGCTTAAGACCCTTCAAACATTAATGTGATAGGTATATTAAAGACTGTTTTACAAAAGGATGAAACTGTTTTGCTTTAAAAGTCGTACTATAGTGATATATGTTATGTACGGATTTCCACTCTCACCGGTTAATTTCTTCTTTTACACGTGCTTTTGAAACTTCCTGTTTAAACAGAATACAGAATTAAACATCGCAAGTTTTAAAATTGTTTTTTGAGTGAATTAAACTTATTTTAACAATCACGAAGCGTTCGGGAATCATTTCAAGCAGTTTCTTCTTCTCTTTGATGATGGAAAATAGGTTTTCTCAAGAAAATACCGCAAACGATCGCAGAGGAATTGAAACGTACAAGTCAAGTCGGCACCTGGTTAAATTGGCTTCAAGTCAAATCGGCACCTATTTGACGTCAATTCGGCTTCCAATAATATTTATTATAATATTTTCTATTTAATTAATTAATAACTGTTACCAAGTACATAGTGAATATTAGGTAAACAACGAAACCAAAGTGAATATGTTGTTGTGTATAAAAGTAAACAACGAAGCTATTGTTTTAACCATTAGACAATTATTAAAATTAAATGGAAAACTATGAGTCCCTTTCAATAAATCAAACTTTAATGCCAAATAATTAGCAAATTTAAGGTGTTTTTTTTCAGTAATGTTTAAACAGCATTAAACAAACAATCCTGTAAAAGACTCAACTGGTTAAATAATGCATAAAAATATCTAATATCTCATGTATTAGTCCAAATAATAATGACGTCTGACAAGACTATTTTATTTTTTTCTGGGACGCCTTCCTAAGACGTTCGTAGGAAGGCTTCCTAAGAAGGCGTCCCAGAAAAAAATTAACATAGCCTTGTGGTCATAGGAAGGTGTCCCAGAATAAAATTTAAAAAGCCTTGCCAGACGTAATAATTATTTTGACTACTCATATATATCATTAAAAATACACCAAAAAATTCATGTAGTTGAGAAAAATAAATACATACAAAATGTACATGAACATCCAAAAAAGTGAAAGTTAGTATTAACTCTTTTTGCTTTAAAAATTTACAACTGCATTTAAGTATTGAATGCTTTTTTTTTTGTAAATTCATTGAGGTGTAAAAGCGTTGACCGAAGTACTTTTTGTATGAAGCGCGTAAGCGTAAGCGCTACATTCTAAAAATGTGCAAACGGTCAATGCTTTTGCAACCCTATGAGGTTACAAAAAGAAACATTCAATACTTATAATTACTTTTTTTAGCTAGGATCATGAAAACACGAATTTTATAACTTTTTTATTCAATTCATCTGTGCACTTTATTGTGGGACCACGTGTTATCATGAATGAAAAGTTTTATTGAGTGATGCAATTGCTTGAGGAATAACATGTGATGTGCAGTTAGTATTATAATGAAACATATATCAAATGTAATTATAACAAAATACATTACGTTGTAAGAGTTATCTCCCCAAACACTGTTTTTCTTGTGGCCACCTCTCCTTCGTAACCGTAAAAGATTTTATTTTACCAAATTGCTCGTTACATATTAAGGATAAGAATATTCGTTTGAACCATAGCTCTATGGGGACTCCATATGAGAGTTATTCCCCCTTTTTCATTTGATTCAAGCGATATGCATTTTCAACTGGTAAACCATAACTGATAGAGACCTAGGGTCTTCATGAGGTCATTGGTACTTAAAATGTGGGTTTTTTTATCCAATCATAAAATAAAAAACAATCTTAATCAGTTGCACTGAAAACACTTAATTGTATACAAGAACTTTTCTGTTATTTTTAGGTTTTTTACTAGACCAATTTAAAAGGGAAAAATAGGATCAAGATTTTTTTATCTCAATGGTTTTGGATATTGAATTTGATGTAGTTTTCCTGCATTATTTCTCCTAGATTTGTAGCAATTTTCAGTTCTCTAACTTTAGTTTGCCTCTACCTAATGAAACTTATACACAATGCTAATAACAAACAAAACACTAAGTTCTAATTTTGGTGGCTTCACTGTTATAGTTCTAGAGTTATGCCCATTACAAATGGAAAAATTGATGAATTTTCTGTAACTGTTCTCTAACTTAAGTTTGCCTTAACCACAAAAGTCAGGTCAGGTACGAATTTAGGTAGCATCACTTTTACTTTTCTTGAGTTAAATTTGTCTCATTATAAAATTATATGTAAGCAGGGACATCATCTGTGTCCCTTGGACACATTCCTAATTCATTTTTGGTTGTCCTTTGAAATGTTGTTCTTTGTGAACTGTGTATATTGTTCTTGAAATTGGAAAAGTACATGTCGATGTTACACCGTGTCAAACAAGTACAAAATAGAAGTCAAAGATCTTTGAATGTTTCACACTCATGATAATGCATCTGACAGTTGCTTCCCCTTTGAGGAGATACTCTCAACATGATATGGATGTATATGTCAGTCTACTAAAGAGAAGGTAAATGTTTATTGATTTTGATAATCAGAATTGTCACACATTTGACAAACTATAAGTCAACATATGGGAGTTTACAGATCATTATACCTGTAACTGATAGGTAATTAATATGTTAATGGAAACTGTTAAGACAGAGAACTTTACAGAAAAGCTCTTAAGTAATATGTACCTTTATGGCACCATTTACTTATTACTTGTAGATATTCTTCTATTTCCCTGCATTGTTTGAAATGAGTGTTTCTGCTAACCTGAAAGAAACCTTTGACATTTTGCTTATATGAGGTAGCTATAGGTGCTACCTGAGTAATGGTATAACTTATATTGCTATTACTCTTTTTGGTATTTAGAAAACTTTATTAAACCAATTTGTGTTCAAAACATTTGATTAAAAGAAAAATTACAAAAATTGAAAAGCATTTCAAAATTTGATTCTGAAACTGTTGAAATAATCTCCTTTCTATAAGTGGTCAGGTGGTACTGTATTATTATATAGCCAATAAATGGCTGTTAAAATTCTCATTCAATAATCATTGAAATTGCACTGCATATGTGAAAAAGTGACAATAGAAAGTTGATGATTTGGATTCACAAGTATACAGATTTTTATATTTTTGTTTTCCTTTGGATGGTATTTTTACAGAATTTCAAGGAATTTTGGTCTTTGTTGTCTCTCAAAAACTTTTAATCCTGAAATAAAAAATTGAAAAATATATATACATACATGTATATTACTAAATAAATTTTGCTGTATAAACATTAAATTATGAAATATTTCAAATTGTGAGATAGTATATAAAGACCTTGTTTACATGATTGGTATGAGAGACATCTGTTACACCTGTGTTACAGTTTGACTGATGAGGCGTGAAAAGTCACAAACATAAATGTCAAACCATGAATCATCCAAGGATATTCTAAGTGGCCTTGTCCTTGACATTTTAGTTGGATTGCATTTTATATGAATTTGGTTAAATATACTTACCATGAAATTACATTTATATTATATAGAATATGTTTGCTTTCACAACATGTTCTCATCGCAATTAACTAGGTGATTAAAAATTACATCCATGAGATGTACTCACCTATGTCATAGTTCACCTGTGTAACATACACTAGCTTTAGTTTTAATTTTTGCGTTCAAGAGAACGCATGTTTCTCGTCGGCAAGGATTTTTAACAGTTTACTGTTGAAAATCCTTATGTTTTATAAAAGACATTATTTGTTTTCGGAATATCGATATACGATTAATTTAATGTGAATCAGAATACAGCGCTTCTGCCAAGTTTCTGATATGCACGTTTTCGTCATTTTTACAGCTTACGAGTCTGGAAATATGACGACATAGAAAATGACCTTTGTTTAGCCGCCATTTTCAAACATTAAATCGGGTCCGAGGAAAGGCAGAATTTAGCTGTCAAAATCGGACATGTTACGTGAGTGCTACGTTTTTAAAAAGATATATATTTTAACGGATGTTTATTTCTTTTTTCACGCTCAGCTGACCGGATTTTTAACTGCATTAGAGCAATGCTACGAAACGGGTCGAGTTTAAAGTTTGGATAAAGTCGATTGTTTACAATTTGCAGTCTGTACACTAGACTGTGTAAACACATCACTATATTAAAATCAGAATAGGTATTATGACCAGATCTGATTGTTTTTCATGTGGAAAACGTCCGTATGGGAGCGTATACCACTATTGTCACTAGAACCTCAATTGGTTCGATTGTTTACAATTTGCAGTCTGTTACGTGTACACCTGGTACACGAGACTGTGTAAACACATAACTATTAAATCAGAATAGGTATTTTGACCAGATCTGATTATTTTAATGTGGATAACGTCCGTATGGGAGCGTATACCACTATTGTGTCTAGAACCTCAATTGGTTCAATAAATTTCAATCAGAAAAGGGAATCTGCCCATTTCTGATTGTTTTATTTGGAAAACGTTCCATACAGGGAGCGTAGACCAACAGTGATACTGTTTTAACAGTTGATAAATACATCACAATCAGAATAGGGATTTTGCCCACAACTGATGATGTTTATTTGGTTAACCTTCCATTCAGGGAACATAAACCATATTTATTGAAAATAAAACGTGCTCAATGGATCACTATAGACTTAAAATAGAATAGGGATTTTGCCCAAGTCTATTTGATTAATGTTGACATGTTTCATACAGGAAACATAGGAACTAGAACAACATGCATGATTTAGAATCTGTAAGTTGCATTCATTCTAATAAAATACAGATTTGATATCTTACATAAAATTAAATCATAACTATTTATTTATTGCACGTGCATGGATGATTGTTGCAAATAAAATAAATTAGAATCAGACTAGTGAATTTAAGTCCAGGTCTATCTGACTTTTCTAGACATCCTTCCACCCAGGGAACATTATGTCTACTTTTATTATATTTTAAAACAACACAAGCATAGCTAATATTTGGTTGCACATTGCTTTTTGTGATGAACCAACAGTTTAGTCAATTAACATATTTGCTCATATTGATAATATATTGAACAAGTGTCTGGAAATAGTCAAGACAGATATTAAAGACACTGAAAATGATACATTGTTATCTAGTACAATACCAATGTGATTGTAGTTTAAGCATACCAATACATACTTCTTTTAAATATGTCCAGTTTAAATCAGGACAGTAATTCTTAGAAGCCTGAAATATTTTTCCAGAACAGCAAATTGCTGTAAATATTTAATTATTTTTTTTTACTGATAAATAATTCTCCAATGCTCTAACAGACATGGAGACAGTAAGAATGGAGCACTGTTCTAAATACAGTTGATAGCTTGTGACAACTCTTTTTACTTATATTAAATTTCATGGTCAGTTTACTTATGACAAGAAGAACATGAATATTATAAGTATGAACTGCTATAACCAATTGTTTGTTTTTGTCGGCAGTAAGGAAACAAAGGCTTTTATATGTTTTTATGTAAACATTAGATTGTCTATTGAATAAAGAATTTAGGGGATGCCATGATGCATTTCACAAAGACTCAATCAAGGTAATGGCTTATATATTGATTACATAATTCAGAGTGTACATTGCCAATGCATTTATTAAATATAATATGTACTAATTCTGTTTTGTTTTGAGTACAAAAAAAAAAAAAAAAAAAAAAAAAAAAAAAAAAAAAAAAAGGTGATAACGTAAGACTTAAGAGACTATCTTACCCTCACTATATGGGAATCACTGTCAAATTTTACATATATCTTCCAATCATGAAAGCAAAAGGAGTTTGGATGCTCTTTTAAAGATAGAAAATTATGCCTTAATTTACATCTTAAGTTTTCTAAGCAATGCCAACAGATGGGCAAGTTTCTGCTATAAGGATTCATTCATTGGGTCCGTTTTATTCTTAATGTGAGATTGGTAGAACCAAACAGTTTATGCAATGGCTACACATTGTTTTTCCTAGAGTTAAATATTGATTCAGAATTCTGAAGTATAGAGGACTCAAATATGCTGATTTATAGAAACAAGATTATCATTAATTTAGATCTTGTAAAAAAAAAAAAAATTAGTAAAATATTGGTAAATAAATAAATAAGATTTAAAGCATTGTGGATGCAGGATTTATTTAAAATGCTAGACATGGTCTAGGAAATTGAAGTAGTTCTCAAGATTTGAAACTATCTATTATACAGCTCTTTATATAAACCTTTTATTTAGTCAGTCTTTACGAGATGCAGAAAAAAAGAAGAGGTTTTTTTTGGAGTAACACATGATGTACCAATATAAACATATAATATATATACATTTCAATTGGTTCTCAAATTTTAGCACCAGTGTAGAAGCAGTTAATCTTACAGCAAAATGTAGGAAAAGCAATTTATTTAAAAGACTGATTAATAGTTAGCAAATAGCTTTCAATAGTCTAAGAATAGTACATGGAAGTAAAATATAGTATGATAATTCCATGATTATATCAAATCAAATGCGAGACATTTTCTTAATATTATACCTAAATATTAAAATGTCACTGTTTATTTTTATTTTTGCTCATTATAAGCATAAAGTTACAAAAAATCTAGTCTGGTCAAAGTCAAGTTGTATATTATCTATATGCAGGGAGGTTTTCCGAATGCATGTGATTTTAACCTCGGAATTGATGGTAATTATTCACTTTTCAATTTCCATATTACCAGCCAGAATAATATAAATATATAGCATACAGTTAGTATCTTATGCAAGAATATGCTACACAAAATTGAAATGTGTTTATTTTAAACAATTACTTTGAATTTTGATTCAATATTGTTTTGAAAGATGTGATTATTTAAATCACATTAATTTTGTTTTTGCCAAATCTGGGGACAAATGCAAAATTCTTCTGAGTGACTAAGTTAACCAAATGAATGGGTTGAAGTCACAAAATACTACCAAAAGCTGTTTGGTTGATATATATTGAATCATATCAGAATGTATAGGATTCAGATGAGGTGAACCAAGACAGAAATAAAATGAGCATTTTTGATAGTGAAACCATTTCTGAAACAACTAAGAACACTTAAGGATACTGCAAGTTGGTACAAGTGTTTTCCATATTGCCAAACAAGTGTTTTTTCTTTAAATACAACTATAGAACTATATTTGACAAGTTGCATTTTAGTATTTCTGATAGCGAAATAATTTCTGAAATTATATATAAATTTTAATATAAACAATTGTCAAGAGCAACATACAAGAGTTGTTCATTATGTCAAATTTTTGTTTCTTTAAATTTGGAACTGTACATGGCAAGATATTCTAGAAAGTTAACCGTTGTGAATGTTAATTAGAAATATCAAAACATTTTATTTTAGACAGATTTTTCATAGCTAGAGAAAATCATCTGTTAGCATTCTTTTTGGACTTATAAGGACAACAATCATGGCTTTAATTCAGCTCAACATCCAAATGTTCTGTGGAAGCAGTATATCAATGGAAACATGTATACTGAAACTTTTCCACTGATTTGTCCATTTCTGTATTTTTACACTTGAGTAGTCCAATACAAAAAAAAAAAAAAAAAAAATTGTTCATGGTTGAAATGGTAGACATTGTATTCAAAGGTTCTACCACTCATAGAAATTTTATCAGATTTTTAAAATTTAGTCAGTTTAGAGAATTGTCATTATACAATAGTACAAGACTTCTCTTGATGAAAATATTTTATTCTTAATCTATAAAATATTAAAAGTAGTATATCTAGCAGAGAAGCAAATTCTCAGGGACTATAACTTTAAAAAAGCTTAAAGATTAATCCAGATTTAGCATAATCATGAAACAACTTTGGTTTGAGTCTTTAATAAACTTTGATTGTATTAAGGACACCTATTTACAAAGTATATTTTAATTGATTATAATTCTTTAATTAAGTAGAAAAGAATTTATTTCGAAAGATGTGATATTGATCAGGTTATCAAAAGACGACAGCAATCATATATTATCTGTTATTCATAATATTAATATAGAGAAAACAATGGAAAGTTAAAGAAAGGTAATAATGTTTCCAAATAAACTTAAGCTTCAAAGTGGAAAGTAATGAAATTAAGGTTGGATTAGTTCTTGTCGATTTGTACAAGCAACAAGAACAACCTATTCAGAAATAAATGCTTATTTACTGTTGCATAAATATTACAACACATTTAGCTCATAATGAAGGAGCTTTAAGATAATTATTTCTATACTGACCTGCAGATTATTTATTCATCAGATATAGAAAGATGGGGTATATATATACATGTGAGTGCCATTGAGACAACTCTACATCAAGTCTATTAATTTTGCATACTTGTATTTATACAATCTGCAAAGTTTGCCATTGATACATATAGTTATGCAGCATAGCTTCATTGTATAATAAATTCAGTAATTTCGGTTTTTACTAATATCCGTATTTACAAAATTTAATGGAGTTACTTTTTAAAAAATTTCACATAATTCTTTATATGTTGAAATTGTATGTGTGTGAGAGAATTTATCCTCCACCAAATGAAATACTGCTTGTTAATCAGTAAATATTCTATATAATATAAATGTAATTTCATGGTAAGTATATTTAACCAAATTCATATAAAATGGTAATTTTTGAAATCTCAAGAAGAGATTTTATATGAATTTATAGGGTTAAATATACTTACCACAATCCACCACCACCCCTGGAATAAATTCAGTTTTTTGTTCACTTAATTGAAATTATTCAATTAAACGACAAATTAAAACTAAAGCTAGTGTATGTTACACAGGTGAACTATGACATAGGTGAGTACATCTCATGGATGTAATTTTTAATCACCTAGTTAATTGCGATGAGAACATGTTGTGAAAGCAAACATATTCTATATAATATAAATGTAATTTCATGGTAAGTATATTTAACCCTATAAATTCATATAAAATCTCTTCTTGAGATTTCAAAAATTACCATTTGATTGGTAACTGATTTTGGGGGGGGGGGGGGGGTAAAGGGGAAGACAATTATCAGAAAAATGTAATAAAACACTAATACATGTACAATACAATATGGTTTATTTTAAAAACACTCCTTCACATTGACATGTGAAACAAGAGGTAAATTACAAAATACAATCACATACAATTAAATAGAAATGAAATATATAGAAAATTACTTTACTTTATATTAAAATATTTTAATATAATAATATTTTAGTTAACTTTGAAATGAATAAAGACACATTTTTAAGTACGTTACTATTAGTCAATGACAGTAGTCCTAATAGTGGTGTCAAGTGAGATGAGACAAGATGTCTTTGATCTACCTGTGTGCATAATTAGGATAACTATTTCTACCCTTGTCCATCTGTACGTCCATACATTCGGTACGTCCATTCATTCGTTTGGTTTCCATTCCCTAACTTTAGTTTGCCTTAACCAAATGTTATGAGGCTTACACACAATGCTAATTTCCACATAATACAGATCAAGTTTTAAATTGGGTGATGTCATTTTAACTGTTCTAGAGTTATGTCCCTTTACAAATGGAAAAATTACTGAACATTTTGTAATCTTTCTCTGATTTAAGTGAGCCTCAACCAAATGTTATGAAGCTTACACACAATGCTTATTACCACACAATACAGATTAAGTTTTTAAATTGGGTGGCGCCACTTTTACTCTCTTGAGTTATGCTCCTTTTTGGAAAATGACGCAGTCATTGTTCCATAACTGCCGACCTGATTTCTCTGCCTACCGCGCTTGGTTTCGTATTTACTAATTTCAATACAAACTGGAATGTGCTTGTGTTCCTTATCATTATGCATGAGCATTGTGTAGTAATCAGCCAGGAACCAGTTTACAAACTAACTGGTTTCTGTTTGTATTCCACTACAGTCGAACAAAGTGTTGTAGTTTGACAGGAACCAGTCCAGAATTTTGTAAACTACAAAACGTAATCGGTTATTATCATTCCGTTTTGGTGTTTCATACCGACTTATATGGTTTGAATAAGCTTAAGACCCTTCAAACATTAATGTGATAGGTATATTAAAGACTGTTTTACAAAAGGATGAAACTGTTTTGCTTTAAAAGTCGTACTATAGTGATATATGTTATGTACGGATTTCCACTCTCACCGGTTAATTTCTTCTTTTACACGTGCTTTTGAAACTTCCTGTTTAAACAGAATACAGAATTAAACATCGCAAGTTTTAAAATTGTTTTTTGAGTGAATTAAACTTATTTTAACAATCACGAAGCGTTCGGGAATCATTTCAAGCAGTTTCTTCTTCTCTTTGATGATGGAAAATAGGTTTTCTCAAGAAAATACCGCAAACGATCGCAGAGGAATTGAAACGTACAAGTCAAGTCGGCACCTGGTTAAATTGGCTTCAAGTCAAATCGGCACCTATTTGACGTCAATTCGGCTTCCAATAATATTTATTATAATATTTTCTATTTAATTAATTAATAACTGTTACCAAGTACATAGTGAATATTAGGTAAACAACGAAACCAAAGTGAATATGTTGTTGTGTATAAAAGTAAACAACGAAGCTATTGTTTTAACCATTAGACAATTATTAAAATTAAATGGAAAACTATGAGTCCCTTTCAATAAATCAAACTTTAATGCCAAATAATTAGCAAATTTAAGGTGGTTTTTTTTCAGTAATGTTTAAACAGCATTAAACAAACAATCCTGTAAAAGACTCAACTGGTTAAATAATGCATAAAAATATCTAATATCTCATGTATTAGTCCAAATAATAATGACGTCTGACAAGACTATTTTATTTTTTTCTGGGACGCCTTCCTAAGACGTTCGTAGGAAGGCTTCCTAAGAAGGCGTCCCAGAAAAAAATTAACATAGCCTTGTGGTCATAGGAAGGTGTCCCAGAATAAAATTTAAAAAGCCTTGCCAGACGTAATAATTATTTTGACTACTCATATATATCATTAAAAATACACCAAAAAATTCATGTAGTTGAGAAAAATAAATACATACAAAATGTACATGAACATCCAAAAAAGTGAAAGTTAGTATTAACTCTTTTTGCTTTAAAAATTTACAACTGCATTTAAGTATTGAATGCTTTTTTTTTGTAAATTCATTGAGGTGTAAAAGCGTTGACCGAAGTACTTTTTGTATGAAGCGCGTAAGCGTAAGCGCTACATTCTAAAAATGTGCAAACGGTCAATGCTTTTGCAACCCTATGAGGTTACAAAAAGAAACATTCAATACTTATAATTACTTTTTTTAGCTAGGATCATGAAAACACGAATTTTATAACTTTTTTATTCAATTCATCTGTGCACTTTATTGTGGGACCACGTGTTATCATGAATGAAAAGTTTTATTGAGTGATGCAATTGCTTGAGGAATAACATGTGATGTGCAGTTAGTATTATAATGAAACATATATCAAATGTAATTATAACAAAATACATTACGTTGTAAGAGTTATCTCCCCAAACACTGTTTTTCTTGTGGCCACCTCTCCTTCGTAACCGTAAAAGATTTTATTTTACCAAATTGCTCGTTACATATTAAGGATAAGAATATTCGTTTGAACCATAGCTCTATGGGGACTCCATATGAGAGTTATTCCCCCTTTTTCATTTGATTCAAGCGATATGCATTTTCAACTGGTAAACCATAACTGATAGAGACCTAGGGTCTTCATGAGGTCATTGGTACTTAAAATGAAAATGAGGTCAATGTCAAAGGTCAAGGTCATATTATAAATTTTGATTTTGGCTTATTTTCCCTTCTTTTCAAATACCGTATGACATTTTGACAAATAATTTTACATGTCCTTACTTGTATATTTTGGTTGAAAGGCTGCGCATACAATAAAAGGGAGTTTTTGTCCATCTTACATTTAAAATTACGCGTCAAGTGCAGTGGCGGATCCAGAACTTTTCCTAAGGGGGGGCCCGCTGACTGACCTAAGAGGGGGCCCGCTCCAGTCATGCTTCAATGATTCCCTATATAATCAACCAAATTTTCCCACGAAAGGGGGGGCCCGGGCCCCCCAGGGCCCCCCCCCTGGATCCGCCTATGAAGTGGTAGTACTCATTAACCAAACATATTAAAGACCTAGGATATTTTGATTCAAGGTCCATGGTTTGTGACCTTGAAATTGAGGTCAAGGTCATAGGTTAATAGGACGTCATAAAGCCATAAGAAACTAACATTTTAAACTGATTTTTCATATTTCAATATAAAAATAGATCTTTTCTAGTGGAAAGACTTCAATTGTTCTCTGAACAATTTGTTTTTAATTTACTTCATATTTTGTGGGAGAAGGGGGTTCAGACTATGTGGTATCAGGTCTGTTTGCGCCCAATACACTTTCGCACCTCGCACGTTCACACCCAAGGTCCGTTCGCACTCTACTCATTCGCGCCCAATTTTAATTCAAATTCAAGTTGAATAATTGGAAAATCATGATTGTTGTTTTAAATTGCTTTGGTGTAAATACTGAATGTATTTATAGCTTGGTATGAGTAAAACATTGAAGATTTTAAAGGAAAACACAAAAGATAATTGTTTTTAAGCCCTTTGATCTGAAACAATAAAATATAGGAACCAAAATATAGCAATCCACTATTATAACCAAAACATGATAAAATTAAACACACAGAAAAAAAATTAGTCAGAATCTCACTTCATTATGAAAGAGGTCAATGAAACAAAGTATAGCAATACACTGACCAAAACATGATTAAGAGTTATTCAACGCTAAATAAAACGTTGACAAAATACCACTTTATTTAGAAAGGATTATTATTATCTTTAACAATACGCTATCCAAAACATGATTAAGATTTATTCAACACAAAAAAAAAATGCTGTCTCACTTTATTTTGAGACAATGACAACAATTATACTTATAAGAAAACACTTGCTTACAGAGTTATTAAACACAAAACCAATTAAGATTAGTTACGAACATGTAGGGTGTGAAAGTGAAAAGGGGCGAACATGAGTTGGCGCAAACGTGAATGGGCGCGAACGGACCCGGATTCAGCCTATGTACCAGTGAGAAATATAGAAGCCTTTCTACGGTATTTATTTGTACAATTCAGGTAGTCTTGACCTATTCATTTGTCTTAAAAAAAACCCAGCCAGTTGGCACCTTCACTTCACACACACACATATACGAATATCAATTATATGCTTACGAGACATGTTGCATTGTTAAACTAATTACGGTATGTGAAAATCAAGACTTGCATAAAAACTATCCCAATATTAGAGACAGTGGCGTCATTTTTCTTCAGAGCTTTCAGCTCTTTGATTTAACCAAAATAGCTTAATTTTTAATATCCGTTCTCTAACTTTAGTTTGCCTCAACCAAATGTTATGAGACTTATACTTATTACCACAAAATTCAGATCAAGTACAAATTTAGGTAGCATCACTTTTACTGTTCTTCATTTATGTCACTTTATAACTTATATGATATTCAAGCGAGGGTATCATTTGTGTCCTATGGACACATTCCCTATTTTTTTTTTTTTTTTTGCATAAATTCTTTAGTGAAATCAGAGACATATAATACAATTGAAAGATATGTCTCTGGTTAAATTTATAAAAATTTTAACTGAATAAATGCTTAAAAAATATGTATAAAAGTTGCAATTCACAAAGTTTTCAGTCAATTGTGAGACTTTATAAAAAAAGAAATGAGGAAAACATTTTTAACCAAAATATAAATTAAATAAACCTATAAAGCTATGTTTTATCTTTTAAATACAAATAATTCATTATGGTTCAGGATGTCCTTTGATTTAAAAAATGACAAAAAAATTAAAAAAAATCAACATTTTATCAAAATTTTTATCAATGAATCATTGATGTATTGCACTGAAAAAGTTATTGATTTTTGTATATATATATATAGGAAATTTTGTTGAAAAATCCTTCAAAAACATTTTTTTTAAAATCTCTTGAAGTCATGAATATTTGAGTCACTTGGTTACTTTGGTCATCAATATTTGGATTTTTATCCTGTAAATATATAAGATAAGGTGAAAATTGCATTACTTCTTAAAATGAAATGACTTTTAAAACTCCATTTTCAATCCTTTTCAAAGAAAGTTTTGATCTGCTATGGCACAAACTATATAGATATAGGAAGATGTGGTGTGAGTGCCAATGAGACAACTCTCCATACAAATAACAATTTAAAAAGTAAACCATTATAGGTTAAAGTACGGCCTTCAACACGGAGCCTTAGCTCACACCGAACAACAAGCTATAAAGGGCCCCAAAATTACTAGTGTAAAACCATTCAAACGGGAAAACCAACGGTCTAATCTATATAAACAAAACGAGAAACGAGAAACACGTATATATTACATAAACAAACGACAACTACTGTACATCAGATTCCTGACTTAGGACAGGTGCAAACATTTGCAGCGGGATTAAACGTTTTAATGGATCCAAACCTTCTCCCTTTTTCTGAAACAATAGCATAACATCACAACAAAGAAAAACATACGATAAAATATCAATTGGCAGACTTAACTCAATCAAAAAACGTATGATTAAACAATGAACGAATAAATTTGATCTGCGATATCTGAATACAAATGCACAGTTAATTAAATATTAGAGACAAACATTCATGACCAAAAAGCTAACAAACAAATTCAAAAACAGGACATGACTGAGAAATATTTAACCAATCAATGTTCACTTTAGAAAAAAACCGGTTTTTTATAATCTTGAAGTTTATACAAATGTTGTAAGAATAAGTGAAGATATTACAAATAATCAAAGCTGGTGTACAGACAAGATCCGTATAAATAAAAAATGACAAAAAAGCATTATAAACAGTATCAACAGGTATATGCATATTTATAAGTCTTAGAATGGTAGATATTATCATGACTTATAAATAAGTTCAGACACAAGTTTTTCAGCTTAGTAACATTCTCCTCAGTTTTTAATAGATGTGGTTTTCATGTCAAGTGCCTGCTTTGGCAAAATTAGCAAAAATTTATTTGATATTTATATTTTATGGGTGTATAAAGAACTGTTAAACAGTGACTCATTTAAATCACATTGTATAGATCCTGAGTAGGTGTAGGAGGGACTCTTGATAAAGTTACTATTGTGATCAATAATGATATGTTTAGGACACCTACCACCACCTGAAATACACCCAGTCTGCATCAAGTTTTAAATTTTCACTAACTTTTCTAGTGAAAATCATTTTATGCACTTAGTCTATGTGAATGTCCAGTGGAGTATATTTGAATCAGACAAAAATATTGATTTCTCAGAAAAACTTAATTTAGAAATGACTTTTTTCTGAATAGTTTTATTACAAGACTACAAGTTGCCATGACCGACAGAAAAAAAACAAAAGTATAAGACTGAAACAAGTTATTCAGTGGTTGGCGTTTGTTTATACATACAAATTTTTTTTGTTCATTTTTTTATATAAATTTGTTTTCTCGTTTGATTTGGTTTACATTGTCATTTCGGGGCCTTTTATAGCTGACTATGCGGTATTGGCTTTGCTCATGTTGAAGGCCGTACAGTGACCTATAATTGTTACTTTCTGTCATTTTGGTCTCTTGTGGAGAGTTGTCTCATTGGCAATCATATATATACCACATCTTCTTTTTTATATTGAATTAGTATTTACTGATTTGTGGAATTTTCCTATATATAAAAATGGACAATATTATCAATACATATATATTTTATAATGACACTTTATTAAATAGATTTATTAGTTCAGAAAGTTTGTTTAATGTGGGTCACACATAAATGACATTTGTTTTTAAAACACTTGATACATCTCTAATTTCTTAAATTACACATGTGACTAAAAAGGACATGAACGTCATCATCAATTTCTTGTTGGAAAAGATTTTTTTCAATAAAGACCAGTCATATCATGCATATTGAATATATTCAAAAAATTTTTTTTTAGATAAACAGTTTCTATTTTTAGGCAGAATTAAATTACTTTAATCATGGCTACATAAACCCTTATGTAGGCGTAGAAGTTTATTCCAGGAAAGTACTTGCATTTGTTTCACTCTAACATAAACTTTCAAGAATCAATGTCGACTGACAGTAATGTCAATTGTCAGTCATATGATAAACTTCAACCAGTGTATGTTAATATTATAAGTTATGAATGAGAGGCCTTTTCATTTGTAGAGTGTCTGGAGATCTAATTACATCTATATCAACTATATGTAAGTAAATCAGTGTGAATGTATAATGAGGGTATTAATGTATTTAATTTCAAAACTGAGACAGTATGTTGAATACTTTCTGATATTTAAAAAATGAAGTACAATGTCATTATATCATATACTAGACCAATTTTGAGACTTAATAAATGAAAAAAAAATATTGTCATCTTTGTCTAACTTACATGGAGATGAACTTACAAGTATAAGTAGAATTGGTTTATAATTACATTGTACCTATCATCTATGGTGAGAAAGTACACATCATTTGTTAATCCAAAACTTTAAACAAATTATTAATTTGTTAATCCAAAACTTAAAAGAAATGTTTGGTACCCAGAATCAATTGATATTAGACACAAACTACATGAACACTGTGCTTAAACGGCTGTGGTTAACTTAAGTTACCCACAGCCCATGAT
This sequence comes from Mytilus edulis, assembly GCF_963676685.1. Classification (NCBI taxonomy): domain Eukaryota; kingdom Metazoa; phylum Mollusca; class Bivalvia; order Mytilida; family Mytilidae; genus Mytilus; species Mytilus edulis. The sequence goes on from NC_092348.1 coordinate 90,757,426, forward strand.
GGAGCCGCCTTGCGTCGGTTAGATACTTCTCTTCTATAGAATAACAATGCCATGAATGCATCAATTAAACAACTGAATTTAAAAGTTTTATCAATCGTTTAGGGAAACCCCTAAACTGGACAGGTAATTAAATTCTACAAAATAAACGATCACAGCACGATTTGAAAAAAATACTTAGGCTGTCCGTAACTTCAAAACAACTTGTCCGTAACTTTTTTTATCATACCAATAGAGATGTCCGTAACTTTCAAAGAATCGACATACGTGGATGTAATGTTTAAACTTAGTTATAATAGAGATTGCATCGAATACATATTCACAAAACGAAGTAGATGTCTAGTATGATATAATTCATTGTATCGATGGAAGACAAAATTGGGAAAAATATGAAAAAAATAATGATAAATCCGCAAAACTCAGGTCTCATTTTGTATAACGTCGGGGTACCCGACTCGTCTAGTTCGGAGGGTGGTTTCCGATCATTGCAGATAAAATGTTGAAACATCATTGTTTATTTTTATTTTTGAACAAGTAGACTACACAAGTATTTTTTACACATACATGTAGCGTGTATACACCTACTGATTTTCTGCAAGCAACGACAAGGGTAGGGTGAATCCAGGATTTTGGAGGGGAACCCAAATTGCCCAGGCAGTGGATAGACTATATGAGACTTCAGTGCACAAACTTCTTTCCGTCTTTTTGAAAAAGCCAAAAAAACTTTTCTCTCATCCCCATGATATTGTGACACGCTGGCCAAGATTTGCAGTAAATGGGAAAACTTGAAGAAAGGACATTTTGTATAAATGAATAAACCTAGTTTTACAGCTAGCTGCATATTTCATTTGTATGCAAGTTGCATTAAATCTCATTAAACTGAATAAAACTAAAAGACACAATAGGTAAAAGTCAGTGACAATAAAAGGAAAAGAGCAGTCAACATAGTGTAACAATTAGACATAGCATATAAAAATATAAATAACTACGTAAGACAACAGGGTAATTTAAAAGTATAACAACCCCTGATAACATACAAAGAGAGAAAAAAAAAACATACTAGGAAACATATTAAAAAAATCATAACTCTATAAGTAACTGGTGGGATGTATAAATACCGAGCTGCGTCAAAGAGTATTCATCAAAATACACATAAAAAGAAACAGAGGTGAAGGTAAACCGCAAACAGATAATTAAACTCAAAACATTAAAGAGTATGAAAAAGCCTTGGTCTGAAGCGAAAAACGTCGATAAGACACACATTAGTTAATAAAAGTTCAAACAATAACCAGGATCGAGTACCACAAACCCCACATAAAACTTCCGTTGTGTAAGTATGATGCGTTAATGAAATCACATTTGGTGGTGAATGAGCAGTATAAACGGCCGTGTAAGTTACAAATAAGGGGTTTTATGATGTAAATTGTCTTTAAATTGTTGAAATTATAAATGTTAAAATTTTGAATCAAAAGTTACCCACATCTGCAAATAAAGTTACGGACGTCTGCTTAGTTTCGATCAAAAAGTTATGGACGTCTGATGCTTTTTTTAAAGTTGGCCTTGCGCTTTAGTGAACTCTAAATTAATAAACTTATGGCAATTGTTAGTGATTTCTTTATTCAAGAATCCTATAAATATTTACATTCTGCATGAAAAACGTTGCAATAGGTAGATTTTGTATGAATTAAATATCAACGAGTTCAGAGTCCGCCATCTTGGGCTGTGGGTAACTTAAGTTACCCACAGCCGTTTAAGCACAGTGATGTACATATTTTATCTTACATGTATAAGACTATATATTTAAGTAATTGAATTAACTGTTACAATATTGATTGAAACACTTTTTTTGGCCATTGTTGGGAAGTTTTTTTATTATCATTCTTTTTTGCAAAATGTATGTGCAGGTAATTAATGAGAATAAAAGTAAAGAAAAGATTAAGACAACTATTATTGAATCTGATATTAAGGAAATGTTTTGGAAATATCAATGAGATGGTGACAAAACTATTGAAAGGTTATTTTACTCCTCAAATACACAGTGTTCTCCCCAGATATTTAATTTAACATCCTGGTAAACAGGACAAATTGAAATACCATCTTGTTTCTAAAAATTATAGCATCACATCCATAACATAATCTATAAGAAATCCACTTCAGATAGCATCACATTTAAGATTATAGCATCACATTACTATGATGTCAAACAGCCCTGGGGAGAACACTGAATACAAGAAGGAAAAGAAAAAGACAAATAAAACATCTTTATTTTAAACACTTAAAATTTATTGTATGTTATACTGAAATGTTTATTACTTCTGAGTATGTTTACTCTTAAGATTTTTTGTGAAAAGAGCCACTATTCTATTGAACGGATATGTTCTATTTTTTTTATGCAACATTTTTGTAACTGTGGTCATGGTGGTTTTACATTAAAACTTAAAAATGTCAAAGTCTGACTGTCAGAAGAAACTAGGTTATTTTTAACTTCATGACTGAAAAACCAGGTCATGCAGTGAGTGTAAGTGTTTAAACAGAGGAGAATCGTGATCTGTTGCTTTTGATGTGCTAGAAAACAAGTCAGTTGTTTCACTCAACAGCCTCAACATTCCTCTATTGTGGTTAACTAGGTAATAATGAGTTACCTGAGGTCAGTTGAGTACACATGAGTAAATAATAACACAGAGTTCATGACTAAGTTAATTGGACAGTAACAAAATTTCTAATTAAAAAAATTTCCATAGAGAAGCAGTGATGGAATAATTAACATACGTTTCTGCGTTAATCATATTTACACATGTCCTGATAGACAGGAAATAAATTTCAAAGTAAGTTTTTTTTATATAACATACATGACCTGTTTTCATTGCATGAATAAAAGTGTCTTTTCTGACTGGAAGAATTGGTGAGATTTTAGAGATATCTAGGTATATTTGTTCTTGTTTGCACACAACACAACGATGTTTGCACAATATCATTATATAATACATGTATATTACTATAAATTGTTCCATCGTATTCTATTGACTTCAAATCCAATGTATTTTATTTTTGTCACTTAGTACCACTAGGAGCGGGATTGTCCTGATTTACATGTTTATTGTTATAACTTTATAACGACAGCCACTTTATTAAGTTCCTGGCAAGACACAGGATCATTGTAACTTTTGACAGGGTTAAATATATTTGTTGGTGCTCAGCCTCAGTATCCCTTTTCAGGGACAGTGTTTAAATAAAAACTAATAACTATACAGTATTGGTTTTGCTCATTGTTGAAGGCTGTACAGTGACCTATAGTTGTTTAAATCAACATCATTCCAACTCTGGTCAATAGTTGTCTTAAAGGTAATCATAACACATTCCGCTGAGTTTGTTTAAATGAACTGTTAAAATCAATTAAAATGAACTCATTATACCTTATTTTTATGTTAGAAAACAACAAAAGATATCGTTCTGTGTACCATATAATAGCCAAATGGCTAGAGTAAATTCTACTTCATTGAAAGATTATGACCACTAACATGTATTAAATCAACAACTCCATGTAGAAGTATATATATGTGGTCTTATCTGTCCTTAAATGACCACTGGTATTTAATCAAATATTTTCTTTTTTGTAGGTCAGTTGATAATCCTTGATTTAAATGGTAGAAGGTTATCTGGAAGTAAAACAAGGTCAATTTTTAAAGAGGCTTGTCATAATATTAACACTTTGATGGAGGCTAATTACAAGGGAGACGCGACAGGTATTGTAAATTTCAGCAGGAGATACCAGTAACAATCTACCTGATGGGTAAAAATTTAAATAATGAATAAGGTATCATATGGATTATAATATACCTGTGAATGAATAGGTTTTTAACATGGAAAACTTGCTGATAATAAACATTTTTCAACGGATTTAGTTCCTGTGCATATCGCTTCGATTTCGCTTTCAATTACTTAAGTTTTCTGTTTTCATAATGAAAAGATCATAAACAAGGATTGATTTAGTTGTTTGAAAAAAAATTATTAATCAATACCTTGCAGTAAATATATTTAACAATGGGGGCCGTCAATAGCTGCTGCATCCCCAAAAATCGGGATTATGATCATGACAACAAAAAGCTTAAAAAACACAGAAGGAACTTAAGTGCAACTTTTAATATGTCTATGATGGATGAAACTCCACAAAACATGATCAACATCAATTATGCAGCGGAAGAAGAACTGATGACACTTCCTGGAATAAACCGTGCAACGGCACAGAACATCATTGAGTATCGAAAACAAATAGGAGGATTTAAAAAAGTTGAGGACTTGGCTCTTGTCTCAGGTGTTGGTGCTGCAAAATTGAACACAATAAGAAATGAAGTTTGTGTTTCTGTGAAAAGAATGACGAGTACAACTGAGGGGAATTCTGGGGGAAGTTCGTTAAGTGGAAGTAATAAAGATTTTGAAGTTTTTACAAATGATTCGGTGAAAAAGAAAAATGGGAATTCAAAAATGAATATAAATTCTTCAAATGTTTTCCAGTTAATGAAAATTAATGGTGTTGGACAAAGTCTTGCTGAGAATATAGTAACTTACAGGGATAAAAAAGGACCCTTTAAATCTATAGATGACCTTGTGAAAGTGAAGGGCATTGGAAATAGTATTTTAAGTGCAATAAGATATCAAGTCTGCTTGGATGATTCTGAGGACCAAACATTCATGAATGGCAATGTCACACATAAAGACGATTCTAATTCAAACTCATCATCTTTAAACACAACTACATGTACGAACAGACATTTATCTGAGTCCACAGAGAATATGTTAGATATTTTAGAACCTATCATTAGATCATCTTCTAGACCAAAAGTGGCACCATTTAATTTTAAACATAAAAACAAAGGTGTTGTGAGGATAGCTAGTTGGAATGTGGAACGATTCGATGAAGAAAAAGCTAATAATCCCGGAGTTAAAGAGGTCATTTGTATGACAATTCTAGAAAATGGGTAAGTTTGTCACAAAAATTATATCATGGTTGTAAGACAATATTGTATCAACTGAGCCCATGCCACATATCATCATTTTAAAGCAAAAGTTTAGAATTCATCTTAATTTGAGTCATTTCCTCTCTTTTTTGAGATGGAGACTTCAATAATTAATGAATAAACCATAAAATTCCTCCATCTCTCTGTTGAACCTGTGGTGGCCAAAGATCGTGACATCTTGTACTAGTTTACAAAAAAAATTACTTGGAAACATGCCCCACTCAACACCAGCAAGAGAGGTGTATAGTTTATAATTACTTAATATTTATGTGCATATACTATACAATGTATATTGTATCAGAAACTTTTCCCACTAAGCAGATTTAAAACGTGACAATTTTCTCATAACCCAATGTGATTAACATGATTAAAATACCATGTGATAATTGAAACATTGGTAAATACTTGATATTTACATCTAGTTGCCCTTTAGCTTTATTTTTTTGGCATTACATGTAAACAAACAAATTACTTCCAGCTGGGGACTTATTTAAGGTGGTACCTAACACTACAGGGAGATAACTCTGTAAAATCAGCAGAATGTTTTAATGACGTTGGGTTGTTAAGGGAATATTAAGCTTCTCAATGATCAAAATAAGTTTTTGTCAAACTGCTATATAACCAGTGTAATTTTTCTGATCAAACGGTTGGTTCAATTTTTTTAATTTTTTTTATATTTTTGTCAAAGGGTCATAGTAAATACTGTGTCAAAATTTTAAGAAAATTAAACGAGCCAAATTAATTTTAGTTAAGGTGTTGAGTACCACCTTAAATATCTATGTGTAGATTTTGAAAGCTAGTGTTCAAACTGACTATTTTTATTATACTCCCACGGTAGCGGAGGGGGCATTAAGTTTTACTGGTACCCTTGTCAATCTGTATGTATGTTCGTACATCCGTCCCAAAATTGGTTTCTGTTTTCTAACTTCAGTTTGTCGTAACCAAATTTTATGAAACTTATACACAATGCATATTACCACAAAACACAGATTAACTTTAAATTTTGGTGGCATCACTTTCATTTATCTGTTAATATTTATATTGTAATTTTTAACACATCATTGTTCATACACAATTTTCTGTTAATCAAAAAGTTTTATTTAGAATATGTTGTGGAAAAGGTTTATATATATATAAAAATGTGAACATGGTGAATAAGGGGTAAGATTGCCAATTAATGCACAACTCTTATCTTCACTTGATCTTCGGAGACCAAATGACAAAGAATGCTTTTATATCATGAGATAGAATTAGCAGGATTCAATATCTAGACATCTAGTCTGATGGGATAATATTTGATTAACTCTAATACATATTTTTGTACTTTCAAACTTTACTTTATCATTTTAATAAATATTGTTAATATTCATAAAGAAATTAATGGTCAATCTACATTCAAATACGAAAGAGCATTTAGATATTAATTATTTAGATCAGTTATTTTATGAATAAGTTGATGAAAATGAAATAGGATTTAAATATTTTTGTTTGTTTGTTAGCTGTAATCAATCCAGTCATTAAATTTGATCCTTGATATTTAGACTTTAAACTTCAATATTTTGATACTTTTTAATAGCCATTGACATGTAGATATTTTTAAACTTCAATAAATGATATTGTATACTTATTGTTAATTTTAAGAATGAAAGAACAATCAGGGAAATTAAATACATGTATGATATTTATATGAATAAATTGATACCAGCACTGTCTACAGGTGATTATAATAAACTTGTACATTGTACTTGGTCTTGAACCTATCTTACTTTCTCTTACACTGTTTACAAATGTATATAGATAGATGACCTTAAAAAAAGATTCCTATGAAACAAAGAGCTAAGAGATGTCTTTAGTTACAGAATCTTAATACAATACATGTAACAATAAAAAAATAATTATTGAACAAAGTTTTGATGGAATTCTTTTCATCCTGACCTTTTTTGAAATTTCTCTACATGCATATAATGCACATATTTTTGAGCCTATGTAAAACATTTGATTTTTTCTGTAGTCAACCTTGCATGATGGTTATATTCAAAAACTAATGTGCTTTAAATTTAATATTTATAAGTTTTTTGGTGTCTTTTTTCTTCTTCATAAACTTGTAATGAAAATTCGTATCATTCTGGATGTACATATAAAAAAGAAGATGTGGTATGACTGCCATTGAGACAAATCTCCACAAGAGACCAACAGACACAAAAGTTAACAACTATAGGTCACTGTACGGCCTTCAACAATGAACACAGTCCATACTTGCATACGGCATAGTCAGCTTTTAAAGGTCCCGAAATGACAAGTGACAAAAAATCGGCCTAATTTATGTAATATAATTTTGAATCACTGTATCATATTTATGGCTTCATTTAGTCTACATGAAGGTAAAAGCTGACAGATTGTGAAATTATAAATTTATTCAAATGTAAGCAGTAATATTTTATTACATTCAGATAAGGTCAACTGATAAAGAAATGTACATGCAATCATTCTATCATCCGTTTTAGATTTGATAAATTTTCATATATTGTCCTGATGCAGTGTGATGGTTAGACTGATTATATATTAGTTTGTGAAATTTTCACAGGGGAAATTTTGAAGATGAACAAATGTCAGGGACATGTAGATGGTACATTTGCATGTACATTGAACAAACTCTAAATTGATTTCTATTAAATTACTGAAAAATATTAATATATATCAAATCTCTCATACAAATGCAAACTACTAATTAACCATCTTTTTTCTTCTTTTAGAAATGATTAAATGGGATATATAGGTTAAAAAAATGGTTTTGTTAATTTTACTTTTAATATTATAGTAACACTCTGGTAACAATACAGTATTATATATATAATATCAGAACCTTGCTATGAATTTTCAAGTAGTAATATCATCATGATGAACCTGAAGGATTAGCAAGTAATAATTATATAGTTTGATTTACTGCCAAGTTGTTGTAGCTATAGACATTTTATAGGTTATGTAAGGACATGATCCTAAATCAGTTATTAACAGCTTAGTAAGTCAGTAACTGTAATCAATGGCATATCATTAAATGAGGAGGGGAGGAATGGAATGGAATTGATGTTTAAGTGAATGTATCGTAAATATTGGTAAATATTAAAAAAAAAAAATTTCTGTAGGTTTACTTCTTTTTTTAATTTCAGATTTGGTTTAATTGCATTCCAAGAACTTGCTGATGAGAAAGCATTAGAAAAGGTCTGTAAATGTTTATTGGACAATGAAGTTAGCACAGCATGGCTCTTGTTTACTGGTACTACCACAACCAATTCAATCACTTGATTGGTGGTGGTGGTGGTGGTGGTGGGTCTTTGATCTTGTCATTATGTAGTAGGAAAAGGGAAAACTGTAAATTAAGCATTTTAATTTATTATAGGTGATTATAGGTTTAATAGGATTTCAACAGCATCAACCAGTACAAAAATATTCTATTAAAAAACCCAATATGAGGTCTTGAAGGTGTTATCATTCCTATTTTGTTTATCCCAAGTTAACTTTTAACTTACAGTAAGGGGCGACATCAAAAGATCAGGGTCAATGAAAAACTATGTGAATTAAGTTTTTTTTATCCTACATTGAACTTTTGATGTCGTCCCTAACAACATAAAATTGAGAATGGAAATGAAGAATGTGTGAAGAGATAACAACGTCGTACACCCAACCAAAGAACAGAAAACATAGGGACAACAACCCAACCAAATAACAGAAAACATAGGGTCGGAATTAATTCAAAAAGTTGACGACTGTAAATTACAAAATGAAAGAATTTAAAAAGTAATAAGTGCCAAAATTAGAAAATTGGGAATTATGCAAAGAAAAAAAGATTTTTTTTGGACTGCACTTGTTTATTATAAAGTTGATAACTCTTGTATAAATTTTCTCCAATACAGATATGTGAAGAACTAAATACTGCATCTTTACCATGTACAAAGAAGTGGTCAGGTCGAGGTGGAAAATGGAAGTTTGTGGTATCAGAGGCTACTGGTAGGATGTATCAGGTATATAACTATTCTGGTTGATTATAGGTTAGAAGGGATATTTCATGTACAAATTACCATAAATACTAGGAAGGTAATGGTAGGCTGCACAAACTTGCAACTACCAACATCCAAGGAAACAAAATAATCGAGAGGGGAGCAATTCTCATTGTTTCAATAAAAAGTGACCAAAGATATAGGTACAAAGTGTTGAAAAACTGGTTAATATCAATTTTTATTTGGATATTTCAGGCATAACTATATGCCTTTAAAGTGTTTAAGAGAACATAAAAAGGATAGCTGGTGGCCTATTTGGCTGTATGGTATTTAATCTATAGTAGTCAGTATTCTGCCAATACTAATGTAGGGAGATTGACCCCCTCTCTTGTGGCAAGAATCTTTGGAATCCAATACAAATGTAGTGGATTTCAGTTTGTTGATCTCGGTCAGCAATTAAAACCCAGACAGTTGTACTAAGAATATAGAGGAGTATAGAGTATTTTCACAACATTAGTTGTAGCATTTATAGTTAATACTTGTAGGTATAATTAGAACTGACAAATTGATTGTTGTAGCAAAGTCACTAGGTATTTATGTTTACCTAAGAAAAGTGTGTTATTGTACCACTATATCAGTGTTAATTTGTTTGTACTTAGGTGGTATATCTTATCAGATATTTACTATAGATAAGATCTTATCCAAGTATTTCATATAATATTTCTTCTGATAAACAACCCCCCTTGTGGAATTGGTAATATTCTATAATGGGGAGATTATTAAAGATACAAAATCATTACTATCTATCCAGATATCATGGTGATCATGGAATTTGAAATAAGACTGTTCCCTAATATTATAGCATCACAATACAACGTTAACTGTATACATACATTCTATTGTAAATCTATTCAGAAAGCACAATGATAATAAATATACCATCACGCTTATTGGCGGTATTGCATTATGAGACGTAATTTTGATATTTTACCTCAAAAACTGTTAGCTTCATGTAACATACTTTGTTATTTTTGTAATATTATCGATGATTGAAAGTCTTTGACTTAATATATTATAAAGAAGACTTTTTATGAATTAAAGAGTTCTGCTGATTGTTTCTGAGAAGTTTAAATGCACCATTTAAAAAGATTGGAAAAATAACTAATATTTATATTTCAGAGTAATGAATATAACGGCTTCCTGTATGATGTTTCACAAGGGATAACATTAAATCATTCAGCATTGCTGGAAAAACCAGATAACTCGCCTAAACCATTCACAAGGGCACCATTTATTGGAACTTTTAAGGTATGATTATTGTTGTATTTTAAAAATTTATATCCATCTGTAAATCTAAGTCATCTATGATACAGCAATTTAACATGATCTTAAAACAATAAAGGTCATTACGAAAAACCACACAAGTTCCCATAAACTATGACATCAAAATTAAAAAAGCGTCAGAAGGCTATTTTGGAGCAGATCTAAGGTCATTTGGAGACAAAATTCAGCTCAATACCAAAAGTGTAAATACGTTTATAAATAGCCATTAGCCTCTCCCACAGGTTGTGAAATAGTTTAACATATCCTGTTGTGGATTCATTCTTAATCATTGAGTAGTATTATTTGTTGAATTCTTTCGTATACATACAGTTGTGATTGGACAATATTGAAATATTTCATAGCTTCAATGTCACAGTTGTTTTCATCAAAGTTTTATCATCACTTGTTTTGCATTATCTCTGATGATAGAAAATACAATAAGAAGTTAATCTGTTATTTTAATAATAACACAAATACAATAAGAAGTTAATCTGTTATTTTAATAATAACACATGTATTATAACATCAACTCATGTGTTATGGTTCAGCAGTTACCAGCTCTGATCTATCGTTTAATGGTTGCAAATAATCATTGTCTGGCTCTACTAATGTTTTTATAGATTATCGTTGATCATCTCAACGAGATTGATTTTCTCGTCTGAGCCGGGACGGAGAAAGCAAGAAAAGCAATCGAGTTGAGATGACTAATGGTAGCCTGTTTATTGCTATTGCTATTTTACCTATCACGACATTGTTATAAATTTTCATGTCAATTTCATTAGCAATTCCACAGGCGTCCTTAGTTTCTAGTGATAATTTTCTATCTCGAGCGAGGAGCATGATATGAAAAATTATCACAAAAAAATTAAAGGGAAAATCCACAAAATATAGCGATAAACGATATTTGCTGAGTTTTTAGCTATAAAATAAATTCTTGATGCTGGCAAATTAAACTTTATTTTACAAAAATTCTTAAATGACAAAAAATAATTTAAAAAAAATGATATGAAAGTGTCTGGTATTGAAAATGATGAATGACTGATTAAGAATTACCTTTTATTCAGATGAAGAAGTTTGATTGTATAGTTGTGAGTGTACATATGAAGGCTACAGGATTAGCTAATGAAGACTTAAACAGACTTCAGGAAGAAATAGATCAAGTACCACAATTGATCAAAGCCATAGAACAACAATATCCAGGTAAATACAAAATAGAGGGAGAAGATGTGGCAATCAAAATTAATAAGTCAAAGAAACACAAGTCAATACCATTGTCAAATATGAAAACAATGAAAAAAACAAAGAACAGTCAAAACACAAACAAGGGTATCATCAAATATATAAAGATTCCTGCTGCATCAACTGTGATATGATATTTTTCCTTTGAGACAGTTAAATTTTCAAATTTAAAACCCCAGTGAAGAAACACTACACAGAAAACTTAGAATTGACAACATAAACCCAACCATTATATTTTGAAAAATAAAAAATTAAAAAGATAGACACCAAGGGTCATTATAGAGACATCAAAATCTTAAAAATGAAAGAATTGCAATTTTCTTCTTAACACACATATAGGATGATAATTATAAAAGTAGTCATACATTCCTGATGTACAGTTCTACTCTTCACTAATTTTACAACTTTATACTTGTACAACATAAGAGTACACAGCAAATAATGGATGACACAAAAGTTTATAATTTTACAAGACTACAAACTTGATGTACTGAAGTAATAATATTAGATGATATATACATGTATATGCAAATGAAATTATCAGCTCTGTTAATAATAATGTAATTTTTCAGGGGAAGAAGATATTATTATGTTAGGGGATTTCAATTTAGATCCACAGAAAGAAGGTATGTATTGCAAGCCAGAGTTTCTTAAATGAAGGTAAAGGGAAAATATGCATAGCTCTAGGAACATATCAAATCAAATCAAACAACAAGTCTCAATTAAAGTTAAGACTTGCATTGGGTTGGTGGTAACATTAATTCCATACATCTACTTGGTAATCAGAGCATGTAATCAGTTAGTTTTAACTATCAGATCACACAATAACCATAGCAAATACTGAAATACAGTTTGGACTGCACTTGTTCCAGTGTTCCAGCTAGGCCGTTTTCAGAGGGCGCGGCGCCCGCCCTTTTCCGAGTGGCGCCCTGTGCCCTTTTTACAGTTTCCAGGGCGCCCTGCCTTTTTTGAAGATCGATTGCATATTAATTTGCGTATTGATATGATACGCTAATTACTAAATTTTACCTGGGGAAAAGATTATGACTTTGTTTACCACCCCAAGCTAATCAATGGTTACAACTGGTGTCATAATCTGTTGTTATAGGTAATCCGTTTATCGGATGGGTCATTAATGATCATCAACATTAATTCGTTCAAATAGAATCGGTCAGTCGGCAATTATCTTTGAATAAATGTGCATACAACAACTTGGGCACAATTTGCGATGTTTACCGTAGTTTCATGGAAGAAACGTAATGACAGAAAGTTGGAAAACCATTATAAACTCGTTGAAGACATTGTTTTACTTGTTTTCTGTAAAATAAACAGAAAATTCAGACGTATTTGTCATTGACTGCCTTCATTTTTGATACGAAAATAACAAAATCGGCCGCCATATTGTGATCATATTTACATCATATTTACGTACTGTTTATAATCCTCCAAAGAAGGAGCACACCCGAATAAAGAAAGATAACTCAATCTGATTTTTTTCCTAGCATTGAGTAACCCATTTACATATTCTAAAATGTGTCTCCATACTTCTTGCTTAAGAATATATATGTTTAGGTATTTATTTTGAGTTATGGGAAAAGTTAAAGAGGGTCTTAGTAGCAGTGTTGGTAGGGTGCCTTGGTCATCTTTTTCTGTATTCTTTATTTTTGATACTATTTTTCACTGTTGCTTTATATCCTAAAATTGTGAATTTACTGAGCACAGCTGTTTTGTGCTGTATTGCCATCAAGCACAGCAGGGGTAGAAAGGTGAAACTGGTAAAATGTGGTAGACCATAGAAACAGTATGAAACAGATCTCCTTTCAAAACATACTGCATATAAAGTTCAACTGTGCCAAGCAATGATAAAAAAAACTTGTGTGACAAGCTGCTTGACAAGTTTTTCAGCCTTAAAAGTAGAAAGATAGAGTTCTATATGGGCTAAAGATGTTGTTCTTGTATAACCTGTGATTCAACGAATAAACACAAATGTTTGATTAACATCTTTTATTAAAATATGCCCTTTTCATATTATCATATTGCGCGTTAAATGCCCTTTTTCAGGATTGGCACCCTGCCCTTTTGAAAACCTAGCTGGAACACTGTGTTCCATCTTAGTTGTAAAGAAGCCAACCACAAAATCTATTTCTGTAGAAAAATCTGTGATAAACTGTCATTGACAATGCCTAATGCAACACCTACCACTTTAAAATTTGAAATGAAACATACACACTTGCAGCAGTCACTGGCATAATTTCATTTCTATGTAAATAAATTTTTGTAATGTATTTAAATAATTTAACAAAAATTACTGCTCTTGTAATCTTTTATGAATTGTCCAATTCTGTAATTCTAAGAAGAGCATCTCATGTCCCCTAATTTTAAGCCTGTACCCTTCTTTCATTTTTGTCTGTCTAAATAATGTTTTCCAGATCTTATATTCTTTTTTCAAAATTATTGATTTTACAAAGTCTGATATAATTCAAGCTTTTGTAGTGGTGAAATTGAGGTAATGAAATTGGGCAATGTAAATAATATTACTATCTATTAGTTTAAATTCAGGTATACAAAAAATCATTTATTACAAAATTTAGAATTAATTTTAATTCAAAAACACAAAAAATGAAATAAATTACAAACGAAAGTGAACCAACGCCTGGTGAGTCTGTAGTACAGTAGAGTCCATAAAGTGGATACCCGAGGGTATGCAGGGTCGTTATGATAAAAACATATGAAAAATGAAATAGTTTGAATATAAAATATTTATTGTTTCAGATTTTGATGTGATGCGTAAGAAAGGTTTTGAAAATTGTGTACCAGTAGGAGAATATACAAATATCAGCAATAACAACCTTAAAGGCAGTCAGACGTATGACCATATATGGATAACAAGTAGCACTAAAAAGACATTTTCAGGTATATCCTTGCTATGGTTGTAAATATTTGTAGTCCATTAATGAGTGTTTGAATCATAGTAATCTTCGTCTCATGGGTTTTCGTGCTAATAAGAATGCATTGTGACGTCACCATTTCCATTAAAGAAGCATGCTTAAAACGAATTCATATGATGTACCAAAACATATGATTTGACCATACTATCAACATTTATCATAACAAAAGTTTATAATTAAGAATACTTTCAACACTAAAGTAAGATAATTGTTTAAAATATTGTTTTATTAAGGATAAAGACTTCTTAAGTTAGAAATTCTTTATGTGTTAATTTACATTCATGAGTTTTCATCTGCCAATCAGTAAAGTAAAGAAAAAGTTGATGCAAGCTATACGTTATTGTAGTTTTAACATGAGTAGGCAGTATATTCGTGATTATTTTTGCCTGAGCGATAGTGAGGGCTAAAATAACACAAATATAATACTTAACCATGTTAAAATTGTCTGATTAGGACAATTAAGGAAATTTAGATGTCCGATGTGTATAAGGGTAAAGCAATTGTGTAGGCTCTTCTATGAACCTCCCTTTTTTGTTTGTAAAAAAGCAAACAGCTGGCACTGTGATTTTTTAGAGGGATGAGTTTTTGAACAGCCAGCATGAATGGTTGTCGTATCTAGGTCAAATATATCAATTTCAGAATGCAACACATTACAGTCATAATAAATGAATTAGTAACAACATGTGCATCATTTAAGAGTTTTGAAGTGTTTTAACATGTTTAAGTTAATAAAATATATTAAATGCATGCCAATTTGATAAAATTAATTTTTCTGCAGAAGTCAATATATGCATGTGCCAAAACAAATTATAGATTTAGAGCATGGGTTTATTTATAAAGCGAAAGAAGCACGTCATATTAGGAGTGGAATTTAATGCAATCAAAACCCTCTGGTACTGTCTTGATGTCTGAATCTTCCAAGGTTCTTTTAAAATACACAAATATAGTGCACTGAATACAACACTGTAAACATCCTATCCATCAAGATTTTTAGAAATCTATCAATGAAATATTATTTGAGATACTTGTCAAGAATGTTACATAAGTTGTGCAGGAATCAAATATCTGTTTTAAAAATATCAATGAAATCATTGTTAAAGTAATCTTTAAACTTGTATTTATCTTTCTTTGTCCATAATTGTAGTTGAATCAACTACAACCAATGCTTTACACAATGTTGAATTTTACTTCCCATTGATAAATTAAAATTGTTATCCGTCAGTGCTTAAAAGCACTTTGATTGTACGCATTACCTCTACATTTTGAATAACCTTGAACTTTATATAACAATTCATTTGTATATCTCTTTATTTTAGGTTATTCAGGTGTTGTAAGAGAAGGTCTGACAAGTCCTCTGATACCTAAAGGCTGGGGATGGGGAGGTGTTGTCAGTGACCATTGTCCAGTATGGACAGAGCTATACACAGGGAAAGATTTCGATACAGCAGACTTAACCATCACTCCAGATGCCATCAAATTTACTCTTGATGGTTGATTTTGAATTTTGTGAAAAAAAACCACATAGTGAATCAGATGAACAATTGATATACAATACATGTATATATTAAAGGGGCCTTCATCTTACAAGGCAGCAGTAACCAAATCCAGCTTTCGATTATAGAATACTTCTTTTGTTTTCCACTGACCACACATCAGGTATCCTGATCTGAAATTCACTGAGGGATCCCATTCCAGAGGAGTAACTCCTGTTTCTGACTTTTAGTCAGATTTTATGGAATCATCTATTTTTACCCATGCAGTGTCATGAAAATTTTTGCCTCTGACCCAACTATTCTTTTCATAATTTGATTACTTACAGTTTAAAAAGCCATTTTTGTTAAACTTATAAAAGCCTTGCTATTTTTTCATAGTGTTTGAAAGAAAAAAGGTTCCAATGTTAAATGTAGAAAAAATATAGAGAAAACCATTTTCCGCCAAATTTTCATAATTCTGCAGTGGAAATTGGATCAAGATTTTACTTACATTTTAACCACTTGCTATTTAATTGCTCCAGGGAATTGGGATACCTACACAGTGTCGGATCATGATACCATGTGTGCTGATGAATTTGGGAAATTTAAGTGTTATTTTGTAACCTTATAACTATCAATTGTAGAAAGTCATGGGAAAGCATGTGTAAAATGATAGACAAGAATTATAAGTGGGTTGTATAAGGAGGAGATATTATACCTCAGACAGAAGATTTTTATTTATAAAGTATTTTTTAAAAGAGACGTATATTTATATATCAAGAATTTCTAATGAACACAGATGCCAAACTAAACACATACTCACAGAAAAAGATTTTTTTTTTAGAAAGATTTTATATATCTGGACAAATATTTGCCAAATTGTTGTTTGGAATAAAATGACATTATATATGGAAACTACTTACTGATTAAAAAAGAAGCTATAAATGCAATAATTTGTTACATGTATTATTTAACACATTTGAAAAAAACTTTGCTTGCAAGCTGTTTTAAAAAAACTTCATCAATAGTAAAAAAAAAATTAAAAATATTTGATTCTTTTATGAAACAATTAGAAAATGTAAATTATGATGAAAGAGGAAAGGCTATTTATTAAATTTTTCTCTCACTTTTTTGTTTCAGGGTTTTTGAAGATATGGTTTTTAAACTTATTAAAATTATGATCAAGCAACATTTTACATGTTTATATTTATGAGATTAGTATAGTTATTGCAATAAGAACTCTACATGGTAAAGCAACAGTATTATATGTATTTTATTGTGATGTTATATAAGTTTTATATAAAGAATTGCTATTGTACCACACTGAACAAACTAGCTGCTGGCGGTAAAATATATTAAAACTAAGATGTTTGATGTCAAGATTTTTACAAAAAAGATCAGGTTAAATTGGAAGTTAGATATTTAATTGAAAATGATAATTTATATCTTTTCTCTTTTTTCCTATGTTTTGTTTTTTTCAATTGGGCTGTTAAATATTCTTCACTGTGTTCTATATAAATTATATTTTTGGTACAAATTTGTAACTTTTCAAAATGAAATTCTACTAATTAAAACATTTCTTTTGCACAATAAAATATAAGCTCTTACTTATACTATTTTAAAAGAAATCATGTTGAATTATAGATTTCTTGTATATTAAGACTTTTCAGATGGCATTCTAGAAATTTTTAATCTAGTCAAACATTTAAATTAGATTTTCATTGAAAGTTAGAATTAGATATATACTCTATTTTTGAGTTTAGATTTGTATCATGGTACAAAAGGGTAAAGAAATTAATGTCCTTCTGATAAAATTTAATGATGTGAACCTCATCATATTATTCATTATAAAAAGGACCAGTAATGTTGGTGAAATTTGGCAATTTCATTTAAAAAGTATTATGTATCCATGTCATATTTGTATATGCATATATAGATTTTAGTTATCAAATTATCATCTTTTGATGCATCTATCCATGTCATATTTTTATATGCATTAGATTTACAGTGAGTTGACTGTTAGTGTTGCTCTCCACCAATTGCAACTCATTCAAAATTTTGACCAAATTGCAATTTGTTTTATTAAACCAAATTGTTCAACTGGTCAGAATATTGAACAAATTGTTCAGTCAAAATGTGAAAGTGCAAGGTGATAAAATAAAATATACTTATAATCCTATAAGACTTTAACTCCACTTTAATGATGTTGTGACAAATTTAGTTTATCAGTTTTTATAGTTATATTATAGTCATTTCAATGCTGAAGAGGAACTGGTTTTTTTGAATTGCTATAAAATTGTTCAAACTAAGCTTTCATATAGTTTTTTGTCGAGCCTGCAACTTTTGTTGCAGAAAGCTCGACATAGGGATAGTGATCCGGCGGCGGGGGCGGCGGCGGCGGTGTTAGCTCACTTCTTAAAAGCTTTATATTTCAGAAGGTGGAAGACCTAGATGCTTCATACTTTGTATATAGATGCTTCATGTTATGAAGTTTCCGTCAGTCACATGTCCAATGTCCTTGACCTCATTTTCATGGTTCAGTGACACTTGAAAAAAAAGTTCAAATTTTTTGTAATGTTGAATTCTCTCTTATTTTAAGTAATAGGATAACTATATTTGGTATGTGCGTACCTTGCAAGGTCCTCATGTCTGTCAGACAGTTTTCACTTGACCTCAACCTCATTTCATGGATCAGTGATCAAGGTTAAGTTTTGGTGGTCAAGTCCATATCTCAGATACTATAAGCAATAGGGCTAGTATATTCGGTGTATGGAAGGACTGTAATGTGTACATGTCCAACTGGCAGGTGTCATCTGACCTTGACCTCATTTTCATGGTTCAGTGGTTATAGTTAAATTTTTGTGTTTTGGTCTGTTTTTCTCATACTATATGCAATAGGTCTACTATATTTGTTGTATGGAATGATGGTAAGGTGTTCATGTCTAGCGGGCAGATGTCATCTGACCTTGACCTCATTTTCATGGTTCAGTGGCCAAAGTTAAGTTTTTGAGTTTTGGTCTTTTTATCTAATACTGTATGCCAATGCATAGGTCAACTATATTTGGTGTATGGAAATATTTTATGATCTTTATGTCAGTCGCGCAGGTTTTATTTGACGGTGACCTCATTTTCACGGTTCATTGCACAGTGTTAAGTTTTTGTGTTTTGGTCTATTTTTCTTAAACTATAAGTAATGGGTCAACTATATATGTTGTATAGAAGCATTGTTAGCTGTACATGTCTGCCTGGCATGGTTCATCTGACCTTGACCTCATTTTCAAGGTTCATTGGTCTTTGTTTAGTTATCTTGGTTAATGTTAAGTTTATGAGACAGTTGTAATAAAACTAAGCTTTATACTTAGGACTATCAACATAATATCATTGATTAGTATAGAAGGCGAGACATTTCAGCGTGTGCACTCTTGTCTTTCTAAAAGTATTCTATATTTATAAGAATCAGATATCATTTTAAATAAAACATCATATATTCAGTAAAATATGTGTGAAATAACAATATGCTATTGATAAGTTTTCAGGGGAGATAACCTAAAATATTATTCTTTTGAATAAAGACTTTTTGAAAGAAAAGTTATTATCTCCCCCATGGAAACTTCCTACAAACATATATTGCAATTTTACACATATTTTACTGAATATGAAATGTTTTAATTCACATAATGTCTGATTCTTATAAATATAGAATACTTTTAGAAAGTTAAACTATATGAAAGCTTAGTATAAACTTCCTACAAACATATATTGCAATTTTACACATATTTTACTGAATATGAAATGTTTTAATTCACATAATGTCTGATTCTTATAAATATAGAATACTTTTAGAAAGAAAAACTATATGAAAGCTTAGTTTGGACAATTTAATAGCAATTCAAAATAAACAGTTCCCCTTCAGCATGGAAATGAATATAATATAACTAAACAAACTGATTAACTAATTTTGTCACAACATCATTAAAGTGGAGTTAAAGTCTTATAGGATTGTAAGTATGTTTTATTTTATCACCTTGCACTTTCATGACTTGGCTGTGGTTTTCTACAGCAGTTGGTTCAAATTTCTGACCAGTTGAACAATTTGATTTTAAAAAACAAATTGCAATTTGGTCAAAATTTTGAATGAATTGCAATTGATGGAGAGCAACACTAACAGTCAACTCACTGTAAGATTTCTGGTTATTATCTTGAATTATGTTTAATGCAAATCTTTATTTTTAATGCATTAGATTAGAGATTTTAATATAATATTTGGTTACATTAAATTTACATATTCATATTTTATATCTTGATGACTAGTACTTCATGGTTACTGAATGCTATTCCCTCTACAAAGTGAAAGCTATGACGCAAACCTAAGATCACTTGGTCTACAAGAATTCATGAGATCTAGATTTAGTGTATATAATCAGGGCTGTTCAATTCAAACATATTATAAGGTAGTTAAAAAAACATTTTTAATGGTCAAGAAAAAGGTAAAATCACAAAAATACTGAACTTCGAGGAAAATTCAATTGGAAAGTCCCTAATCAAATGACAAAACACATTAAACGAATGGACAACAACTGTCATATTCCTGACTTGGTACAGGCATTTTCAAGACAACCCCATGGTTTAATGATAGCATGTGTGGGAGGTTTTTGACTAAATTCCTGAATATGTCAAAGCAGACTTTAAAATTGCAAGTAACTTTAAAAAAGATTTTAGGTCTGACATGCACCATTTTAGATTAAGAACACAAAAACTTCAGTTCAGAGTCTGAATAATGTTTCTGAATAGAAAAGAATTTTTGCAGACTATCGCCTTTTTAACTTGATTTAACTTTTTTCATCAGCTTGTCAATTTAGTACAAAAATAAGATATATTGACATCTTGTTAAGAAGTTATGAATGGTTTACTTCATTTGAACTGTGGTGTATAGTTGTCTCCCGTACAATCGTTCTGATTCTCCATAGTTTTATAGTTGTCTCCCTTACAATTGTTCTGCCTCTCCATAGTTTTATATTTTAGTTTGCTGATGAAATCCAAAATTTGCTCAACTAATTTGGTAATAAGTTAGTTGCATCCTGGTGCTTTAGTGATCACATGATCAGTTTTGAAGGGCGTTTTCTGTCTGCTCCATTTAGGAGGGCCATTACTGTCTGCCAGTATAGGAGAAACTTTTCTGTGTAGTCTGTTTGGGAGAATCGTTTCTATCTGCTTTGCCTGTTTTAATGGAACAGCCCACATAACATTGTATTTACTTGTTTTTTATGGAACAGGCCACATAACATTGTATTAATTGTCACAGAAGTGTTGTTAACTTGTTGTAATTGACTTGTCATAATATAGGTCAAAATGTATTATTTGTTTTGCTATTTTTGCCACATCATATTTTTACATATTTGCGATATTTTCACAGTAATGCATTTTGTTTTTCATACAATGTTATCATTTAAATGTCTCATTTGCATTTTTAATGTTTTTCATATTTTTTATATACTTTTGTAGCAATATCCAATGCAAACTTCAACTTTATAATTGTTTATCTGTTATCAATGCAAAGAGGATTTTTAAACGAAAATCTTATCAAATTTTTAGGTAAAAAAAGGTACATGTTTTCCCAATTTCAATATTAAAATTAATATTTGAATGAGATTTTTTGGAAATATTTAGTATCAAAGCAGATTTGAACAGTAAAATTATTTCTATTCATGTCCAGTTAAGGTTTAGGAACAATTAAAAATGAATGTCCTGCAAATTTAAGTAATTTGAACTTCTTGTATCTATTTCATTTGCTTATTTTTAGAAAATTCATTCAGAAGTATATCAGAAAACAAAATAAAATAGATAACTGCTTTATTTTGTTACTTAAATTTTAACATGAAGAAATTTTTATGTCAAGTCGATCAGAATATGAAGCATCATCTATTACTGTTAATTTGCCTAAATAAAATTGTGACTTGGATGGAGAGTTGTCTGATTGGCACTAATACCACATCTTCTTATATCTATTTTTGGTTACAATTGAAATTCTTCTATACGTCTAGTCAATTGTCTGTACACTTGTTATTTTTGCATATTTTATTGTAGGTTGTTGTAATATTGTCATCATTTTATAATAAAAATATGCACATAATTAAAGGCCAGTATATTCTAAAGATTTCACAAAATTGAACTCATTCAAATATAGATGTAGCAGAAATAAAATTGTTAGAAAATCAGTTAATGTAGTAGGGAAGAAATCAGAAATGATAGTCTTTCCAGTGCTAAAATCAGGAAGGGAATAAGATTAAGATCTTTATACCGTTTCATTGCAGAAATTTTGGAGGTGAATCAGAAATTCAAACTTTTCTATCATATTGCAGTTAAGAAAAAAGGAGATCATAAAAGATTTAAACTTTTTCATTGCAACAATTATAAATTTTATATTCCATTGCAACAATTAGATAATTTTAATACAAAAATCTGTGTAAGGAAATCAGTATTTTATACCCTTTTCATTGCAAATTAAGGTGTGTAGGAATCAGAAAATTATAGTTTTGCTTTGCAGAAATTTTAGGCCTGACACATGTAATTGCTTATATATAACATGTATATATAAGCCATTGCCTGCATTATAAACATTTTCCACTTGAAATATGCCTTATCATATTCATAGATAAAGACATATTGATTATGCAAAAAAAAAAGGCTGTTTATACTGTAAAAAGATTTATATTTGCTGTCAGATTACGACAAGTAAAAAAGTATATAATTTTATCTAATAAATTACTAATGAAAGAGAAATTATAAATTGTAAAATACAGGGTATATATATCAATATAAATTTTGTTTGTTGGAAAGTGGTGAAATGAAATTAAGAAATTGGAATTGATATTCTGCGTCATTGATAACATTTTTATATGTATCAGATTATTAACTTATGCTGAAGAAGCAATAGATTTTTGTTATAATTTTTTGCTCAAATTAAAAGTTATATAAAATTTTCTTGCTTTAATACATGTATTCCATCTGGCTTATGAAGTTATTTGTGATACTAATTGTGTATTGTGTTGAACTAATATTTCAGGAATGAATCCTCATATCAGTGGCTACTATAAAAGTTATCTCTTTAGAAAACGAAGTTTATTCCTATTAATTGCTCCCAACACCGAAAGTAGAAAAATTAACAACACTTCATTAACATTGATATCAGACATTTAGTAGTCTCTGCTGAATTTATTACCAACTTATCTAGATTCAGGCCAATTGGAAGATTGAAATATAATATAAGCACATTTCTTTTATTTAAGACCTTTCTTTGAGATAAAAATTCAATTAAGACAATAAAATGACTTGCTTTCCTCCAATTTCCCAATTGTGACATCACGGAAAAGGGAATCATGTCTGATGATGTTTTAAGAATGAACATCTTTTTGCATTAAATTGATTTGAAAAGAAAGATTAAGCTTGTCTGCATATAGTTAAATATTATTAGAGACCAAATAACAACAGTTCTCTTGAAAGTTACAATTTGTGAATTGTAAAACACTTTTGTGGAGCTTTGTGTTTTAAAATTAAAATTTACATGGTCTCAAGTTGACAAATACTGTATCACAGAGGTAGGATCTAGTTATATGAAAATAATGAGTTTATTGATACTTAAATATTTCCATTAAGACCCAAAGCTTCGGTTTGATTTTCTATTTCTGCACTTTTTTTTCTTCAGGTAAGATTTCTTGTTAAGTGTCTGTCTGATTTTTGGTTCTATTTCACATTCAAAGTTTGGAGTTGTTATTGGGTATTACCTCAGTTAGTAAATGTTTGTGAAAATGCAGTTAAGAAATAAAAATAAAAACACCATCAGGAGATTATGGAAAAGAAGAGCAGTTTTCAACTCTACATGGATTGAGTATACGCAAATCAATCCACAAACTTTTTTTCTTGAAAGAGGGTATAAATAATCTCCTAAAATGTATCAATTTAGGATCTTAAATTTTCAGTTGTATCAGTTTTAAGTAATTGTTTGTGGTTATTGACATAAGATAAGAAAGATTCAAAGTACACCTATTAATTCCAAAAACACACAAATCTACATGATTACTCAACATGTTTCTTTTAAAAGCATTTGATTTTTTGTAAACATAAATTGTTGGAGATACTGGTCTTATAATAAAGAACACTAGTTGAGCATCATACTTATCGGTGGCATTCAAATTAAACGTGTGGAAAACGAAATTTATAACGAAGTTACTGTTTTGAATAACAAAATTCCTAAACGTTGTGACATTTTGTTGGTTTATTTCACAACATGTTTAAAACTGTAATTTAGAAAAAAAAGACCACATAAATGATAAGACATAAACAACGAAAATACCGATCTCGAAAAAAAAATCAAATCGAAAAGAATACTTATTTAGTATAAGAAATTTTAGGGCCAAGATCACTGTTTTAAAGAAATCATATGAAATCAGATAAATGGTTTAACTTTATAATTTGAACAACTTTCAATTTGAATTTAATCTTTGACACAGTATGAAAACCTTGCATTTTTTTTTTTGCTTTGTTCCACAAACCCTTTTTTGACCAAACAACAAGGAAAGATTGCCTGACATATTATATGTTACATGTAATGAGACAGAATCTAATATATTATGAAAACAGGAATGTGAAATTTTTTGGAAATTGAAGCATGATCTGTGTTGACAATTTTGTGATCCACTTCCCTCCTATTCCATAATTGCTTCCTTCATGTCTGCACGGATACAAACAATCTGATAGAATAAAACGAATCGCACTCAATACTCAACATGTATCAATGAGTTATGTGACTGTTCTAAACCTTCAAAACATGAATAATGACCTATTATATCCGGACACATAAATCCTATTGACCTAAATATATCAAATTTTAATTGTAATAATTCAAATGAATATAAAAACTGTTATACTCAGCTATTTAATATTACAATATTACTGATGATTTATTATTACACGTCATTTAATCCATTTACCTTACGTTTGTATTTAGTTTATACACGACCTATATACATCGGTATTTAAATAGTTTACAAAAGTATGTCCAATGTTTGTACACAATTTTGTACACGTTTAAACACCTTCCTGTTTAAATGAAAAGTAAGACTTTCTTTAAGACAGTAAGACTTTAAAATACACGTATATAAACAATGAAATTGTATATGAGGCTTGAGGAACATATAATGTTTGGTAAAATAACGTTATAAAACGGAATTTATAATGTTATAATATTTATTGATTTATGATTGACTGGACTGGGATATTAATAGACGGATTTCGCATTACTTTGGAAAATTTCATTCATTTTATGGCTCAAACATGGGAATAGTGAATAGTTGTTTTGATTGTGGAAGTCAGGGTGGTGAAGTTGAAGAGAAGGAGGTGAAACGTAACTACGAAGTTACTGAAACTATATGTATGCACAAACATTTATCTGAATCCACGGAAAACATAATAAATTTGTTAGAACCAATAATAACGATTATAAAATCTTCCTCTCGACCACAAGGGACACAGTTCAATTTTAAACATAAAAACAAAGGTGTCGTAAGAATAGCTAGTTGGAATGTGGAACGATTTGACGAGGACAAAGCTAATAATCCCGGAGTGAGAGAAGTTGTTTGTATGACAATTCTAGAAAATGGGTAAGGTTCATAACAAAAATCTTCTGATAAAGGATCGATCCACTTTCCGTTTTGAATTTTCCTTCGAATTCGGTATTTTTGTTTCTCTACTTTTTGTTTGGGAAAAAGATTGTTTTTAATTCGATGGCACCTGTTAGTTATTATACCCCCGCTTTGAAAAAGGAAGTACATGTATACTGTTTTACCTCTGTCTGTCCATCAGTCCATCCATCAGTCCGTCAGTCCATCAGTCCGTCCGTCCGTCAGTCCATCAGTCCGTCAGTCCGTCCGTCCCATGAATATCTTTCGTCACATTTTTCTCAGGAACTTCAATACAAGGATTTCTGAAATTTGGTTTCAGGGTTTATATAAGTCAGCTATACTGTGTGATGCGTTTTAAGATTCATCACTCGACAACTTCCTGTTTACCGAACACTTGTATGATTTTACACATGATAGCAAAGTTGAAAATTTCTGTCACATTTTTCTCAGGAACTACAATACAAGGATTTCTGAAATTTAGTTTCAGGGTTAAGATAAGTCAGCTATACCGTGTGATGCGTTTTCAGATTCATCCCTCAACAACTTCCTGTTTACCGAACACTTGCGCATATTTTTACACTATTAGAATTATCCACTTGCGGCGGGGTAGCAGTAGCTCGCAGATTCACTTGTTTTTATTGATATTCTGATGATTCTATATTAGAGATACCGCTTTTGTTTTACATTCTTTTTCATGCTTGAACGTTTATAGGGCTTTCGTTTTCAAGTGCGCAGATATAGTCAAATAAAACGACGTCTAAGGAATTAGCATTGCTTCATTTTAGTGTTTTTGCAAAAAAAAAAAAAAAAAAAATCTTCAACTGAGATATTTTTTTATTGTTCATAAATTTAAAATGTGCTGAGATACTTTGAATTTATACTGATAACAAACTGTAATAACACAATTTCCGCACTCTAAGTTAAATTCAGGAAAGAGAAGGTTATTAATTAATACTGTCAAAAGCGAATGCCCGACTATGTGAACCAACGGAACGAATGGGAAACAGCTGTCATATTCTTGGTCCTGCTTTTTCGAAATAATGTATTGAACCTGGTCTTATAGCTAGCTCAACATCTCATTTATATGATAGTATGTAGTATCGTTATATTGACATAATTGTGTTAGCAACCCAGATTCGCATGATTGGATAACGTGAAAGTAAATGGAAGCCAAACATACATCATATGAATACATCTTAGCTACTTAAAAACAATGCATGCAAGCATACAAAACAAAAAATATGATAACATATACATTTTTGTAGTTGATGCTATATATAATATGATTTTAACATTACCTGTTCCAATTTGTCTGCCCCGGATTGGCATTTCGACCAACTGCTGCTGGAGAACAACCACAAGCAAGTTATCAATACACTCATCATAGATACCAGGATTAAAATTTGTATCAAAGTGTAAAATGATAAAATAAAGTTTACTTCAAATCATTAAAGACTTCAATTTCATTTCATTGTAGCTTACTGAATGTCAATTCACTCTTATTTCTGATTCTTGTCAATATCGAATTTCGAATGAACTGCTATATGTGTAGAGCAACACTTGCGAACAAGCCACAGTCACATTTATTTGGTTTTCATGACAACCATTGCAATCGAACTTGTTGAAAAGAATTGATATGATTTTCACCTGTACGCGAAGTACTGTCGATTAACCAATTTGTCCCTGTCCTATAAAAAGACAAACATTTATAAAAGTGTATTTAGCTTTTTAATTCAGCAATTATTAATAGTTATCAAAGGTACCAGGATTATAATTTACTACGCCAGACGCGCGTTTCGTCTACATAAGACTCATGAGTGACGCTCATATCAAACGTATTGTTTTCCATTTTTTACATCATTGAGTCGATACCTCTGCTGGTGGAGTATCAGTCCCCGAGGGTATCATCAGCTCAGTAGTCAGTCCTTCGGTATTGATATGATTTAACAAACTTTAATTACTAATATTGTCCATTAATAAATTTTGAAATTAAAGTGAAACTAAGGTTTTGAAATCCCTCTGGCAAAGTTGTCTTTAGATGAATTTGTCTATTTATTTTAGGTTTGTGACATATAGCTCTTCAACGATTTGCGGTACTTATCTATCTTTGGATTTAAAATGTTTGGCTCTGACCGTTGCTGGTGAAGGTAAATCCAGAGAAACGTTTCGGACGCAAGAAATTATTAAACGTGATGTTTTCAATTTTTTAATTATTTGTTTCTTTTAGGCTTGGTTTGGTTGCATTTCAAGAGCTGGCAGATAAAATGGCATTAGAAAAGGTATATATAAAAAATGATATTACAAAAAATATATCAACCAACAACTGGAATACAACTGTTTTATTCCTGACATCACCTTAAAAAATTGGTTAGCATTTGTTTTATAGCTACCCATATAACCAACCTAGGCATACATTATTGGTTAACGTGCCGATAAGTAGGATCAGGTCGGATAAAATTGTTTGAACACCCATCATAAATATACAAAAACACTGACTTAAGCAATCCAAATAATCGTTCAAGACTTGAAAAAGAGGAATATTTTAAGTAATGAAATAATAGATAATTAAAGTAATCGCAGTCATGAAATCAAGTTTCTTGCCTAAAATCATGACTCCTATATGGTCCCAAATTTTTTTTCTTCTACAATTTTGGGTCTTTTAATTCTTTTTAACCTAACATAACTTTATGTTGTTTATAGATATGCGAGGAGCTCAATACTCCATCACTCTCTTGTACAAAGAAATGGCATGGACACCGTGGAGAATGGAAGGTTGTGGTGTCTGAGGCCACTGGAAGGATGTATCGGGTATGTTCTATTGTTTTAATATGTAGCTAAACCTCTCACTTAGTATGACACTTGCATATAATTCCATTATATTGATTACAATGTGTGAGCAAAGCAAAAAGACATAAGGTAACAAGAATGTGTCCAAAGTACACGGATGCCCCACTCGCACTATCATTTTCCATTTTCAATGGACCGTGAAATTGGGTAAAAAATATAACTAGGCATTAAAATTAGAAAGATAATATCACAGGGAACATGTGTACTAAGTTTAAAGTTGATTGGACTTCAACTTCATCAAAAACTACCTTGACCAAAAACTTTAACCTGAAACTTGCACTTTCATTTTCTATGTTCAGTGGACCGTGAAATTGGGGTCAAAAGTTTAATTTGGCTTTAAAATTAGAAAGATCATATCATAAGGAACATGTGTACTAAGTTTCAAGTTGATTGGACTTCAACTTCATCAAAAACTACCTTGACCAAAAACTTTAACCTGAAGCGGGACAGACGGACGGACGGACAGACGGACGAACGAACGGACGCACAGACCAGAAAACATAATGCCCCTCTACTATCGTAGGTGGGGCATAAAAACGTCAAAAATGTGGGGCACAGCTGTCAACATCGTGTTATCATCTTAATCACTATATAAATAAATAACCGTATTGAAAAGACAGACAAAACGGCATATAAACAGAATACATTAGCAAAAAATCATCGCACCATTAGGTAAGTTATTTTAAAAACCAAGTAAAAGAAGATTAGCCATTAAGAGCTCAACTATTATACGTTATGATCAGTGATAAGAATTCATACCATAGCCAATTGGTAGAAATAATGTAAAATTCACAAACATTCGATAGAAATAATTTGTATCTCAATAAATCAATTTCCAGTTACGCCAAATTAGAAAACAATTTAGAGGAATCAAATAAGAAGAAATATCGAGTTTGACCGAGTAACTTGCATGACTATAATTCACATTGTTTCCTAGTGGTTGAGACCGTACCATTAAAGTTTAATGAAGCTAACTAGGATTTTCTTTTTAATGAATTTACAAAAAAATAAATGTGTTTAAAAATATTGCAGAGTAATGAATATAATGGTTTTCTTTATGACTCTTCACAAGGAATAACCTTTAATCATTCCGAACTGCTGGAAAAGGCAAAAAAGGCACCGAAAGCATTCACCAGGGCGCCATTTATTGGAACATTTAAGGTAGGTTAATTGAATTAATATAAAGACAAATATCTTTTCAGCAGGTTTATCTTATGACCCATTGCTAAGAAGTATGAACACATTTTATTGTTTGTTATGGAGATACTTTATCCATAAAGCATAGTTAATCTGTTCACCCTTTCGCTGCACTTGAGATCAACCAAAGTATATTTGTGTTATTGTTGCTTAAGTTTTGTCTATATGATATTCTTAAGAATGATATCTGGTTGTGAATCACACTATTGGAGGCAATTCCTTCATCTAGTATGAAGGTTTGAGTAAATAACGAGAATGGTTACAAATCGGACCACCGACTTACTGAAGCTTTTGACAAATTTTAAATATTTCCGGGCTTGTATTTCCTATCATGATATCCTTGATATAGGGTTGTTGTCCCAAGATAGCTGTTTAACCAAAAAGTTATGGTCGACATCACGAGTTGATTTTCAGTTCCTTATGTCGTAACTATAATTCTGTTTCCTATTCCACGAATGTGACCTATCGATTCAAACTATTGACCGGGTTTGTAATGACATGAGCAACACCACGGGTGCCACAATTGGAGCAGGACCTGCTTATACTTCCGGAGCACATGATATCAACCTCAGTTTTCGGTGGATTTTGTGTTGCTTATTCTTTAGTTTTCTATGTTGTGTCTTGTGAACTATTGTTTGTCTGTCTTTATCTTTTTGAGCCATGGCGTTGTCAATTTATGTTCGATCCATGAGTTTGAATGTCCCTCTGGTATCTTTTGCCCCTCTTTTAAAGACACAGCACTATCATTTAAAAATCCTAATCATAAATAAGTGTAGCAGTTTATTGGAGGTACATATTCTATATTAAAGGTCCTCATGTCTATTAAAGAGGAATTAACTGTCGAATTCATGTTCATGATTTGATCCAAATACTGACATTCTATTTGTCACCTACTAACCCCGTCACAATCTGTATCTGCTTGCCTCAAGTCAAATTCTGTAATACAGTGGTTGTCGTTTATTGCTCTATAACATATTTGAAATTCGTTTATTATTTTTTTACATAAATAAGGCTGTTTATTTGTTATTTCGGGGCCTTTTACATTTACTATGCGGTATGGACTTTTCCACTGTTAAAGGCCGTACGATGATCTATAGTTGTTATTCGATATATCAATTGGTTTCTTGTGGAGAGTTGTCTCATTGGCAATCATACCACATCGTCTTATTTTTATAAAACAGTTATCCCAACAATACAAAATGTAAAACAATATAAATAAAATGCATCGTCTCGTTATAATGTATCAACAATTCTTCCTTATTTTTAATAAGGAACCGTTTATAACCCGATATAAAAATAAATATAAACATGAACAAAAAACAAGCACGTGCAATCATAAAATTACATTTTGTCTATGTCTGTCTGATCTCATGTTATAGATTAAAAATATATGTAATAAAAAGTTTTACCTGTATGAGAATGATTCTTTGTTGGCTGGATCAATACAGGAAATGACTATTCCTGATTTCTCTTTTGTAATAATTTACAATGTTGCACTTCTCAGTTAAGTAGGCGACACGAACACTACATACTGAGCACATACGATACCTGGCTCATATACAAGTCAAATGGAATGTTGAAAGAATACGGATTCAAATGACGTTGAATTATTGATTCGCAAGCCAATAAGACATATCGAAAGTGATTCAAACTGACTGTTAATTGCGACACATTATAACTATATTCAACTTAACTTAACGTTAATCTGGAATTACTGCTGTTTTAGAGTGTTTCTAAGTTTTTCACTTCAAAATCATTTGAAATCGACTTAAGTTAAATGAATAAATAGAAAGAGCAACAATTCCTCTTGACTTAACTTGTCTCATTATTTATAATTCATTATCCTGATTATGTGTTGTCAACTGATTTCATTAAGAGCATTAACATAGACTGACATGATCAGCATGATTTCGTTTTAATACCTTTTTTATGACAACGACTATGTTCCAATCGTCATTACAACAATCATTCATCTCTGCTTGATTACCTCACCACCAAATGAGACTCGTAACCATGTAATAGCCACGATCACAATGTCGAGTGGCAAGGGTGGCACTAGTGCAGCAGGATATGTTTAGCCGTGGACCTAAAGTCAATTCAATTTGTCACTCAGCGTGGTTCTTGTTGTTCAGTCTTGTGTTTGTTTACTTTGTAATCTTTGTAAGGGTTTTTGTCATTTTGTTGTCAGCCTCTTTTTTATTTATAATAAATGAGTTATTTGAAATTTAATTATTTTTAATATATTACAATTTTTACAGATTAAAAAATTTGACTGTGTTATAGTCAGTGTACATTTAAAAGCGACTGGTTTAGGTAATGAAGATTTAAGCAGACTTCAAGAGGAGATAGATAAAGTACCTGAACTGATTAATGCAATTGAACAGCGGTATCCTGGTAAGTTATATGCCGTTTTTGTCAATATGCGTGTGGTATACAGCAATTATATGCATGTCTTAGGTTCCTTTTGATTACTGATATATATATAACAATGAGTGGAGATATTTTGGAAATACGACCATACTTGTAGCTACCCTAAAAGGCGGCTTTTTAAACAGATTTAAATTTCCAATAGGAATTATTCTTTCTAAAATTCTCAAAGTTTTATTGTCTTTTAGTAGTCATCTCTGCCTCTTTCTTATGTAATATCTTACTTTTTAGGCAATAGTTTCATCCTAGATACAAGTCTCCAAATGTTATACGCTAAACGCATGTTTTGTTTACAAAAGACTCATCAATGACGCTTAATTCGCTGTCGTCTACATAACCCAATTGGTCTAGTAAATAAACTTATAATAGATACCACCAGGATTTAAATTTTGTATTAACGACAGACGCGCGTTTCGTCTACAACAGATTCATCAGTGACGCTTAATTCCGAAGAAGTAAAAAAGGCCAAATAAAGTACGAGGTTGAAGAGCATTGAAAACCGAAATTCCGAAATCTTTTGCCAAATACAGCTAAGGTGATCTATTCCTGAGGTAGGAAAGCCTTTGTATTTCAAAAACTCAAAGTTTTGTAAACAGTTAATTTATAAATATTACCATATCAATGATAATGCATGTCAGCACAGAAACGCTGACTATATTTACCTTAATCAGGAACGGTTATAGCCAACAGTTGAAGGGCAGCTTTACAACTATAAGAACCTTGAAATAGCCAAATCAATATATGGTCAACTTTGATTGAGAGAGCCAAGTGAATAAAGGCAACAGTAGTATACCGATGTTCGAAACTCATAAATTGATAAAATAAAAATCTGGGTTACAAACCAAAACTGAGGGAAACGCATTCAATATAAGATGAGAACAACGAGACAATATTAAAATGTAGCACACATAGAAACAAACTAAGCGTTAGACAAAATCTGATGAGAATGACAAATATAACATAAAAATTAAATACATGAATTTTGGATAGAAAAGTACCGTGACACGTCTTATAAGAAACTGAATCAATAAGAGGACTACTTCTGTATTTCTTTTGTTTGTATCTATGTGTAACATAAAATCAAAGGTAAAAATATTTCCAGTTGTCCTAAACTGTTTTAAACAAAGAAAAATTGCCCTCATTATACTGGATACCTAAATTACACAAAACTTCATATAAAGAAGATACATAGCTGGTTCTTCAAAATGTTCGACTAAACATCTTTCTAAAGTACTGACTACTATTCTTTCTACCGTTAAAGATGGGCTTCAAAAATATTGTGAGGAGATATATTCTACCAGTGATGTTAACCAGATGTGGATTCTCAAAAATTCCAAAGATCAACTGCTTAACCTTCGATCACAATCTTTGCAATTTTGTAGCAACATAAAAACTTTTGATTTTTTTACGCTATATACTACTATTCCCCATGCTCAGTTCAAAGATCGACTTCATCATCTCATAAAACAGAGCTTTTTCTATAAAAATGGGAATCGTAGATACAAATTTCTTGTTTTGGGTTACAATAATTCGTATTTTGTGAAGAATCACACTGAATCTTCCAGAAAATATACTAAAGATGATATTATCAAAATGCTGGACTTTTTGATCGACAATATATTTGTTGAGTTTGGAGGATTTATATTTCAACAAACAATCGGTATTCCAATGGGTACTAATTGTGCACCCCTGCTGGCTGATTTGTTTGTGTACTCGTATGAAGCAGAGTTCATTCAAAACCTTCTAAAAGACAAAAAGAAAAAGCACCTTGCGAAATTCTTTAATTTTACTTTCCGATATATTGATGATGTTCTATCGTTGAATAACCCATACTTCAGCCAATACTTATATCTCATATATCCCAGTGAACTTGAAATTAAGGATACTACTGATACTAGAAGGACTGCTTCATACCTTGATCTTTTCCTCAATATTGACGTAGATGGACGACTTCACACGAAAATCTATGACAAACAGGACGATTTCAACTTCCCAATTATCAATTTCCCATTTCTCAGCAGTAACATACCATGTGCCCCTTCGTATGGTGTTTACATATCACAATTGATACGTTATTAACGTGCTTGTTCACACTATACGGACTTCATATACAGGAGTGTGCTA
Source organism: Mytilus edulis (assembly GCF_963676685.1). Classification (NCBI taxonomy): domain Eukaryota; kingdom Metazoa; phylum Mollusca; class Bivalvia; order Mytilida; family Mytilidae; genus Mytilus; species Mytilus edulis. Next base: position 90,791,687 of record NC_092348.1, read on the forward strand.
CTTACGCAGAAAGTTCTCCAACAAAGTTATGAGGAGGACAGATTAAAATTGACACTCCGTAAATTTTATGGACACCATCACGAATTGGTGGATCCATACGATGTGTGTTTAACCAAACTAGCTAAGGACATTTTTACCACATGGTAGATTGTGGTTTGTCATTATGTCGTCCAATCTTTTAATTACCAAACGTGACTTATTCCCGATTGTGACTGTTTTGCTGAGTGTGAATTCGCATTACTATAAGACGTGTTACGGTACTTGTCTATCACAAACTCATGTATTTTGTTTAAATGTTTAATGTTATAAAATTGAGAATAGAAATGGGGAATGTGTCAAAGAGACAACAACCCGACCAAATAAAAAACAACAGCAGAGGGTCACCAACAGGTCTTCAATGTAGCGAGAAATTCCCGCACCCGGAGGCGTCCCTCAGCTGGCCCCCAAACAAATATATACTAGTCCAGTGATAATGAACGCCATACTAATTTCCAAATTGTACACAAGAAACTAAAATTAAAATAATACAAGACTAACAAAGGCCAGAGGCTCCTGTCTTGGGACAGGCGTAAAAATGAGGCGGGGTTAAACCTGTTTGTGAGATCCCAACCCTCCCCCTATACCTCTAACCAATGTAGAAAAGTAAACGCATAACAATACGCACATTAAAATTCAGTTCAAGAGAAGTCCGAGTCTGATGTCAGAAGATGTAACCAAAGAAAATAAACAAAATGACGATAATACATAAATAACAACAGACTACTAGCAGTTAACTGACATGCCAGCTGCAGACTTCAATTAAACTGACTAAAAGATTATGATTTCATCATATGAACATCAGGCACAATCCTTCCCGTTAGGTGTTTAGTATCATACCATCATAACATATATGAGAAGAACACAACCCGTGTCATGCCAACAACTGTTTATATTTGTAATTCTCATCGGATTTTGTCAAATGCGTTGACGTCTTTTCTATTATATTTATGTGTTATGGAAACAAAAAAAAAAATCACCGCCGTCATTTATTAGATTTAATTTTGGTCAACATGATCTGTACGATGATTTAAGTTTGAAGTTGGATTCATAACAAACTGCACATATATATATATATTATAGTTAATTGCTATTAATAAGTATTGCAATATGCATTGTGTTTAAATGCAATATCAGTATTTAGTTCTATTTTAATCTTTAATCAATCCTAATTCTATCTTACTTTTGAGATATAGTTTTTCATATGTGACGTAATTTTTCTGCTGTTTCAGAAATTTCATATATTCAAATTTTTAATGCCTTTTCACCATCGTATGTGACGTAATTTTTAATGCCTTTTCACCGTCGTATGTGACGTCATTTTCATAATTTACTGCGTTGAGGCCTGGACTGAGTCGGGTGTGTCTATTCTATGTTGGTCATTCATTATGTATTCGTGTTTGTTTTATGTAATGAGTTAATACTTCAGTTTCATTATGTATATCTGTTATATTCATTTGATAAAATTTACTGTTTGCAATAGCATTAATTGTTCTAAATAATTAGGATGTTCTTATCCCAAGCATACAAACTTAGCCGTATTTGACACAACCTTTTTCAACTTTTGATCTTCAGTGCTGTACAACTTTATACTTTTTTTGCTTTCGATCTTTTATATCTGGGCGTCACTGGTGAGTCTTGTGTGGACGAGGCGCGTTTTTGGCGTATTAAATTTTAAACCTGATGCTTTTCGTTATTCATTAATCATGTGTTTCTTTGTCTAATACGTTTTCCTATTTATTTGTATTGTAGTCCTGTAATATTATGTTGTCATTTCTATGTTATATTTAACATTGTCATTAAAGTGCGAGGTTTGGCATGCCACAAAACCAGGTTCAACCCACCATTTTTTCCTTTAAAAATGTCCTGTACCAAGTCAGGAATATGGCCATTGTTATATTATAGTTCGTTTCTGTGTGTGTTACAATTTAACGTTGCGTCGTTTGTTTCTCTTATTTTTGAGTGTAAATTGACATTGCGATAAGACATGTCACGGTACTTGTCTATCCCAAATTCATGTATTTGGTTTTGATGTTATATTTGTTATTCTCGTGGGATTTTGTCTGATGCTTGGTCCAATTCTGTGTGTGTTAGTTACATTGTAGTGTTGTGTCGTTGTTCTCCTCTTATATTTATGCGTTTCCGTCAGTTTTAGTTTGTTACCCCGATTTTGTTTTTTGTCCATGGATTTATGAGTTTGAACAGCGGTATACTACTGTTGCCTTTATTTATTACATTTGATTAACTTTAATTCATTTGTATTTAAAATCGCTTGTTGTTTGCAGGAGAGGAAGATATTATTATACTGGGAGATTTTAATTTAGACCCACAAAAGGAAGGTATGTAAAATATTGAAAAGTTCAACTTAATCAATAAGTAAAATGAACAGGAAAAAATTGATGAACCCACATATAATTGTTGCCGCTCTTAAATAACACCAGTTGTATTCGAAATCATAAACTGAGAATGTGTTGAAATTACTGGTTTTGCGACTTGGGGTCACCAATAGCAAAGTGGTTTACTCGGGGAATATTATTGAACATTCAATAAAGGTTGAGATTAGATCAAATTTAACTTATTAATCGGAGAAAAGTTTAAACTCTCATGATAGAGGTACATGCAAACAACTTAAACTAGAACATAATATGAAATACCTTGCAACTGATTAAGATAAATAAAGGCAACAGTAGTATACCGCTGTTCAAAACTCATAAATCCATGGACAAAAAACAAAATCGGGGTAACAAACTAAAACCGAGGGAAACGCATTAAATATATAAGAGGAGAACAACGACACAACACCGAAACGCAACACACACAGAAACGGACCAAGCAACAGACAAAACACCACGAGAATAACAAATATAACATCAAAACCAAATACAAGAATTTGGGATAGATAAGTACCGTGCCACGTCTTATCTAAAAAAAAAAAAAAGGAGAAAACACAAACGACTCAACGTTAAAATGCAACACACACAGAAACGAACAATATTATAACAATGGCCATCTTCCTGACTTGGTACAGGACACTTTTAAAGGGGAATAAAAGTGGTGGGTTGAACCTGGTTTTATGGCATGCCAAACCTCGCAGTAGTTATGGTTTAATTTACAGATTTTGACATTTTGCGGAAGAAAGATTATGACAATTGCCTTCCAGTGGGTGAATTTACAAACATAAGCAACAGCAATCCTAAAGGCAGTCAAACGTATGATCATATATGGATAAGTAATGGCACCAGAAAAGCATTTTCAGGTAAAGAATAATATAATTTTTGCTCTTGACATTGAGATTGCTCATTACAGGTACTGCATCATATTGTAAAGGTACAACAGTAACAAGTATTCATTAAAGTGTATGAAACTTAATATGTACTTCTGTTGAATGAGTTTAAGTATAAAAAACAAACAAAACAAGGAACACATTGTATCCAAATAAAAAAGAAGGTTGTTTAGTTAAACATATTTTAGTTGCTGAATTAAAGCAAAATAGATTAGACCCAAGTAATAATACTTATGAAGTCTTCTCCATTTGGAAAATTGTTTACAGAACTAGTGAATTCAATAGAACATCTTGTTTTTATATAGTATATATATATATAGAGAGAGACCAACTACATTTATATATTAAAAGATTAAAAGTGTATTTGTTTCTAATAACGTATTTATTCTATTCCTGACCTGGTACAGGAAAAGTTAAAAAAAAAAATGATGGGTTGAACCTTGGTTTTGTTTTACCTCCCGCTTATATGTCAATATTAAAAATGCCGCTAAAATGTCAACACTACGTGACAGGAATACAGTACAAATTCACACAAGAACACTAAGCACAAAGAAAAACATATACATACTCGTACATTACAACATGTAAACCAGAGAATAACAAAGAACACCTCCCATGAATTTAAGACAGCAAACCAGGACACAACAAACGAAATATAAACTGCACGTCACATGATTAGATCATCGTCACAAATTAATTTTTGTGACGTTTATATGGTCTTTCGTTTGCCATGACGTTGTCAACCCATTTTCTTTATCGTTCGCCTCTCTTTTCTGTTGTCACTTGTAAATTTTCAAAATAAAACAAATTTGTTTTATCTAATTACACGTACAAATTTGATATAACTTTTTCATTCACATTTGATATTATCAATGTTTTTCAGGCAATTCCGGAGTAATAAGAGGAAATCTGACAAGTCCGTTGATACCTAATGGATGGTCATGGGGAGGTGTTGTCAGTGACCACTGTCCGGTTTGGACAGAGCTGTACACAGGGAAAGACTATGACTCAGCAGATCTAAGTGTTATTCCGGATACCAATTTTACTCTTTGATATTGACATTGAAGCATTAAATGATATGATAGCAGATGAACAGGAACAAACAAAAAAAGAGTGCATACTGGATTACTATGCCCTCGGTGTGGAATATGGTAGAAAAAGGATGATCATAAATGAATAATTATCTTATAATCAAATATATATTAAGCATTCTGTAATACATGTTTTATTATTATTAATAGTGTTTTTACTGGATGACTGAGAAGTTGAAACAATGTCTGCTCTTTGAATGTCTTTCTTAAATTAGAAAGCAAAAGCAATGGTATATGTATAGTGCTTAATGTATTATATTTATAAGACATATCTACCTCTAACTGTAATTTGAAGTCTACATGTCATTTATGTTATAGAAATTATGATGACTATAGTATCTATCAAATAAATTATTCAAACCCCAATTCACAACTATGCTTTATATATATTTATCGTTATATATGGACCAGTCAATACATTATAAGAGTTCCATATATATATTTCTTGAGTGAAAGTCCTTAATTTATGTATTACATATGTAAATTATGTATAAGAAATAATAAGAAAAAAAAATCGCATTTATCGAATCACTTGCAATATGTGTACTATTAGTTGTCTTATTTCTTTTTTAGATGTTCTGGTACCTAACAGAAAACCCTGGTCGTTTTTGGCACGGCTTTTTTGAACTTTTGGTCCTGGATGCTGTTCGGCTTTGTACTTGTTTTGGCTTTCAAACTTTTGTATCTGGGCGTCACTGGTGAGTCTTGTGTGGACAAAATGCACTTCTGACGTATTAATTTTTTTTAAATTTGATGCCTTTTGTTAGCTTTTATTCGTGTGTTTCTTTGTCAATTGTGTTCTCCTATTTATTTATATTGTAGTCCTGTAATGTTGTGCTGTCATGTTAATGTTATATTTCACATGGCCATAAAAGAGGGAGGTTTGGCATGCCACAAAACCAGGTTCAACCCACCATTTTGTCCTTTAAAAATGTCCTGTACCAAGTCAGGAATATGGCCATTGTTATATTATAGTTCGTTTCTGTGTGTATTACATTTTAACGTTGTGTTTCCGTTGTGTCGTTTGTTTTCTCTTATTTTTGAGTGTGAATTCACATTACTATAAGACGTGTCACGGTACTTATCTATCCCAAATTCATGCATTTGGTTTTGATGTTATATTTGTTATTTTCAAAGGATTTTGTCTGGTGCTTAGTCCGTTTCTGTGTGTGTGTTACATTTTAATGTTGTGTCGTTGTTCTCTTATATATAATGCGTTTCCCTCAGTTTTAGTTTGTTACCCCTATTTTGTTAATTGTCCATGGATTTATGAGTTTTGAACAGCGGTATACTACTGTTGCCTTTATTTAGCCATGGCGTTGTCATATTATATGCTATCGCTCGGGCAAAAATAATCACGAATATAATGCCTACCCATGTTAAAACTACAATAAAGTATAGCTTGCATCACTTATTTCTAAAACCAATCATCATAGGGTTTGTCCTCAAGAGAGCCGAACGATATTTGTACACAAACACAGGGATTACTGAATTAAATTAATCTTATTAAAATGACATTTTCTACGTTTTAAGCATTAGTAGTAGTGGGAAATTATGCTTAGTTCATCACCCATTCAGGATGGATTTGAATGTTAGAGAACTTAAACAAGATTTATACAAATAGACGTTATTGTCTTATTTGATTTGCGTTTTTGAACATGACTTTCACTGAACGGGTTTCTACATTGTACGCACCTTGTGAAATATAATTCTTATGTTTCATTATCTAATCTGTTCAAACGTTAGATAGTTGGAGAGATGTGAGACGGACTAATAAGCTGGTACTAATGGCATTTGTATGTCTGAAAAAAGATGTATAGAATACCGTGCTGTGTATTAAGAAAACCCAGATAATTTTGGTAATTTAATACTTTGCATACCTCGAAAAATGTAAAACCATAAAAAGCTTTAGAAAAGTTAATGTACAAAAAATTCAAACATATATGACATTCTCCAGAAAAATTAACAAGAAGGCAAAACGTGATGATAGGAATGCATTAATCCAAGCAAACTACAATTTCATTACGTGGTCATTTTTTATAAATTTCCTGTTTACAAAACTTTGAATGTTTCGAAAAACTAAGGGTTGTCTTATCCCAGGAATAAATTACCTTAGCCGTATTTGGCACAAATGTTTGGAATTTTGGATCCTCAATGCTCTTCAACTTCGTACTTGTGTGGCTTTATAAATATTTTGACATGAGCGACACTGATGAGTCTTATGTAGACGAAACGCGCGTCTGGCGTACTAACTTATAATCCTGGTACCTTTGATAGATAACTATCAGATAACGAAACAATAAATGTAACCAATATTCATAAAAACAATTCACATAAATTGACATTAATCTGGACAGTCAGACTTTGTAAACTTTGTTTATGTTATTCTTCCTGGCAGTAGGGTATGCAGAAAGAATGTTGTTTTTGAAACATTTTCCAAAAGCCCCTGATATTGTGTGTAAACGAAATTAATTATATGTTTAATATACAGAAACAATTGACATAATCAGATTGACTTTCGATAAAAGGTGTTATATGAATAGAACTTAATAGCGAGTTCATCGAAATAACTGTAATTCCTGTTTCGAGTATAAAATATAGTTTCCTGTAAAAACATGTGTTCAGTCATACTGCACCAATGTACAGATTATTCAACCAAAAAATTTGAATGGCAAGAGTCATTCCGCTGAAGCTTGTCATTAACGGATATTTGTCTTTGTTGGACTGTTATACATAAAACGAAAAAAAGATGCATATTCCGTTTACAGTTTTCTAACTTTTATTATTATTCAAACAATGTAGTCCACACTTTTTGTAACATATTAGATATAAATGAAAATGAAGACCAACAAATAATCAGATAAAGTTTTACTTTTATATTATGTATAGTTTGCAATATTCTATACTGCAAAAAGAACAAATTGATCAGTATTTACTTTTGATAATATGCACATTAACACGCTTCATAGTATTTATCCAGCAAGGACATTTGATAATGAAACCTAACTTGTTTTGTTGAAATTTGCTATAATGAAATAAATGAAATAGGATAATGGCACATGCTACAATAAAATATGAGAGACACCATTTGGCTGGAATAAAAAAATAAAATAAACAAACAACGCACCAAGTATCAATAGTGTATGCCTAGTGTGTTACAAGCAGTGAGGACAATTATATCGCCATGATGAATGTTCTTCTAACCTATCTGTTACTTGCATTAACTAGTTGTGTTGCAGACCAAATCATCAATATTGGCTGCCAATCTGACAGTAAGTATCTTTTAGAATTAATTTAGCACTACGTTCGTTTAAAACCGAGGAAAAACACTCTAAATACCGCAAGAAAAAACAACTTTATTAATCAGACGTTCACCCTTTTAAAAACAAAATAAAATATTGAGGTTACCAAATACGTAGGTCGTTTGTGTTTTTCAAACATGAATAGTTTTGAAGTAATATGATAAAAATCACCATCAGACAAAGACGATCGATATTTTAGAAATTAATATGATATCAAAAAGTTCCTTTTCGAATAAAGGCCGTCGTGACAATACTCTTTCTTGACAAATTGTATGTACACTATTGATAGTTTTGTTTGTGGTTTCATCCGATTGTTTTACGACATTAATGCAACAGTATCTTCTGTGTATGTTTTTTTTGTTTCACTTATGTTCTGTTTATAATAACCGATAAAGATATTGTAAAAGTACTAGACGAGTTGAGTGATTTATAAAAATATTTTCAACTAACAAGATTGAACCAGCGTTCCATGCGTCTATGATCAGGCAGCCCTATACATTCTCACAGGTAAATGAGATTATAAAATTTGAGCATGTGTGGACAAACATCGATCACGGTTACAATCCAGATACTGGTGTTAATTGTACCAAAAGGATGGACTCTATCAGATAATGGGCACACTTTGGTCTACTAGTGGGAGGGGATGTGTTGCATCTATTCAAAAGAATAATTCGATACTGAATTATGTTTATGCTAGAGCAGTACATGGTGAAAGTAGTACTGCCCATAATCTTGTTGAATTGAAAAAAGGAGATAGAATCTTCTTCAAAAACAAAAACACTAAGGAGAACCAATGCCTTGGAGTCTAACATTCAGAATTTTCTGGATGGTATGTTCGTGAATGACTTATTTCAGTTTGTATATGTTTCCCATTTTTTTGGACCTGATTTTACACTGTTTTTGATTTTTTAAGAAATAGATCAACTTATTCACAGCTTCTATGAATAAAAATTCATTTAACTTAAATCAACTATTTTTATTACAATGATTAAAGCTACTGCTTTCTATATCACATATACTTTTTTACAAATCAATTTGTCTAAAAGACCTTATTAATAATCCTTGTATTACCATGCAATTTTCTGTTTGTGACTTATGACTTATGACCTACCAAAAATGGTGCGATAATTTCAAACGTATAAAAAAGTAGATGTGGTATCGTTGCCAATGAGACAACTCTTCACAAGAGACGAAAATGACACAGAAATTAACATCTAAATAAATCATCATAGATACCAGGACTAAATTTTATATATACGCCAGACGCGCCTATCGTCTACAAAAGACTCATCAGTGACGCTCGAATCCAAAAATGTAAAAAAAAAGCCAAATAAAGTACGAAGTTGTAGAGCACCTTAGTATTTCAAAAAATTCAAAATTTTGTAAACAGTTAATTTATAAATATAACAATATCAATGATAATTAATGTCTACTGGGCTTGTGATACCCTCGAGGAAATAAATCTCCACCAGCAGTTGCATCGACCCAGTGGTTGTAAATAAATTCATCATAGCTACAAGGACTAAATTTTATATATACGTCAAACGCGCGTTTCGTTTACAAAAGACTCATCAGTGACGCTCGAATCCAAAAATGTTAAAAAAAAAAGAAGAAAATAATGCCAAATAAAGTACGAAGTTGAAGAGCATTGAGATCCAAAATTCCTAAAAGTGTTGCCAAATACAGCTAAGGTAATCTATGCCGGAGGTAGAAAAGCCTTAGTATTTAAAAAAGTTCAAAATTTTGTAAACAGTCAATTTATAAATACAACAATATCAATGATAATTCATGTCAGCACATAAAGTAGTGCTGACTACTGGGCTTGTGATACCCTTGGGGAAATAAATCTCCATCAGCAGTGGCATCGACCCAGTGGTTGTAAATAAATGTCACTGTACGGCCTTCAACAATGATCAAAGCCAATAACAAATAGTCAGCTATAGAAGGCCCTAAAATCACAAAAGTAAAACATTTTGAAAAGAAAACTAACGGTCTAATTAATGTAGAAAGAATGAAGGTACAGGCTTTCAACTTGGGACAGGCACACACATACAAAATGAAATACATCTAACAAAAACACAGAGTGGACGCGGCCAGACACTTGTACATCTCAACAACAAAAATACACTGTGTATTTATTTTAAAGTACTTGCAGATACTGGCAACTACTTCAAAGTCAATAACAACTAATAAATCATGCTTCTAAGACTGATTCATCAATCAGTTCACATTTAACATCCAATGTATTAAGTATAAAGACGTCATAAACAGTAAGAGAAAAACATGATCTTGTGCAAATCCCAAGATACAGGAATAGCCCTTACGTTGTGGAATGTTATAAATAATTTTAGGAATATAATGTTCAGTGGTTGTCGTCTGTATATGTGGTTCATAAGTGTTTTTCGTTTTTATATAGATGAGACTGTTGGTTTTCCCATTTGAATGGTTTTACACTAGTCTTTTTTGGGACCCTTCATAGCTTTGTTTTCGGTGTGAGCAAAAGCTCCGTGTTGAAGGCCGTTTCTTGACATAAAATGGTTTACTTTTATAAATTGTTACTTAGATTGGTAGTTGTCTCATTGGCATTCATACCACATCTTCCTATATCTATAAACAGTAAATCTATTAGCATAACTTTTAAGTTTTGGGTAGTTTAAACAAACTTAAATATTTGTTTGTTTGTTTTGTTCACACATCGTTGTCAATATAATAAAATATTTTGTGACTGTCATACAATTGCGATGTTTAGCTAGCAATGAAACCAGGTTTAAATCTACCATATTCTACATAAGAAAATGCCTTTACCAAGTTAGGAATATAACAGTCTATTCGTTTGATGTGTCTTAGCTTTTGGTTTTGTCATTTGATTACAGAATTTCCGTTTCAAATTTTCCCCGGAGTTAAGCTTATTTGTAATTTTACTCGTGTTTTGAGTTGCAAAGTAATTTAATTTTTACACCACCGAAATATCGCTAGATCTGAAATTGTTAATTATTAGCCACAAAGTAAAAAAATAGCGCTGTGCGGCATATTTTCAACATTTATATGCCCTGAACTTCTAAGAGTTTAAGCGTATACTAAAATGTTGTACTACCCTCACAAAAGACCTTTGAAATATAGCGTTTACAAGTTAAATTATCTGTTTAATGACCAAGGGGTAGGCAATTTTCTCTGTTGTTTAAGCTTCTGGGGCCTCACATTTCCTAAACTTTTCCCCTGTGTCTAGCAATGTGGAATATTAAGTACATATTTAGGATAGAAATAACTATTTTAAGTGTTATTGAGGTCTTTTGATAATTCTAGCTTTTACTGTGTTATGCCCGGTCACAAATAGGACATTATGGTTTTGCGGCTTACTTTTGGGTTATCGACAGGACAAAACACCCCACCAAAAATAATTAGGAAGGATGAACGAGTTGCAATGACTACGAAGAGCACACATAAGCACGTTTAAACAATCTAAATTACAAATATGCATATATTATGAATTTATTGAATATATCATTTGATCAAAGTTATTACTTGGTTGTAAATTAACCAAATATCAGAATTTCGAACAGACGCCATTGATGCCATGATTTGTATTTCACTACAACAAATAATAAACACTGATTTTGTTTGGATATTTAATTGTCATGGCAACATTTAATCAAAATTAATTCATACAACAACAACTGTTACAACAACAGTACACAACCAAAATATTTGTCAATCAATAAAATGTTGATGACGATTGAAAGAATCATTGTATCACAGCTTGGCGATCCAAAGCTGGTGTACTGAAGGGCGGTCCATTCAGCAATATTTCAGAATTAGCAGCTGGGCTATCCATAGTCTGTATTAAATGAAGTAAATTTCGCTCCGGTTGTGTGACTGTGCTTCAGCATGTTACCATGACGGATATTTGTACGAAGACTGGAGCATCTGAAAAATAAATAAAACCAGCAACAAACAAAGTTCAATTCCTAAGGGTGGGAGAGGATGGGTCTTAATTTTTAAACGTCCTCTCCGTTTGGTTTTCAAGGTCAAAGTGACCATTAAATTGCACGGACTTCTACTACTCGGCTATCACATGCTCAAATTAGAATAATAAGAGTAAAGGACGACTCGATTTGTCGAATCTCAATACATGTATATGTTAATTCAATAAATTGATTTAATTTTCATTTAATTAAATTCTATTATTTTGAATTCAGGGCTTTAAGTAAACCATTCATACTGTAAACTGTGATTTTTTTCTGAGTCATCATAGATATGGCCAAGGATTTTCTCAATCTTCATGAAATATTTATAAAACTTCATACTTGAAGTAAATTCTTTAAAACCTCTGAGATAAACCAGATTTTGTGAAATTGTGTATGTTCTATAATTATGTTGGCGTCTGATTTTGTTGCACTTCAGTTTTCCTGTTGTTCATTTGTTTTCCTATTATAGTTGATGGGTTTCCTCTGTTTAAGTTGTAACCTAGATTTATTTTCTCTGAATCGATTTATGACTATAGATTGCAATTCTGTAAAGATAGACACTGCAATTTTCCATAGGTTTTCCCTTTGCGGTTAAAACTGTGACACTTTTAATTTGAAGTTTGATATCCCAAAAATAATAAAAAATGATATCCCGGAACGGAAAATTTATATGCACTACTATTTTATTCAAAGGTCAAAATATAGCTCTGTGCGGCATATTACTAACATTTATATGCTCTGAACTAAGAGTTAAAACTTATACTTAATTTTATACTACCTTCACCTCCATTTTTGGATCTCCTAAGAAAAAAAATCTAGGCGCTACCATGTTTTTCTATACTCGTTACATTCCAAAGTGATTTCTCCATGAGATGGAATACATAGATCAAATCTGGGAACCCGTACGTTAACAAATTAACATATCTATTAATATTATAAATATCCCCAAAAGAGGCGTGGTTTGAGGAACAAATGTAATTACAAAGTGCAACCTTTAGAACACCGGTATAATGCTGTTGCCTTTATTTGTTGATATAAATTTCAAGGTTGTTATTGTAAAATCAGAATAGATTGATATAATTCATGTTACATCATAATCATGTGACGCGTTTATATAATAACTTCATTGTGGACATGAATCATATAATTCATTTATTTGTTACATGTATTGTTACTCGTGTAGTACCCTCGTAACAGATATTGTTGACGTATACCTAGACATTATATATACAGATGTTGTGGAATACCCGCTGTTAAGAAAGAATCAGGAATACCCAATTCAACGTAGTTCATAGCAATATCTGTTGAATTAAAGTTCGTTTAGAACTTATATAAACAAGAATGTGTCCCCAGTACACAAAAGCCCCACTCGCACTATAATTTTCTATGTTCAGTGGACCGTGAAATTAGGGTAAAAACTCTAATTTAGCATAAAAATTAGAAAGATCATATCATAAAGAACATGTTTACTAAGTTTCAAGTTGATTGGACTCCAACTTCATCAAAAACTACCTTGACCAAAAACTTTAACCTGAAGCGGGACGAACGGACGAATGGACGGATGGACGAATGGACGTACAGACCAGAAAACATAATGCCCGTCTACTATCGGAGGTGGGGCATACAATTGTGATTTCCTAGTCAGCACAAAACCTAAAACAAGATGAAATAAGTGTTACTGAAATTGGCAATAACTTTGATTAGTTTAGGGGTACCAGTATTTTTCGGATAAGTTTGTTATTTAACTTCGTATTAATTGATTTGACTTTGAAATTGTTATGATTTGTTTGTCCCTGATGAGTCTTATGTAGTTGTAATGTGTGAGAGTGTTGTGTGTTCAACCGGTTTGCACTTTCTAAACTTGACTAATTATATTGCAACTAAAATTTAAACCAATTTTACGAAGATTTACTTGAATTTAAACCATCGCATAAGATATAAAAGAGGGGCAAAAGATACCAAAGGGACAGTCAACTTCATAGGTCGAAAATAAACTGACAACGCAATGGTTAACAAAATAAAAAGACAAACAGACAAATAATAGTACACAAGACACAACATAGAAAACTAAAGACTAAGCAACACGAACCCCACAAAAAATCTGGGGGTTTTCTAAGGTGATCCGAAAGGATAAGCAGATCCTGCTCCACATGTGGCACCCGTCGTGTTGATTATGTTATTACAAAACCCGGTAAATAGTCTAATTCGGTAGGTCACATCAGCAGCTGTAAAACATATAAGTATTACAGTTTTGTTTATACTTTTTAAATGCTGTACGTTTTAAAGCTTAGTTTTGCTCTTAGAAAGGCCTTATATTTTATAGTTTGTGTGTGCTTTAAAATCCTTATGTTTGATAATTTATTTATGCTCTTTGATATGCTATGCTTTATAGTTTGCATTTGCTCTTTTTTATGCTTCATGTTTTATAGTTTCCTAGTATTGGCTTAAACAAACCTGATAACATTTGTTGAAAATGCACGTGTTGTGCTATTATAAAGAGAATATCAAACTTATTAGAAATATTGTAGTATAACCATTTTAGTATTTGACAAGCTAATAGATGACCTCTTCCTCTCATGTATGTAACAAATAAAATAAAAGTATATTGATCATTGATGACTTTGATCTACTAGTAGTTTGTTTGGCCTATGTCAATATAAGACGTTTGGTTATACGTTTTTTTCATGACCATGGTCATTTTTTCTCTCTCTCTCTCTTTTTATCCTATTACATTATTATTTAAAAGCTTGTATATTTAACAACAAAATAAAATGGATTTTGAATCAGTGTGTCCGACTGCATCTTTTATTTGTTAGATTGAATGTTCTGTTGATAACTTTCTTCTCCTTTTTACACTTTGCCGTTCCCATCTATAAATAAAGGCAACAGTAGTATACCGCTGTTCAAAACTCATAAATCCATGGACAAAAAACAAAATCGGGGTAACAAACTAAAACCGAGGGAAACGCATTAAATATAAGAGGAGAACAACGACATAACACTAAAATGTAACACACATAGACAAAATCCCACGAGAATAACAAATATAACATATATATATAACATCAAAACCAAATACATGAATTTGGGATAGACAAGTACCGTGACACGTCTTATCGCAATGTGAATTTACACTCAAAAATAAGATAAAACAAACGACACAACGTTATAATGTAATACACACAGAAACGAACTATAATATAACAATGGCCATATTCCTGACTTGGTACAGGGCATTTTTAAAGGAAAAAATTGTGGGTTGAACCTGGGTTTGTGGCATGCCAAACCTCACACTTTTATGGCCATGTGAAATATAACATCAAAATGACAACACAGGACTACAATATAAATAAATTGGAGAACACAATTGACAAAGAATCACACGAACAACAGCCAACAAAAGGCAACATGTTCAAAATTTTAATACTCCAGAAGTGTATTTTGTCCACACAAGACCTACGTGTGACGCCCAGATACAAAAGTTTGAAAACCGACTAAAAGATCTAAAAGGTTGCGCCAAAAACGGCCAGGGTTTTCTGTTAGTTACCAGAAAATCCCTATAATTTAGAATAATTTATACTTTTGCAAACAGTAAATTTTACAAAATGAATATTCAAAAGATGTACATGATAAAACTGAAGTGTAAACTAATTACAGGAAACAACTGAAATACATTTACATAACCAGACATTTGAAACACAAAATTAGACACATCAGAATAAGTTTAAACCTCTACACCAAGTGACGTCCTATTTAAAACTGAAAAATTACGAAAAAATTACGTCATTTGAATTTGTAAAACAGATCATCAAAAAATAAAAAATGACGTCACATAAGAATGAATAAGATAGAATTAGGATTGGTTTAAGATTATATATTTGAACTAAATACTGGTATTGCATTTAAAAAACAAAGCACATTTTAATACTTATTAATATCAAACTAAGGTAGCAATTAACTATATTATAAAACTATGTCCGGTTTGTTTTGAATCTAACTTCAAACGTAAAATATCGTACTGATTACGTTGAACGAAATCAAATCTGATAAATGAAGGTGGTGATTAATTGTCTTTACCATAACACATAAATATAATAGAAAAGACGTCAACACATTTTACAAAATTCGATGAGAATTACAAATATCACTTTAAACATTAAAACTAAATACATGAATTTGGGATAGACAAGTACCGTACCACGTCTTATAGTAATGCGAGTTCACACTCGGCAAAACAGTCACAATCGGGAATAAGTCACGTGTGGTAATTAAAAGATTAGACGACATTATGACAAAACACAATCTACCATGTGGTAAAAATGTCCTTAGCTAGTTTAGTCAACGAAACATCGTATGGATCCACCAAATCGTGATGGTGTCCATAAAATTTACGGAGTGTCAATTTTAATCTGTCCTCCTCATAACTCCTGTATATGAAGTCCGTATAGTGTGAACAAGCACGAGAATAACGTATCAATTGTGATATGTAAATACCATACGAAGGGGCAGAGGGTATGTTACTGCTGAGAAATGGGTAATTGATAATTGGGAAGTTGAAATCGTCCCGTTTATCATAGATTTTCTTGTGAAGTCGTCCATCTACGTCAATATTGAGGAAAAGATCAAGGTATGAAGCAGTCCTTCCAGTATCAGTGGTATCCTTAATTTCAAGTTCACTTGGATATATGAGATGTAAGTATTGGCTGAAATATGGGTTATTCAATGATAGAACATCATCAATATATCGGAAAGTAAAATTAAAGAATTTCGCAAGGTGCTTTTTCTTTTTGTCTTTTAGAAGGTTCTGAATGAATTCTGCTTCATACGAGTACAAAAACAAATCAGCCAGCAGGGGTGCACAATTAGTACCCATTGGAATACCGACTGTCTGTTGAAATATAAATCCTCCAAACTCAACAAATATATTGTCGATCAAAAAGTCCAGCATTTTGATAATATCATCTTCTGTATATTTTCTGGGAGATTCAGTGTGATTTTTCACAAAATATCAATTATTGTAACCCAAAACAAGAAATTTGTATCTACGATTTCCATTTTTATAGAAAACGCTCTGTTTTATGAGATGGTGTAGTCGATCTTTCAACTGAGCATGGAGAATAGTAGTATATAGCGTAGAAAAATCAAAAGTTTTTATGTTGCTGCAAAATTGCAAAGATTGTGATTGAAGGTTAAGCAGTAGATCTTTCGAATTTTTTGAGAATCCACATCTGGTTAACACCACTGGTAGAATATATCTCCTCACAATATTTTTGAAGCCCATCTTTAACTGTCGAAAGAATAGTAGTCAGTACTTTAGAAAGATGTTTGGTCGAACATTTTGAAGACCCAGCTATGTATCGTTCTTTATATGGAGTTTTGTGTAATTTAGGTATCCAGTATAATGAAGGCAAGTTTTCTTCGTTTGATATTGATACCAAAAGAAAGAAGGACAGATTTATGATTTTGTAAAATTTCGTCCTTGGTAAATGATGTTAAAGAATAGGTAGGATTACCAGTAGTTTTATCAATTCCAAGCTCTGTAGTGAGACATTGCAAATAATGTTTTTTTACATACGAAGACAATATTATTGGAGGCTTTATCTGCTGGAACAACGACATATTTGTCATGCAAAGAGGATAAAGCATCCACAACCTCCGGATTCTTGAAAGGGTTAGAAAAAAAAAGAAATATCAAATACCTTTTTTGTTTAGTGTGATAGACAGTGCCATAGAAAAATTTAACATTTGTTGTTGTATAAGGTTGCGGGTTTCTCACTTCAACTTTGTTTCTACCGCAACTCTTAGTTCCTCTGAACAAATAATGTATGCTCACACATTCCCCCCCCCCCAATCTAATGGAACTACGTTTTCCCCAATATAATGGAACTACGTATAACTCATACTGGTAAGATATAAAGCTTGCTATAAATCTAGGTTTAACCTATGATTTCATAGAAAAGAACATAAACGAAGTCAAGAATATGACATCTGTTATCCATGCGTTTTTGGTTTGTGACCCGGATTGGTTTTTTTTCTATCGATTTATGAGTTTTGAACATCGGTTATACTACTGTTGCCTTTATTTGTTGGTTCTGTCGGCATGTTTAAGGAAGTTCCCGTTATAAAATTAGCTTTGTGTTCTGAATTTTTGCTGTTACACTTTTTTGTACCTAATGTAACGTCCCGAAAGGTTTAACCTGGAAATGAAAATATGTACGATCTAGTATAAAATTTTGCTAACAAATATAATCACAAATACAGAACTAGATATTTTAGTGTCGAATTACTGCTTCCTCGTGTCGGTTTGACCATAAAAATGGATCTTTATAGTTTAAATTAAAATGATGTATAAACAACACAATCTTTAGTTAATAGAATTGTTTGATAAAATTGATTGATTTTCTGGAGAATGCCTTGCCCGTTTTCTCTAAACGGTTTTTGCGTGACAGGATAATAAGAATTATGACTACAGGCAGTTCAATGCAGCAATTTAGATTCCACGTTATACCAGTGAGGGGTTTAGCTAGCAATAAAACTAGGTTTTATTCACCATTTTCGACATACGAAAATGCCTATAAAAAGTCAGAAAATGACAGTTATCAATTCGTTGGAAGTGTTTTAGCTTTTGATTTTGTCACCTTATTATGGACTTTCAGTTTCAATTGTTTTTCTTGGAGTTCGGTATTTTTGGGATTTTAATTTATACCGCTGTTCAAAAGTGACAAATCGATTCGATTAAGAGAAGATACATCCACGTTACAAACTTAAACAGAGCGAAACACACCAACTACATGTATAAAAGAAAAACAACGGAACAACAGAAACACTGAAGTGCAACAAAACAAAAGCCAAAATACATAGAAACGGACAATTTGGTAATTACTGCCATATTCCTGACTTGGTACAGGACATCATAAGAAAATAAATAGTGTTTTGAACCCGGTTTTATGGCTGACCATACCTCCCGCTTATATGGGAACGTTTAAAAATACCGCTAAAATAGCTGAACTAATTTTGACAAATGCATCCTATAACTTATTTCTCCTTTACCACAGTTTTAGAGCCAAACATTTTTTTTTAAAGTAGGTCTGTTTTGAATTGGTCAGAACAGTTTGACAAATTATTATAACATTTCAAAATATGATGACACTGATCTGTATATGCCTTCTTTTCCTTTTTGACTAAGTAGATATAGGAAGATGACTAAGTGTTTATTTTAGAATTCCAAAGTGAAACGTAACCCCCTCCCACCCCCCAAAAAAACGAAAAGATTTTGACATTTCTACCCTAAAACATATTTGGACAGTTCTACCAAAGGACAGATTTTGACAGTTTTATTCTAACATAATAGACTAACATTTCTACTCTAGAACTAATTTTGGCAGTAAAGGTCTAGGAGGATAACATAAAAAGTAAAATAAAAAAAAAAAAAAAAAAATACTGAACTCCGAAGAAAATTCTTAACGGATTAACCGATCCATTAGTACCAGAATCTTTTTTGAAATTATAAATTTCCCCCACCTTAATAGCAATATACCGACTTCACCTGCATATGGGATATATATTTCCCAACTTATTCGATATTCAAGAGCTTGCAGCTCCTACTCAGACGTTGTAAAACGTCATCAGGGACTGAGTACAAAGTTAATGAACCAGGGGTATGTCAAAGAACGTCTCGTCCTTTTTCTAAAAAAGTTATTGGACGGTACCAAGACCTTGTCGATAAATATTCCGTATCAACTTCACAAATAATACACGATGGTCTTGACGTATAGATTCTGCATACTGATGTTGATCATCATCTTAACAACGTGTTTATAGTTCTTTCATTTGTCTTTGTTTTATTATTAATATTACTTTAACTGTTGAATGGTTTAATGTGATATCCGTTTGACGTGGCTCGGTACTTGTACATCTCGTCAATGTGTTTGTATTGTCTTTCAATTTTTGGTGTCGTGCTTTGTATATGCGACTTTTTGTATTTTTTTGATTCTTATAACGTGACTGTACTTTAAAAGATCCCGTCAGTATGATATTGTTCTAGTTTATGTCATTATGATATATTTCTATTATGAATTACAAAATACATTGAACCATAAACGTCAAAATCATTCAATCGCGTAGTAGAATTTACTAGTTGTGGATTTATATAAATTCTATATATAACTTTTGGACTATTTTCAATCGCGGTCTATTTCTGAAATTTATTTTTACATACCTTTGATTTTTAACCCTGTATGCTAACATCGCTATGTAAATTTTAAAATTGTTTGCATGCACATTGAACGACAAATTTATGTGACGTATAAAATTTTCTGACGTCAGACACACAAATCAATGAATGTGTTTGTAGATAGATGTTTTTGTGTTCTGTTAAATTGTTCCTTTTAAAATTGATATACGATGATGACTGATGTACCCATATTTTGACTATTTATTTATTGTGTCTGTTTAGTTAAAGCATCAATGTAAATATAACGGAATTTGATGAGACTGTCATCAAAGTGAGAGGGTTAGCGCTATAAAACCAGGTTTAATCTACCATTTTCTACATTTGAAAATGCTGGTATCAAGTCAGGAATATGACAGTTCCTGTCCATTCGTTTTTGATGCGTTTTGTTATTTATTGAAATTTCCATGTGATTATGGACTTTCCAAATTGATTTTCCTCTAAGTTCAGTTTTTTGTGATTTTACTTTTGTATTGCCCCAAATGTTCATTTAAACAATAAATGTCTTTTCAGTGATAATCAGGCCTAAATATTGGAAATAGATCAACCTTATACAATTGTTGAAGATGTGATAAAACAAAAACGGACAAACAATAAAACCAAATCCGCTCAAGGAATCATAGCTTCAATGAGGGAGATAATTCCTTAATTTAAAGTGAGTTCGTAATTTTGAAACAATATATTTTAATAAAACAATCATCTATATTTCCATGCGAGTACCGAAATACTACCCACTGTACTGGTGACAACCATAGATACAACATTCTACTAGCAAAGGTATCACTATAGTGGTAGCAATAACATTAAAGTTATCTAACGGGTAAAACTGCTATACAAACTAATTCGATGAATTTTAAGATAGATTATGCTAACAACGTGTAAAAAGTTTTAATAGAAAAGAAAGGATATGGAGTATTCATTCATGACATAAGATCAGCATGCGAAAAGCCAAAAACACGAGAAAACAACGAACAAGAGGTTTTATTGCTTTATACATCTCCATTTTCCATAAAGAACTTCAACACGGAGCAAAATAAAACTCTGAATTAATTTCAAATTTAAACCATTCCTAGCACTGAGAGAAAATTTTGCAAACTTGCGATAAATCCACAACTGTGGTTTGAAGAATTTCAAAATTATAGAGTAATATCAATTACATATATCTGGGAAAGAAATCAAAAGTTCTTAATATTTGGTTTGATCTTTTTCATGTTTTGTTTATATTTATTCCTTTGTTGTTCCTTTTCCAGAGCATGATAAAGGACATCTATGTTTGTCGATACAATTCTGATAATTTTGATCTCTGAAGTAGTAATATATGCAAATTTCATTACAAGTAATCCTAATTTAAGTAGATGCAATGTAAGTATCCTTTAAAGAAATACTTATCGAATCGTTGTTTGTCACCATAAATATAAGAACCATATGTGTCAACACATCATTTCGATTGATTACAATTTAAGGGTCATTTAGAGAAACAAACCAGTAATCCCTAAAAATGAGTTATAACTATAATCCGTCTGATGTTCTACTCTCTATCTTAGCAACATATTCTATTGTTTCTTATAAATCTGCAAAATTTCAATAAACAACTTAGTTTGATCAACGGAATGGTTGATATATTGAGCAATAAAACCATGTTCTTTAGACTAAATTTTCACATAATTTACTTTTATTATATAAATTAAAACATGTAACATATTCATTGACCAATCAAACATAGGCAAAGACATCAGCTGATATAGTCCAAAAGATTTTATAATGATATGTTCTTGTGTTAATCATTTGATGTGTTAACACAAATCTTCTCATCATGGAAAAAAGATGTGAAATATTTATATATATTTGTAATATAATATTGCTAGTAAGTATAGATATAAAGTACAAAACATATTGATGATACATATTTTCCAGTAATGAAATATTATAACTACATGATGTTTTTTTTTATCAATAAGAAAAAAAAACCCAGTTTCATTAATAGCACATCGTTGTCATGTTTGTTTCTTTAGAAAGTGATTTGGGTTGAAGCATAATGTTAACTGCTGTTCCACTGTTCTCGACATTTTTACCTATTGTTTCTTTTTTGTTCAAACGTTGCTGTCAAAACGTGGAATTATGTACGACCGCTATGCAAGTGAGATTTTTAGCTAACTATAAAACTAGGTGTTTCCATCAGTATCAACATAATAAAATGCCTGTCACAAGTCAGGAATATCATTGTTATGTATTCGTTTAATGAGTTTCGATGTTGACATCTAATTATGAACTTTTTGTTTTTGAATTTTATCGGAGTTCCTAAGTTTTTTTATTTTATTTTTTCAACATGAACATTTTTTATTAATAAATACGATAATTAAAAAAAAAAAGCATAAATGTTTTCATTTAAACAACGATAACAAAAAATTATAATCTTTATCATTAGCGGGCGAAAAAAACTCATTATTTGAATAAAACAAAAAAGAAGGTACAGTCTTGTTTTTTTAACTTGTACGTGATATGGTTAAAATTTGCTAATCAAAATATTTCTCGTTGTCATAGAACCATCTGAGTTCTTCGTTGGATATTACAAAATTTAATGAAGGTATCAATTGTGTTTTTTCTGCTAGAATATCTAATAGAATATGTTAGTTTTATGTATATTTGCCTTCCGTGGAATCCTCTTCCCTGTATCATTTGATTTTTTTTCCAAAAAAATTTGTTTCATTTGTATTTTACCTCAGAATTCATTTTTCATTTTAGTAGTAAAGAGCTTACAATTGGGGAACTGCATTTATTAATATGCAAGCATATAATGTATTAAACTTATTTAGAAGTATACATGAAAGTCAAATTATTCTATAACAAAAACAACCCCCCAAAAAACGTTTGTTTCATTATAGATGATAGGTGTTGCAACAGTAACCGGCGGGATTGTTCTTATTGCCGGATTTGACCAAATGAATGAGACAATTAGACCAACCTTTGATAGAGATAAAGAAAATATTCGAAATATGATTAAAGGTTTGTAGTTACATTTTTTCATGACGTCAAATATTGACATAAGAGCGTTTTGATGATTTACCCATAAACAGTACAACAATGACCTATGATTAAAGTTTCGGATTAAAATCAAGTGTCCTGAATTGATAATTTAATGTTCTACTAACGATAAATTTGAAAAAGAATTAACTTCGCTTTTGTCTAGCTAATTGCTAATGTAAGTTAGCTTAATGAGAAGAAAATGGCAGATTGCATCTTGACTCTTTATATTGTTTGAAAATGTGAAGAAAATATCACAGATATCTGCAACTTCCAATCGAACATTATGATTATTGTGAACTGTGTGTCGAAAAAATTACTAACGGCATGATTAAAAAAGAATGAATATTTGTCAAATGTTTTATTTCTCTTTCCGGATCACCGATTAAAACATAAGATTATACTTTTGAAGATTTAAATATGTGACAAAGAATGAAATTTGATTTTTTACATATTTACTATTCAAATGATTTCAAAATAACACGTACAAGCTGCGAATTATTACAACTACAAGTTTGCTAATTCGTATGCTTTAAGACAGCGCTTTACCACTATGTTATATTCAATTTTAGATATGATATGTTTCATTTTATATAATCATTTCAATTGCTGTACATATTTCAAAGTTTCATTAAAGATAACATTGTTTTTAATAAAAGATATTGACTCAAATTTTTAATTCATGTTTATCTTTTGTTAATTTTTACAAATAACACCTAGTTATAGCTAATTACATTTTATGTGTCTCATGTCTGATTGTACATAAGACTCATTAGTGACTCTCAGATCAAAATAGTTAGAAAACCAAACAATTATTAATTTGAAAAGCATTGAGGACCCAACATTCCCAAAAGTTGCGCCAAAATACGGCTCAGGTAATCTATGCATTGGATGAGAAAAACCTTTGTATTTTGAATAACTAAATAATGAAAGTAATATGCATTAAGTATTCATTTTAAAATTTAAAATATGACTCTGGTAATATTATTCTCTATTAATTTGTAATTGAAGAGAAAAACTACAAACAAAACATTTATTTTTGATGCCGTGAATACAAAAGTATGTTCATCGCATAGTCCTAAATGATGAAATTATTTAATGTAGATGACATATAACGAAACCTACAGGTACTACACGCAAAGTTCATAAAAACAATGTCCTGCATCATGTAATTTCCATTATTTGCTTAAAGAAAAAGGACTCGACTAAAAATGAAATAGAAGGCGCACAATGACCGTGTGTTAGTTACAATCTGAAAAAGTGTCCATAAATCTTTTTATGAAGAGATGCGGCTACAAAATAAAAAGATCATCCAGATTAAGCTATCGTGAAGCTAAAGATTTGGTAATGGAAATCAAACAGGTAATTCGGATCAAAAACAATTAAAGATGTGCACAACAGAATGATACGTTTAAGTTTTTTTTAGAAAGCTTAAGCTGTAGAGGGGGGGGGGGGGGGGGTAAAGAGGAGTTAAAGACCATATATACAGTACGTTCTACATGATAAGTTATGACAATATGTTCCCTGGTGTAGAAGTGAGAAACCCACCAAATGTTACAAATTCAGACCCACTGATAGATGTAGATTTTAAAGGATTTGTTACAGCATGCGGAGTTATACTTCTGGTGTTTGGTGCTTCAATCTGTGTGATTTCAATACTTTGTTTTGTCGCAATTAGAAGGAAGTCTTGGTCTTTAACAATGACGGTAAGTATGATTTAGTAAAAGAATTTACCAATTATGTCCCTATATGATGCCAGAAACATGTCAAATTGGACATATTTCCCTAAAATTTAAAATTTTCACATTATACTTAGAAACTGAGCTTAGGCTTTAGCTATTTCGTATAAATAAAGAAAATTTATAAAATACACCCTGTAATAAAATATATTTTTGTGTAATGATTTGTCTCATCAATAAAAAAATAATAAAAGAATAATACTTCTTTGTACTATTGTGGTGTTACAATAAACAAAAATATGCTATACCCGTTTTAAAAATACGTCAGCCAATGTTCTAAATTATGAATAGTTGTCTCTGACAATAGTTATCAAAGGTACCAGGCTTCTTATTTAATACGCCAGACACGCGTTTCGTCTACACGGATTGTTTTATGAAAATTTGAAATATATGAATTAGTCGATAGATTGTGTTTGCCTATGTAAATTTTAAAATTGTTTGCATGCACATTGAAAGCAAATTTATGTGACGTATAAAAAAGTTTTCTGACGTCAGACACACAAATCAATGAATGTGTTTGTAGATCTTTTTGTGTTCTAATAAATTGTCCCTTTTAATAGTTATCAAAAGTACCAGGATTATAATTGTATACGCCAGACGCGCGTTTCGTCTTTAAAATTGTTATACGATGATGAATGATGTAACCATATTTTGACAATTTAATTTTTTGTGTCTGTTTAGTTTACGCATCAATGTAAATATAACAGAATTTGACGAGACTGTCATCAAAGTGAGAGGGTTAGCGCTATAAAACCAGGTTTAATCCACTATTTTCTACATTTGAAAATGCCTGTACGAAGTCAGGAATATGACAGTTCTTGTCCATTCGTTTTTGATGCGTTTTGTTATTTGATTTTGTCATGTGATTATGGACTTTCCGAATTGATTTTCCTCTAAGTTCATTATATTTGTGATCTTCCTTTTTTTTTAACAACATAATAAGATATCTAATTATCAAACATACTTTTCTATTGAACTCATTAAGAAAAAACTTAGAAAATTTGTTACATATTTGTTTTTTTTGTTTATTTTATATACAATTAGGCTGTAAGTTTTCGTTTGAATTTTTTTTTTATTTGTCATTTCGAGGACTGACTATGCAGTATGGGCTTTGCTCATTTTTGAAAGCCTTACGGTGACCTATAGTTGTTAATTTCTGTATCATTTGATCTCTTGAGAAGAGTTAACTCATTGTCAATCATACTACATCTTCTTTTTTATATTGACATTCTTTGTCTTTTGATCAGATATGTAATAAACTTTGTTATTTGAAAAACAAAGAATTGTTAAATATTTAAGTCAAAAAATTCTCCGCCGGAAGTATTATATACCATCTATCTTATTTTTCTTTTCCTTTCACGATGTACATCACAATGGTATCATAGTCAATCATAACTATCAACCATTTTATTGCCAAGTTATCTGATTGTATTAAAACGTATATTTGTACTCCATGATTTGTCTCTGTTTGTATTTTAATATTTATTAATAAGTTTGTCGGTCTTACAATGGGAGTATTGGTAAGATTTCTATAAAAATTATTGTGTTAAATATGTAGGACTCTAAAGTGCGATGGGGACGCTAAAGTACGATGGTCACGCTAAAGTGCGATGGTCTACGCTAAAGTACGTGGTTTCATACGCTAAAGTGCGATGGTCCCTGAAAATATAGACGTAAAAACGTAGTTCGATAATGACGTTAACAGTTGTTTATTCAAACTAAAAATGAAAATACCGGAAAATATATTAGGAATATTTGATTAACAATTTTTACACCATATGTCCATGATTTGTAATTTATTGAATTTAACCGTTCTTTGTCGGCTGAATCACAATGCTTATATTTGTTTTCGAGTGCTGGAAAAAGGACTTGTATCCTACAGTCGACCATTTTACTATATAAATACAACACACTATACGCATACTTATCCTGCTTCTATTTAAAGCGAACGGATACATTCTAATCATTGTTTATGTGGCAGTTTACTGTGTGATCCCCGTTAAAATGCCGTCGATTTTAATGAAAAGTAACGTCGGTAAAATAGAGATACACGTTTTCATGCGGTAACTATAAATTGTCTACTTAAACATAAGTTCGTATTGTATATTGTAGGAAAATAAGGAAAAGGAGAAAGCTCGGCAAACATTGCCTTTCTCTCGCATTTAGATTTAAGCTTATGAAAATAAATGTTGCATATTCCGACAATGAACGAATAAGGGATTTTTAATTTTCAATGACAAATGTAAGGGAGGTTGTAACATTACTGTAAACATCAATCTACACCAATTATCCAAATATTCAATACGCTCCGAATTGGTAGAAACTCGTTTTACATGAAATATAATGTTAGCAAAACATAAATTACATTTATAGCAATTATTACTTGGTCGGACTTGTTAATTTAGAAACAATTACTTCCGCCTACCGGTAAATTGTAAAGCCTATCACATATGTTATACTTTAGCATAATATAGCATAATAGTTTTTGCAAAAAGAATTTTTAAACCTCAATGTTTTAATACTTCGAATCTTACCCTTTGGGCTATCACACTTTAGCGTGATACACCATCGTACTTTAGCGAACAAACAACCAACGCACTTTAGCGTGAGACACCATCGTACTTTAGCGTAGACCATCGCACTTTAGCGTAGACCATCGCACTTTAGCGTAACCATCGCACTTTAGAGTACCATCGCACTTTAGAGTCCTACAAATATATTTAATTTAAAATATTATAAGTGTATCAACATATAGCATATTACGCTATGAATGAAGTAGACTTTGGTGGTAGATAAATAAAGGCAACAGTAGTATAGCGCTGTTTGAAACTCATAAATTGATAGAAAAAAACAAATCCGGGTTACAAACTAAAACTGAGGGAAACGCATTAAATATAAGAAAACATTGACACAACATTAAAATGTAACACACACAGAAACGAACTTAGCATTAGACAAAATCCGATGAGATGTCATTGTTTACTCGCAAATATATATTTTTTGCGAAGTGGTAAAGAATAACAATAAAACGATGCTTACTATTTTGTCTGGGGATTTTGTGTCAAAAATTGATGCATCGTACCCATCTTTTGAAAAACGAAAAAAGGAAGACACATCTTTATCTTTTAAACAACATTTATTAAACGCCATATGAAATAAATAAACGTGTACCATGTGATAGATTATTTTTTTATGTTTATAAATCAAAGTAAACTTTTTAACATATTATTAAGGTGGTACCCAACACTTTCACTAAAATTAATTTGGCTCGTTTAATTTTCATAAAATTTTGACAAAGTATTTACTTTGACCCTTTGACAAAAATATAAAAGTTTCAAAAAATTTGAACCAAGCATTTTATCAGAAAAATTACACTGGTTATATAGCAGTTTGACAAACACTAATTTTGATCATTGATAAGCGTAATATTCCCTTAAAAACACAACGTCATTAAAACGTTTAGGTGATTTTACAGAGTTATCTCCCTGTAGTGTTAGGTACCACCTTAAGTAATGCAAAAAATGAAAACAACACTTTATAGAATTCATGTGGTGTTAACCAGATGTGGATTCTCAAAAATTCGAAAGATCTACTGCTTAACCTTCAATCACAATCTTTGCAATTTTGCAACAACATAAAAACTTTTGATTTTTCTACGCTATATACTACTATTTCCCATGCTCAGTTGAAAGATCGACTACACCATCTCATAAAACAGAGCTTTTTCTATAAAAATGGAAATCGTAGATACAAATTTCTTGTTTTGGGTTACAATAATTCATATTTTGTGAAAAATCTCACTGAATCTCCTAGAAAATATACTGAAGATGATATTATCAAAATGGTGGACTTTTTGATCGACAATATATTTGTTGAGTTTGGAGGATTTATATTTCAACAGACAGTCGGTATTCCAATGGGTACTAATTGTGCACCCCTGCTGGCTGATTTGTTTTTGTACTCGTACGAAGCAGAATTCATTCAGAACCTTCTAAAAGACAAAAAGAAATAGCACCTTGCGAAATTCTTTAATTTTACTTTCCGATATATTGATGATGTTCTATCATTGAATAACCCATATTTCAGCCAATACTTACATCTCATATATCCAAGTGAACTTGCAATTAAGGATACCACTGATACTAGAAGGACTGCTTCATACCATGATCTTTTCCTCAATATTGACGTAGATGGACGACTTCACACGAAAATCTATGAAAAACGGGACGATTTCAACTTCCCAATTATCAGTTTCCAATTTCTCAGCAGTAACATACCCTCTGCCCCTTCGTATGGTGTTTACATATCACAATTGATACGTTATTCTCGTGCTTGTTCACACTATACGGACTTCATATACAGGAGTGTGCTACTTACGCAGAAACTGCTCCAACAAAGTTATGAGGAGGACAGATTAAAATTGACACTCCGTAAATTTTATGGACACCATCACGATTTGGTGGATCCATACGATGTGTCGTTGACCAAACTAGCTAAGGAAATTTTTACCACATGGTAGATTGTGTTTTGTCATAATGTCGTCTAATCTTTTAATTACCAAACGTGACTTATTCCCGATTGTGACTGTTTTGCCGAGTGTGAACTCGCATTACTATAAGACGTGGTACGGTACTTGTCTATCCCAAATTCATGTATTTAGTTTAAATGTTTAATGTTATATTTGTTATTCTCATCGGATTTTGTCAAATGTGTTGACGTCTTTTCTATTATATTTATGTGTTATGGTAAAGAAAATTAATCACCGCCTTCATTTATCAGATTTGATTTCGTTCAAATTAATCAGTACGATATTTTACGTTTGAAGTTAGATTCAAAACAAACCGGACATAGTTTTATAATATAGTTAATTGCTACCTTAGTTTGATATTAATAAGTATTAAAATGTGCTTTGTTATTAAATGCAATATCAGTATTTAGTTCAAATATATAATCTTAAATCAATCCTAATTCTATATTATTCATTCTTATGTGACGTCATTTTTCATTTTTTGATGATCTGTTTTACAAATTCAAATGACGTCATTTTTTCGTCATTTTTCAGTTTCAAATAGGACGTCACTTGGCGTAGAGGTTTAAACTTATTCGGATGTGTCTACTTTTGTGTTTCAAATGTCTGGTTATGTAAATGTACTTCGGTTGTTTCCTGTAATTAGTTAATACTTCAGTTTTATCATGTACATCTTTTGAATATTCATTTTATAACATTTACTGTTTGCAAAAGTATAAATTATTCTAAATTATAGGGATTTTCTGGTAACTAACAGAAAACCCATGCCGTTTTTGGCACAACCCTTTTTGATCTTTTGGTCCTCGATGCTGTTCAACTTTGTACTCGTTTCGGCTTTTAAACTTTTGTATCTGGGCGTCACACGTAGGTCTTATGTGGACAAAATACACTTCTGGCGTATTAAAATTTTGAACTTGTTGCCTTTTGTTGGCTGTTGTTCGTGTGATTCTTTGTCAATTGTGTTCTCCAATTTATTTATATTGTAGTCCTGTGTTGTCATTTTGATGTTATATTTCACATGGCAATAAAAGTGCGAGGTTTGGCATGCCACAAAACCAGGTTCAACCCACCATTTTTTCCCTTTAAAAATGCCCTGTACCAAGTCAGGAATATGGCCATTGTTATATTATAGTTCGTTTCTGTGTGTATTACATTATAACGTTGTGTCGTTTGTTTTCTCTTATTTTTGAGTGTAAATTCACATTGCGATAAGACGTGTCACGGTACTTGTCTATCCCAAATTCATGTATTTGGTTTTGATGTTATATATATATGTTATATTTGTTATTCTCGTGGGATTTTGTCTATATGTGTTACATTTTAGTGTTATGTCGTTGTTCTCCTCTTATATTTAATGCGTTTCCCTCGGTGTTAGTTTGTTACCCCGATTTTGTTTTTTGTCCATGGATTTATGAGTTTTGAACAGCGGTATACTACTGTTGCCTTTATTCATAAGCGCTTTTCAAGACATACCTTTACCAGGACGCGCAAAGCAGATTTAAAGCCATGGATATATAAGAAACATCCCGGTAGAAGAGCTAAATGACAAACAAGGACAGCCACAAAAATAGGCAAATCAATTTAAATTCATCTTTTCTAGAGGGAGATGAAACAATAGTTCGTGTTAATTTCTAAAATTATAAACGGTTAATTTTAGAAAGGTGTGTTTTAAATCATGTCAATACATAAAAAAAACGAACTAAGAACAAGACAAGTAGGAATAACCCACCAAAAACAAAAAGTCACTTTTAAGGTATATGATTATTTGTAAATAAGACCTTATATCAAATATCAAATCTTTAAAAACTTTTTTTTTTATGAAAAAAGAAAAATAAATTAAAGGAGGTCATTACAAGACATTAAACTATCGATTTCAATGTATTGGTAAAATTTCAAACCCGAGCGTTTACTTATATTACATCATCCGTTCTTAAAAGATGAAAATTATTAATGCAGACACATTCCTTTCAAATATTCTTACATCTATGTAATAAGGAAAGAAAAGCGAGCAGGATAATAAGACAGCCGTTTTGCTTGGATAATGCAAAATGTTCTTACATTGGATTTATTTTACCCGACTATCATTTTTGTCTAGACAATACTATATAATACGTTATATTTATAGTATATCTTTACAGTATATGGTTGCTCTATGTATACTCATTCTAATACAGATTACGGCAGTTGTTTTATACTCAGCTGATCGAACTATCGTACGTATCTTTGATGAGATTTTTCAAATTAGCTATTTTGTTTGAAAACATTGTGCTCTTTTATCAATACTATAAAAATACGCCATGCTGTAGGGGTTGTATAAGAATTTTATCTTATAAATAACCCTAAAATTCATAATCATATTAAAGTGCAAAAGTGCAAATTGTCAAGATTACGGAGTCATCTAATCAAATACATGTAGTTCAAATATTGCGTCATCATATCATTCCAAGGTTTGCACATGCATATATTATTACCTTATTTTTGCTTGGTCAACCCTTTTAATTTTTGACTTAATTTGTTAAGGCAATAATTGAATTGTAAGAAAGGCATAGCAGACTTCACTCTATGTCTGTTTTACTCCAACTGTTGTCAATCGCATCAATTTAAATTTCAAAAATTAGAAATCAGATTAGTACCATTTTATCATTTTATTATTTTACTCTAAACAGCAACAACATTTGGTTACGATATTCCAGCAGCACCTGCATACGAGTTATATATCTCCCAATTGATACGATATTCCCGTGCTTGCATTTCCTATCATGATTTCCTTGATAGAGGGTTGCTTCTCACAAGGAAGCTATTAAACCAAGAGTTCCAAATGGTGAATTTGAAATCATCCCTTCGTAAATTTTACGGACGCCATCACGAATTGGTTGACCGTTATGGTAATAACCGTTGATATCGGATATGTTCATTGCGACGTAGCTTCAATCTCCTCCCCTTCATGAATTTGACATACCGAATAAGTCTATTTACTGGATTTGTTATCACATAAGCAACACGACGGGTTTAATATATGGAGCAGGATCTGCTTACCCTTCCGGAGCACCTGAGATTACCCCCAGTTTTTGGTGGGGTTCGTGTTGCTTATTCTTATGTTTTCTATGGTGTGTCATGTGTACTATTGTTTGTTTGTTTGTCTTTTTCATTTTTAGCCATGTCGTTGTCAGTTTATTTTCGATTTAGGAGTTTGACTGTCCCTCTGGTATCGTTCGTCCCTCTTTTATAGCACAATTTATATATTGATCCATTATTTTGTCATTTCATTTCATGGTTTAGAACTATTTTGTTTTACTTTCAGGTAAATAAACTTATATTTTTGCACTTCTTTAAAAGTTTAGATGCATCTTATCGAGGATTTCAGTACAACGATTCCGTCAGCATTGGATTGAACCTCGTCATGCAACAGGTAAACACAATCACTATAGAAACCGGGAATGAAACTTTGAATATGCTCCAGACGCGCGTTTTGTCTACAAAAGACTCATCAGTGATGCTCGAATAAAAAAAAGTTAAAAAGACCAAATAAAGTACAATGTTGAAGAGCATTGAGGACTAAAAAATCCAAAACGTTGTGCCAAATACAGTTAAGATATTTTTTCCTGGGGTAGAAAAGCATATGTATTTCAAAATTCGAAGTTTTGTAAACAGTTAATTTTAATATGACCATATCAAAAGTGCTGACAAATGGGCTTGTAAAAACTCCATCAGCAGTGAGAAAGTAACCAGACCGATATAAAAATGTTATATTTGCGTTAAACGAACGTTTTGTCTAAATAAGGAATGACTGTAATTTTTTCTGTCTATTAAGAAATAACATAAAAAATGTGGTGCACACTGAATAACCCTCGTAGCGATTAATTTTAAAGTGTGCACCACATTTTTGTGTTATTTCGAATAGACAGAAAAAATATAACAGTAATGTCTTATAATTTAATTCTAATTCCATTTTATACCGTAGTAAACCATGAAAAAACGTTGATGACGTCACGGTCACATGACACAATTATGTCTATTAACTAATAAACAAAACAACTTCAGCTAATCAGAAGACACGTTACATTCAAAATTAAATTGATAGTCAAGTCTTAATTTGGATGTGATATGATTTAGTAATAGTTATGTTAAATACATTTATGATACACAAGAAACAGCATTATATGGTGTTTCACACCAGTGATATACAATTATTATCTTTGCAGCTATAGTGGACGCGTCTGCCGTTCCATAATGTATTATGTAGGTTGCCATTAACTATTTCATACATAGATTTTAGAAGACCAGATTTAATCATTGTTTCAAATTGGAGCCAAACAGAAAGAATCAAATACTTCAATGTTCATGAGTACCATTATATATAATGTGTATAATAACAAGATATATATAGTAAGGCTGCATGCTTATATATTTTTGATATTTCAGTTCAACTGTTGCGGTATATATGGATACACAGATTTTAAGTTGTCGCATTCTTTTGGTGAGACATGGGGAGAACCGTTTAAGTCCTATTACAATCCGTCTCCACTTAATTTTTCTGTGTCCTGCTGCAATTCGATATATATAGAACATCAACCTACAGGTTTTCAGGGACCTTGTAGAATGACAGATTATATGCATAAGAAGGTCAGTATATCATGAGTGTTTGCATGCTAACACAGAAGAACTATAATGTTTAGTTTAAACATATTTATTTATAGTGGATTGAAAAACATGTTATTGCAAATTATATTAATCCCTTTCAAGCGAGTGCTGCCTTGAAGCGGATAAAGCCTGCTCTTTTTCGAAATCTATTAGGGTGTCCTTTACGTGCAAGAGATATGGCTTTCTCTTAACACGGGTCAGTCATTTATCGTCCCCTTCCGACGGACCATCATCGTTTCCTCAAGACCATACTCGAAAATGGTGTAAAGGGAGAGCCGAAAGGGACTATTGTTTTCTCCCCGGAGCGGTAAACTATTAGGTCATTGTTTAAAAGGTATTATGCTTAATAGATTGAACTGTATTTCCTAATACTTTTTTCTACTTATAAGGTTATGAAATATCTATTTCTTAATTGTTAACAGCAAAAATATTTAATGAGTTAATGATAATATAATGTCTGTCAAATTTGAGAACTACTTCAGTACATTTTGAATTGTTTTTTTTAATAATGAAGAAATGATCATGCCGATGTTAGATAAAAAGGCCACACAAACAAATTAGTTATACAGCTTTATTAATATATTGTGTTTACTACCCAGTGACAAAATTGTCATGCTCATTAAAGACAACAATTTACTGAAATATCTATTGGACTCACTGTTAATGAGGGTGGTTAAAGAAAAGGATTGAATGGTTTTGTTTTCCTCTAGAATACAGACATATTTAGACACTGTTTTACACATGAACACGTCGACTCCCCTCAACATCAAACGTAAACGTTCTAAACATTTGATCTCAATTTTTATTTTCAATAACATTCTATGAACGCATGTCTTGAACTCAACGTAACTCCCGAGGCGCTACATCCACGATCAACTTTATAAGACAGTACACATAACAGACGTAAAATTTGTGGCTTATAAAGTTTCCTTACACGCAATCACCACAAAATTATAAAGTATGAAAACTCAATCCATCCGATGCACCCGACTTAACACTCGCTACCGTTGTTTCTGAACCAGTGACAATTCAACTACAGATTTTATCTATCGAATCCCCAGTAATAGTGCTACAAGGCTGCAAACACATTCTGTATATATAAAATAACAGCCAAACAATGATAAATATGTAAATTTATTGAGGTAAATTTGTGTTCTTCTCTGGCCGTGATTCTTGTGTTACTGAAATATCGTGGCGCCAAATCACCTTGCACTATGCCCCTGCGCACTAGACATTTCGATTATTCAGGCTCGACAAAAATCAAACTTTTGTTGGCTGGGTGTTACCTTTCTTCGTCAGTGTTTATCAAGCGTCGTTACACAGTACATGATATATAAGGCATGAAGATGGAAAATTACAGATCAGATGAAATATATATCTTAGAGGATCTTTCAAATTAATGTAGGATGCAGTCACAAAAATAATTATATTATAAGTACAAATAAAATTGAGAATGGAAATGGGGAATGTGCCAAAGATACAACAACCCCACCATAGAAAAAAACAACAGCAGGAGGTCACCAACAGGTCTTCAATGTAGCGAGAAATTCCCGCACCCGGAGGCGTCCTTCAGCTGGCCCCTAAACAAATATATACTAGTTCAGTGATAATGAACGCAATACTAATTTCCAAATTGTACACAAGAAACTAAAATTAAAATAATACAAGACTAACAAAGGCTAGAGGCTCCTGACTTGGGACAGGCGCAAAAATGCGGCGGGGTTAAACATGTTTGTGAGGTCTCAATCCTCCCCTATACCGTATGAACCGGTGATAACTCATCAACACATTGTATCTATAAAATCACCGGTGATTGTGATACAAGGCTAAAACACATTCTGTATATACAATCCGTCTAAATAACAGACAAACAATATAAGATCTGTAAATTTACTAAAACCATTTTGTTTTCTTCCCTGGTCAGGAAACTTTTACCTTAGTAGCAAAAAACCAACGTCATCTACATATGAGATATACAATTCCCAATTCTTCGGTATTCAAGAGCTTGAAGCTGCTACTAAGATTTTACAAAATGTCATCAGTGATTTGTTAGTTTCCATTTGCTTTGTATTCCGTTATTGTGCTATTGTGCTGTGGTAAATTTTTGTATTCAAGTCTATCGATTAAGCCTAAGCGCTTCGTCTATATGTATTTTCGTTTGTTTTTTTGACAATTTTTTTGTTTAATAGTGAGTAAGATTATAACATTAATGACAGCTGTATTCCTATTTATGTTATTATTTCCGATTATGTATGTCTGTTTTATTCACACATTGATGTAAATATAATGCAACTTTATAAGACTAAAATTCACCATTTTCTACATCAGATAATGTCTGTGACAATTCAAGAACATGACAGTTGATATCAATTCATTTGATGTGTTTGTTTTTTCCATTTGTTTAGGGACTGTCTGTTTTGAACTTTCCTTTGAGCAGTTAAGTATTTCATAACGAATGATGGATTGTGTTTATACATATGAATGTTCTATTGCTTGATACATTCTTATTTGTAAAGTTAAGGAACAAATGTAAAACGTAAGGAATACTTATATGTGCTCTAGATAACAATTTCAATTACAGGGTTGCATAGACGTGTTCTGGGAAAATGCAGACAAACAAAAATGTCTAGTCGTAGCTCTTGTGACAATCACCTGTATTATTCAGGTAACTGTTTATATGTTAAACAATAACGATTTATGAATTTAGATCTATATTTAAATAAATGGTTTATATTCTATTTTTCTGTAGACAAAAATCAACGGTTTATGAATTTATATGTTATTTAAATAAATGGTTTATAGTCTTTTTTCCTGTAAACAAACATCATAGCATAGATGGTGTCAATATAAAAACGTTGAACTATAGGCCTGGCAAGCATGAAATGGATATGCAGACATTCTAGCTAAGAAAAAATCGTTAAGAGGCTACAGTAAGATTGTTTAAAGGAATTATGTTTGAATGAATTGAATAAACGAATAGGTAGGAAAATATTTAACCACAATAAATCAATACAAAAATATCAAACAAACTTGGCGATTTAAGGTCCTAGGAAAGGGTTAACTACACAAGGTTCTACACAATATGGGGCATCTGTGGTGTTGTTCATGATAAATACAAATAAATGAGATTCAAATAAATACCAACAGACATCAACCCTCCATTGAAAAGAAAAAATCATGATAGGAAGCGTAAGCTTTGAAATATGTAATAAATATGTCAGATGCAGGGGTAAGGTGTTTGAATCTACTTTCAGTAGCAGCGCACATTCGTTTTTTTCTATGTATAATAGTTAACTTTAACCTGCATGTCATTTTTATTACCGAAAGTATATCTAAAACAATTTTGTGGCATGATTTGAATTATACGATGGAATATGTATCTTTTGGATATTAATCAGATCAAGATTAAAGGGGGAGAATGTTTAGTGTTCAATACAGCTGGTTTAAATTCTGATATATGTTAATGTGTCTATTTTAAATCAGACAAATGGTCATTTGTTATATGTAGCTACATATAGAATAACGGCATTTTGTTTTTGATGCTGAAAAATATCAAAAAATTACACACACCAAACAAAGATGACCTAAGATGAAAAAGAAAAAAACTCTCGGAAGTCTTAAATGCCTTTTAACTACGTATTTTGTTTCGTCCTTTCAACGTTTATGAATCCGTGGTACTGTATTCTACTGTTGCCTTTATTTATTCTTTCAGCTATTTCAGATCGTTGCAACGTGTTACAGCAGAAAGGTCAAACCAAATAAAATAACCCAAATGATAGCAGAATCAAGTGATAAGAATTAAAGAAATAACCATGCATATCTGGAGAAAGATAAAGTAACATCAAAGGAACATTAAATATAAAAGAAATAAATATGATCATTTATAACTCATATCAGTAATATGTTGGTAGAGTTTAACCTATGGAACCAAATAGGTCCTTTAATAGAAATGAGATAAAAATAAAATTGAAGTAAAGACAAATCTGTATTGTTTACTTGAAAACCTTATATAACATGGTATCAGCTTTTAAGTCCGCCTCAACACATTTTGGCAGGCTTAAAGATACCCCCGGGATCCATACAGTCATAAAAATTTATGTTTTCTATTCTTTTTTTGAAAGATTCTGTCGATGCACTGTACGATCAATATCAAATTATGGTTATTTTACAGTTAAATGCTTTTTATTTAAAAAAATACCTGTACCAAGAAATATGAGAATTGTTTCCATTCGTTTGGTGTGCCTGCTCTTTTCATTTTGCCATTTGATAACGGAGTTTTCGGTTTGAATTTTCCTTTAAATTTGGTATTATTGTTATTTTACTTTTCCGATCGACACAAAGGAGGTTATTAACTTGTAATCTACAATTTACTTTTAAAAGATTTACTCGTTAAATGTTTTCAGATGAATTCAAACAGCCTTCAAGGAAAGAAATTCAATCTACTCTGTATTTTATACTTCATTGAAAATGTGAAACAAACGAGTATTTCTCAGAAAAAAACCATTGGGTGTTCCTGATGAAGAAGGCTAATCTAAAATAGCACTTTGGACACATCAAGTTTTTAAAGTGTTGTTTTCAATTACTACTATTTCAGTCATTTTTATGCTGATGTTTAAGATTTCTCTGATAAATGTTTTGATCATTTCAAATGTTATTTCCAGACTTGTTTCAAAACATGGCGACAAACGGGGCAAAAGAATACAAAGGAATATTCAAATTAGTTATTGAAAAAATGTAGCAATATCATAACAAAAACGAAAAATTAACAAAACAGAAATAATTAACAAAACACAACATAAAAGAATGGAGCAACAAAAACTCAATCAAAAATTGAGAGTAATCTTAGATGCTCTGCGGGAGCTAAGCATATCTTGCTTCACAGGTTGCATTCTTCGTATTGCTAAAGTACAAACAAGGTGGCAAGTCTACTTCGATATGTTTAATTCAAAGAAAAGAGGGCAGTATTGTGGTAACAACAATTGGAAAATAGGGGCGAAAGATTCCAAAGGGACATTCAAACTCATAAAGTTAATCTGACAACGTAAATGTTAAAAAGAAATAGACAAACAGACAAGCTAAAACACTTATAAAAAAAATTACTAAGCAAAACGAACCCTACCAAAAACTAGGGGTTATTTTAGATGCTCTGGAAGGGTAAGCAGCACCTACTCCACATGTGGCACCAGTCGTGTTGATCGTTTTAATACAAACCCAGAAGTAAGTCTTATTCAATAGTTCAAATTCAAAGTTCCTCATGTTGAACACAAACTCTCACAGTTTGCTGACGATACATCACTACTTTTAGATGGTAGTGAAGAATCTTTAAATGAGGCATTATTGGAACTAAATATGGTTCGTTCAAATTTCTGGTTTGAATATATTTTTTTTCCAACCTCATGTAATTTGGATTGGAAGTAAAAAGTACAGCACAGAAACACGTTGTACAAATCAAAATCTTACTTGGGGAAGCACATCCTTTAAATTAATGGGTTTTTAATTTGAAGTTGATTTAGATAAATAATTTAAAATCAATTATGATGAAAAAATTGTAGAAATAAAAAGACTAGTCAAACAATGGTAACATTACTGTTATTGGTCGAATTACTGTTCTAAAGACACTTATGTTGCCAATTTTAAATCATTTAATATTGTCACTACCTAATCCAAGTGAAGATATTATCAAACAGATTAATGAACTTATGTATGTTTATTTGGAAATCACCAAATCATGGAGTGAAAAAAGATGTAATACAAAAAGATTATTGTAATGGAGGCTAAAAAATGATTAATTTACATGCTTTGAAATGTACTTGAATCAGAAGAATTTTTAAAAACAATTGTAAATGGCGAAATATATTTCTATCATATGTTGATAAAGATAGATTCTTAAGTTGTGGTAATAGCTATGTATAGCAACTACAGCAAAGTATTGAGAATAAATTTTGGAAAGACGTACTGGGTACTTTGCAAATTGTAATTGAAAAAGAAATGAATATGCACGACTTCCAATTTGGATGAATAACCTTTTCTAAATTGACAACAAACCAGTGTTTTTTAAAGACTGGCATAGTAAGGGCATTTCAAATGTAAATTATATTGTTGGGGAGAATGGTAACTTTCTAAATATTTATCAAGGGAGTGTTTTCAGATGAATATAGACATTATGCAATATAATAGCATAATTTTTATGCTAACTTAGACTTCCAAAAAAAAATTAATAGGGGGGATTATAAATTAGTATCTCCTTTCATACCATCAGTTATAAAGACCATTCTCAAAAGCAAAAAAGGATCTAAAGATATGCGTTTAGTGCCCAACAAAAGCAACACTGTTCCGACAGGAGTAAAAAAGATGGGAAGCAATTTTAGTTTTAGAAGATCAAAACTGGACAAAAATTTTTCAACTACCATTTGCTATTACAAGACATACTT
This sequence comes from Mytilus edulis, assembly GCF_963676685.1. Taxonomy (NCBI): domain Eukaryota; kingdom Metazoa; phylum Mollusca; class Bivalvia; order Mytilida; family Mytilidae; genus Mytilus; species Mytilus edulis. The sequence continues at coordinate 90,831,954 of NC_092348.1, forward strand.
AGCTACAATGGCTTCAGTTTAGAATAAATCTTAAAATTCTGGCAACAAATAAGTTTTTAAACAAAATTGAGATATTGCAAAACCCATATTGTACTTTTTGTAAGACTGAACTGGAATCAATTGACCATATACTGTTGGACTGCTATTATGTACAACAATTTATGGAGCAAACTGAAATGTGGTTTCTCCAGGAAGATATTTTTTGTTTGGTAATTTATCACGAATGTACAAAGGTGACCCTCAAAACAATATTTTTCTCTGGATTAAACAATATATATATATATATATATAATACAAGACATTGTAAAGGAGAATTAACTTTAACTGCATTGGTTGAAAAAATAAAGCATCATTATATTTTGAGAAGAAGATATCAATTAAAAATAAATGTTTTGACAAGTTTAATCAAGCTTGGTACATTTACCAGGAGGCTTTACAGGATACTTTGAGGGATTAACAACTTTACAAAATTACCAGACGTGAAACTAATTTTTTTTGATTTTTTTTTGGTTTGTTTTTTGTTTGTTTGTTTTTTTGTTGTTTCAATCATCTTTTAATTTTATTATTAAGTAATTCTCTATACTCTCTTTTGTGCTTGTTAAAAAGATACCATTATAAAATCCCAACAAAAGGTTATTTTCAAGTTCTATACATTTTCTGATGAGTTGTATGATATTACATCTATATATATGAACTTACTGTTTGATAACTGTACTGTTGTATATTCAAATTCATGAAAAAGGACCGGGATTGTAGACACAAGAAACATATCCGCTATCGCCTGTAAAACTGATATTCCACATAGGTCAATAAACTTGTGATAGGGAACATATCCGCCATTATCTGTGAAACGAGATATATCATAACATAGCGTTTAACCAACTCGTGATGGTGTAAAATATTCGACGGACTTATTCCTACCTCCAAACATTAACCCTCCTTGAAAACAGCAATTCTCTATCAAGCAATCATGCCAGGAAATGCAGACAATGAAATAACGCTTAAAATACAGTATCAGGTTCGCAATAAGTGTGTCCTAGTTAGTCTTCATTAGAATTCCGTTAACTTGACGATATTCCAAAATAAAATAACAAGACTATGATTGTTTACCCACTGCTTCTTACTAAAAAAAAATGTTGAATGTAGTTAAGAAAGTTCAAATCAAGAAGAATTTTCAAGCTGCAATGCCTGATAAAAGATAGTTTAAAGAAACAGTACTAAATTCCCATCTAATTGATATGTTGTGAATAAAGGGAAGCCAAATTAACAAAACGATGAATAATTTTAATTTCTTACAATATGATTGGTATTAAAAGCGATCAAGTCGTTGTAGAATTTAGTTGGACTCTACAATGTTTGGGGATGGTCGAATAAATCCGCTTGATCTTTTGTGTTAATGGTTGAAAAAGATGGAACTACCCTTGATCTTAAATGAATGATCTATGAAAGCTTCCAAAGTCTAAAACTAAAATAAATATAAATTTAAAGGGAGAAATAGGTTTCCAATAAAAGTAATGGGAGAATGTTTTTACTGAATTTATCCTGATTATATACGCGACACAATAAACATTTCTACAGAATCTTACTTTCTTGTTTTACTATGCTGATTATTTTTAGGCTGTTAAATGTCATGATATTAACAAAGGTCTTATTTATTTAAAAAGTGTTTGTTCTGATTCATTTTCACGTACTCTGAATATAAAAGAGAAAGGTGAAAGATATCATAGGGATATCAAAATTCATAAATAAAAAAAAGGTGGATATATAGGTAAAACAAATAATTTATTACGCTAAATGTTGAAATAGAAACTTACAAATCTTTATCAAACAAATCAAAATATGTATCATATTCATTGGCCAATCAAATACACTCTTAACATATAGTTCAGTAGATTATAAAAAGACACGTTCACGTATTAATCAATTTGATTATTAACACAATTCATATCATCATAGAAAAGAGATGTAAAATATTGTTTTATATCTGTAATATAATATTGCTAGTAAGTATGAATATAAAAATATTTTTGATGTGTTGAAATATTATCACTAAATCATGTACATGGTGTTTTTGTACTGAATTAAGAAATAGGATTTCATTTATTGCACACTGCTGCAACGCCAAGACTTGACAAAATTAGACGTAGGCCTTAATAACCCAAAGCACATTCAAACCGTTGAAAGAGTTAATGCTTCATCTGCCGAGTCATGTTCAAATTCGCCGTTGAATTTTATGTTAAGGGTATAAGACAGAGTTTAGGCTCTTTTAAAACACTTGCAGGCATATGCTATAGCGCGTTTTTAAGCATGTTCTCATTAAAAATACCTGTTAAAATGGACGCAAAACATTGCATTTAGCGTCTTATATTTATTTGGCTTTTTAACTATTTTGATCTGAGCGTCACTGATAAATCTTATGTAGACGAAACGCGCGTCTGGCGTATAAAATTATAATCCTGGTACTTTTGATAACTATTATATCTCTAAAAAACCGGTTAAAAAGGCGATTTAAAAATAACAAGTTGGGACAGAGATTTTTCTCTTCTACAAAACGTTTTATCGTCTCTATAGGTATTATGTGCTCCTGCTAAGGTTAAAATTATATGTTCAATAATGTCTGCAATCAAGTCTTTAAGAAAAACCAGAAAAACAGTAATATACAGTATCGGACGATTACTGTTGGGACGAATTGATATATCATCACTTTAAAATATATTTATGCATAGATACAGTTGTTCATCACAAAAGCGGTTTAAAATGAACGAGTAAGTGATAATGTTAAATTTGCTTATTGAAAACAACTAGCGTTGTAACAGGACTTTCATAGTCCTTCGTTGGGAATTTTTAAAATAATCATCGGAGATTAGAAACCGGCTTTTAATTTTTATTTTCAAATTTTGTTTTTAACGTCAACTTGCCTTTAGTGGATGTTTTCTCCTTGTTGTATTTTTTGTCTTTGTGTTGTCTATCCAGCTTTGTCATCTGATTTTTATATCAATTTCAAGAGATTTTTTTCATTTATTTCCTCTCTATGATATATAGGTCGTGCCATGCAATACAAAGTAAAGTACAATGGCGTCGATGAATTTTGTATTATGTTAATATACTTTCGCACTATATATCATACTTGGAAAATATCAAGTTTATTCAAAGGAATGAAACTAGTTAAAATATTGCAATACGGATTTGAATAATGACAGAACCTATTTTGTTTTCGTTTTTAGTTGACAGGAGTTGTAACGGTAATCGGTGGGATTGTTCTTATTGCTGGATTTGACCAAATGAATGAAACAATAGGACCAACATTCGATAGAGCTAAAGACAATATGCAAAAAATGATTAAAGGTTAGTGGTTACAATAATTCACGATGTCAGATGTTGGCCAATAAGAATTTCCACGATTTTTACCATATCCACGGATCGAGACCAATCATGTCATAAACAAGAGGCTACATTCGGTAGTAAAATCATGTAGTACAACACGATAAGTTCTAGGTAAACTTGTCGTACCCTTTCTTAATAGGTAAAGATTGATTTCCGTGTAGTGTAGTTCAAATATCAGTTAGCCTGATGCAAAAATCAAGGCAGATTATATTTCGACTATTTAGTTTGCTTCAAAATGATGATAAAATATCACAACTAGCTTTATTTTCCATCATATATGTGTACAAACATATGTGAACTGCCAATTGAAAAGGATCGACAAGACGGATATTGTTACATTCAATTCATGAATGTATTATTTCTTTACGTTTTTAATCAAAGTATCACCGACATTAAAAGACGATTAAAAATATGTGACAGTATAATAAAGTTTGAAATATACATATTTACAAAATAAAATTTAACTATGTTATTTTTTCGATGTTTGATTAAAATATAAAATGTTTTCAAAATTTCACGTACATGCTGTCAGATTTTAAAACTACAAATGTTTCTGTCCTTTACTGGTGATTTTTTTTCAGTTGTAAGTCACATGTTTTTAATACTGTCACGTATTTAATATACAATATTAATGAACGACAGAAGGTTGTATTAACTCTATCTTTCATTGTGTGTTTTTATTCTCTAAAATATTATAAAAGAGAGCTTACTGTTCTGATAGATGCGATTGACGGCTTAGGACCTCTTGTGCTAATGCCAAAATTGTCACCGGAAATGAAGATTATAGCATGTTTTCGTTTCGAATGTGGTTAAATAAAGGCAACAGTAGTATACCGCTGTTCAAAACTCATAAATCCATGGACAAAAAACAAAATCGGGATAACAAACTAAAACCGAGGGAAACGCATTAAATATAAGAGGAGAACAACGACATAACACTAAAATGTAACACATATAGACAAAATCACACGAGAATAACAAATATAACATATATATATAACATCAAAACCAAATACATGAATTTGGGATAGACAAGTACCGTGACACGTCTTATCGCAATGTGAATTTACACTCAAAAATAAGAGAAAACAAACGACACAACGTAATAATGTAATACACACAGAAACGAACTATAATATAACAATGACAATATTCCTGACTTGGTACAGGGCATTTTTAAAGGAAAAAATGGTGGGTTGAACCTGGTTTTGTGGCATGCCAAACCTCGCACTTTTATGGCCATGTGAAATATAACATCAAAATGACAACACAGGACTACAATATAAATAAATTGGAGAACACAATTGACAAAGAATCACACGAACAACAGCCAACAAAAGGCAACAAGTTCAAAATTTTAATACGCCAGAAGTGTATTTTGTCCACACAAGACCTATGTGTGACGCACAGATACAAAAGTTTGAAAGCCGAAATAATATGTCCCCTATACTTGTTTGTGTTTGGTTGATGATGAGGAAGCATCTTTTTGTTATTATTTTGTATGTCTGAAAATACTACAACAACTTACAGCTACTAGAAAATCCAATAGAGTTCAAAATGATGAAGTTGAAATCACTTCATAAATTTTACGGACGCATTCACAAGTTGGTTGACCGATATGGAAAAACCGTTTCACAGATGATATCGGATATATTCCTTACGTCATAACTACAAGATTATTGACACAATAATTAGACGCATCGTCATTATTTGACAAACCTACCACATATTACCCAATACCGATGTTTGCTTAAAGTACCGGAAAATTATAGCATTCGAGCTTTATATTCATTTCTATGTCGTAAAAAGGCATTAGAAATGATTGAGCGAATCATTTACTATTTTTTTAAAAATAATATCGGATTATCAAAATAATTATTGGCCACTACCTTTCATATTTTTTCAATTTGGCAAATATAAGCTATAAAAATTGCTGATACATTATTGTCTTGCAAGACAATAATTTGTACGTTTTTGGGTCCTTTTTTATGCATACTTAACCTTGATCCTAATTTTGAGATTGTTTACGCAACACATTCCGTTATAGAAAAAGAAAACGTGAAAATGTTTTCCAAATGCATTAAACAAGAAGAATCATTCCTTATTTTCCTGACAAAAATCCTTCTTGTAACACCTGAAACGAATGTTTTCATTTTTTTTATTGATGTCGATATTGGTAAGATATTGCGCTAATATACGTCTTTTCCTTTTTGACTGTTATTTTGATTTTAGCCAAAAAGCGTACATGTTAACATTACCGTTGGTATATACAAATTGAATCGTATTTCAGAACGTTTTATCACTTTCTATTTTGAAATAATTATTCTTTATTCTCGTAAAGCTCTTAAAAATCTTTTATGACACAGCTTCCATTGCCTTATCATTCAATACTATGTTTGTTTTCCTTTTTTCAGTTATCAACAGGTACCCAAATATAAAAATGATGAACCCACCAAATGTAATAAAATCAGACCCACTGATAGACATGGATTTTAAAGGATTCGTTAGAGCGTGCGGCGTTATTCTACTGATATTTGGTGCTGTAATTTGCTCCATTTCAATACTTGGATTTGTAGCCACATATCGGAAGTCGAGACGTTTAACAATGACGGTACTTATTATTGGTAGTACGTTATCTGAAGGCTGTTAAAATTATAATACTTTATTTCTTCGAATTCAAGAGGCAAAAATAGCGAGGGGGAGAGGGTAGGAGGGGTGCTGATCTTAAAACATCGAAATCCCAGTGTCCGACAAAATAATAATACTGAAACGCTTAACATGGCCCATAACCTCACTTATACAGGTCAATCATACTTTTCCTTTGAATACATATTACTTTTATTGAGCATGGCATGGATGACCTTTGTAGCATTTATGAAATATAATAAAAGAAGTGGATTTTGTAACTGTAACCCGTAACCGACAGTTCAAAAATGTATTTCATAAATTCCCGTAGTTTTTGTTTTGTGCTATTCAGAATCTGATTTCTGATCGTTTGTTTTTGTTATGGTTTTTTGCCCTCTTTAGGCATTAAAAATGAAATCCTTGTCAACTCATAACGGATTCAAACACGCTTTTAAATGGCGATCACATTCTTAATCAAGTCCTAGTGCTGACAGGCTAGTATAGTCAATGAGGAGTTAAGTTATCATTACGAGTTATGACGAAATACCGTTACCACTCGGCAACCGTGGTATTTTGGTGTTTGGAGCGAAAACAACAACTTTGTCCCCTCCATTGGTTTATCCTTTACAAACCAGACACAAGTTGGTTCCTTTTTCCTTTTTCCTTTTTCGATATTCAAATTTTGAAAAATATTACAAGTCCAAACTGAATTTTTTTTTTCCTTCAAAATATTTTTTCCTTCAAAATTTTTTTTCCTAAAAAATGTTTTTTTCCCTCAAAATTTTTTTTCCTCAAATTTTTTTTTTCCTCAAAATTTTTTTTTCCTCACAATTTTGTTTCCTCAAATTTTTTTTCCTCAATTTTTTTTCCTCAAATTTTTTTTTCCTCAAAATATGTTTCCTCAAAAAGTTTTTCTTCAAATTTTTTTTTCGTTTCCTTATTGTTTTTTTTTTTCCTTTTTCGATTATCATCCTTATTCGATTTCCATTTCCTTATTCGATTTTCATTTCCTTAGTCGGTTTCTTTTTCCTTTTTAATATTCATTTCCTTATTCGGTTTCTATTTCCTTATTCAGTTTCTATTTCCTTATTGGATTATCATTTCCTTATTCGATTTCCATTTCCTTATTCGATTTTCATTTCCTTATTCGGTTTCTTTTTCCTTTTTCAATATTCATTTCCTTTTTCGGTTTCTATTTCCTTATTCAGTTTCTATTTCCTAATTGGATTTTCGTTTCCTTATTCGATTTCCATTTCCTTATTCGATTTTCATTTCCTAATTCGGTTTCTTTTTCCTTTTTCAATATTCATTTCCTTTTTCGGTTTCTAGTTCCTTATTCGGTTTCTATTTCCTTATTCGGTTTCTATTTCCTTATTGGATTTTCATTTCCTTATTCAATTTCCATTTCCTTATTCGGTTTCTTTTTCCTTATTCGGTTTCTTTTTCCTTTTTCAATATTCATTTCCTTTTTCGGTTTCTATTTCCTTATTCGGTTTCTATTTCCTTTTTCGATTTTCATTTCCTTATTCGGTTTCCATTTCCTTTTTCGATATTCAAATTTTGAAAAATATCACAAGTCCAAACTGAATTTTTTTTTTCCTTCAAATTTTTTTTTCCTCAAATTTTTTTTTCCTCAAAATTTTTTTTCCTCAAAATTTTTTTTTCCTCAATTTTTTTTTCCTCAAATTTTTTTTTCCTCAAAATATTTTTCCTCAAAAAGTTTTTCTTCAAATTTTTTTTTCATTTCCTTAAATGTTTTCTTTTTCCTTTTTCGATTATCATCCTTATTCGATTTCCATTTCCTTATTCGATTTTCATTTCCTTATTCGGTTTTCTTTTCCTTATTCGGTTTCTTCTTCCTTTTTCAATATTCATTTCCTTTTTCGGTTTCTATTTCCTTATTCGGTTTCTATTTCCTTATTGGATTTTCATTTCCTTTTTCGATTTTCATTTCCTTATTCAATTTTCATTTCCTTATTCGGTTTCTTTTTCCTTTTTCATTATTCATTTCCTTTTTCGGTTTCTATTTCCTTATTCAGTTTCTATTTCCTAATCCTTATTCGATTTCCATTTCCTTATTCGATTTTCATTTCCTAATTCGGTTTCTTTTTCCTTTTTCAATATTCATTTCCTTTTTCGGTTTCTAGTTCCTTATTCGGTTTCTATTTCCTTATTGGATTTTCATTTCCTTATTCAATTTCCATTTCCTTATTCGGTTTCTTTTTCCTTATTCGGTTCCTTTTTCCTTATTCAGTTTCTTTTTCCTTTTTCAATATTCATTTCCTTTTTTGGTTTCTTTTTCCTTATTCAGTTTCTATTTCCTTTTTCGATTTTCATTTCCTTATTCGGTTTCCATTTCCTTTTTCGATATTCAAATTTTGAAAAATATTACAAGTCCAAACTGAATTTTTTTTTCCTTCAAAATTTTTTTTCCTCAAATTTTTTTTTCCTCAAAATTTTTTTTTTCACAAAATTTTTTTCCTCAAAATTTTTTTTTCCTCCAAATTTTTTTTCCTTAAAATTTTTTTTTCATCAAATTTTTTTCCCTCATAATTTTTTTTTCCTCAATTTTTTTTTCCTCAAATTTTTTTTTCCCTCAAAATATTTTTCTTCGAAAAGTATTTCTTCAAAAAATGTTTTCGTTTCCTTATTCGTTTTCTTTTTCCATTTTCGATTATCATTCCTTATTCGGTTTCTTTTTCCTTTTTCGATTTTCATTTCCTTATTCGGTTTCTATTTCCTTATTCAGTTTCCATTTCCTTTTTCGATATTCAAATTTTAAAAAAATATTACAATTCCAAACTGAATATTTTTTTCTTTCAAAATTTTTTTTCCTCAAATTTTTGTTCACAAGACTTTTTTTCGTTTCCTTATTCGTTTTCTTTTTCCTTTTTCGATTTTCATTTCCTTATTCGGTTTCAATTTGATTTTGAAGTGGCTGCTATTTTGATCGGCTGCTAATAGGCTTTAATTTGGTGTATAATATGAGCAGATGGGTTAAGGCAGTCCGTTCAATTATTCAAAATAAGCCATTTCTCAAAGTTCATGCGTATTTCGATATTTAAGTCCGTCGGTACTCTTCTACTAGAGGTTTCCCGATTTGCTACGTATCTGGTACGGTTGGTACGTAACTCAACGGTTGGTACGTAACTCAACGGTTGGTGCTGTTTTGGAGAAATCATTTAATGAATGAGGTCATTTCATTCATCATGATAACATCAAAAGAATTGAAATGCATATCAGGAAAAAAAAATAGCTTCACGTTTTATTTGATAACGATTTCAACGTTTCTAGAACACTTTGTTTATGATTCCCTATGAAATTATTTAGTGGTACATAAGAGAATGAATCAAACAGACCTTAAACGAACTGAGTTGACATGACTTTGATATTCTAAATATAGATTTGCGTTTGTGATTGGTATTGGTATTATTCTTTTGTTTCTTATCTATATTCGTTAACGTGTCAAATTTGTGTTAATTTCATTGTATAATTATTTCTTGCATGGTTTTGAAATTAGACATTAAATATTAAACAATAAATTTCAGTCGTTTCATCAAAAGATTTTGTTTTGATGATTGGAAACCTAAGATTTTGCATTGACTCATTGAGAAAAGGACACTCTTCTCATGTTTTTATTTTATCAACAACTTGAGACTTTTTTCTTGAAATGCATTCCAAATAAAAGTAACTGACAATTTATTGATAAATAAGACATATTTGCCTATTCTGTCGTCGATGAAAAACACCAATATAAAAAGGAAGATATGACATAATTGCCAATGAGACAACTCTCCACCACAGGCACTTGTCTGAGGCAAGTGCATGTGTTCTCCACATGAGACCAAATGACACAGAAATAAACAACTATAATAGATCACCGTACGGCCTTCAACATTGAACAAAGCCCATCCCGCATAGTCCGCTTTAAAAGTCTCCGAAATGTCAAGTGCTAACAAATTTCAAACAAGAAAACTGACGGCCTAATTTATGTACAAAATATGAACGAAAAACAAATATGTAACACAGCAACAAACGAGAACCACTGAATTAATTTACAGTTTCCTGACTTGGGATAGGCACATATACATACATAATGTGGCGGCGTTAAACATGTAACTTTGACAGTGGTGTAACAGTACAACATAAGAGCGAACTATAAAAATCAGTTGAAAAAGACTTAAGCCTGACTTAACTCAGATCATGAGATACAAATAGAAATACACCTTGCTAAAACACAGAGTGTACGTGGCCTGGTACATATCTGAGAGTTTTTCCAGTTATTAACAGCTAGTTCAAAGCCAAAAACAAATAATAAACGAAATCATGCATCCTAGACTAAATAATTAATCATCATAGAATTAAAAAGACTAGAATAATTATTAATTAAATTGTACTGACATTGTATTCTTTAAATATCTTATAAACGATCTTTTAATTGAAGCTTTCCTTCCACTTTTATTGGTAAAATATCGCATACGTGTGTATTACGATTTATTTTGAAAATGCTGAAAATATATTGATTGATTGATTGTTGGTTTCTCAACGTTCAGTGGCAAATATTTCATGAATATTCAGGACGAGAACAATTTAACAATAAATACAATAGGTAGGTCTCGTAATAATTGAGGCCATCCGGGATGATGATCAGGGAAATTTTGACTGCCACAGGAAGATGAGGGTATATTGGATAGGGACATGAATTTTGCCTTGCATCAGGTAACCTACGAACCTTTCAAAGAGTTGTTGTAAGGGTTCTTAACGTACAAAGAGCATGACTTTCTCTTAACACGAGGCATCGGACTTAATCTATCTTAAATATGTATTTGTTTCTAATAAAATGCATAGTTTCAGCTTTCGCGTATGCAGTACGCATGTGTTGTACTATGTTTAAGATGAAACTGACAATTGGTTAATTTAATAGACCTTTACAGTCCTTGTTTTACAGTTGTTAAACAACAACTAGAAGTTTTTAACGACCTTGACTGGCTATTAAAACATTTAATTGTTGCATTAGAATTGTGAATTTAAAAGACCTTCACAGTCCTTGTTACACATTTGTATAAAAGGTTTTGTATTTATGTTTATCATAATATACATTTTCAATAAGGCCGATTTTATATGTTAAAATAGCTCTTATTCTATCATGGTTTTGAAAGCCTACCCCAAAAAATTGCCAACTTATTCAATTTAAACTGTTGTATCTGTATAACAGGCGATTATTTGAAAAAAATATGGAAATATTTTATTTTTAGCTTGTTTATGTCTGTGCTATTTCAAGGGAAACAAATCTTAATCACAAACCGTTCGTTGCAACGGTTACTACTTGCAACGGTTGTTTGAAAGCATAATCGAGTACACACAATGTCGTTTGTTATGAACGTTGCGAAATATATTGATTATATACCTTTTGTTCCTCTCTTAATACGCTTTCGAATGAGGTATAAAGTTTATCTGTAAATACGGGCTGAAGGGTCACAGCAGTCCATTTAATTATTCAAAATATCCATTTCATTATTCAAAATTGGCTATTTCTTAATTTTCACGCGTGTTTTGGCATTTAGGTCCTCCGTAACCCCTCTAATGGTCATTGCCGCACATATTGTTTATTATCAGTGTATTTCTCTATCAATAAGCTTTTTATTGGTGTATAATTTTTATCGTAATTAGGAGCTGACGGGTTGCAGCAGTCCGTTCCATTATACAAAATAAGCTATTTCTCAATGTTCACGCGTATTTCGATATTAAGTCCGTCGGTACTCCTCTTATATGCGTTGCGGAACATATTGACTATATACCTTTTGCTCCTCTCTTAATAAGCTTACGAATGAGTTATAAGGTTTATCTATTATTCGGGGCTGAAGGGTAACAGCAGTCCATTCAATTATTCAAAATATCCATTTCATTATTCAAAATTGGCTATTCCTTAATTTTCACGCGTGTTTTGTCATTTAGGTCCTCCGTGACCCCTCTAATGGTCATTGCTGCACAATCAACTTGTTATATCTTTAATCAGAGGATGAAGAATAGCAAAGGTCCAGAGAAAATAAAAAAAGACAACGTAGAGTATTTTAATTTTGATATATATATATATATATATATATATATGTTTTGGTATTCAGGTTGTCCATACATGGAATTTCTTTTAAAAATAGTTAAGAAAAAGCCATAAGTTTATATCCTCCGAAACTAAATAAATAAATAAAGTTAAAGATTTACAGAGTGTTTTTTTTATAATAATTTGAATGATCGTTTGATAACACTAAAATGACGAATTTTAAAAATACGGAATTATAATTAGCTACAGTGTCAGTTATTTTTATTTCACTATTCACCGCTCCAACTTGAATAATGAAACCTAAACTATTTCATCATTCATTACTTAACATTGAATAGTGAATAGTGAACTAGTTCATTATTCATTATTGAATTTTGAATAATGAATAATGAATAATGGACGTATTTCAGCGCGGTAAAAATGACAAGTATGATGGATTTTTTTCTGTGCCCGGTAAAAAGACCACCTACATAATGTAGTGTTCTAGTACTTCCCAGATCTATGGACAAACCGACAGGCAGGACGGAACACTCTTAGTTAATCATATGTACATACCACCTAAAACTTCATTTTTGAGGGATTATATATATACATACAACCTCTAGTAACTTACCCTGTATTTCACTTTAAATGTGTCTCGTTTTATACTAATGTATAAGTGAAATAGTCGGGCAATCCATGACAGATTTTGCCAAGTAGCCTTTGCCAGCTGTTCATATTAAATTGTTCATATTGCCTCGCATATGTGTGTCTTCTATGCCACATACAACTGTGACGATAGCAAACAATTCTGCTCAAACCGGTGCTAGGGACTGTCTTTCAACTTTCATTGAAACGAGAATGATTTCTCTGTGTAAAAGATCTCAATGTATTTGTCAAGAGAACAGCAATAAAGACGCTGTTTCTTTACTGCAAATGTATTGTGTATATGTCTTGATTTTGATGTCGGGCAAACTTATGAAAGAAAACGGAAACACCAAAATCAGTATTTTTTTTTTAATTTGTTAAGGCACATAACCCTAGACTGGTATAAATGACGCCACCAAAATTCAAATGTGATCTGTATTTTGTTGTGATACGGATTGTGTATAAGTTTGTTAACATTTTGTTGAGGCAAACTCAAGATAAAAGAACAAAAACTAATTTCTTGACGTACGGACATACACACAGACAAAGCTGGAAAAACTTAATGCCCCCTCCACTATAAGTCATATTTCATTGAATAACCCGATGTTTTCATCACTTAGTAACGATAATTGCTATCTATATCCTATTCTTTTTTATTTATATAAAGTTCCGGAAAAAATTTCCCTAACCGATATTAATCAGAGTCTTTTAAATAACTAGAAGGAATTCCGATCTTTATATAGAAAATTATTGACCTGGCTACTGAGGTTGTCATTTGTCGCTTCTGTACAAGGAGTCAAAAACGGGGCATGTAATATCAAAATCGGGAATACCCTGGCATTTCATAATCTATCATGTATTGTTACGTAGGGACATTTGTTCTTACGAAACAGCTTATAAATGCACATCTTATACAGGGGCAGATCCAGCCATTTTAAAAAGGGAGCGGGTTCCAACTATATGTCCCTATTCAAATGCATTGATCGGCCGAAAAAGGGAGGTTCCAGCCCCCGGAACCCCCTTCTGGATCCGCCACTGTTACAACATTTTGATGTCTCATATAGACTTTACAGTTCGTTTTTCATTGTATACTAGAAAGATCTCATTTTTGTCTGAATTGGTGAACCCTTTTTTAACGATAAAGAGTAATAAGGAAATGAAAATTGAATAAGGAAATAGAAACTGAATAAAGAAATAGAAACCCAATAAGGAAATGGAAATCTAATATTATAACAATGAAATAAAAACCCAATAAGGAAATAGAATCCGAACAAGGAATGAAAATCGAATAAGGAAATGAAAATTGAATTAGGAAATAGAAACCGAATAAGGAAATGAAAATTGAATAAGGAAATAGACACCAAATAAGGAAATAGAAACCGAATAAGTTAAAAGTTACCGAATAAGGAAATGAAAATCGAATAAGGAAAAAGAAACCGAATAAGGAATGTTATTACATTGGTTGCAATGAATTACATTGATTTCCCAGTTAAATAAAAACCGATAATTTCACATGTGAAATAAACGTGGTTATTTCACTCTCTGACGTCATACAATAAGTACCGATTATCAGGTTATCTGCATGTTGATATCGTAAAATATCAGCTGCGAGACATAATATGAAGCTTTTTGTCGAGTGAGCGTAGCGAACGAGATCAACAAACCTTCATATAATGTCAAGCAGCTGATATTTTACAATATCAATATGCAGATAATCTGATAATCGATTTATCGGGCTATATTTGCGTGTTTCGGAAGTGTTTTCTTTGTTTCACCAGCACACAAAAGATGACTTGATAAGTTCGGGTCAAAGTTATTAACGTCGGTTCAAACATTATGACGTCGCTGATATGTCAGGGTCAAAGTTATTAAGGCCGGGTCAACGTATTTGACGTCACAAAGACATGATACGGAATAATATTATTAATTTGTATATTTTAACAAATTTGATTCGTTAAGGGATAGTCACATGTTAAACTATATTTTCGAAGGTAGAGAGAAAACGGCGGATAGCAAAAAGCATATTGTACGGCAAAAAGCATATTGCCTTTTTAGTATAATGAAAGATATGTATAAAGAGGTTTTGTACTCGGTAAAGATCTCGGAAGGTATCACTGATTTTTTTAATTCCTCAGTTGGGGTAAAACAAGGGTGTATTTTAAGCCCTACATTATTTTCTTTATATATTAATGATTTACCATCTATTTTTGACTCAACATGTGAACCACCCAAGTTAAATGATAATGATATATCATGTCTGTTATACGCTGATGATTTAGTCCTTATTTCTGAATCGGCTAATGGCTTACAAAAATGCCTTGACAAGCTTAGTTTATATTGCACTAGTTGGGATTTAACAGTAAATCTTGACAAAACCAAAGTTATGATTTTTAACAAATCAGGTAAAAAACTTACAAAAGACAAGTTTGTTTTTAGTGATAATATTTTGGAACACTGTACAGAATATAAATATTTGGGTATACTGTTTAAACCATCTGGTAGTTTTACAGAAGCAGTGAGACTTCTTTGTAAAAAAGCCTCAAAAGCTATATTTTGTATTAGAAAACTGTTATTTTCTGAAGATATCAATGTATTACCTCACTTAAAGCTTTTTGATGTTTGTGTTAAACCTATACTTCTTTACTGTAGTGAAGTTTGGTCTCTGTATATGATAAAAGATATTACAAATCTAGAGTCAAAATATTGGTCATTGGCTACCATCAAAGTCCAAATTAAATTTGCAAAAACTTTAATTGGAGTAAATAAATCAGCTGTCAATTTAGCAGTACTAGCTGAACTTGGTATGTATCCAGTTTTTATAGAAGCTTTAAAACTGTCAATTGGCTTCTGGTTGCATGTGATCAAATCTGATAACAATTGTTTACTAAAAGATGTATATTGTTCCAACCTGCAATTAACAATGGATTTGCTAAAAAGATTGAACAGTTACTTGCTACATTAAATTTTTCACATGTTTGGAAAAATCATGATACTATTTCAAAAAGGCGTTTATTATATGCAATTCATACCAAACTTAATGATAGATATCTTAATTATTGGAAAGAAAATATATTTTGTGATAATAAATCAGTACATGGTAATAAGCTGAGAACATATAGACAGCTTAAAGAAAATTATAAATTGGAAAACTATTTATTGTTAAATATAGACAGAAAAGTAATAGGGCATTTTTCTAAAATTCGTATTAGTAACAGTGTTCTTAGAATTGAACAAGGGCGTCACACAAAAACCCCTGTAGAAGAAAGAATTTGTCCTTTGTGCCTCTTAGAAGTTGAAGATGAATTTCATTTCACTTTAAAATGTACAAAACTAAATATAATTAGAGACCAACTGTTTTCCAAAATTAGTGAAATAGTTCCCTCTTTTTTAAATATGACTAATGAAGCAAGATTTAAATTTTTATATACGTGTGTTGAGACTGATATAATTAGAATTATTGTTAAATTTATAAGCGACATGTACATTTCTAGAAATGCTTTATTAAGCACTAAATAACTTTGTGGTACCACCTCCTCATATAATGTTTATGAAATTGCTATGATATATATATGTTTGTATTTTTGTGTATAACAAATTTGTATTGTCTTGGTATCAATCCTGTAATTTTGGATTTTAAACCAATAAAAATTACTTACTTACTTACTTACTTACTTACTTACTTATTGCCCGGTTATTTTTAGAAAATATAAAAACCGATAAACTTTGTGACGTCATGTATTGAATTTCAGGATATTGTTAAACGATCTTAACGTTTTGAAACATATGATATCTGTGATCGATTATTTGACGGAAAAAATCTTCAAATACTTAAGATGACAAACAAACAAAAAAAAAAGCAATTGAAATAACAACTATTATTCCATATTGATAAAACTTTAGTAGGTTTTTCTATATGAATGGGATTTTGAATAAATAAGCATATTCACCTGCGGAAAAAGGATATTCACCGCGCATAACGTCGCGTGCTTTTACCTGCACTATTTTGGTAAAAAAACGATTGATGTACAATTGGTTTTGGTTAATAATTGCCATTACATACATTTCTCTCGGAATATGGAATAAAACAATTACTGTCTTTTGTTTCGGTAAATATGTGGTTTAATTAAAACTACACATTTACCTCATCAAAAGACAGTAATTGTATAATATTTTGTATTGTTAAGGAGACAATATGATATCTATAAAATTCCAACAAAATCAAATGACGATTTTGATACAAATATGGTCGGAAATTAATAATATAACAAATATAGCCTTTGTATGAGGTCAATACAGGATATATCGACTCAAAGAAGTATATCGACCTCGGACTACGTTCTCAGTCAATATACTTCTTTCAGGTCAATATATCCTTGTATCGACCTCATACAAAGGCTATATTTGTATAATATTACTAAATTTAAACATAAATACAAATCTATGTACTTTTAACATTTATACCATCATATTTGTACTGTAATGCCATATCATAATTGTTTATTGTATTTTAAATTGTATATAATCTTTATTTATCTTTATTATTGATGCATTGTTTATTTTTAATGTAATTATTATTGTATTAAGAGAGCCTTATTGAAAACTGGTGTAATCCAAATAAGTTACTCTCTCTAAATAAAGATATTATTATTATTATTATTATTATTAATATTAAGAGCTGAATAGAGTGATATAGACAGTGGGACGACCGATAATAGGCGTTGTCAAGACGTCGATAACGTCGGATCAAAACAAATTGTGAATGCGTAGGAAAAACATATAGTTCCTTAAATTTCTAACATTAATTTCTTTAAAAAAAAGCCATTAGCCAATGTAATAAAAAGTATAACTAATCACCGTATTTGAATATCAAAAATACGACAACTTGTGACCGAACGCCGCTATGGATTAAACTCGTGCTGCGCACTCGTTTAATCCATGCGACGTTCGGTCACGCGTTGTCCTATTTTTGATATACAAATACGGCGATTAGTTATACTATAAATAATCGAAAAAGGAAAAAGAAAACGAATAAGGAAACGAAAAAAACTTTTTGAGGAAAAATATTTTGAGGAAAAAAAATTTTGAGGAAAAAAAAATTGAGGAAAAAAAATTTTGAGGAAAAAAAAAATTGAGGAAAAAAAAAATTGGAGGAAAAAAAATTTTGAGGAAAAAAAAATTTGAAGGAGAAAAAAAAAATCAGTTTGGAATTGTAAAATTTTCAAAATTTGAATATCGAAAAAGGAAATGGAAACTGAATAAGGAAATGAAAATCGAAAAAGGAAATAGAAACCGAAAAAGAAAATGAATATTGGAAAAGGAAAAAGAAACCGAATAAGGAAATGAAAATCGTATAAGGAAATGAAAATCGAATAAGGAAACGAAATTCCAATAATGAAATAGAAACCAAATAAGGAAATAGAAACCAAAAAAGGAAATAGAAACCGAATAAGGAAACAGAAACCGAAAAAGAAAACGAATATTGAAAAAGGAAAAAGAAACCGAATAAGGAAAAAGAAACAGAATAAGGAAAAAGAAACCGAATAAGAAAATGGAAATTGAATAAGGAAATAAAAATCCAATAAGGAAATAGAAACCGAATAAGGAACTAGAAACCGAAAAAGGAAATGAATATTGAAAAAGGAAGAAGAAACCGAATAAGGAAATGAAAATCGAATAAGGAAATGGAAATCGAATAAGGAAATGAAAATCCAATAAGGAAATAGAAACTGAATAAGGAAATAGAAACCGAATAAGGAAATGAATAAATCAAATAAGGAAACGAAAATCCAATTAGGAAATAGAAACCGAATAAGGAAATAGAAACCGAAAAAGGAAATGAATATTGAAAAAGGAAAAAGAAACCGAATAAGGAAATGAAAATCGAATAAGGAAATGGAAATCGAATAAGGAAATGAAAATCCAATAAGGAAATAGAAACTGAATAAGGAAATAGAAACTGAATAAGGAAATAGAAACCAAATAAGGAAATGAATATTGAAAAAGGAAAAAGAAACTGAATAAGGAAATGAAAATTGAATAAGGAAATGGAAATCGAATAAGGAAATGAAAATCCAATAAGGAAATAGAAACCGAATAAGGAACTAGAAACCGAAAAAGGAAATGAATATTGAAAAAGAAAAAAAAACGAATTAGGAAATGATAATCGAATAAGGAAATGGAAATCGAATAAGGAAATGAAAATCCAATAAGGAAATAGAAACTGAATAAGGAAATAGAAACCAAATAAGGAAATGAATATTGAAAAAACCGAATTAGGAAATGATAATCGAATAAGGAAATGAATATTGAAAAAGGAAAAAGAAACTGAATAAGGAAATGAAAATTGAATAAGGAAATGGAAATCGAATAAGGAAATGGAAATCGAATAAGGATGATAATCGAAAAAGGAAAAAGAAAACGAATAAGGAAATGAAAAAAAAATTTGAAGAAGTTTTTGAGAAAAAATATTTTGAGGAAAAAAAAAAAATTGAGGAAAAAAAATTTTGAGGAAAAAAAAATGATGAAAAAAAAATTTTGAGGAAAAAAAATTTTGAGGAAAAAAAAATTTTGAGGAAAAAAAAATTTGAGGAAAAAATTTTGAGGAAAAAAAATTTTGAGGAAAAAAAAAATTTGAAGGAAAAAAAAAAATTCAGTTTGGACTTGTAATATTTTTCAAAATTTGAATATCGAAAAAGGAAATGGAAACCGAATAAGGAAATGAAAATCGAAAAAGGAAATAGAAACCGAATAAGGAAATAGAAACCGAAATTGAAAAAAGAAAAAGACACTGAATAAGGAAAAAGAAACCGAATAAGGAAAAAGGAACCGAATAAGGAAATGGAAATTGAATAAGGAAATGAAAATCAAATAAGGAAATAGAAACCGAATAAGGAACTAGAAACCGAAAAAGGAAATGAATATTGAAAAAGGTAAAAGAAACCGAATTAGGAAATGATAATCGAATAAGGAAATAGAAACCGAATAAGGAAATAGAAACCGAAAAAGGAAATGAATATTGAAAAAGGAAAAAGAAACCGAATAAGGAAATGAAAATCGAATAAGGAAATGGAAATCGAAAAAGGAAATGAAAATCCAATAAGGAAATAGAAACTGAATAAGGAAATAAAAACCGAATAAGGAAATGAATAAATCAAATAAGGAAACGAAAATCCAATTAGGAAATAGAAACCGAATAAGGAAATAGAAACCGAAAAAGGAAATGAATATTGAAAAAGGAAAAAGAAACCGAATAAGGAAATGAAAATCGAATAAGGAAATGGAAATCCAATAAGGAAATGAAAATCCAATAAGGAAATAGAAATCAAATAAGGAAATGAATATTGAAAAAGGAAAAAGAAACCGAATAAGGAAATGAAAATCGAAAAAGGAAATAGAAACCGAATAAGGAAATAGAAACCGAAATTGAAAAAAGAAAAAGACACCGAATAAGGAAAAAGAAACCGAATAAGGAAAAAGAAACCGAATAAGGAAATGGAAATTGAATAAGGAAATGAAAATCCAATAAGGAAAAAGAAACCGAATAAGGAAAAAGAAACCGAATAAGGAAATGGAAATTGTATAAGGAAATGAAAATCCAATAAGGAAAAAGAAACCGAATAAGGAAAAAGAAACCGAATAAGGAAATGGAAATTGAATAAGGAAATGAAAATCCAATAAGGAAAAAGAAACCGAATAAGGAAAAAGAAACCGAATAAGGAAATGGAAATTGAATAAGGAAATGAAAATCCAATAAGGAAATAGAAACCGAATAAGGAACAAGAAACCGAAAAAGGAAATGAATATTGAAAAAGGAAAAAGAAACCGAATTAGGAAATGATAATCGAATAAGGAAATAGAAACCAAATAAGGAAATAGAAACCGAAAAAGGAAATGAATATTGAAAAAGGAAAAAGAAACCGAATAAGGAAATGAAAATCGAATGAGGAAATGGAAATCGAATAAGGAAATGAAAATCCAATAAGGAAATAGAAACTGAATAAGGAAATAGAAACCGAATAAGGAAATGAATAAATCAAATAAGGAAACGAAAATCCAATTAGGAAATAGAAACCGAATAAGGAAATAGAAACCGAAAAAGGAAATGAATATTGAAAAAGGAAAAAGAAACCGAATAAGGAAATGAAAATCGAATAAGGAAATGGAAATCGAATAAGGAAATGAAAATCCAATAAGGAAATAGAAACTGAATAAGGAAATAGAAACCAAATAAGGAAATGAATATTGAAAAAGGAAAAAGAAACTGAATAAGGAAATGAAAATTGAATAAGGAAATGGAAATCGAATAAGGAAATGAAAATACAATAAGGAAATAGAAACCGAATAAGGAACTAGAAACCGAAAAAGGAAATGAATATTGAAAAAGAAAAAAGAAACGAATTAGGAAATGATAATCGAATAAGGAAATGAATATTGAAAAAGGAAAAAGAAGCTGAATAAGGAAATGAAAATTGAATAAGGAAATGGAAATCGAATAAGGAAATGAAAATCCAATAAGGAAATAGAAACCGAATAAGGAAATAGAAACCGAAAAAGGAAAGTATATTGAAAAAGGAAGAAGAAACCGAATAAGGAAAAGAAAATCGAATAAGGAAATGAAAATCGAATAAGGAAATGGAAATCAAATAAGGATGATAATCGAAAAAGGAAAAAGAAAACGAATAAGGAAATGACAAAAAAATTTGAAGAAAAACTTTTTGAGGAAAAATATTTTGAGGAAAAAAAAAATTTGAGGAACAAAATTTTGAGGAAAAAAAATTGAGGAAAAAAAAATTGAGGAAAAAAAATTTTGAGGAAAAAAAAATTTTGAGGAAAAAAAAATTTGAGGAAAAAAAATTTTGAGGAAATTTTTTTTTTGAGGAAAACAAATTTTGAAGGAAAAAAAAAATTCAGTTTGGACTTGTAATATTTTTCAAAATTTGAATATCGAAAAAGGAAAAAGGAAAAAGGAACCAACTTGTGTCTGGTCCTTTACAAAGCTTTATATATGAGCAATTGACATCAGTTTCAAATTATTTTGAACGAGAATGTCTCAATATATCTCAAAAGGATGACCTAGCAAAACAGACGGATCTGGTTTTTTGCCACACATTCAAATTGTCTCTTCTTTAGGAGGATGTGCTATCCCATATTCATTTGTTCTAAATCGTCAAAAGAAATCTTTCAAACGACAGGAAATCTTGAGGTTTCGACTTGATCTGGATATGTTTCTATTAACCAAGAAACTAAGTTCATGAACAATAATAGTATTGTTTGACTTGCGAGGTGCAATATGAACTTCCTTGTTAATTTCTCACCATTATTATTTGTTGAATCATATTAAGAATCAATTTATTTTCAATCACTGTGGGGTTTTGTGATTATTTTTTTTTAAAGAAATTAAGGATTTCCCGTATTTAATAAAAAAATAAATAAAAATAAGCTGATCTCGAAGTCCCAAAGGAGTAGGTCCGGTAAGACCTCTTTTTGGCCCCAAAATATAGCGGTTTTACAAAATTGTTAAAATGTAAACTTTTACTTAGTTATTGGATAGCAAAATGGTTCTGCTACATAAATATGGGCTGTTTTTGACACTACAATGTACATATATTGGGTACTAGCACCATGAAGTCGTGCTAAATTACTGAAATCTTCACAATTCCATCATTTTAGTTAAATTTTAGACGGTTTCCGGGTAAAACGAAAGTGGCCGCATTCGTGTTCATCCAAAATATTGAAATGGAAATTGTATTTGATGATAATACATAACATATGTAAAGATTGAGGATGAACACAGATGCGGCCACTTCCGTTTTTGACAAAAACCATCTAAAAAGTGACATTTTTTCGGATATTTGGTAGATTTTCCATATTTGAGCTTGAATCGGATCGTTTTTAATGACTTAATAAGTAAAAATCTTGCACATAAATTAATTGAATCATATGAAATAGACACTTAAGTGTTTAAAAAGTGGTCAAAATCTTTCGTCAGATGAAACTGAAATTTGAGGCCAAAAACGGTCCTTACCGGACCTACTCCTTTGTTTTTTCGGTAAGTTATCTAACATTTCTAGTTCATAATAATTCTCAAAAGACAGATGTAACGTTATCGATATTAAGATTTACATGTTGTTAGAATCTGGAGCGAGTGGATCCGTTAAAATTGCAATGATGACTTACATTATATAATGTGTTAAAGGCCAATAAAAGTGGTGTTTCTACTCCGTGTGATTTTCAAAATTCATGAAGGACTGGTGCAATAAAAAGGTGCATACTTTGACCTTTTTTTTTTTTTTTTTACCAAAAGGAGTTTAATATTTATGCCATAAAAGCAAGATTTGTATAAAAAAGTTGTAAAATTACATAACGTTAACGATACAAAATCAGTATAGAAATATGTATATATATCTATTCAAAATACGTTATTCGGTACGTGAGAGCAAGCATAGAAAAAAAAAAACCAAACAACAAAACAAATAAAATAAAAAAAGAAATATATACTACTACGTTATAATCATATTATATATTTACAGTATTTGTTTGCTCTGGGTATTCTAATTATTATACCGATCACTACAGTTGTTTTATATACTGCAGATCGAAACACCGTACGTATATCTATAAAGTTTTTAATAGTGTTTAATTGGTTTATATAAAACCTACAAAAGTACGCATTGAGGAAATAAAACAATATATATTCATAGATACCACCAAGATTGAAATTGTGTGCGTCTGAAACGCGTTCTACAAAAGACTTATCAGTGACGCACTATTCTTAAATGGCAATTGACAATGGTAGTCTTTCTGTACAGAAGAAAGTCCTTAGTATTATGAAAAAAACAACTTTTTTAAGAATTTATTTTATAATCAAGACCACAACATTAAAACTAGTAGTTTATGTCAACAAATCAGTGCTGGCCGGTCATACCCCTGAGGGGAAAACTCCACCACAAGGGGCATTAACCAAGCGGTTATCAAAAAAAACCCAAAATAAATACGAGAATTGAAATTTGAACGCCTGATCACGTGTTTTGTATACAAACGATTCAATGGCTATGAAATGGATTATTTAATAAAAATAAAAACTAGACACCTATTAAATAAACAAACTACGGAGTAATTTAATTACACAGTTCTCTACAATAAGGATAACGTGATCACATGACAAAATAGTAGATGTTTTCATTATCTGACTTTTGTTCTTTCTCTCTTAGATATTTGGAACTGAAAAAAAAAACTCACTCAATTTTGCCCCAATTTGCTCAAACTGTTGTAACGCACATCAATATTAGTTGAACAAGTACACATTTCCCCTCTTAATATTAACTGTAATAATAGAATTACCTTTTGTGAACACCAACATAAATTGGATAGAACAGAAAACTATATAAATGTTTTTCGAAAATATTTATATATATGAGTAATTCGATTATCATTTGTTTTCTTTGATCTAAATTTATATGGTCTACAACGTACCTCGCTTTACTTTCAGGCAAATAATCTTATTTATCCACACTTTTTCAAAAGTTTAGATAAATCCTATGGAGGATTTAAGTACCGTGATTCGGTCAGCATTGGATGGAACCTTGTCATGCAACAGGTATAGTTACGTCAGAAATTTTTCAGTTTCGGTGTGATGTAATACATAATTAAGTTAATGTGTCTATAATCATTTTGTGGTAATAATATCAGAATATATTTACAACGCCAAAAAATTAAAACCTTTACGCATTATCGGACGCTTCTTCCGTTCCGTCAAAGTTTATTTTAGTAACGATCAAAAACCGCATGTATATTAATAAATATGCTTGCCTTGGAAGTTGTAAGGTGATTATCTGATGACCAGATTATCAAAAAAACACAGTTCATAGTCAACACAATGCATGAAGAGTCTTTGATAAAAAAAAAACAGAAAAAAACACACTTTATACCTTCACAAAACGCGTGTAACTGATGTATCTTTTATCGGTACATCTAAGTCGAAACATATTCGGATATATTTTAAACTAATAGGGATAAACATAATATTACAAAGCCGGTTTAAGCGGTTGAAGCCGTACGGTGACCTATAGTTGTTAATGTCTGTGTCATTTTGGTCTCATGTGGACATTTGTCTCATTGGCATTCAGACCACATCTTCTTTCTTATATAAGATAATATTGTTACGATAGATTTATGAATTTATTGTCATATTCGAACCTATCATGTAATGCTATGTCAAAGCATTTTTAATGTCTTCTGCCATGAGCGCGCTGATAATGGGCAATACAAATATATTAAAAAAATGAAAAAAGAAAGAAAACACACAGCTATTGTTAGTTAACTTTTACATGTTCGTCCTTTTTACTGAAACCACTAGCCAATTTGATCAGATGTATGAACTGTCTATTGCTAACAACTTACATTTTGTTCAGAACGATTTGAAATATGACTCGAGAGGCGAATATAATTTGCAATTATTTCAATTTTTGTTTCTTTCTAAAACTACGATGCGAAATGTCCTGAAATCTCCAATTTTCCACAAAACTCATTCAATGCCGATAGGTTACATTGATAGAATAAGCGCAAATTGCTCCCAATTATACTACTTTTTAGAAACTATTTGGATTAGTTTTGGTCTGAAAATTCTACAACGAAACGGCTTTTAGTTCTGACTGAATAGAAAACGTGGCCGTAAGAATCAAACTTTTATTCTGGTTGGTTCAAAATTCCAGATATATCTAAGCTAACAAAGAACAAAACCATGTGGCCATGGGGGAAGATACCATTTTCTAAGCGCAAGATGATCTAATGAATCAATTTTTACTAACACAGAACTGTTAAGTTAATTGGCTGATATAAGTCTCAACACGTTCAAATTGATTTTGTAGAAATAAAACCTTCTTGTTTAGTAATTTCATTATAAAGGATTTTTTTTGCCACTCATCAATTCGTACCTGACTAGTACTTTTAAGAAGACATTAAATTGTTTTTTTTCAAATTTTCACCAAACAGAAAGAATCAAGACTTCATCGAATGTAATGAGCATTGTTTGATATTTCAGTTCAACTGTTGTGGTATATATGGATACACAGATTTCATGTTGTCTCATTCTTTTCATGAGAAATGGAGAGAACCGCTCCACTCTGTTATCAAGGAGTTTACGATGAACTTTTCTATAGCCTGCTGTAATAAAATCGAAATTAATTACTGGTTTCAGGGACCGTGTAGATCAAAGGATTATATTCATAAGAGGGTCAGTATGGTAATAGTATATTCAGGCTTACACAAAAAGGTTCAATGTCAGGTTATTATTTAGAAGGTTACTTTGCTAATATAGAGGGACGAAAGATACCAGAGGGGGAGTCAAACTCATAGATAGAAAATAAACTGACAACGCCATGGCTAAAACAAAAAGACAAACAGACACATAATAGTACAGAAGACGCACAAAAAAAACCTAAAGACTAAGCAACACGAACCCCACCAACAACTTGTGATGGTCTCAGGTGCTCCTGAAGGGTAAGAAGATTCTACTCCACATTATGCACCAGTCGTGTTGCTTAGGTTATTACAAATCCGGTAAATAGTCTAATTCGGTAGGTCACATTCGTGAAAAGGGAAAGGGTATTGTAGTTACGACATAAGGGACATATCCGATATGATCTGTAAAACGGTTATTCCATAACGGTCAACAAACTCGTGATGGCGTCCGTAAAATTTACGAAGGGATGATTTCAACTTCACCATTTGGAATTCTTGGTTTAATAGCTTCCTTGTGAGTAGCAAGTAATAAGATTGAACATTAGTTCCTTATTCTATCTTTTTTCTATATAGGTTGTGCAATACATAAAAGAAGCACAAACATTGAAATTCATCAAACATTTTCTCAAAAATATTTTATAAACAGCCATTTAAACACTTATCAATACATCTGACTCGAGAGAAGCTACAACTATAAAAAAAGACGTCATTCATTTTTCCTAAGTTCAGAACGTATGTAATTATGGCGATGTTAAATTTTTAGATAAGATACGAATAGTT
This sequence comes from Mytilus edulis, assembly GCF_963676685.1. NCBI lineage: Eukaryota > Metazoa > Mollusca > Bivalvia > Mytilida > Mytilidae > Mytilus > Mytilus edulis. Next base: position 90,858,667 of record NC_092348.1, read on the forward strand.
TGTTTTTACAGTTTATAAATGTTAATATTACTTTCTATTTAAGGAGGCCCGAGGGTACAAAAATTTCAGGAAAAATTTTATTTATCACTTTTACAGTTGTTACTTTTGTCATATGGTATAAAAATCAACCAAAATGCCATTTTTTAGCATAGAAAATGAAATATCTTTTTTAACTCATCGGTGACCTTTATTTTTTGTTATTTTTTTTGATTAAGCTGTACTTAAACTAAACTATTGTAAAATTTAAGCGATTTCTGTAATTTATTTATTTTTTTTATTTCGATATAACCTCTATTTCTCCTATAAGTTAAAAAAAATAATACCTTTACAAAAATGTATGCTTCTTTCGAAGACAGAACTTCTGCAAGAAACAATAATATTTTTGATACGAACAGATACTGTCTTACAAAAGGACACGTGTCTCAACTTGACATCTCTTCTTATTTAATTAGACTGTAGAATTCAAGGTAGCAGTTTTTATACCCTTGTTTGCTTCAACAATAACTTTAAGCCATGTCAAATAATTGCATAACTAAATTCACTGAATGATGAATTTGGTGCTTAAACACTTGGTTGATGGATAAATAGATTGCTATTTGCTTAACGACCGATGATGTACGTTTATAATTCCCACACAACCAACATGTAGCCTCTTTTGAACACGAGTATTTCTACCAAATGTATTTTTATATAACAGATAGGTACGTTTGTATTACTAAGGAAACTGCTTAAGTTTCCTCTATCTCAGAAACACTACAGAGTTCTATTTCTTGATCAATTCATATTTACAAAAAAACAATTAGGGTACCAAAGTAATAAACTCATTGACCTATGGGAAAGACTTAAATACATCGAACAAAAGACTTAAATACATCAAACGAATGGAAACAACTGCTATATTCTTGACTTTGTATCGGCATTTCCTCATGTAGAAATTATTGGATAAAACCAGGTTTAATAGTTAGCGAAACCTCACACTTGTATGACATTCGCAAAAAATATATCTTTTTAAATTACAGGGTTGCATAGAAGCGTTCTGGGACGAGGCAGACAAATACAAATCTCTTGTCGTTACTCTTGTGACGATCAGCTGTCTGATTCAGGTAATTGTCTATATGTTAAGTTTTTGGTGATATACATTTGACGTGGCTCTGTACTTATGCATCCCGTCATTGTGTTGTTTGTATTATTTTTCATTTTCAAATATGTGCTTTGTTTGTGTGACTTTTTATGTATCTTTAATACATATGACGTGTCTCTGTACTTTCAACATCCCGCCATTGTGTTATTGTTTTATTATAATTTTCCCAAACTTTGAACGACAAAATTATTGTATATCTCTAACTGTGTGACGTTTACATTTTGACGACAAACACGCGATTCTACGACAGAGTTAATGTTAAAATTACGATTCGGTCCCAGTTTTTAAAATATCACGATCCTTTCTGAGTTGATTTGGCATACATAAATAAAATACAAAAATAAGTAAGCAATGCACGAGATTGTTAAATGTGCTTCTTTGTTAAATATTTGTTTTTGTTGTGATTAAGTATATGACATGGCGTTGACTGCTGAACCCCTATTTTGACATTTTGACCTATTATGTTTGTTTTATTCACGCATCATTGTCAACATAATGGAATTTGATGCGACTGTCATACAAGTGAGAGTTTAAGCGCTATCAAACCAGGTTGAATCCACAATTTTCTACCTTACAACATGTCTGCACCAAGTCGAGAATATGACAGTTGTTGTCCAATCGTTTGATGTGTTTGGGTTTTTGATTATGCCATTTGATTATGGACTTTCCGTTTTGAATTTTCCTCGGAGTTCAGTATTTTTGTGATTTAACTTTTTAAACCCTACCAGTATCTGGTTTTATATTTGATTTGTATGAATTGTTTATATATTCTTGTTGATTGTAAAAAAATATATATAATAATATGTGGTGTTTATATAAAAAGTTAAAATTATTTGACTGACAAAGCAAAATGATGTTTTTTTCAAATATTCATCAAAAGGTTACAGTTGTATGAATGTTAAATTTATTATGTCTCAAATGAACCAAATAAACGAAAAGTAAGGAATATGTCAGATTCGATTGACCAACATAAAACCTGGTGAAAGTAAATATAAGATAATTTTGATTTGATACCCTATTTGTGATTGTTTTTATTTACAACTAAGTATTTTTGGAAACAACTTGATTGATTTATTGTGAAATATCTGTTGTTGAAGACTGCAAGATGACGCCTTTTATTCTTTCAGCTTGTTCAGATCATAGTAATTTGTTACAGCAGAAAGGCCGAATCAAACAAAGTAAACACGATAAAGGTAGAGACAAGTGCTGGAAATTGAGGAGATAACCATGTATATAAGGAGAAATAGATAAATAATATTAAGTTCAATTGGACATGGAATATTTAGGAATACATATGATAGTTTTTAAATAATATTTATCCATCTAGAGGCGAACGATAACTTATCGACTCAAAAATGATTTATAGACATAGAATTGTAATTGAAATGAGATAAAGTACAATAAATGAATATAAGCTTCTTCTAACTGTCTATTTTTTACATGCATGATGATCAACCCCTAATTATAGATAATGATATCAGCTTTCAATGTGGACTAAGGCAATTTGATCAGGCAAAGCGATACATTGGCACCTATGTCGTCAACAACAACTTCATTGCATTTAAGGTTTACGTAACATCACACAAAAAAGGAGGTCATTTTGAGTTTTTAGGATTGAAGATAAACAAGTCGCGACAACCTTTATTTATAATTCAAGTATATTATTAAACAAACGAGTATTGGTCGGAGACTTAGTTTCTACTTTTTTAATCTATTATAAATATTTTGACTATAACAAATGAAACTAAGGTTTCTCGATTTCGTTTGGAAACATAACAAAAGAGAGTTCAAAGATGTCAAAGCAATATACAATCTGCCGATTCGAAAACACGCTGCAAATGCATGGCAGAAACATTAACGATCAAGAGTTATGTTTCCAAACGAAATCGAGAAACCTTAGTTTCATTTGTTATAGTCAAAATATTTATAACAGATTAAAAAAGTAGAAACTAAGTCTTCGACCAATACTCGTTTGTTTAATAATATACTTGAATTATAAATAAAGGTTGTACACCAAAAAATCAACACAGAAAACAAAAGAATGAGGAACGCAAACCCCAAAAAGTGGTGATAAATCTCTTTAAGTAGGTCACAATCGTAACAGTCAACAAATTCGTGATGGCATCCATAAAAGTTTCGAAAATATGATTTCAAGGTAACTTTTTTGGAAATCTTTGGTTAATATCATTGTCATCGACTCAGTGGCGGTGGTTGTAAATAAACTCATCATAGATACCAGGATTAAATTTTGTATTTACGACAGACGCGCGTTTCGTACTGTAAACAACAACTCTCCATCAAGGAAATTATAATAGGAATACAAGCTCTGGAATGGCGTAGCTAATAGGTGACATATACTCCAAAGTCAGGTGCTGCTTTAATACTAATTGAGGTTATATGTCAGGGTTTCCAAGTAAATTCTTTATACCTAATTCTTTATCAAGCAATTTATGTATTGTCTACCTCTTTATTTCTGTGTATTGCCCATTACCTCGACTGAATCCATAAATATTTGGAATTTGTGTTTCTAACTTATCGGTCTAGGATCATGATAATTCCATTTTTTGGATTGCACATTTCGCAGATACGCGATGTCAGGTCAACAGTTTAAAAGTGGGAAGCCGGATTTTTTATGAACAGGGAACTAGGTAGGTTCAATTATGAGATTTAGTTTTAGATTTAGGATCATATAACGTTCCCGATAAATATTTAAAAAAAAAAAGACGATGTGGTATGATTGCAAATTAGACAACTCTCCACAAGAGACCAAATGACACAGAAGTAAACAACTATAGTTCATCGTACGGTCTTCAACAATGGGCAAAACCCATACCGCATAGTCAGCTATGAAAAGCCCCGATGTGACAATGTAAAATGATTCAAACGAGAAAAATAACGGACTAATTTATGAACATAAAATGAAAGAAAAACAAATAAGTAACACACAAACAAACGAAAACTACTGAACTGTATACAACTCACAAAACAAATCATGCATCTAAGATTAAATCATCAGTCCGTACTCATCCAACATCCAACGGACTAAGTGTAAATTCGTCATAAAAACGAGAGAAACACATGATCTTGTGCAATGCCAAGAACAAGTATCAACAGGTTGTAGGTCAATGATTGTGTATATACTATCGATATTAAGTTTGTTTTTAATTTACTGTTAAAAAAAACAATATTCAATGATCGTATTACAGTGTTGAATTGGTAACCTTTTAGAACGAGTTTATTTAAAGGAGCAATAAATTTACCAGGAACACTTCTATTTTCTGGGTACGGTTAACAATATTTCCGTAAGAATGAGGATGAAATAAGTTTTCTACAGGTACAAATAAACTTCAACCCCAAATCTTTATATCTATGAAAAAAATTAGTAAAGGTTTTAAGTAATTTGTGGTAATGAAATATCTGGATTAATTATTTACCAGTAATACATAGATTACGTTCGTTGAAATAAAAAACGTCACAACAGACACGAGCATAGCGAATGAGCGGTGAAATATAAACACCGTATGATGGTGCCAAAGGAACATTACCATCTTAAAATGGAAAATTTACAACAGGGAACAAAAAATCGTCCCTTCTGTCGTAAATGTGAGTGTGAAGTTACCGTTTAAAAACGAAATATCTAAATCTAGGTTAGGGCAGTTATTATCGTTTAAATTATATTTATTTAAAGTAAGTTCCTTAGGGTAAATTTCAGCAGTATATTGAAAAAATGTTTGATTATCTAATGGAAAAATATCATCAAGATAACGGTAAGTGTTGTTGAATTTATCAATTAAATGTAATTTCGAAGGGTCTTTATCGATTTCTCACTTTCATATTTCTTATTAGATGTTTGGGTTAAAGCATATTTGGTTGATTGTTGGTTATTGAACGTCCAGCAGCAATTATTTCATACAAGTTCAAAAGTCATCAATCAATTGAGAGAAAACAAACTGAACATGAGGGAAACACAACAACTCTAAGAGGAAACCAACGGAATAACAGAAAAACTGAAGTACAACAAAACCAAACGCTTACACATATATATAAACGGACTATTTGATAATAGTTATCAAAAGTACCAGGATTATAATTCTGATAATGATGATAATATCTGCCATATTCCTGACTTGGTATATGACATTTTAAGAACAAATTGGGAATTGAACCTGGTATTTTGACTAGCCAAATCTCTCGCTATGTGACAGGAATACAGTACAAACAAACATAAGAACACTATGCACAGTGAAATTCACAAATAAATAATTTGATACTAGTACATTGAAAAAACGAACATCTTTCATTAACGAGAGCACAGGAAAACACAAACAGTGACGTATTTTTGTGAATTATATAAACTTGAAATTCATACAATTATAAGGAACGAGATCCAAAAAAATACAATTATTTTCACAAAGCTAGTCAAAACAATTACCTTGAATATGACGGCATTGAAATGCTAATTTGCATTAATGCTTTGACGACGTTATAATTATTTTTGACTAATATTATGCTTTATCCAAAGATTTGGAAATTAATTCGACTATACTGACAAATAAGACATATGTGAAAATCGAAAATAAAGAATTCAAAACATAAAATGTCATGTACCAAGTCAGGAATATGGCAGTTTTTATCAAATAGTTTGATCCTATGTGTGTTGGTGTACGTTTTTTGTTGCTCTTCATTATTCCTGTTGTTCCATTGTTTCCCTCATATGGTTGCGGTGTTTCCCTCGATGTATGTTTGTAACCCGGATTTGTTTTCTCTCAATCAATTTATGACTTTTGAACACCGATATAATACAGTTGCCTTTATATATAACGCATTATTCAACCGAAGCCACAAAATAAACATCAGAACTATACAGTCTAAATACCGCGACAAATTACATAGACATGTAAGATACTTAAGATATATGAGTCTATGGTTTATCCCAATTAATATTGAAAAAATTACTGAACTAAAAATTTGTTCAATTCCCGTTTGCTTTGAATTTGAAACCAGAGTATGGTTTCTATTTATATATATTCCCCATTTCCATTATCAATTTTATGTCATAATAAAAAAAACCATACAAACAAATTATGAAACTTGTTTATGATTTATGGACTCTTTGTTCAAACATTTAACTCAAAAAAATTCTTCAAAACACCAAGTTCATCCTGTTATGTTGTAAATACGCATACAAATATATGTAAAAGAACATTTATCTTTTATTCACCAAAATTGTTTTTCACTTTAAGTGTGGACTGATTGTAAGGTAATAACTTCCATTTAGTCAGGGATATTTCATATCTCTTAGTCTATATCAAAAAGGATCAGAGCAGAAAAACGTGCATTTGCAATGAGCTTTATAGGAACAAATATATCGAACTGTCTCCGAAAATATCATATATTTATATTGTTTTCAATAAATGTTTTCAAACTGGTTTTTTCTTCACATTGTTACTTTCACCACTTTTTCTCTTAAGTGTTAGAGATAGCTGTATAAAAAATATATAAGTCTATACACCAGGTTTATCTGAAACCATTAATATCCATTCCTATCATATATAACTTTTTCTTTGCATTAAAAGATGAAGACAAACATCTTGTCATTGGTATTCATTAAAAGTATATGAACCATGCAAACATCTTGTACCAATATATGTTTGCTCGTATCATATCTTATTTTACTAATATGAATGACAATTACTCAAAACGTGACCGTTTAAATTGTTCATTCATTAAAAACAGTTTTATTTTGCAGTTTTGTAGATGCAATGATTTTCAAACTGAAATGAAATTTGTTATTTCAATATAATGAAATTTTACGCAGCTATCATACAAGTGAAAGGTTTAACCCGCTATACAACCATATTTAATCCACAATTTCCTGTACTGTACCAAAGCAAGAATATAACGCTTGTGTTCCATTCATTTGAAGTGTTTGAACTTTAAATTTGATTATTCCATTTGTAGAGGGAGTTTCCGTTTTGAATTTTCCTTCGAGTTCCGTATTATTTTTCTTTCTTTCTTTAAAGCTTTTTACCCAATAGATTTATTTAGATAGGAAATTATTTTGCAACCCTATTACTATACTTAATGTATACAGTATGCTAAAATTTTATTAAGCCTGTGATCGAATGAAACGTGATGCTACCACTGATTAAACACATAATAAATTATATGTTGTTCAATATATTTGTTCTGGAATACCGTGTTTGGTTAAATGACCAGTCTCTTTTTCTGAAAACAACATTTAATGACATTTTATCGAAGTTAAAAAGTTTTACATTTAAATCCAAATTTGGGTATGTATTTTATGGAATTGAAATCATTAACAGATGATTCGGGAAATGCGGAACAAAGAAGGATAATCCAACGTTTCTTCGGACGAATAAAATTCATAATGATTCGTTTTCAATTTCATGCACCGGGTCGATACCTCTGAGGTTAGGCTATCAGTCCCCGAAGGTATCATCAGCTCAGAAGTCAGTACTTCGGTACACACATGATTTATAACATATTTTACGTATACATCCCGTCATGTGAAATTGTTCTATGATAATTTCTGTATTCTTTCCTTTCATTTTTGCTAATGTCTTTGTTGTGTTTCTTTGGTACATATGACGTACATCTGTACATCCAGTCATTATTTTATTGTGCAATTGTAAAAAAATATTTTATTCTTGTCTCATGTTTGCTAATGAGCTTTGTCTATATGCCTTCTTGTGCTTATTTGTAACATTTTTTTTTATATATAGTGATTTAGATTATAATACAATGCTAACTGCTATATCCCTATTTTTTAAAACCTTTTTACCTATACTGTCTGTTGTTTTTTTCGCACATCGTTGTCAATATATTGAAATTTGATGCGACTGTCATATAATTGAGAGCCTTAGCCAGCCTTAAAACCAGGTTTAATCTACCATTGTCTACACAGGAAAATGTCTGTACAAAATATGGCAGTTGTTATCCATTCGCTTGATGTGTTTGAGTTTTTGATTTTGCCATTTGATTAGGGACTTTCCGTTTTGAATTTCCTCGGAGTTCAGTATTTTTGTGATTTTTACCTTTTTTTCTAAGAATGCCCTTCGATAATCTTTTAAAAAAGAAAGAAAATAAGGTTTTAATTTCATCAGGCAAAGTTGATCATTAGACAAATTTAGGTCCTTTTTCATTAAATATTTCTTCAACAGTTGAGATTTTTATACTTTCTTGGCTTACAAGCGTTCCTGATGAAGGTTCATCTATGTGTATGGCTTTCAATATTTTATTACACAAAAGTTAGTTTCTGTTCCCCATTCTTATTGATAAATTGTTATACTGTACATATTCGAAATCTACGTGTAGCGATATCATTCTGTATTATCATTTTACATAACAATTGTTAAATTGAAATTGATACTTCGAATGTGTCTTAAAATATTTCTATTTAATGCATTGCATTCATAGTTTACTTAATTTCGGTATCTCTTCTATTTATGATATGTTCATTTTGAAACCAAACTTATTTTCTATAGATATAAATTTATAGATAGATATTTTTATTTTAAAGTACATGAAATACAATAGATTACAATTTTGAACATATGCAGTCAAAAAACATGTATATTTATACCAACCAGCCCTTAAGAGCTTATGATACACTGTCATTAAACATATATATATATATTGTTTCACAAATTGTTTAATTTAAGGCTTGTTGCTTTCAAATTCTAACCACAGAACAGAGGCGGAAGACTCCAAATGAGATATTCAAATTCATAAGTCGAAGACAAAGTGACAACCAACGTAACGTCAGTCGACAAAATACGTCATATAAAAACTAAAGACTGAGCAATACGAACCCGAATAAATGCTAGCAATTGAGATGATATAGAATCATATTCAAAACAGTGTAGCTGTCGCCATTGATTGACGACCTAAATTATCCCATTGACTGGTACAGATTAGGTGAACGTTTGTCTTTAACCAGTCAGGATTCTGCTTCGTCAAAATTATCTCCCCATTATGCCAGTTCATTTTCACAATCGTAGAAATAGAAGCCATTGTAGGGTTGACGCTCTGCCAATTTTGCTTTTGGAAACCGATAAATTTATCCACATTGCACCATTACGATCCTTATACATGTCAGTTGTATTTCAAAAGACAAATGTATCAACTAGCTAATGAGCATCAGTTAATGATCTTGTCTGCATTGATTCAACTTAAAACTCAGGGGCGGATCCAGTCATTTAAAAAAGGGGGTGTTCCCAACACAGGACAAAAAAAGGGGGGGTCCAGCTATAATTATGTTCCCATTCAAATGCATTGATCGTCCAAAAAACCCCCCCCTGGATCCGCCAATGAAACTGTTGTCTGATCTGTTGTCAGGTGGAATTTTCTAAAATTCATAAACATTTAAAAAAATTCTAATTAAATATTTCGTGGAAGGGCAGACTAGATTTTTTTTTAGAGGTTGAAGACTATAAACCCTAGTTATCACACACAAAAAATTATAATTTTTCGAAGATATGCATTTTCATCATCCAACTTGAAAGACTGTCGTCAAGTACTTTTAGTAAAAACAAAGCTATTCGAACACACCTACTCTGTTTTTGTGATTCATTAGATAGGTATTTCACTTAACCCATATATTTCATCTTTTAGTACTGTGACTGTTTTATGTTATAAAGTCAACCTATAGATATATAAAAATGATAGAATCTGAAGCGAGACGATGTATAAAATATTGTTGCTTTGTGCGATATCAAGACAAAATATTCATCTCAAACACGCCTTAACATAAAAAGGAACACTCGATTTTCTCTTTTCGATACAATTGATACCCATTTTTTGGAATTTTTTCGTGAGTAACATAATGGAAGGGCAGACAAGAAAATTACTGAAATAATAGATTGATGTTTTCCGTCCGTGGTAAAAAAAAATTAAAAAGTCGGAGGTTATCCATTTTCTACATCCAACTTCAAAGATACCCATGTCGTCGACTTGATATCTAATTGTTCTGCTTTACTATGTAATAGATGAATTGAAAACTTATGCAAATGGTGTTTTTAAAATAAAACACTTCGTAATTGAGAAGAAAATTGTCATTTTTTTTTGTTTCTATTAACTTTTAAATTTTTTGTCACTATAGTAAACATTACAGTAAGCATTTATCGCCTTCTCTAACAAAGAGCTTCGATTCTTTTGTTCTATTTCAACCGGGTTTCCGTCTGTTTAACGACTAACGTATTATAGAATTTAAACTGTGGGGTCACCAAAGGTTCTTAACGCCTTTAATAATAAAATAAAATATAATCTGGAATAACCTTTATATGTTTTGATTTATATTATTGATATAATATATCAAAACCTCGTGTTATTTATCTAGAGAAAAGTGTAACGGGGGTGGCGTAATAGTGTTCTATAAGAAATGGTTAAAGTTTTATTTAGAAATTATCGATTGTTGTATTGATTGTATGATATGGATAAAAATTGATAAAAATATAATGTTCGATAATGAAAATTTCTTTATTTGTGCTATATACATACCACCCGATAAAATTGTTTATTATAGAAAGTATGATATTGACGTTTTTGTTGTTTTCCAACAACAAATTGAAATTTATTCAAAATTAGGGAACATTGCCGTTATTGGTGATTTAAACGGCCGAGTGGGTAATGAACCAGACTATCTTTTACAAGACGGGTTAAACAAAAAATTACTGAACAAAGTTGACAATTTGATTGACTATATTGCGGATGTACCGTTAGTTAATAGATTGACTGAAGATTTAAAAACACCGAACTCTTTTGGTAAACGCATATTAGATTTGTGTGAATCTGCTGGCCTTAGGATATGCAATGGACGTTTCGGTGACTCAAGTAAAGTTTACATTTCAAAATAAAAATGGTTGTAGTGTTATAGATTACATGTTGTTATCTTGTAACTCATTTTCAATTTATTGTAGGAAATTTTACAACCTTTTCATGTCATGCTCCATTAGTTGTAGATATTAAATTAAAATGTTTATACCAGAAAACTGTATGTACATGTACAAAAATTAAGTATAATACGATACGATGGAATGAAGAGTTTAGGGATGAAGTCAGAGAAGATCTAATACATAATGCACAGAAATTCAAAGAACTGCACAAAAGTATTACAAAAGATGCTGATGCTATTAATAATGCTGTGAATGAAATGATTTCTATTTTGACAAATATTTTTGAAAAATATACACATAAAGAAGTAGAACGAAAAATACGCTGTGATAATTGCACCTGTCGGTAACCGAATACAAATTCGAACTTTAAACAAGACAAACCATGGATAACAGACGATTGCAAATTACTATATAAGAACTATAAACATGCACTTATGCCGTTTAACCAAAATGATTCCGAGGAAAATAGAGTAAAACTGAACTTAGATAAACATAAATATAAAGTTACGGAGAACAAACTTAAATGAAATTACAAAAACAAACAAGGAAACATGTTTAACGCAATGAGAAAATCGAATCCGAAACGTTTTTACCGAAAATTTAAAAACCGAAAAACAACTTTTTCAAGTAACATTTCAATAGAACAGTTTTTTGATCACTTTAAAAGTCTGATGTCTAAATTATGGCTTAAATCATGTCTAGTTGACACAAATGTTTTAAATGTAGATGTTTTTATAGCTGATTTCAAACAGAGTGATACTGGGAGAGATCTGTTTGCGCCAAAAATGCGTCCTTTTGCGCCACAACTTTTTTCTCCAATGCTACGTTTGCGCCACCTGTTTTGAAATTAACATGGTATTATTTGCGCCAAAAAATACCCACCCATACGATTGTGCCAATTAGAAGAAAAATGACCTCCTTCCTCCTTTATTCGACAGTTTACACATTTTACACATCCGAAGACACATTTAGTTTCCAGACAATAACTTTAGTTTTACTGAATGGATTTTTATAAATTTTAAACAGAAGGTTCAATACCACTAAAGGAAGGTTGGGATTGAATTTGGGGGCTAGGTCCCAATAGTTTAGGAATTAAGAGCCAAAAAAGGCCCGGGTAAACATTTTTCTTGGTTTTCGCACAATTACTTAAATATAAGTAAATAGAAATCAATGAAATTTTAACACAAGGTTAATGACCCCAATAGGAAGGTTAGATTGATTTTTGGAGTTTTGGTTAAGTAATTAAGGGCCCTAAAACTAAAAGAGCCCAAATAAGCATTTTTCTTAGTTTTCGCACAATAACTTTACTATAAGTGAATAGAAATCAATGACATTTAAACAAAAGGAAGGTTGGGATTGATTTTTGGAGTTTTGGTCAGAACAGTTTAGGAAATAGAAGCCAAAAGGGTCCAAAATTAAACTTTGTTTGACTTCATCAAAAATTGAATTATTGGAGTTCCTTGAAATGCTGATTCTAACCGCGTATTTAGAATGTACAACAATCAAACATCAACCCACACCAAACTGAATGTAATTAAGACATCTAAAGGTCAATATACTTTCAAACAGAAGACAAAAAAAAAAGAATTTTGGAGAATTTATATTATTACATGTACATGCATTTGAAATATTTAAGATATATTGTTTCAATTTTTTTAGTTTTAGGTTCCACCTAGCTACCATTTTAGAAAACTGGGATTTCAATGCTAGTCTATTAGAGAGATATTTGATTTTCATTGGTTGTAAATGTATAAGTTAAAATACAAAGGTAACAAAGAAACAGGCCGGTAACAACCGTTGCCGGATAGTTTTTCTGCACGAGTAGTCAGGTCAAGTGCAGAAAAACTAGTCGGCTGATTGTAACCGGCCTGTTCCTTTAGTTACTGACTTGTACGACGTTTCAAGAAAGTAATAACACTTTTAGCAAGACTAAACATTTGAGAAACAGGGATAGCCATAAAGCAGTAAATGTAAGTTATAGTATAAACACATTTTTTTCCATTTCCCTTCAACCGATATATTTTTTCAAGAAAAAAATCAGGAATCTAATAATTTGATAAAAAAAAAAAAAGAACCATTTCAAGTAAAAGATAATTGTTGTTGTACACATTTAAGACTTTTTAAAATGAAACTTCGTAAAAAAGTAATTATATATTAAGAAATATTTTAGTGGTAAATAAGATAACTTTTGATTTTTATGAATATAACGGAAAGCGGGGAGGGGGAGGGGGGCTAATTCATTTTAAAATACACAGGCTGTGATCTTTATATTTGATGAAAAAAAGCAGAATGTGCCATTCAATCCCCCCATTCCCCTAAAAAAAACAGTATTTCTCTTTTTAGTTTAAACATATGTTAGTTGCTGAATTAAAGCAAAATAGATTAAACACAAGTAAATAATACTTATGTAGTCTTCTCCATTTGGAAGGTTGTTTACAAAACGAGTGAATCCAATAAAACATCTAGTTTTACATGGTGTATATATATATATATATATATATATATACAACTCGTCTAAACATCAACCCAACAATGTTAGATCTGTAAATTTGCTTTCGCAAATTTTTGGTTCTTCCCTCGCCGGGATTCGAACCCATGCTACTGTGATATCGTGACACCAAATCGCCTGCACTGCAGCCGTCCCGCTAGACCACACGACCACCTGGGCTCTCAAAAAAAGAGCTTTCGGTGGGCATGTGTTACCTTTCCACGTCAGTTTTTATCTAGCGGCGTACTACAGTACATGATATATAAGGCATGAAGATGTTATTGTTACAGATCAGCTAAATTATCTATAGTAAAGGATCCTACAAATTAATGTAAGATACAGTCACAGAAAATAATTATATTCATAAGTACGTCTGAGTCAGTGACAACCCTACAACAGATGTATCCATCGGATCGCCATCAATGATGGTGATACATGGATGTGTACATAATGTATATACAACTCGTCTAAACATCAACCCAACAATGTTAGATCTGTAAATTTGCTTTCGCAAATTTTTGGTTCTTCCCTCGCCGGGATTCGAACCCATGCTACTGTGATATCGTGACACCAAATCGCCTGCACTGCAGCCGTCCCGCTAGACCACACGACCACCTGGGCTCTCAAAAAAAGAGCTTTCGGTGGGCATGTGTTACCTTTCCACGTCAGTTTTTATCTAGCGGCGTACTACAGTACATGATATATAAGGCATGAAGATGTTATTGTTACAGATCAGCTAAATTATCTATAGTAAAGGATCCTACAAATTAATGTAAGATACAGTCACAGAAAATAATTATATTCATAAGTACGTCTGAGTCAGTGACAACCCTACAACAGATGTATCCATCGGATCGCCATCAATGATGGTGATACATGGATGTGTACATAATGTATATACAACTCGTCTAAACATCAACCCAACAATGTTAGATCTGTAAAATTGCTTTCGCAAATTTTTGGTTCTTCCCTCGCCGGGATTCGAACCCATGCTACTGTGATATCGTGACACCAAATCGCCTGCACTGCAGCCGTCCCGCTAGACCACACGACCACCTGGGCTCTCAAAAAAAGAGCTTTCGGTGGGCATGTGTTACCTTTCCACGTCAGTTTTTATCTAGCGGCGTACTACAGTACATGATATATAAGGCATGAAGATGTTATTGTTACAGATCAGCTAAATTATCTATAGTAAAGGATCCTACAAATTAATGTAAGATACAGTCACAGAAAATAATTATATTCATAAGTACGTCTGAGTCAGTGACAACCCTACAACAGATGTATCCATCGGATCGCCATCAATGATGGTGATACATGGATGTGTACATAATGTATATACAACTCGTCTAAACATCAACCCAACAATGTTAGATCTGTAAATTTGCTTTCGCAAATTTTTGGTTCTTCCCTCGCCGGGATTCGAACCCATGCTACTGTGATATCGTGACACCAAATCGCCTGCACTGCAGCCGTCCCGCTAGACCACACGACCACCTGGGCTCTCAAAAAAGAGCTTTCGGTGGGCATGTGTTACCTTTCCACGTCAGTTTTTATCTAGCGGCGTACTACAGTACATGATATATAAGGCATGAAGATGTTATTGTTACAGATCAGCTAAATTATCTATAGTAAAGGATCCTACATATATATATTTATATATATATATAGAGAGAGAGAGAGAGAGAGAGAGAGAGAGACAGACAGATGACCAACTTCATTTATCTATTATAAGTGTATTTGTTTATAAGTGTATTTGTTTCCAATAACGTGTTTATTCTATTCCTGACCTGGTACAGGACAAATAAAAAAATAATGGGTTGAACCTTGTTTTTTTTGGGGCCTCCCTCTTATATGGCAATGTTAAAAATACCGCTAAAATGACAACACTACGTAACAGGAATACAGTACAAATTAACGCAAGAACACTCAGAACAGAGAAATACATATAGATACTCGTACACTACAACATGTAACCCACCGAATAACAAAGAGCATCTCCCATGAATTTAAGACATCAAGCCAGGACAAATATAAACTGCGCGCCACATGATTAGATCATCGTCACAAATTAATTTTTGTGACGTTTATATGGTCTTTTTTGCCATGACGTTGTCATCCCATTGTCTATATCTTTCGCCCCTCTTTTCTGTTGTCACAGGTAAATTTTCAAAATAAAATAGATTTGTTTAATCAAATTACACGTACAAATTTGATATAACTTCGTCATTCACATTTGGAATTATCAATGTTTTCTTAGGCAATTCCAGAGTAATAAGGAGAAATCTGACAAGTCCGTTGATACCTAATGGATGGTCATGGGGAGGTGTTGTCAGTGACCATTGTCTGGTTTGGACAGAGCTGTACACAGGGAAAGACTATGACTCAGCAGATCTAAGTGTTATTCCGGATACAAATTTTACTCTTTGATATGAACATTGAAGCATTAAGTGATATGACAGCAGATGAACAGGATCATACGAAAAAGAGTGGTCACTAGATTGCTACGCCCTCGATGTGGAATATGGTAGAAAAAGGATGATCATAAATGAATAATTATCTTATAATCAAATATATATTAAGCATTCTGTAATACATGTTTTATTATTATTAATAGTGTTTTTTACTGGATGACTGAGCAGTTGAAACAATGTCTGCTCTTTGAACGTCTTTCTTAAATTAGAAAGCAAAAGCAATGGTATATATATATATATGTTACAGGCATTTTCTAAATTTAGGCATTTTGTAAAATGACTGAAATTTTTAGGCATTTTCTAAAATGCCTGGATGATTTAGGCATTTTACAAATTGACTAATTTTTTCAGGCATTTTATAAAATGCCTGAAAAAATTGTAAGGCACTTTACAAAATGCCTAAAAGACTAAAACTGAATGGAATGTACTCAAAATTTAACGACTAGAAATATCAAATATATAATTTTGTTCTATCATTAAATATTGCATGAAATTTAAACAGTACAAGTTTTATAATTGTAATTAAATCATTTACATTAACACTGAAGATGGCAATTATTTGTTGCTACATGTAATGTTTGGATGACAGCGACTGTTACACATCTGTCCAGAAACAGACCAGGCATTTTGTGAAATTTTCATTAAAAATTTCAGGCATTTTACAAAATGACTAGGTTTTTTTAGGCATTTTACAAAATGCCTGTCAACTTTAGTCATTTTACAAAATGCCTAAAAATTCAGTCATTTTACAAAATGCCTAAATTTAAAAAATGCCTGTAACATATATATTGCTTAATCAACCATTTAGCATCCGCTAAATAACCATCGATCATTTTGTACAAAAGAAAGGAACTGACCAATTACAAGACACCTTTTAAGAGCAGGACATGATTTTGAAAACGTCACATTTCAAATTATTGAGAGAAATCAAAATTGGGATACACAAGGAAGACAAAAAAGAGAGAGATTTTGGATGCACCAGTTACGAACTCTTGAACCTGATGGACTCAATGAGAGAGACGAAAAAAGATTTAAAAGCAAATCAAAACCATAATTAGTTTAAACAATATTTATTCAGATAATTCATCATAATACGATATTGTATAATTATCTTGAAATCATACAAATTAATTTATAGAAATTCATACAATTAATCGAACAACTATTAATGTGTTAAACTTTTATTCCAACTTCATGTAGTTGTAGCTACAAACATATTTTATGCAACATCAATCAATATGTTAAACTTTTCCTCAACTCTTGTAGAGATGAAGCTACACAAATATTTTTTTCGTCATGCATCCAATTTCACCTTGAGAGATGCACACGCCTGATGAAGCTAATTTGTTTAGCGAAATATTGCGTATTTCTATTTAAAATCTATTAGAAAATTAGCGTGTTTAAGTTATATTCTTAGACATTTATATATTTCTAATTCAGTAACTGTATCAGTTTATTTTTACAAGCTGATCCACGCTTAAATAGATTGAATGTGGATTGTTGCTATTTTTAGACATCATATATATTGCTAAATCTATATATTTATATGACACAAAAGAAACAACATTCTACCTCCAATACAGTTTTAGTCAAAATGCAATTATGTTATATATTATTTAATGACTGTAATTTATCAAATAAATCATTGCAAATTCAGTTCCGACATATGCATTATCTTTAGCGCTCGAAGTGCTCTTTGTAATTCTTCATCATGAAAAACAATCCAAGCAAAGTATTAAGAATTACAAGGAAAGGAAATAAACCTCATCGAATATACAAGACTTATAGTTTGATATACCAAACTCACTTTTTGTCAACGTAAGACTCATTAGTGAAGCTCGAATAAAAAACGTCCTAATCAAATACGAAGATGAAAAGGATCACAATCCAAATTTTTTGAAAAATTGTGCATTAAAACGCTTAGGACAAAGACACATGGTTATTTATAGTAATCTTTGTCTAATATGTTGAAACCTTAGTTAAAATACACATTTAATTAAGAGCTGGAAAACCATTATAGTATAAGTACAAAAACAGCAAGATATAAACTCTAAATAAGTACCAAAACTTATCTGATATTAAAAGTCTGAATGGATACCTGTTTTTTCTAAATTGTAAACGGCAAATATATTACATAGTATATAAAAAGTTAAATAACAAAAATACCGAATCCAAAGACAATTGAAGTAAGAATTTCCCTTATCAAATGGCAAAATCAAAAGCATCATATAACGAAGGGAAACCAACTGTCATATTCCTGACTTGGTACAGACATTTTCATCAAATAAAATTGAGAATGGAAATGGGGAATGTGCCAAAGAGACAAAAACCCGACCATAGAAAAAAACCAGTAGAAGGTCACCAACAGGTCTTCAATATTGCGAGAAATTCACGCACCCGGAGACGTCCTTCAACTGGCCCCTTAACAAATATATACTAGTTCAGTGATAATGAACGCCATACTAATTTCCAAATTGTACACAAGAAACTAAAATTAAAATAATACAGGACTAACAAAGGGGCTCCTGACTCGGGACAGGCGAAAAAATGCGGCGGGGTTAAACATGTTTGAGATCTCAACCCTCCCCTTATACCTCTAGTCAATGTAGAAAAGTAAACGCATAACAATAGGCACATTAAAATTCAGTTCAAGAGAAATCCGAGTCTGATGTCAGAAGATGTAACCAACTGGTTACTGTAAAACTGGTTTTATCCAGTTGATGTCCATTAGTTCAATGGATATGTTTGAGCTTTTGACTTTTCCATTTGCTTTGGAACTTCTTTACGTTTAGAATGTTCTTCAGAGTTTGGTATTTTTGTTATTTTTCTTCAAGATTGACATCAGACTTCAGTAATTAACCAAATTCTGCAATTAAACGGACTCAACATACTCACAACCTATACATTTTTTGTGCCAATTTGTCAGCACCGTTTTTCTGACATAATTGTTCATGGAAACAAATTTCAATTTTGTAAATATGGACTATGCAATTTCTCATAGGAACTCCTTTTACGGCTAAAACTGTACCACTTTGAAAATGATGTTTCTTAAAAATGTATATCCTAGAATGGAAAGCTCATATGCACTTTTATTTTGTTCAAAGGTCAAAATATAGGGCTGTGTGGCATATTTTCAACATTTATATACCCCGAACGTCCTACAGTTTGAACTTATTCTAAATCTCAGTACTAAACCTCCTTTCTCTATGGGTCTTTCAAAAATATTGATTTGGCCGCTACTCATAGATATAGGAAGATGTGGTATGAGTGCCAATAAGACAACTCGCCATCCAAATAACACAAATAGCAAATTAAAAAAGTTACCCATTATAGGTCAATGTACGGCCTTTAACACCGAGCCTTGGCTCACACCGAACAACAAGCTATAAAGGGCCCCAAAATTACAAGTATAAAACGTTTCAAACGAGAAAACCAACGGTCTAATCTACATATAAAAAAAACGAGAAACGAGAAACACTTATAAATTACATAAACAAACGACAACTACTGTACATCAGAATCCTGACTTAGGACAGGTGCAAACATTTAATGTATATTTAAACTGATGATAAATCAAAGTAATGTCTTATATGAAACACAGCGATCATATCTGGGAACCAGTAGGTTATCAAAATCAAAGATCTATGACAATCACATAAATATCTCCCCCCAAAAAAAAGTGTTTTGTAAAAAAGCTGTATTTACACAGAGCAAACATAAACAATATGACATAGTATGGTATGGAATGGTCCTTGTGGACTTATAGCTGCTTGGTTGTCGTATTGGATGGTTCTCAAGTATGTTCTGAAATACAATGACATACTGTGATACTGATTATATAAATAAATAATAAGTCTATTTCGGTATAACTTGAGTATCTGGATACTAACTAGTATGAGAACAATATTATCCATAATTGAGACTTATATAGAACAATAAGTATATACATAATCAAGACTAGAAAATATTCGTCTGTCACCATCACTCTGATAACCTCTATTAGTAATGACCTCAATCAAAACTTATTTTCAAAGGATGCAACGTAACTATCCTTAAACAAAACACTGAAGAGAAGTTAATTGTCAACAAAAAAGAATCAAAGCAACTTGAAGTAGTCTGATGCCAAATGCATAAGGTAAAATAAATAAAAAAATCCATGTAAATTGACTTAAAAAAATCTGTCAGGTAGTCTACATTTGCGCTTAGCAATAACTTTGTTTTTTTTCGAATCGTGTTAAAAATCAATAAAAGAAATATGTTTGATGAACGGGAAATTTGATGTATTGAACAATTAATCCGTTCTCTTTATGCTAAGTGTTGATCTAGAAACTAGAATTATCTTTATTAAATAACTCAAAATAAGTTAAATGTTTATTGACCAATCAAAACACTCATAACAGATAGTTCAATATATATATAAAAAAATGACACGTTCTCGTATTAATCGTTTGAATTATCAACACCAAACTTATCATCATGGAAAAAAGATGTAAAATATTCATTTATATATGTAGTATAATATTGCTAGTGAGTATGAGTATAAAGTTTTAGATATATTACTGATATATATTTCAAAGTGATGAAATTTGATTACAATATAACTTTTGTTTCTGAATTAAGAAAATAAAGGTTTTATCAATTTCGTTAGCGTTTTTGCCAAGTAACATCAAAACTATAATTTAGGGGTAGGCCTAAGAAACCCACAACATACTTATTTCATTTCAAGGGTAGGAATCCATGTTTATCTGCCAAAGGTTTAAATTCAATGCTGCATTCTAGTTTAAGGGAATGTGGAATAAGACATTTTTTGGGGTGAAAAAAAACAATTGTAGGCATATATATATCCGCGCTGTTTTGCACATGTTTTCGTTATACATTTTAAAATGAATAGTAGAAACATGTTTTGAAGTAAATCTGAAATGCTATGGTCAAATATGTAGCCCTAATGTAAATCGATTGATTAAAATTATCAAATTAGTCTAAAATTCATAAAAAAAATCACCTTTTTCAATGCCTTGTAGAAATTGTGTTCAGTTTCATTCCTGCAAACAAAATTGCTGGAGTAATTATTGTTTATAAACTGTGAAAATCCTAATAGTTTATTTTAATTTGACCGTTTAAATTTACAAAATCTTCATACCCTATTCCTTGAAGACATGAAAAAATAATTAATCTACACTTGCACAAATATAATACTTAGATAGCACTAACTTTATTTTTTTTTTCGAATCGTGTAAAAAATCAATAAAAGAAATAGGTTTGATCAACGGGAAGGTTTATGCTAAATGTTGATCTAGAAGCTAGAACTATACATTTTTAAATCTACACAGCGATATAGAAAGTTATATCCATTTATGCCTGCAAGCATAATTTGAATAAATAAATGACGATAAACATTGTTTTCTTTAAAAAACGATTAAATCGTACCGTAAAAATCAGCTTATTGAAACCTCACACGTTGTAATAGAACCATTCTAGTTTTTGTTGGAACTTTTTAAAATTCACCGAAGATAAAAACCGTGTTAAAACTGATAATTTTTTTAAATATATGTTTTATATTTATTTACTTTTTGTGTTAGTTATCTTTTGTTTTATCCCTATGTTGTGTATCTAGCTTCGTCTTCCAAATATTAATATCATTTTCAAGAGATTCGTGTCATTTATTACCTCTCTTTGATCCATATGCTTTCCATTCAAATAAATAATAAACAGCACGATGGAGTTGATGAATTTAATATTATGCGCACAATATATCAGACATATTAAATATAAAGAGTATACATAGAGATTAAATTATTTTTAATATTGCAATAAGTACCTAAATGATGACAGAACCCTTTTTGATTCGTTTTTAGTTGATAGGAGTTGTAACGGTAATCGGTGGGATTTTTCTTATTGCTGGATTCGACCAAATGAATGAGACAATTAGGCCAACATTCAATAGAGCTAAAGACAACATTCGAAACATGATAAAAAGTTAGTGGTTACAATTATTCACGATGTCAAATGTTGGCAAGTAAGATTTTCCACGATTTCTACCATAAACATGGATCGGGACCAAACATGTCAAAAACAAGAGGCTACATTTAGTAGTGAAAGCATGTGGTTCAACACGATAAGTTCTAGGTAAACTTGTCGTACCATTGCTTAAACAAGGTATAGTTTGATTTCCGTGTAGTGTAATTCAAATATCAATTAGCCTGATGCAAAAATCAAGGCAGATTATATTCAGACTATATAGTTTACTTTCAAATGCTTATTTAATATCACAACTAGCTTTATTTTCCATTATATATGCTAGACCCAGATCGACGTCCAGCCTCTAATCGACGTCCGTACCTCAAATCGACGTCCAAATCTTACGTCACATTCACAAATCGACGTCCAATTTTATTTTTTTACGTTTAAGAAAAAAACGACGTTTGACTGGACTTGCACATGTTTTGTAGGGTTCAACATTATGGCAAGTAAATTTTTAAACACTTATAAATACTTTTCATATGATTTTGTTTTCAACCCGAAATAGGTAACATGTACATTAATCTTGATAAAAGTTAGTCAAATCAATCTACATTGTAGTATGTCATTCCTATTCATATCAATAAATGAAATGCTTGTAAGTGTAAGTCAATGAAAAAACAACCCAACGACATCAAGAGGGCATTGGCCAGTCTTCAACAATACACAAAATAAAGAAGTACAACCAATTGTTTTGCGAGTATCATATTTCGAACTCTGTTTACACCTGGAGTGAAACATATACGCAATAAATTGGCATTATGTTTCATGTTGTGCTGTTACACTGCAGTTCTAGATTAGTGGAGGGTAAAGTGCTCACACAAATGTTTAATCCAGCCACATTCTTTGTGTGCCTGTTTTCCAATGGTTTCCGGTGGTTTAGGTATGTCATATTTTTATTCGGAATTGTTTTGTTATCAAAATGGGACGAAAGATACCAGAGGAACATTAAGAAATTCAAAGATCGAAAATAAACTGGCAACGCCATTGCTAAACAAGAAAAAGACTGACGAACAACAGTACACAATACACAACATAAGAATAAGCAACAAGCACCTCACCAGAAACTGGGTGTGATCTCATGTGCTCTGGAAGGGTAAGCTAGGGTATAAGTCCTATACATAAGACCATTAGTTTTCTAATTTGAATTGTTTACATTATTCATGCCTTTTATAGCCGACTTAACGGTCTGGGTTTTCATCATTGTTGGAAGCCGTACGGTTGCCTATAATTAGGCTATAATTGCTCATATTCGCTGTATTTGAACTATAATGGATAGTTTTAGTTGTCTTATTTGTAAATATATTACATATCCTTATTTTTATGCAATTTCTAAAAGTTAAAAAATTGACATCACAACCTCTTTACAAAAAAATATAAATTTCATTTGTCAAGCACATGCTACATTTTGCATGTTAAAAGTCTTAAGATTTCATCTGATATCGGTGCAGTTTGTGTCCAAAACGGACGTCGATTAGAGAAGCTAAAGATTGGACGTCGATTAGAGAAGCCTAAAATTGGACGTCGATTAGATAAGCATAAAATTGTCCGTCGATTTGGGATGTTGTTTTATTGTGACGTCAGATTTGGACGTCGATTTGAGGAACAGACGTCGATTAGAGACCGGACGTCGATCTGAGTCTTACATATATGTTTATTAGTATATGTGAACTGCCTTAAGGAAACGGACCGACAGCACGGTGATTGTTGCATTCAATTCATGAATATATTATTCCTTTTTTCCTTTTTAAATCGAAGTGTCACCGACATAAAAAGAAGATTAAAAATATGTGACAATGTAATAAAGTTTTACATATTTACGAAATTAATTTTATTAAGAATACAATGTATTTTTTTTATTCTTTTGATGTTTGATTAAACTATAAAATGTTTTCAAAATTTCACGTACATGCTGTCAGATTATAAAACAACTACAAATATTTCCATCATTTACTGCACACATATTTTGACTGTAAGATACTTTGTCACGTATTTAATATACATTATTAATGAAAGAGAGAAGATTGTATTACCTTTATCTTAGATTTATTGATATGTATTTAATATTGTGTTTTCAATATGTGTTTTCATTTTAAATATTATAAATGAGAGCTTACTGTTCGTATAGATGTGATTGACGGCTGAGGACCTCTTGTGTCTATGCCATCATTTCCAACGGAAATGAAGATTATAGCATGTTTTCGTTTCAAATATGGTTAAATATCATTTCCCTAGTCTGTGTAAGATTGATGATGAGAACGATTCTCCTATTCACAATTAAAAACTGTCTGCAGTTATCCACAGTTTAGAAATGAGAATTTAAAAGAAAGCTTTTAAAACCAAAACTGTTTACTTTTTTTTATTGTTTTGTATGACGAAAAAGAATAATTTTGATACTGCAACAACGTAAAGCTAATAAGAAAATTCAATAGAAAATCCACACATAGATGGAACAATTATATTAATCTTATTTGTTATTTGTTTATTTTCTTTTTTTCTTCAATTCATTGTATTTCTTTATTTTCCAGCATTATGCAAATTCCAATTCAAAACAGCTAATAATAGTTATCAAAGGTACCAGGATTATAATTTAGTACGCCAGACGCGCGTTTCGTCTACATAAGACTCATCAGTGACGCTCAAATCAAAATATTTATAAAGCTAAACAAGTAAAAAGTTGAAGAGCATTGAGGATCCAAAGTTCCAAAACGTTGTGCCAAATACGGCTAAGGTAATCTATGCCTGGGATAAGAAAATCCTTAGTTTTTTGAAAAATATAAAGTTTTGTTTGTAAACAGGAAATTTATAAAAATGACTACATTATTGATATTCATGTCAACACCGAAGTGTTGACTACTGGGCTGGTGATACCCTCGGGGACGAAACGTCCACCAGCAGTGGCATCGACCCAGTGGTGTAAATAGTTATCAAAGGTACCAGGATTATAATTTAGTACGCCAGACGCGCGTTTCGTCTACATAAGACTCATCAGTGACGCTCAAATCAGAATATTTATAAAGCCAAACAAGTAAAAAGTTGAAGAGCATTGAGGATCCAAAATTCCAAAAAGTTGTGCCAAATACGGCTAAGGTAATCTATTCCTGGGATAAGAAAATCCTTAGAAAATCCTAATAACAGTTTCATTTATATTTCCTTTATGTATGATGCTTAGCGGAGCAATTACTGTAATGGATCATTAACTTAAAAAACGATTCTTTATTTGTTTTTAACAAATGAGTTCATTTATTATTATGTTATATTTAGTTATTTCAATCACATAGTACTCTGAACTTCAAGGGACACACATACAATTCAAACTTACAAACAGATGGAAATAAAACCAAACAAAAACCTGCATGTTCATCCTGACTTACATCTAGAAATTGACAATGATGATCGGTTGAAAACAAAACTTTACGACAGACGAGATGATTTCCGCTTCTCTTTTTGGTTCTTTCTATTTCTATTTAGCAACATTCTAGCAGAGCCTGCATACGGAGTATATTTCTCCTAATTGATGAGATATTCCAGTGCTTGTTTTTCCTATCATGATTTCTTTGATAAAGGGTTGCTGTTCACAAGGAAGCTATTAAATCAAGAGTCCCAAAAGGGGAAGTTGAAATCATCCGTTGGTAAATTTTACAGACGTATTCACAAGTTGGTTCACCATTATGGAATAACCGTTTCACAGATGATATCGGATATATTCCTTAAATTGAAAGTACAATCCCCTTCCTTTTTCACGATTGTGACCTACCAAATAAGACTAATTGCCGGGTTTGTAATAACATGAGCAACACGATGAGTGCCACATGTGGAGCAGGATCTGCTTACCCTTTCGGAGTATCTGTGATCACCCCAGTTTTTGGTGGGATTCGTGTTGCTTAGTCTTTAGTTCTCTATATTGTGTCTTGTGTAATATTGTAAGTCTGTTTCATTTTCGTTTATAACCATATCGTTGTCAGTTTATTTTGATCTATGAGGTTGACTGTCCCTCTGATATCTTTCGCCCCTCTTTTAAGTTCATTCCTTTTGTACGTTTAGCTGTGCAAGTTTTAAATTATATATGAATACTGATTGATAAAAACCATATTGAAAATAAAACATAAAACAAAAAAACGACCACATCGTATCTTATAAACCAACAGTTATATACCTCAATTGAGAGAAAACAAATCCGGGTGTCAAACTTAACCAAGGGAAACACATTAACTATAAGAAGACAATGGAACAACAGAAACACTCATTTACTTAATTCTTTGAGATAATATCAAATTGATAAGTATCTTTTAAAAAGTATAAATCCAACATTTTTGTTTGATTCAAAATTATTGACACAAAAATTAGACGTATCGTCATTATTTGACAAACCTACCACATATTACCAAATATCGATGATTGATTAAAGTTCCGGACAATTACAGCATTCAAGCTTTATATTCATTTCTATGTCTTAAATGGACTTTAAAAATGATAAAACCAAACACTTCTATTTTCTTTTAAATAATTATGAAAAATTAAAAAACGAAATTATCAAAATAATTTTTGGCCACTACCAGGAATTTTTTCAATTTTGTAAATATAAACTATAAAATTTGCTGATATATTATTGTCTTGCAAGACAATACTGTGTCCGTTTCTGTGTCCTTTTTAAAGAAAACTTAAATTTAATCCTTATTTTGAGATTGTTACGCAACACATTCCTTATTGGAAAAGAACGGTGTCAAATTGCAGAGAAAATGTTTTCCAAAAGTATCAAACAAGTGGAACCTTTTCTTTGACTGATTTTCCTAACATTTAACCTTTTTGTTACAGCTTAAACGAATGTTTTTTTTATTTTTTTAATTGATGTCAGTATGGGTAAGGTATTGTGCTAATATACGTCATTTTTTTTACTGTTATTTTGATTTTAGCCGACAATCGTACATGTTAACATTACCGTTTGGATATACAAATTGAATCATATTTCAGAACTTTATCACTTTCTATTTTAAAATAACTATTCTTTATTCTCATAAAGCTCTTCTAAATCTTTTATGACACAGCTTCCAATTGCCTTCTCATTTGATATTTAGTTTGTTTTCCTTTTTCAGTTATCAACATATACCCAGGTATAGCAATAAGTAACCCACCAAATGTTACAAACTCAGACCCTCTGAAAGATATGGATTTTACAGGATTAGTTAGAGCGTGCGGCGTTTTTCTTCTAATATTTGGTGCTGTATTTTGCATCATTTCAATACTTGTATTTGTAGCGACATATCGGAAATCGAGACGTTTAATAATGACGGTACTTATTTTTAGTAGTACGTTATCTGAATACAAAAAAGAAGATGTGATATGATTGCCAATGATACAACTGTCCACAAGAGACCAAAATGACACAGAAATTAACAACTATAGGTCACCGTACGGCCTTCAACAATGAGCAAAGCCCATACCGCATAGTAAGCTATAAAAGGTCCCGATATGACAATGTAAAACAATTCAAACGAAAAACCTAACGGCCTTATTTATAAGGCTGTTAAAATTATAATACTTTATATCTTCGAATTCAAGAGGCAAATGGTGAGGGGGGAAGGGTGGGGAGTGTAGGAGGGAGTTCTGATCTTAAAACATCGAAATCCCAGTGTCCGACAAAATAATAATACTGAAACGCTAAACATTGCCCATAACTTCACTTATACATACTTTTCTTTTTTCTTTTGAATATATCTTACTTAAATAGAGCAAGGCTTGGGTGACCTTTGTAGGATTTATGAAATGAAAGAAGTTTGGATTTTGTAACCGTAACCCGTAACCAATAGTTTAATAATGACATAAATTCCCGTAGTTTTTGTTTTGTGCTATACAGATTCTGATTTCTGGTCGTTTGTTTTTGTTATGTTTTTTTGCCCTCTCTTGGCATTAAAAATGAAATCCTTGTCAATTCATAACGGATTCAAACACGCTTTTAATGGCTATCACATTCTTACTCAAACCCTAGTGCTGACAGGCTAGTATAGTCAACGAGGAGTAAAGTAATCATTACGAGTTATGACCAAATACCGTTACCACTCGGCAACCGTGGTATTGTGGTGTTTTGAGCAAAAACAACAACTTTGTCCCCTCCATTGGTTTATCGTTTATAAAGCTATATATATATATATATATATATGAGCGGTTGACATCAGTTTCAAATTATTGTGAACGAGCATGTCTCAATAGATCTCAAAAGGATGACATAGCAACACAGATGGATCTGGTTTATTGCCACCCATTCAAATTGTACCTTTTTTAGGAGGATGTGCTATCCCGTATTAATTTGTTCTAAATCGTCAATAGAAATTGTTTGACTTGTAAGGTGCAATATCAACTTTCTTGTTAATTTCTAACCATTATTATTTGTTGAATCTGCATTATATTCAGAATCGATTTTTTTTCAATCACTGTAGGGGTTCTGTGATTTTTTTGGAAGAAATTAAAGATTTCCCGTATTTAATAATAAAAAAAAAAAGGCTGATCTCAAAGTCCCAAATTTTTTCGGTAAGTTATCTAACATTTCTAGTACATAATAATTCTCAAAATTAAGATTTACATGTTGTTAGAATCTGGAGCGAGTGGATTCTTTGAAAATTGCAATGATGAGTTACCTTATACAATGTGTTGAAGGCCAATAAAAGTGGTGTTTCTACTCCGTGTGATTGTCCAAATTCATATGAAGGACTTGTGCCATATAAGGAAAAAGAACAGTTTAATATTGATGCCATAAAAGCAAGATTTGTATTGAAAAGATGTACAATAACATAACGTTAACGATACAAAATCATTATAGAAATATGTAACAAGTCAAAATACGTTATTAGGTACGTAAGAGTAAGCATACAAAAACAAAAACCGAAAAAACGCAATAAAATAAAAAAGAAATGTATACTTCTACTTTATAATCATTTATCATATGTTTAGTAGTAAATACAGTAGTTTTGCATATGTGATAAATAGCCTGCTGTTTAATCCATATCGTGCAACTCTGATGCGCACCCTTTATCGCATACCCTTTATCACACCCCTACCCTTTATTGCATACCCTTTATCACACCCCTACTTTTTTTTTTTTTTTTTTTTTTTTTACATTAAGTCAGTTTTGGTTTTTTTTTTGCTTAAGAAATTTTTTTCTCAAAATAGGTAAGTTTTTTGAATGACGTCATTGTTTGGTATGTGACGTCACGAACGTCGAGTTTTCATATTGTATGTGACGTCACGAACGTCAAGTTTTCATATTTTGTGGCACACTAAATGCAACTATGAAAAATACAAAACACACAAATAAATACAATAATAAACAAAATATTTTTAAAACAACAGCACGCAAATTGTTAGGTAACCCAGGTGCTTCGGATAAGTAATTGAGCAGTTCTTTTAAGGCTTTTGAAACAAGACAAAAGTAGAACTGAAGGTAACCCAGTGCTATGGATCAGAAAAAAGTTCATATAATATAATACTCTTCTGTTGAAATATATGATAAAGTGTATAATACATGGCAAAATCCGTATCACATGCCGTATCACCCTCGACCAATATCATCCCTCGGGCCTAAAGGCCCTTGGGCTGATATTGATGTCTCGGGATGATACGACATATGATACGGATTTTGCCATGTATTATTCTCTATATAATATGTTTGCAGTATTTGTTTGCTCTGGGTATACTAATTATCATACAGATCACAACAGTTGTGTTATACACTGCAGATCGAACCACCGTACGTATCTTTATAAAGTTTTTAATAGTGGTTATTTGGTTGACATAAATCCTACAAAAATACGCCTTGAAAAGATAAAAAAATACATATTCATAGATTCAAGGAATAAAAATTTGTGCGTCTGAAACGCGTTCTACAAAAGACCCACTGGCGACGCTCTATTCGTAAATGACAATTGCCAATGGAGTCTATTTCTAAAGAAAAATACCTTAGTATTTCGAAAAAAAACTTTTTTAAGAATTTGTTTTATAATCAAGACCACATCATTAATATTAGAATTTTATGTCAACACAAGTGCAGACTTCTTGGCCGGTGATACCAATGAGGGGGAAAACCCACCACAAGTGGCATTGACCAAGGAGTTGTAAAAAAACTAATAAAAAAATACGAGATTTGAAATTTTGAACGCCTGATGCGTGTTTTGTACACAAACGATTCAAATGCTATGAAATGGATTATTAATGAAAATAAACCCCAGCTATCAAATAAACAAAACTACGGAGTCATATAATTACACAGATCTCTACAATAAAGATGACGTGATCACATGACAAAGTAGTAGATCTTGGAATTGTTATCTGACTTTTGTTATTTCGCTCTTTGATATTTGGAAATGAATAAAAACGTCACTCACTGTTGCCTCAATTTGCTCCAACTGTTGTCATGCACATCAATTTCAGTTGAAACAAGTACATAGCCCCCCTCTACATATTAACTGATATATTAGTATACCTTCTTATTTTCTATTAAGAACACCAACAAAAATTGGATATGCATTACAAGTTGAGAGAGTTATTTAAGTTATTTTTTCGAAAATGTTTATACAAAGAAGTAGTTCGATTATGATTTGTTTTCTTTGATCTATATGTATATGTTCTAGAACTTACCTCGCTTTACTTTCAGGCAAATAAACTTATTTATCCACACTTCTTTAAAAGTTTAGATGAATCCTATGGAGGATTAAAGTACCACGATTCGGTTAGCATTGGATGGAACCTTGTCATGCAGCAGGTACAGCTACGTCAGAATTTTTTCAGTTTCGATGTGATGTATAAATGTTAATTAAATATTTTTGCAATAAAAAAATTATGGTAACAATATCAGAATATATTAACACTTGTTTCTCAAATATATGCAATTAAAACTATAATGCAATATTGGACGCTTCTTCCGTTCCACTATGTTTATTTTAGTTTGCACTTTATAGTGTATCATATTTTTATGCTTTTAAATAGTTCGCATCAATGTTATAAAATGACATGACAATTAAATATAAAAAAAAACCGCTTATATTCATGAATGTTCCTGCCTTGGGAGTTGTAAATTGTGTGTCTGATCACTAGATTATCAAACTACGGCTGTGTCGCTCACCTGATATTTGTATTTACAATTGATGCATGATATAATGCAACCATTATACTTTTGCTTTAGTTACAGAGATATAAGTCAAAAGCTACATTTCCCCCTATGTACTATTCTTAGCAATATTTGCCATGTTGGTTGGCAGTCATGTCATCGGACACATTGTCTTAACTAGATATCTTAATGCTTATTGTGGCCAAATTTGGTTCAATTTGTCTCAGTTATTTCAGCAGAAGACTTTTGTAAAAGATTACAAAAATTTACGAAAAACTGTTAAAATTTGAATTTAAAGGGCAATAACTCATTATGGGGTCAATTGACCATTTTTGTCATGTTGACTTATTTGTAGATCTTACTTTGCTGAACATTATTGCTGTTTACAGTTAAATACATCTATAATAATATTCAAGATAATAACAAAAAACTGCAAAATATCCTTAAAATGACGATTCAGGAGCAGCAAGCAAACAACGGCTTGTCTGATTCTTCTGAAACTTCCAGGACAGAGAGATCTTAACCTAATACATTTTTACTTATTGTCAAATTTGCTCTTAATGCTTTAGTTTAAGAGATATGAGCCAAAAACCGCATTGTTTCCCTATGTTTTTAGCCATGTCGGCCATCTTGGTTGGCAGGCAGGGTCATCGGTCCCATTAAAAAAAATTAAATACCCTAATAATGATTGTGACCAAGTTTGGTCTAATTTGTCTCATTAGTTTCAGAGGAGATTTTTTGTAAAAGTTAACGACGACGGACGCCAAGTAATGAAAAAAACTCACTTGGCCCTTTTGGGCCGGTTGAGCTTAAAAAAAACCGACAGTGCATAGTCAATGCAATGCATTAAAAATATTTGTTATAAAAAAAGAGAAAAAAAAACCCAACAATTTATCCCTTCACAGAACGCATGTACCTGATATAACAGTGGTACAGCCAAATTGAAAGCAAAACATATTCGGATATACTTTAAACCAATAGTGATAAACAAAACATCACAAAGCCGATGAAGATAATCTTTTTTTGAGACATTTATCAATTTATTGTCATACTCGAACCAATCATGTATTGTTAGCCTATGTCACATAATTTAAATTTTTAACGACTTCTGCCATGAGCGCACTGATAATGGGTCATACAAAAAAAAAACCACACAGCTATCGTCAGTTAACTTTTCACATGTATGGAAGATCTTTTGCTAACAACTTTCGTTTTGTTCAGAACGATTTGAAAGAGGACTCAAGTGGCATTCTTTGAATATGATTTGCAATTTTTTGAAAAATATTTTTTTTTCTAAAACTTCGAGGCGAAATGTTTTGAAAGTTCAAATTTTCCACAAAACTCATTCAATGCCGATCGGTTTTCATTGATAGAATAAGCGCAAGTTGCTCCCAATTAAACATCTTTCCAGAAACTTCTTGGATTGGTATTGGGCTGAAAATGCTACAAAAAACGGCTTTTCGTTCTGACTGAATAGAAAACGTGGCTGTGAGAAGCTAACTTTTATTTTGGTTGGTCTTTTTATAAAATACGGATATATCTAAGCTAACAAAAAAAAAAAAGAAGCCATTGGAGAAAACATTATTTTCTAAGCGCAAGATGAGCAATGAATTCATTTTTACTAACACAGAAATTTAAAGTTAACTGGCTTACATAAGTCTCAAGACGTTCAAATAGATTTTGTAGAAATCAAAACTTTCTTGTTTAGCAATTTCATAATGAAGGAAGTTTGTTTTGCCACTTAACTATTCGTATTTGACGAGTACTTTTAAGAAGAGATTAAATTGGTTTTTCAAATGTTCACCTAGCATAAAGAACCAACTGATTGTAATAAGTATTGTTTAATATTTCAGTTCAACTGTTGTGGTATATATGGATACACAGATTTCATGTTATCCAATTCTTTTCATGAGACATGGGGAGAACCGCGCCAATCTGTTATCTCGGTGTCTGCGGTTAACTTTTCTGTAGCCTGCTGTAATACAATCGAAATTCATCGAAATTTTTAGGGACCGTGTAGATCAAAGGATTATATTCATAAGAGGGTCAGTATGTTAATAGTACATTCATGCTTACACAAAAAGGTTCAATATCAGGTTTTTGTTTAAAAGGTTACTTTGCTTTTAAAGAGGGACGAAAGATACCAGAGGGAGAGTCAAACTCGTAGATAGAAAATAAACTGACAGCGTCATGGCTAAAAATAAAAAGACAAACAGACACATAATAGTACAGAAGACACAACATAGAAAACTAAAGACTAAGCAACACGAACCCAACCAACAACTTGGGGTGATCTCAGGTGCTCCGGAAGGGTAAGCAGATCCTGCTCCACATTTGGCACCAGTCGTGTTGCTTATGTTATTACAAATCCGGTAAATAGTCTAATTCGGGAAGGTCACATTCATGAAAAGGGAAAGGGTATTGTAGTTACGACATAAGGAACATATCGGATATCATCTGTGAAACGGTTATTCCATAACGGTCAACCAACTTGAGATGGCGTCCGTAAAATTTACGAAGGGATGATTTCAACTTCCCCTTTCGAACTCTTGGTTTTATAGCTTCCTTGGGAGTAGCAGGTAATATGATTGAACCTTAGTTCCTTATTCTATCTTAATTCTATTAAGGTTGTGCAATACACAAAAGAAGCACAAACATTGTAATTCATTAAACCTTTTCTCAAAGATATTTAATAAACAGCCATTTAAACAATTATCAATACATCTGACTCGAGAGAAGCTACAACTAAAAAAAAGACGTCATTCATTTTTCCTAAGTTCAGAAAAGAGGGACGAAAGATACCAAAGGGACAGTCAAACTCATAAATCTAAAACAAACTGACAACTCCATGGCTAAAAATGAAAAAGACAAACAGAAAAACAATAGTACACACGACACAACATAGAAAACTAAAGAATAAACAACACGAACCCCACCAAAAACTAGGGGTGATCTCAGGTGCTCCGGAAGGGTAAGCAGATCCTGCTCCACATGTGGCACCCGTCGTGTTGCTTATGTGATTACAAATCCGGTAAATAGTCTAATTCGGTAGGTCATATTCATGAAAGGGAAGGGGATTGTAGTTACGACGTAAGGAACATATCCGATATCATTTGTGAAACGGTTATTCCATAACGGTCAACCAACTCGTGATGGCGTCCGTAAAATTTACGAAGGGATGATTTCAACTTCACTATTTGGAACTCTTGGTTTAATAGCTTCCTTGTGAGCAGCAAACCTCTATCAAGAAAATCATGATAGGAAATGCAAGCACGGGAATATCGTATCAATTGGGAGGTATATACCCCGTATGCAGGTGCTGCTGGATTGTTGCTACTTAGAAATGGAAAGTTCACAATTGGAAAGCTGAAATCATCTCTTTTGTCGTAAAGTTTTGTTTTCAACCGACCCTCATTGTCAATTTCTAGATGTAAGTCAAGATATGAAGCCGACTTAATTGTATCTATAGTATCCTTTATCTCTAGTTCGATTGGATAGATGCGTTCAACATACTCACCAAATTTTGAATTGTTTAGTGAAAGAACATCATCTATATAGCGGAAAGTAGAGTTAAAGGATATTGCTAACTTCTTGTCTTTCTTCCTAAGAAGTTCCTGCATGAAGTCAGCCTCATAATAATAAAGAAACAAGTCGGCGAGTAGAGGGGCACAGTTTGTTCCCATTGGAATGTCGACAGCCTGTTGAAAAACACGTCCTCCGAACGTAACAAATATGTTGTCAATCAAGAAATCAAGCATCTTGATAATATCAGTTTCAGAGAATTTTTTGTTTGAATCAGAGTGATTCTTTACAAAGTAGGATTTATCCCTCCCTAAGACAAGATACTAGTATCTACGTTGGCCATTCTTTTTTATGAAGCAAAGTAATACCAACTCTTTCAATTTGTCTTTTAGTTTGGAATGTGGAATACTTGTGTACAGAGTAGAAAAGTCAAATGTTTTAATACTGTTACAAGATGAAAGAGAGTTAGATTGTATGTACTCTAAAAGATCTTTTGAATTTTTAAGTATCCACATCTGATTCACGCCACCTCTAGAATAGGCAGTTTCACAATAACTTTGAAGCCCGTCTTTGATTGCTGATAAAATACATGTTAATAATTTAGAAAGAGGTTTCGTGGAGCACTTGGAAGACCCAGCAATATACCGTTGTTTGTAAGGACACTTATGTAGTTTAGGTATCCAATACAGTGATGGAAGATCCAGTTCTTCATCTTTGGTTGAAATACCAACTAACCCTCCTTTCTCTATGGGTCTTTCAAAAATATTGATTTGGCCGCTACTCATAGATATAGGAAGATGTGGTATGAATGCCAATGAGACAACTCGCCATCCAAATAACACAAATAACAAATTATAAAAGTAAACCATTATAGGTCAATGTACGGCCTTCAACACGGAGCCTTGGCTCACACCGAACAACAAGCTATAAAGGGGCCCAAAATTACAAGTATAAAACGTTTCAAACGGGAAAACCAACGGTCTAATCTATATATATAAAAAAAAAGCGAGAAACGAGAAACATGTACAAATTACATAAACAAACGACAACTACTGTACATCAGAATCCTGACTTAGGACATGTGCAAACATTTAATGTATATTTAAACTGATGATAAATCAAAGTAATGTCTTATATGAAACACAGAGATCATATCTAGGAACTAGTAGGTTATCAAAATCAAAGATCTATGACAATTACATATATATCTCCCAAAAAGAAGAGTGTTTTGTAAAAAAGCTGTATTTACACAGAGCAAACATAAATAATATGACATGGTATGGTATGGAATGGTCCTTGTGGACTTATAGCTGCTTGGTTGTCGTATTGGGTGGTTCTCAAGTATGTTCTGTAATACAATGACATTCTGTGATACTGATTATATAAATAGATAATAAGTCTATTTTGGTATAACTTGAGTATCTGGATACTAACTAGTATGAGAACATAATTATCCATAATTGAGACTTATATAGAACAATAAGTATATACATAATCAAGACTAGAAAATATTCGTCTGTCACCATCACTCTGATAACCTTTATTAGTAATGACCTCAATCAAAACTTATTTTCAAAGGATGCAACGTAACTATCCTTCAACAAAATACTAAAGAGAAATTAATTGTCAACAAAAAAGAATCAAAACAACTTGAAGTAGTCCGATCTCAAATGCATAAGGTAAAATAAATAAAAAAATCCATGTAAATTGACTTTAAAAAATCTGTCAGGTAGTCTACATTTGCGCTTAGCAATAACTTTGTTTTTTTTTCGAATCGTGTTAAAAATCAATAAAAGAAATATGTTTGATGAACGGGAAGTTTGATGTATTGAACAATTAATCCGTTCTCTTTATGCTAAGTGTTGATCTATAAACTAGAATTATCTTTATTAAATAACTCAAAATAAGTTAAATATTTATTGGCCAATCAAAACACTCCTAACAGATAGTTCAATATATATATTAAAAAAATGACACGTTCTCGTATTAATCGTTTGAATTATTAACACCAAACTTATCATCATGGAAAAAAGATGTAAAATATTCATTTATATATGTAGTATAATATTACTAGTAAGTATAAGTATAAAGTTTAGATATATTGTTGATTTATATTTCAAAGTGATGAAATTTAATTACAACATAATTTTTGTTTCTGAATTAAGAAAAAAAAGGTTTTATCAATTTCATTAGTGTTTTTACAAATGTTACATCAAAAACTAAAGAACTCACAACATACTTATTTCATTGCAAGGGTGGGAATCC
Organism: Mytilus edulis; assembly: GCF_963676685.1. NCBI lineage: Eukaryota > Metazoa > Mollusca > Bivalvia > Mytilida > Mytilidae > Mytilus > Mytilus edulis. Next base: position 90,895,589 of record NC_092348.1, read on the forward strand.
ATTTTTAATCTGCCAAAGTCTGATTTAAATTCGATGCTGCATTCTAATTTAAGGGTATGTGGAATTAGACAAGTTTTGGGGTATTCTTAAAAACAATTGTAGGCATATATATCCGTGTTTTTGCACATGTTCTCGTTATACATTTTAAAGTGGATTGATGTTAATCTGTAATGCTATGGTCATATGTTTAGCCATGATGTAAATCAATTGATTACAATTATTAAATTAGTAAAAAATTCTTCAAATAATACCTTTTTTCGAATTGCAGAACTTATATTCAGTTTCATTCCTGCAAAAAAAATTGCTGAAGCAATTATTGTTTATAAACTGTAAAAATCATAATAGTTTATTTTAATTTGACCGTTTGGAACTTACAAAATCGTCATACCCTATTCCTCGAAGACATGAACAAATAATTAATCTACACTTGCACAAATATAATACTTATATATGTGCTGCTGTAGGTTATCTTTTAGCATTTGCCTGAACTGAAATATTCAAATATTATCTTCTAGAATATTGTCGTTTGTGTTTGATTACAAAAGACATACATTTGAGTACATCCTATTAACCAATAACGAAAAACCACAACCTTTTAACTTTCAGTTTATTTAGAAGCAATGTTCTACCATTTCAGCTTTTGATTTTTGAATCTCAAAACAAAAATAATTAGTCATTAATTGATTGCTTGGAACAGTTAAACTTGTCCAATTTTCATATGTGCTCCTGAATTATTCTCATAACCTAATGGAAGCAACATAAGAACTTGCTAACTGTTTCAATTACTGTTAGAATAGAATACACAAAAGAATTCTAAAACATTTGTAAGAGTTGTTAGCCAAATCTCAGGTCGTTAACCCATAAATATAATGATGATTTTAACAAAAAAAATTATATACGTATACATTTGTTAATCAACACAGCGATTTAAAAAGTTATATCCTTTTATGCCTGCAAGCATAATTTGAATAAATAAATGACGATAAACATTGTTTTCTTAAAACACGATTAAATGGTTCCGTAAAAACTTGCTTATTGAAACCTCACAGGTTGTAATAGAACCATACTAGTTTTTGTTGGAACTTTTTAAAATTCACCAAAGATAAAAACCGTGTTAAAACTGATAATTTTTAAAAATATATGTTTTATATTTATTTACTTTTTGTGGTAGTTATCTTTTGTTTTATCCCTATGTTGTGTATCTAGCTTCGTCTTCCAAATATTAATATCATTTTCAAGAGATTCGTGTCATTTATTACCTCTCTTTGATCCATATGCTTTCCATTCAAATAAATAATAAACAGCACGATGGAGTTGATGAATTTCATATTATGCGCACAATATATCAGACATATTAAATATAAAGAGTATACATAGAGATGAAACTATTTTTAATATTGCAATAAGTACTTAAATGATGACAGAACCCTTTTTGATTCGTTTTTAGTTGATAGGAGTTGTAACGGTAATCGGTGGGATTTTTCTTATTGCTGGATTCGACCAAATGAATGAGACAATTAGGCCAACATTCAATAGAGCTAAAGACAACATTCGAAACATGATAAAAGGTTAGTGGTTACAATTATTCACGATGTCAAATGTTGGCAAGTAAGATTTTCCACGATTTCTACCATAAACATGGATCGGGACCAAACATGTCAAAAACAAGAGGCTACATTTAGTAGTGAAAGCATGTGGTTCAACACGATAAGTTCTAGGTAAACTTGTCGTACCCTTGCTTAAACAAGGTATAGCTTGATTTCCGTGAAGTGTAGTTCAAATATCAATTAGCCTGATCCAAAATTCAAGGCAGATTATATTCAGACTATATAGTTTGCTTTCAAATGCTAATTAAATATCACAACTAGCTTTATTTTCCATTATAGAATGAAATTCAAAACAGTGTGGCCGTGGCCATTGATTGACACATTAAATTCATCCATTGACTGGGACAATTTAGTGAACGTTTGTATGTAACAACTACTGCTCACTATGTACTTTTTAAAGACACCTAAACTATGGGGTCACCAAAGGTTCTCAACACCTTAATAAAGTAATTCGAAAAACTAATCAGAAATAACACGATGTTTTGATTTATATCAATTATATAAATCAAAACATAAAGGTTATTCCTGATTAAATTTTTGAATTATTTTATAATTAAAGGCGTTAAGAAACCTTTGATGACCCCACAGTTTAAATGTCTATCGTAGGTACGTCGTGAACAGTGGTCGTTACAGACAAACGTTCACGTAAATTGTCCCAGTCAATGGATGAATTTAATGTGTCAATCAATGGCCATAGCCACACTGTTTTGAATTTCATTCTATATGCTAGACCCAGATCGACGTCCGGCCTCTAATCGACGTCCGTACCTCAAATCGACGTCCAAATCTTACAGGGTTCAACATTATGGCAAGTAAATTTTTAAACATTTATAAATACTTTTTATATAATTTTTTTTCAACCCCAAATAGGTAACATGTATATTAATCTTAATAAAAGTTAGTCAAATCAATCTACATTGTAGTAGGTCATTCCTATTCATATCAATAAATGACATGTTTGTAAGTGTAAGTCAATGAAAAAACAACCCAACGACAAAGAAAACCCAACAACATCAAGAGGGCATTGGCCAGTCTTCAACAATACACAAAATAAAGAAGTACAGCCAATTGTTTTGCGAGTATCATATTCCGAACTATGTTTACACCTTGAGTGAAACATATACGCAATAAATTGGTATTATGTTTCATGTTGTGCTGTTACACTACTGTTCTAGGTTAGTGGAGGGTAAAGTGCTCACACAAATGTTTAATCCTGCCACATTCTTTGTGTGCCTGTTGTCCAATGGTTTCCGGTGGTTTAGGTATGTCATATATTTATTCGGAATTGTTTTGTTATCAAAATGGGGCGAAAGATACCAGAGGAACATTAATAAATTCATAGATCAAAAATAAACTGGCAACGCCATTGCTAAACAAGAAAAAGACTGACGAACAATAGTACACAATACACAACATAAGGATAATCAACAAGAACCTCACCAGAAACTGGGTGTGATCTCATGTGTTCCGGAAGGGTAAGCTTGGGTATAAGTCCTATAAATAAGACCGTTAGTTTTCTAATTTGAATTGTTTACATTATTCATGCCTTTTTTAGCCGACTTGACGGTATGGGTTTTCACCACTGTTGAAAGCCGTACGGTTGCCTATAATTAGGCTATAATTGCTCATATTCACTTTATTTGAACTATGATGGATAGTTTTAGTTGTCTTATTTGTAAAATATTACATATCCAAATGTTTATGCAATTTCTAAAAGTTAAACAATTGACATCACAACATCTTTACATACTTAAAAAAAAGAAGAATACCGGTAGAAGTTTATATATTTAAAAAAAATATATAATTTCATTTTGTCATGCACTTGCCACATTTTGTATGTTAAAAGTCTTAAGATTTCATCTGATATCGGTGTAGTTTGTGTCCAAAACGGACGTCGATTAGATAAGCATAAAATTGGCCCTCGATTTGGGATGTTGATTAATTGTGACGTCAGATATGGACGTCGATTTGAGGAACGCCAATTTCACAAAACATCGTAAGTTTAAGTCCTAAGTGAGCTCCTAAGACAATTTCACAAAGCATATCGCAAGTTTTAATCCTACACTTAGGACCACTCTTACGATTAAATCTTAAGTCTTATCTTACGACCTCTCTTAAGATATACATATCTTAGCAACGTACTTTCGTTTCATCGAAGCATGCGCAGCGGTATCTCCCTATGTAAACAAAACGGGACGGAATACTTTCCACGTAGATCTGATGGAAATAACAAAAAGAAAGTCACACTATTCAGAGAGTGAGCTTCTTGTACTCTCTGGCACAGTTACATCCAACATTCCACCATTTTCTACATTTGAAAATGCCTGTACCAAGTCAGGAATATGACAGTTCTTGTCCATTCGTTTTTGATGCGTTTTGTTATTTGATTTTGCCATGTGATTATGGACTTTCCCAATTGATCTTCCTCTAAGTTCAGTATTTTTGTGATTTTACTTTTTTCTGTGATTAGGGGAGAGTTCGGGCAAAATCCTGACTATCCAAGACAAAAACAAGTACCTGTTGGGCACTGGTTGTCGAAAGGTATAAAACTGTTTTTATTTTTAATTGTCCATGTAACGTAACAGTATGGCAAAATTAGGAGAAAAAAATGGTCTACCCTTCATTCTAGTGAAATACATCTTCGCTAGCCAAGGGTTACGATCCACTCCCTCTCTGAAGAGAGCGGGAATGGATCGTAACCCTTGGCTAGCGAAGATGAGTGAAATAGTGCAATTACTTATTTATGCATTTATACATGCAAAGAAATTGCTTCGGCCGTTGAATTAACTAATGTGAGTCATTTGGTACATTGCACAGGGGCGGGTCTACGTAAGGGCGTAATGGGCGTACGCCCCCCTCCTTTTTGCAAAAAAAAACCAAACCTATCGTCATTAGCTTATATTGTATTGAATATGGCAATTTATCATATTCATTAATTAAACACATACTCTGATTTCTTTTTATACTAATTCCCCTATCCGATGGGTGACTGGAACACCTTTTTAAACAACCAAAACGGTAAGTAAATCTATATACATGAAATGGTTGTTTTGTGTGACACTTCCTCAATGGCCATTCTAGATCTACCCGGGGGATACTCACTATATATATGATACCGGGGCGGGTATGTTCAGACACACGGGGTTGCATTTTCAGCTAAATTGTTTGAAATTCGGTTAATATGTTTTTTTCTCCTTGCATTTGAAATGGTCAGATTTGACTATCTAGAACGGGGTATTATAAATACAATGTTACCCTATTGTTTCATATAAAGGGTGAATGTTTGGTACGTTTAAACCCGCTGCAAATGTTTGCACAAGTCCTAAGTCAGGAATCTGATGTTCATTAGTTGTCATTTGTTGATGTGATTCATAAGTGTTTCTCGTTTTTTATATAGAACAAACGCTGGTTTTCCCGTTTGAGTGGTTTTACACTAGTTATATCTTGCTGTTCGGTGTGAGCCAAGACTCCGTGTTAAAGACCGTACTTCGACCTGTAATGGTTTACTTTTATAATTTGTGACTTAGATGGAGAGTTGTCTCATTGCATGCGGCACTCATACCACATCTTTTTATATCTTCTAAATTGAAAACAACGTTTTAAACCTATGATTGCGTTGGATAAAAACCGCAATTTTTATACGTGTGCATGCAAAACAAATTTTATGGTAAAGGGGTCTAAATACAGCACAAAAAACATTTTCCCAAAAAAAGACCAAAACTGTGAAAAGGTATATCTTAACAAAACGGGTACTAGTTCAGAAAAAGCTATCGTTAAAGATTTATTTTTCATTTGTCATGCACATTTCATATACCCTTTTAACTGAATTTAAAACTTCTACCAAAAATTTGATTTCCACATGTTAATCAATACATAATTTGAATGATCCGAAGGCAGACTATTTTCACAAATTTGGTTATGGAGGCTGTTATAATACTTCATGATTTGACGCTAAATTGTTGAAATCCAGGAGCTTCTGATCTTCCCCATGGACCCTATACAAGGGCAACCGGAATTATGCCTCCCGTTCTTAAAATCCTGGCCTATGACTATTGAAATGTAAAGTAACGCCTTATACCCTAGAATTTGGAATTTCTCGTTATTGATTTTCTGCTGGTTTGATCCACTCACTCATTTTAATGTACCGTAGACAATTAATCGAGAGAATTCGGCATCAACCCTGATACTTTAACTATTAAATATGTAACACTCAGAAACGTGTCCTTCCCCCCAAGCGTGTCCGATTCCCCCAAATGTGTCCACATAACGTAACTGAACGGTAAAACATGTATAGTTGCAAAAGGGCTCCAACGGGTGGCATTTATATAGACGCCCAAGTGTCAATTTTTCAACTAACCCACAAACGTGTCCGATCCCCAAAACGTGTCCATGTCAAGCGTTAATGGTTATTGCTATTTCATTAACGTATACTAATTTTACTGTTTCATTAAAAATATAGATAAGGTACGTAAGTACTTTTATAAACAAGCAGTATGAACTGTGTAAACATGAAACACTTGCATCTGGACAATACGCAATCAACAGTCTGAAGTTAATTCATATAGTACAAATGTAAAAACTTAAAAACTTGTATCCTATGTTCTCTCTAAATATGCATGAAATGCTGGCAACTGGACACTACGCAATCAACAGTCTAAAGTTGATTTAAACAGTAGAAATGTAAAAACATTTTAACTTGTATGTTCTCTTTAAATATGCATGAAATACTTGCAACTGGAAATACGCCATAAACAGTCTAAAGTTAATATATACAGCAAATGTAAAAACATTAAAACTTGAAAAACTATGTTCGCTCTAAATATTTTATCTTTAGTGATGGTGGAAACATAAAATTTATTAAAATTTATTAAAAACCTGACTATCCGTATATGATTTGATGAGCTTTGAAAATACATATAATTCAAATTGAGAACTGTTGACAAAAGTGAAAAAAATCCTGCTGAAAGCCTGCCGTGCAATATTTGGATAAATATAAAAAGCATCATCGGGGTTTATTAGTACAAAATAATTTACAAAGTTGACGATTAATTCAACTCTAGAATTATTTGTATGTTCGCTCTAAATGAGTAAGAAATAGTTGCAACTGGACAATAAGCAATTTCAGTCAAAAGTGGATTCACAATTACAGATTAAATTTGGAATTATGATAATCATTATAAACCGGCATTGCACTAACTAATGATAATAAATGACAACTTTATCACCTGTGTCCCCCACAATAGAATTGCCGTAAACGTTATCAGCGGTTTCATTTAGGAAATACATATATTAGCGCTAAAAGACGTGAGACGTTCTGGCTTGTAATAGTGGACATTATTGGACACGTTTGAGGTTATGAAATTGGAGAACATTGAATATTATAGACACGTTTGGAGAGAAAAGACACGTTTGGGGGAATCGGACACGTTTTGGGGGAAGGACAGGTTTGGGAGTGTTACAAATATACATGATCCAAGTCAGGAACCGTTACATTAGTGCACTTCACAATTATTTTATTTTTTAGCCAAAAAAAGGTCCAAATTTTTTTCAGATTGTATTTTACACCCCCTTTTTCAAATATCCTGGAAACGCCCCTGATTGCATAAGCGACACGTACATGAATGCAGGTCAAATCTTCATCTATTAATTGGTGCCGTAGAAGGTCCACCAGAGTTATGAGCGAGAATTTCTTGACAAAAATAGAAAGCTCAGGGTTAGGATTTATAAAACAGAAAAGGTAAAGTGGCAAATATTCATGTTTATTTCAAACGCAGAGAGGTACAACCGGTACCTTAGCCAAAAATAAATCTGTTTTGATGTGTTCCAAACGGAATATTTGTATTTTGTGAACTCTAAATTTAAAAAAAAAAAGTTAAGACTAAATGTGAATGGTCTTCTTTGTTTCTCCCATGCCATGATATTGCCTCCGTTGAAAGTTTGCAAATATCCCATAGAGCAAATTACACGGATGATAAATATTGACCATTTGGTACATTGTCGTGTTCTAAGCGACACGTGCATGCAGGTCATAAATTAATTTGTTGAATGAAACTAAATCTGTATCTACTAATGTGTGCCGTAGGAGGTCTTTCAGAGTTTTTAGAGAGGATTTCTTGGCATGGTGCACTTTGTTTGAATACCGAGTAGGTTATAGACATTAAAATACAAAACTATCAATGAAAATTAGTAGAATGGTTAGAGATAAGCAAAAACACTTATTTTAGGCAGCTCTTATGAGTCCTATGATAGTATCTCCTCAGGGTTAGCGCACAGGTACTTCGTCTTATGAATATAAGAAGGGAAATATGAAAAATAACGATTATGAGTAAAAACCTGACACATAGCTATGCATTTTTGCGCCTGTCCCAAGTCATGTGCCTCTGGCCTTTGTTAGTCTGGTAGGATTTTTTATTTTTGTTTCTTGTGTATAATTTGGAGCTTAGTATGACGTCCATTATCACATCTTCGCTAGCCAAGGGTTACGATCCACTCCCGCTCTCTTCTTCCCGTGAAGAGAGCGGGAGTGGATCGTAACCCTTGGCTAGCGAAGATGCCATTATCACTAGTTTATATATTTGTTTAGAGGCCAGCTGAAGGATACCCTCCGGTTGCGGGAGTTTCACGCTGCATTGAAGACCTATTGGTGACTTTCTGCTGTTGTCTGTTCTATGGTTGGGTTGTTGTCTCTTTGAAATATTCCCCATTTCCATTCTCAATTTTATAAAAGTATAACAACACTTCGATTGCTGTTCTTCATTCTAAACTAGCTATGAAGCCCTAAAAAATTAGCAAAACTCATACTTCACTAAACAAGGAGAACCCTTTTGGTTCAAATTGTTAGTGTTGAAAGTAGATTAAGCCATGATGCAAATGCCCAACATGAGCTGTGGTCTGTTGATGAAATGGTAGTATGTTGCATAGATCGAGTATATATGGATACGATTTTATTAATTTTCTTACCTATTCCAATTTTCCAAATCAAGTGAATTTTGTATTATTTCCTTATTTTGATTTTATACCATTAGGACGAATCAATGGTTATCTATTCTAAGATAAATTGGAACTCTAAATGCAAATCAAGCTTTAAGGAATTATATTACAATTACGCTTACTACTTCAATGTAGTACATAGCTTAAATGTGGACTACATGTATTTTCCTATTTTGAATCTATTTTCTTATTTTGAACATTTTTGTGTATTATATAAAAGGTCTAGAAGTATTGACAAACATTAACATCGCTTATTTCAAAAGCTGGAAATATAGTAAAATTTGTAAGAAGATCTGGTTAATCCAAATGAAGATCTAAGGTATATGATAAACTCTCAAGTAATAATGATACACTTTATTTCATCAATACTATAAACTGATGAATATATGCATTTTTCTATTTTCATTTAAATTATAGGTTTTATTTTATCAAACTATTTTACTAAAGTAATCGAAATGTAATCGAAAGTAATCGATGATTAAAATCATAATTTTTGCTGTAATCGATTAAATTACGATAACATGTAATCGAAAATATGGTCGATTACAGATTACAGTCAATTACTTGAAAAAATGTAATCAATTACAATCGATTATGATTACAGATTACGATTATCCCATCCCTGCTTCATACTATGCCATATGCTGGTGCTCGTTAAATAGCTTGTGAATCACCGCCTCTCCCTGGGTAATATTCATTGTCACCTTGTAATGTATCCATACATAGGCTCTCCTATGAAACCGTTATTTTATCGTATAATTACGTTAATCCTGAATTTCATGACATATTAGCCACTGGACATTGAGTGACCACTATGCGTCTCTCTTTCAAGCATGTTTACTGTTTAATCTTCCTTTTGAAATCCACAATATATATGATGCAAAATTGTAGATTTATTTTCTTGATATACATTAAGGTGCCAATATGTGTATGCGTTGGCCCTTGAATTGGAAAACGGTAGCGGTTTATTATCTCGGCATCTGTATTCATATCTAGTTGGGTCGTATGGTCTCTACATATGCTTCCTCTACGTAAGTGGCGTATAAAGAAAAAAAATGGCAACGCTGCATTCATTTTATAAATACTTAAGATAATCGTAAGAGTGGTCGTAAGTATTTCTTAGACACTTAAGTGTGGATAGAGGCACTCTTAAGTTTACGATCAAAGTTGGTCGTAAGTTTTGACGTAAGTTCTTTTGTGAAATTGGTTTTTGACTTAAAACTTGACGTAAGTGTAATCTTAGACTTACGATGTTTTGTGAAATTGGCCCCTGACGTCGATCTGAGTCATTCATATATGTTTATTAATATATGTGAACTGCCTTTTGGAAAAGGACCGACAGCACGGTGATTGTTGCATTCAATTCATGAATATATAATATTCCTTTTTTTCCTTTTTTAATCGAAGTGTCACCGATATAAAAAGAAGATTAAAAATATGTGACAATATAATAAAGTTTGAATTTACATATTTACGAAATTAATACTTTATTAAGAAGACAATGTATTTGTTATTCTTTTCATTTTTGATTAAACTGTAAATTGTTTTCAAAATTAAATAAAAACTGTCTAATAAAATAGGACTGGATAAACGGATATTGTTGAATCTAATTCATTAATGTATATATATTTTTTTACTTTTCTAATCGAATGATCACCCGTTAGAAGAAAACATTATATTTCTGAAGATTAAAAATATGTGACAATATAATAAAGTTTGATTTTTACATATTAACGAAATTAAATTGATTTAACCGGCAATATTGATGTTATTTGTCTGATGTATGATTAACATTAAAGAAAATAGTAAATTTCACGTACATGCTGTCAGATTTTAATACAACTACAAAGTAATTCATCTACTGGGTAAAACATACTATCTTAAAGTTAATTGTGTTTTTTTATAATAGTATCACGTATCTTATATACAATATTAATAAAAGACAGTATATTACCTCTATCTTAGATTTATTGATGTGCATTTAATATTTGTTTTTTCATTTGGTGTTTTAATTTGAAAGTCTTGTGAACAAAAGCTAAATTTTCTGATAGATGTGATTGACCGCGGGGGATATGCCATTATCCGACAAACCGACGCATATAACTCAATACTGATGTTTTATTTAAGTATCTGACAATCACAAAATTCAAGTTTATATTCATTTCTATATCTTAAAGAGACATGGGCGATGGCTAAGATAAAACGTTACATATTATTTTGAACAAAAGCGGAATTTCAATAGTTCGCGAAGAGCAGCCAGTTTGGTTCAATTTTTTGAATGTAATACAACAAAATCGCTGATTTATTATTGCCTCCCCAGACAATAATTCGACCCCTTTTGGTTCACTTTTATGCAACCTTTAATCTAACCACACGTTTGATATAAAGTGAGAAACATATTCCGCCATTTAAAAGAAAATAACCCATGTTCAATATTAAAAAAGTTCAAATATCTAACAAGAACCCATTTGGTTGACTAATTTGCCAAACTCAAAATGTTATGTAATTAGTATTTTCTTATATATGTAAATATAACTTTTGTGAGTGACCTAAAAAAAGACTGAAATGAACATATGGATATTGTTTAAAAAAAACACTAACAAACCGACTTTGCCGATTAAATTTATGAATTGAAAATATGATTTTTTTAGACGTGTGTGTTTTGTTATTCTAGTAAAGGATTGGACAATTCTGGAAAAAAAATAAAATCACAAAAATACTGAACTTAAAAATTCAAAACAGAAATCTAACGGCAATATCAAAAGCTCAAACACATCAAACTATATACACGGGTGTCATTCAGTTTAACGAGAGAAATGATCGTGAAAGAATATTTAACGGAGTCAAGTATTGCGAGACGACCGTGAAAGCTCTGGTAACGGATCGTGAAAGATATATAATATTTAATCGAGTGGACACATGAAAAGTCAGTAAATAACCTAATTTAATTAATTACACAGACACGAATTAACAATGTATTGTCGAAATGCGCATCTGGTGCAGTAAAATTGGTACCGTTTATGTTATTACAACACAATAAAACTGTCTGTCAAAAGGGTTCAACATTATGATCAGTATGTGAGAAAATCCAGTTCTAAAAGTTCATAGTTTTTACAAAACAACAAAAGACAGATTGCTTCTCGACATTTCGATGACATAAAAAATGTAAACAAACATGATTTTTTTCACAAATTCGAATAAAATAAACTACTATCCGAATAAGGGCATTCTATTTGAATGAATCAAATGGTTCTCATAGTTATTTGTATAAACATAATCTGAAACTTGGTAAACAAAGAAATATTTACACAAAATTGATTTTTCGGATCGTGAAAGATCACGTACCGTTTTTTGAAGATCGTGAAAAGGAATCATGAAAGATCTGATGCTACTAAGACGTTCAAATTATTCTTCAATTATATGATAATTAATATTTGTTATTGGTATTGAAAAAAAACAAGATTGGCCAAGATCCTCAATAAGTTAAAACATTTCAAAGTATTAATACTTTCAAAAAAGTAAATTTTATATTATCCACCAATGTATGTATATTGTTATAATCCTACAAGTTACACCCGTCACTTGAAACTTTTGTTTAAACATGGACCTCTACGTATAAAGACAATCCATATTATCGCTTGCCCAAGACATATAAGCGGAGTAACAGGAGATTTTATTTGTACAAGTACAAATAATACAAACAAATTATTATTTGTGCATTTGTGAACATGTTGTTTTATAATAGTTGGCTGATTGTAGGTAAAGGTTTTTATTGTCATGTGAAGTACTCACTTATCACGAGTTATAGGATAACTAAATTTTGTATATTGGATCCTATAATATACATGTCCGTCAGACAGGATTAATCTGACCTTGACTTTGCCTAATTTCATGGATGCAGATTAAGTTTTTTATGGTCAAGTCCGTATCGTGGATTCGTTAAGCTTTAGGCTAACTGTCTGTTGAAATGATTGTTATGTGTACATTTTCGACTTCTGCAAGGTTTCAAATAACATTGACCTCATTATCATGCATCATTTGGCAATGTTCGTTTTATGTTGTTTGACCTTTTGTTTATAAACCTGTATGCTATAGCGCCACGGTATTTGGTGTATGGTGTCTGTCTGACTGTCTGACTGTCTGCATGTTTCATATATGACGTCAATAGTATTTGAAATATTGATATTAAGATATCTATGTTTGGCTGTCGGTCAGAGTTCATATACTTTCGACCTCATGTTCCGAATTAATTGGCCAAATATAAATTTTACATTTTTCACTTTCTAAGGTACTGCAAGGATCGGAACACCTATATCTGGTTTACGGGATGTTTGTAGAGATTTGTATGGCATGGTTCATCTGATCTTGACCTTTTTTTATGATCCATTGACAATCTTAAGCGTATTTGACACTTCTAGTAAAAACCCTTAATATTACAGACGTTCAACATATATACTTTCATAAGTAAAGCAGACGAGACATTTCAGCAATTGCGCTCTGGTATTCTTTAATCGTTAGTATATAGTTATCTCATTGGAAATCAATCCACATCTCCTACCTTGTTTATAAAGATACATAGAACTTAAGAAAGTACTGTTACACAAAATGTTGGTTATCGTTCAACAGTCAATCTCAAATTGTTCATGAAAGATGCTGTTTTTGTTATAAGTTTTTGGTTGATAGTTAACATTTTGGTTTAAACGTTGAATACCCATATTATTGGCCAAATAGTGGCTGTTTGCCTGAATTGTACTCGACCGAATTTTCAGAGCTGAATTTTTCACACTGATTTAGACACGTTTTGTGTTTTTTTGGTGATTTTTTTAACTTTCGAGGGAAAGTGTTGAATAAAAAAAAAAATAATAGCTTTAATGTTCATTCTTATCAAAATAGTTACAGGCTTCAACCAGTTGCAGGTATATCAAATGGTTAAAGAAATATTAATTTCTGATTACTAGTATTTAGTCTGGTCACGCATTATCTTTCACGATCAAAATAATGCGTTGCCTTATCTTTCACGATCAAATTTAATGAAATTTCAACAAAATTCAAGCTTTTCATAAACAAATTAACCTTTTTAAGGGAAGAGCATACTTTTATTTCACTGTATTATAAGAAACACCAAAGATTAAATTTCAAATATATCATGATATATTGAAATTTAACCATTATAGGTACAAATAGCGTGTTTTTTTCATTAATTCGATAGACACGCATTTCTTCTTTCGTGTTTTTTATAAAGTGCTGCATAGTTTCTTTGTCTTATTGCACAGTAATGTTGAAGAAGTTGAACCATTTTGACAGATATATTTTTTTGTTCGGATTTGTTCCGCGTTTTGAAAATTTGCCGATTTTTTTCACAGATGCTGAATTAGAATTTACATTAAATGTGTTTCACGATCCGGTACCAGAGCTTTCAAGATCGTCTCGCAATACTTGACCACCGATCATTTCTCTCGTTAAACCGAATGACACCCGTGATATAATGGACACCAGTTGTCATATACCTGATTTGGTACAGACATTGTCTTAATTAGCAAATGGTAGAAAAGTATTTTCAAACAAATAAGAAATACTACTTGAAGAAGCTAGAAATGTAACGTGTTTATCTATTTTTCACAAATGCTAAAATTGTCCATCAGAATTAGTTTCGAATTCTTTGAGAAACGAAAAAGATAAAAATGGCAAATGATTTTTTTCTACTTCAAATTAGTAACGCTCCTAAACATTATTGTAGTCTTGTAAATCCTACTTTAAATTAAAACACAACATCCCTTTCAAAATGGACAACATACATGTATTATTTTGTATTTCTGTATGTTTCCACTCACTTTGTTTGTGTCATCTACAATAAACAATGAAATACATCGGACATTTCAAATCAATTTCAATAGACTCATCATCAGTATTCAAGTCAGAATTGAAAACAAATTCGGATCTACTCTTGCATCATGTAGATGTCAAACAAAATAAAATATTACACCAACTAAACATATAACTTTTTCTGCACCTTTCTGGAAGTAATAACTTATTACTGGCTATTATTAGACCTGATCCAAAATGTCGGAATGGTTCAACTATTGCTGATATACGGCATTTTCTTTTTGATTGTCACGTTGAAATCCTACCATGTTCGAAAGTCTCGTTTAGCCCTTTATAAAATTATCAAATATTAATCGTGATATACAATATGATGAATATAGGTAAGAACATACCGTAATAATCATCTCTATTACACTTGTGTCTGATCTTTTTTGCTTTTACCAATTCAAATATGATTAAACTAAGATTTCAGAGATATTCAAAACAACAGATGTAAGTCAAGATATGAGGCAGACTAAAATTCCAAAGTAAATCACAATACAGCCCGGTTGATGAGTTGCTAGCCTACATTATGCTATTTAGATTCTGTGAATTTCAATGATTCTGTTCTGCATTAGGTATCCAGAAAACTCGGGAGAAGGAAATGACAAACATTAGGACAAATAAATAGGGGTCGGGGTATCAAATCAATTTATTTCACATTTCATCTTAAAAATTATTACTTTTTATTCCAGTAAAGCTATTAAATACTTTTTAAGAATAGAACTTCCAATTGCATTATCATGAACTATTAATATCTTTTTTGTTACTAGTAATGAACGTTTTCCCAGGTGTAGAAATAATGCACCCACCAAATGTTACACATGCAGACCCACTAATGGACATTAATTTTAAAGAATTCGTTAGCGCATGTGGAGTTTTTCTTCTTATGTTTGGTGCTGTAATTCTCGCCATTTCAATACTTGGATTTGTAGCCACATATCGGATGTCGAGACGTTTAACAATGACGGTACGTATACTTGATGCAAAGAATGATGCATAAGCATTTTAAATTGAGAACGTAAACAGGGATTGTGTTTATTAGATAACAACCCAACCACAAAAAAAAAAAAAACAAACAGCTCAAGGCCACCAAAAAGTCATTTCCAATAACATATACTTATTCAGCAAAATGAATGCCTTTTTAAACACATGTAAATAAACCAAAATTAATAAACGCACTGTTACAAAGACTAGCGGATCCTGACTAGTGACAGTCGCAAAAAAGGACGCATTTTAATTTTGAACTATTATTTCATCTATCAGATGTTCATAAAGCTGGGAGATTTATAATACTTGATATCTTCAAACTAAAAGGACTTGCCCGTAGTCTTATCATACCTCCCCTCTTAAATTTATCTACTGATTTATCACAATCAATGTATTAAAATGAAACTTGTCTTTAGTGTTCTATGTTGTGTCTTCTGTACTATTATTTTTCTGTTTGTCTTTTATTTTGAGCCGTGGCGTTGTCAGTTTATTTTCAATCTATGAGTTTGACTGTCCCTCTGGTATCTTTCGTCCTTCTCTTAACTTTGCGTTATCAGTCTCAGCGTACATCAAACACTGTTTTTTATCGATCAAAACTGATTACTCCATACAAACATTACTTTTCTTTAGCTATCTAATTCATGTCTATTCGTGCTCCTGGTTGTCTAAAAAAACCGTTTTATTGATTATCTGAAACAACGATATTCACCGTCTTCTTAGAACTTTGTAAGACCTCGTTAACCGGTGTAGGGTTCATTGTGTTGATATTATTATAATAAAATGATGCAGAATATCAGAGGTTTTAAGCAATGGTTGTAGTTCAATGTACAGCTAAAAGCTGCCTTGAAATTGCAATCAGAATCGAGCTTTTGCAAAGTATTGATGGCCACATTGTGACCTAGAAATGATGGATTTAAAGAGATATTTCTAAATCCACGAAGTATTTTATGTCGGGTAGATATATGTTACAGTAAATTTGAACGCCATGATTTTGTTATATATTTACAGTATATGGTTGCACTTGGTATACTTATTCTGATACAGATCACAGCAGTTGTTTTATACACAGTTGATCGAACCTTCGTATGTATCTTTGATGATTTTTTTTTTTATAGAAGATATTTTATCAAAAAAGAATTTAACATAAATACACAACAATCAAAAATTGCAAAACACAATTGACAAGATAACGAAGTCATCTAGTTACCTCCAAAATAAAAATATTATGTCATCATAGTATGCAAAAAAGTAAGATAACATTTTTTTTGCAATATTTGATTGTTAAAGCAACAAATCATGAAGTTTATATATTATTCATGATGTAGATTTTATCCATGGTTTTTTTAATTAATTTTCAATGGTTTAGAACTATTTTTACTTTACTTTCAGGCTAATAAACTTATATATTTGCACTTCTTTAAAAGTTTAGATGAATCTTATCGGGGATTTCAGTACAACGATTCTGTAAGCATTGGGTGGAACATTGTCATGCAACAGGTAAACATTAGTCAAAACCTAATATGGTATTAATATACTAGCTCAAATGTCACACCAAAATATACGATTACAATCTTTGAAGCTGTAGTTAAGGCTTTTTCCGTTCCACTCTGTTATTCTTTAGTTTCATTATCTTTCATCCGTTCAAATATGTTGAATCAATGTAATAAATTGTCATGCTATAGAATATTTCAATACCCACCGTAAGTTTTTATTATCCTTGAAGTGAATTTCTAATAACCAGAGCATTTAAAACAAATGTCCGTAGGAAACGCAATGTAATTTATCTTTGTTGAAATAAAAGTAGAAAAATGGCAACAATACATTCTTTGAGTGAGAGCGAGTAACCGAAACTATCTTCATCGATAATCCAAGTTCGAATCAAAATACATGTACTTACAATATACCGAGTCCAAAGTCAAATTCAAAAAGTGGAAATCCATACAAATTGACAAAATCAAACACTATCAAGCAACGGAACAATTAAAAACAACTGCCATATTACCGACTTAGTTTAAACAGTATTTATTAATGAAAAATGTCAAGATAAATATTACAATGTTACATAAAGTTCAAATATGGGATTCGGAAACAAGTTTGGAAAAACTTATATAAATCCGTCTTCCTAAAAAAACCCATCTATTTAACAAACAATATTAAGTGCCAACAGTATATTCAATGTATGGTAGCATATGAGAAATTGAATAAATACACACACACACGCAAAAAAAAAAAATACAACAAATGAAATAAATGAAAAAAAATGAAAGTGTGGAAAAAAATGAAATAAAATAAATAAAAAAAAACCACGAAACAGTCAACTTTTATTTACTTTTCTAGACAGTCACTGGAACCAACACACACGTCCGACCATAGTCAATTACGCCGGCAATCCACTCGATGTTACATCATATTAAAAAAAAAGTCTATATATATATATAATATATATACATATACTAGGTTAACTTTCAAAACGTTTTGTTTTATTTATGTATTTAGAAACTTTATGAAACATTTGCATATTGTCCTCGTCAGCTTTTAGACTGTCCCCAGATAAGATAATCTTAAGATTAGAACAGGAGATCGTCCCGATAGTATCCCTTCGAATTTCATTATATTTTGGACATTTGAAGAAATAATGAGAGGTAGTTTCTACTCAACCACAGGAATAATAATAATAATAATAATAATAATAATAATATCTTTATTTAGAGAGAGTAACTCATTTGGATTACACCAATTTTCAATAAGGCTCTCTTAATACAATAATAATTACATTACAAATAAACAATGCATCAATAATAATAAATTAAATAAAGATTATGTACAATTTAAAATACAATAAACAATTATGATATGGCATTACAGTAAAAATATGATGGTAATGTTAAAAGTACATAGATTTGTATTTATGTTTAAATTCGGATACTGTATTTGATTTTTTTATTGAATTAGGAAGAGCATTCCACACTTTTGGTCCATTGTACGAGAAACTAGACTTATACAACTCTGTATTTGGTTTTGGAATAATAAAATTATCTGAGGATGAAAATCTCGTATTATATTTTTGGTTTGCAGAAGCTGATACAATAAGACTGGACATATATTCTGGAGCTAAGCCATGTTTTGCCTTATACATTAGTAATGATTTGTGATAAAGTATTCTTTGTGTGATTGGCACAATGTTACATTCGTGAAATAATTCTCTTGAAGGTTTGGTGTAATCATGTTCGTCTAAAATTATTCTTGCTGCCCTTTTTTGCAGTTTTAGTAAACTATCTAATAGAAAGTTATTACAGTTTCCCCATATTGAACAACAATAATCTAAGTGAGGTAAAACGTAAGCGTTATAGTACATTTGTCTAGCTTTATGATTTAGATATTTCTTTATCCTTTTTAGTAAAGCTAAAGAAGAGTTAACTTTTTTGATTATATAATCGATATGAGAAGACCAAGATAGAGATGCATCAATAAAAACACCTAGAACTTTTTCACATGTACTTTCTATAATTTGTTGTCCATTTAAAGCAAGATTAATGTTTTCATTTGATGTAACGGAAAGCTTTTGTTTAGATCCAATGCATATAGCTTTCGTTTTAGATACATTTACAGCCATCTTATTGTCATCACACCAGCGAAAAATATCTTGTAAAACCGTATTAAGTTTTTGACTGATGCAACTTTTGTTTTGTCCAATGACTGATATGGTGCTATCATCAGCAAATAAATCGGTGTTATGATTAGGATTAGACAAAGGAAGATCATTAATAAAAATTAAAAACAACACCGGTCCTAATACGGATCCTTGAGGTACACCCGTTTTTTGTTTTTGTACGTCTGAAAATGTATTTGAAATAGATACTTTCTGATATCTGTCAGCCAAATATGATGTAAACCAACGTAATGAAGTATAAGCTAATTTGTATTTGTTTAATTTTTGAATAAGCAGTTCATGATTGAGAAGATCAAAGGCTTTTGCTAGATCTAGAAATACTGCTCCAACAAGATCGCCATCATCAATGGCTTTAAGCCATTTATCTATTAAAGCTGTTAAAGCAGTTTGACAAGAATGGTTTGCACGAAAGCCTGACTGCATTCTATACAATAACTTGTATTTATTAAGATATTTTACTAAGTGTGTTTTCACATGTTTTTCAAGGATTTTAGAAATGAGTGGTAAAATTGCAATTGGTCTATAATTAAAAACATCCTGTTTTGAGCCTTTGTTCTTATAAACTGGTATGACTTTTGCCAGTTTAAATGAGGATGGAAAAATACATGTTTTGATACTCAAATTAAAATATGACAAAGTGGTAGTGAAATAGCATGAGAAGACATCTTTAAAAATTTTGCACTTATGGTATCAAGGCCTGTTGCTTTTGATTCATCTAGTGCTTTTAGTTGTAAACACACAAAATCATTACTCATAAGTGGTATAGAAAAATACACGTCATCTGGTACATGACCCGATATAAAATCACCAAGTTGGTTAAAACAACTACTAGAATTGTCGATGTTTTGATCTATATTAAGATTATCTGTGATATTTGTGAAATAAGCATTAAAAACATCAGCAATGCCTTTTGGTTCTAAAATTTCCTTTTTGTTACAATCACTTATGATTTTTTATACTGGTATGATTGTCGGTACCGCTGACAGTATGTAGGTGCTTCCATAATTTACTGCTGTTGTTCTTTTTTTGTTCTATGATATTGGTATAATAATTTTGTTTAGAGTTTTCGATGAGATATTTGACTTTATTTCTCCAAAGTCTATAACTATACATATCTTTTTTCTTATGATAAAAATCACGTTTTTTCATGCTATCTAGAATTTCATCATTCATCCACTCATTTTGATACAAACGTTTTACTCTCTTTTTAATGAGTGGAGCATGATGATTTAATACTTTAGTAAAAATATTCAAAAAAGACAACAGTGCTTCTTCGGGGTCATCAATTTCTAATACACAATTAAATGAACGCTGTGATATGTCATTGACAAAATCATTTTCATTAAAATGTTTAGTAGATCTGAACGTAATATATTCATGAATTTTCTTTTTCGATTTTAACCCTCTTTTGTGAGAAATGCATACTGGATAATGGTCACTGATAGAATACTTCGGAACAGATATAAAATGAATATTATGTGGTTCATTGCTATAAATATGGTCTACCAAAGAGGAAGATGTTTGTGTGACTCGAGTAGGAACTGAGACTATTTGAGACAAGTTAAAAATGTTTTTTAAATGTGACCATTTAGCTGGAATCTTTCTCGACGACAAATTAATATTAAAGTCACCCAAAATAATCATTTCCTTATCTTCAATATCGACATTTGTTAACATTAATTCAAATTTTGTAACCCACTCTGCATTACTTTTTGGTGGTCTATAAATGTTACCAATTAATATAGGTTTTTGATGAACAAAAATAATTTCGATCCACATTGATTCTATATCATCATTTTCCAAATCATGTCGTCTTATTGTGGTTAACATGTTAGAAATATAAATTAAAAACCCACCGCCAGATTTTCCAATTCTGTCTTTTCTGTTTGTATCATAACCCTTAATATCTATTTCTTTGTTTTGGACAGAATCTGACAAAAATGTTTCACTTAAACACAGCACATCTGTGTTAGATTTTGATAGCAAATATTTAATTTCAGAAAACTTTGGCAATACATGATTGATGTTTAAGTGGCATATATTAAGTGACTTGTGTGGAAATATAAAAGGGTTTGTAAATGGAGATGATTTGGAATTAGATGATAGAATATGTGTTGCAGTACATAAATACAAAATAACAATACTGACAATATTTCCTAAAATAGAATTACATGTTCTGGTAGTGGAAAAGTTATTGGTTAAATTTACCTCCAGTACGTTTGACTGGACACACTTTGTTCTTGAGTTGTTGTGTTGTTGAATGGTATAAATCTCCTCCCTGTTGACCTCACCGATTGAAAATTTGATTCAGTTTCTGATGTGCAATTTGAAAATTGAAATAGATTGTTGACGCAGGAGATAATGTTGTGGCTTAAAACTTTGGCACCAGCAACATTTGTGTGAACATGGTCTGCAAATAAAGAAAGATTGGGCTGGTCTCCATATAGAAAGTCTAAAGTATTGTCCAAAATTTCCACATGTTGTTCCTCTAGAGAGAACAGATGATTATTGACATTGTAAATTGTACGATTAGCTTGAGAATTGGTTGGCCTTGGTAGAATTGAGGAAATTACCAGCTTAGTTCTTGGTAAGCTTTGCCTGACTGTACAAATCAAATTTTTGAAGTCGTCCATAATAGCATGAACAGAGTCTCCATCTGATACATTGTTAGTGCCCACATGAATAACAATAACATCAACACAATCAAGTCTGCCTTCTGATATGTACTGAATTAGGCAATCTTCAATGTCTCTGATCCGTCCTCCCCGGATAGTCTTTACTTTGGTATTGATTTGTTGAGTTGACATTTTCCTAGGAGACATCTTTTTAAGAGTTGAACTCCCAATAAGAAATAAATTTTTCTTGTCAAAAGACCGATGAAAATGGGGATAAGTAGATTTGACTTCACGGTCCGTGTATTTTGTATTTATTGGTGACCTTTGTTTTTCCACATAAGTAGGACTTTGAGCATTATGCTTGTTACCTAGATTTGTTCTATTTAAAGAAACTGGCTTATTAGAGCTGCTTGGTAAACCACTTCTTACAGCGTTGCTGTATGTTCCAGGTGTTGGTTTATTTGAAGCTGAAATTCTTTCCTCTCTTTTGCGATTTGGTGTTTCTGTCACAGTTTTTGTTAAATCGTTGACGTGAGATGATTTTAAATTTACAGATTTAATCTCATTTGAAACGGCATTTAATTTGTCCCACAAACTGTTGGATTTATTTATAAATGCCTTATTGTTTACATCGATATCCGATTTAATGAGCTGTGTTTGTGTAAAAACTTCTTGGACGGAGGTTAAAGCTGAATTGGTTTGAACTTTAACCGTATTTGTTAGTGATGCAAACTTGTCTTTCATCTCTTGAAATTGATTGTTTGACGAGTCAATATGACAGTTAAGGGCATCATTTAAATTTAAAACTTCCTCAGAAGTTGACAATAAAAGACTTTCAATTCTCCTGAGTGTTGACATGGTACAGAAAGTCGGAGAGTTTGCCTTATTATTATTTTTGCGAAATTTATTGGTGGAGATACTTCGACGCGGGGTTGTAACCTTCATCGGTATAGTTTCCTCTTCATCGTCGGTCCATTCAGTGTTGTTACACACATTCACGATACTATTATTATTTGCTTGAACGGTGTTTCCAGACGTTTTTATATTTAAAGCAAGTTTTGCGAGTTTATCGGCTTCAATCTGACCGATTTCAGAATCACGAGCAACGTGCGCCCACGTTACTTTTATATTTGATAACAAATTATCTATCTCTGACCAGAGTTCTTTGTTTTTCACATCATTTCCGGAAGATTTAAGTTTCCAGTTGTTGCTTTTCCAATAAACAATGTCATTTGTTATACCTCTAACTAAATATTCACTGTCGGTTTTAATGATAATGTTTGATAATTGATTTTCGTGTATTTGTTGAAGGCATTTTACGACAGCATACAGTTCCCCCGTATTGTTTGTTTGCTTGTAAGATTCAGGAACTGGACCATTTATATTTTTGATGTTATTTGGTTCCCAAAATATACCATAACTGGCCTTTGCCAATGGCTTGCCGTTATTCTTGCATGCTCCATCAATGTATACTTCCATTATTTAAAAATGTCCTAACAGTTCAGGAAAACGTTAACGTTGTTTTCGCGGGCTTTCTGATATGACGTGATGAACATGGTTTTGATTTATAAATTTTGCTTCATTTGTCTTTTGTTACAATAAAAATGTTAATATTGATAACAAATAGTAAAATTTACCATACCGTTATACATTTTGAAGTCTATCAAACAGTAAAATCCATCGTAATTCACGAATCGAGTTTTCCTAAAAAAACAACATCCACAACGGACCACTGCAACTCGTCTCAAATGTAGAATACACTATAGGAGTGTCCAGTAATAACAAATAACTTCGAACAATGTTAAACGATGCTTTAGAAAATAATTTCAACACTTTAAAAGTCCTGTGATCAACGGAAATAGATAATATTCCTGCATTGAATGATCGTGAATTTTTTAGGCAGCCATTAGACCTTCGTGACGTCACAACATATCGTCACAACACAGTGCGTTCTCGATTAGATTTTTTTTAAATAGATGGTCCCTTAGAACACTACTCTGGCGTCTTAGTCTTGCTAAACATATCTGTTATCTTCTACAGCCTAAGTGAAAATACAATGGTATCTATCTATACTATTAAACGAGAAGACCGCATTTTGTGTGTCGCTTCTCTTCTTTCCACAATACATTAATCAACACGCCTCTGTGTCCTATAGGTACAGTGCATAGTCGTATTTGTCATCCCTTCATATGATTATTCAGGTTGAGTTATTTTGGGAGAAAAACGAGAAAAAATGCATCCGGATATTGTCCCGTCATTGGACTAAATTTTAAGTCAGATTAGACTTCCGGTTTACGTTTTTTTGTATATATACTTTGAACATACATATTCTACGAATAAAGTGCATTTTCAGAATTCTATCTGCTATCATTTTCAAGTTTACTATCCACGGCGGTCACAGAGTTTATTAAACAGAGAGGGTCTGTATACTATATCAATGACCACCATGGATCGATTAGTAAACTCAGAAATGAAAGTAAATACACTTTATTTATATAGTAATGAATGTTCATAATATACTGTTTTAACTAATGATCATTTATTGTATAAAGTTTTATACTGTTAGTGTCTCATAAGTCCGTATTTATGGCTGGATATTGATTGTTTTATGTGTAAATATTATAATTGTTGTATATTTTTTATGGCAATCAATATGTGACACTTTAATAAACAAATTTATTATTTATACAGATAAGCGCTAAAATTATTCATGTGAACTTTTTATACCTTTTCTGAAATTTTCCAATCATTTAATCTTTTACAAAATTCATTGATTACAAAAGAAAAAGAAGATGTGGTATGATTGCCATGTTGAGACAACTCTCCTGGTCCACAAGAGACCAAAATGACACAAAAATTATCAACTATAGGTCACCGTACGGCCTTCAACAACGAGCAAAGCCCATACCGCATACTCAGCTTTAAAAGGCCCCGAATGACAATGTTAAAAAATTCAAACGAGAAAACAAGAGGCCTTATTTGTGTACAAAAAATGAACGAAAAACAAGTATGTAACAAGTATGTAACACATAAACAAGTAAACGACAACCACTGAATTACAGGCTCCTTACTTAAATTGTCATAATATATACTAAATGTATGTTATTGAAATTGATAAAAAACCAAAAATTCGGAATTTTGAAAATAAAGGAGGAGGGATAAAAAAAAAATATTTTCCTGTCCCCAATAACCTATGACTTATGATACTTCTGAATTACAGGCTCCTTAATTGTCATAATATATACTAAATGTATGTTCATATTGAAATTGATAGAAAACCAAAATTCGGAATTTTGGAAATAAAGGAGGAGGGATAAAAAAAATATTTTCCTGTCCCCAATAAATACTTTTGCTGAAATTCTCCATTCATTCAATATTTTACAAAATCCTTCCAACAACACTTTACATACTTTAAACTACGCTTTGATTGCCCGCAATTTCGCAGGTGTGTTCTAGTTTTATTATTATTTTGAGAGATATAAGTCGTAAAACCAGATTTTGATTGATTTAGACGAATGTCGTCTGGAATATTATTCCAAAGGTTTACTACGGCTGGTAGAAATGACTTTTGATAATAGCTTGTTCTGCATAATACAGTTTGTAAATTTGAAGACCCCATAGTCCTGTGGTCGTGTAGATCTAGTCTCTGATTTGGAACTAACACAGAAAGATAATCAGGACAATCTCCATGAAACATTTGATGAAATTTTAATAACTTATGTTTATCACGTCGAGACTGGCGAGTTTCTCAACCGGTTTCATCGTACAGCAACTGTCTCGATGATATCTTAGTACCACCTGTAACGATTCTTGCTGCTTCTAGTTATAAGTTTTCCAGAGATGTTTTTAAATAATTAGGTATGTTATCCCAGACAATGTCCCCATATTCTAAGACTGGGCGTATGAAAGATAAATAAATAGTTTCTAAATTTTTCCTTTTCAGTTTAAACTTTAACTTTCGGAATAATGCTAATCTAGGAATGGCCTTATCAATAATCATTTTTACATGATTATTCCAGCTTCCATCTTCATTTATAAAAACCCCTAAATGTTTGTGCGACTCAACTTCTTTTATGATATTATTATTCATATACACTGACGGTTGGTGGGGTTTATGGTGCCTTTTTGAAATGGTCATTATTTCTGTTTTGTTTAGGTTGAAATTAACAAGCCATTGTTTAGACCAATTATGTATTTTCTCAATATCTTTATTTAGCTTTTCTGCCGCTTCATATTCGTTATCAACCACTATATAAATTGAGGTGTCATCAGCAAAAAGTTTTATATCACATTCGATGTCATTAACTATGTCATTAATATAAATGAGAAATAAAATAGGACCCAAGATAGACCCTTGGGGTACCCCAGCTGAGACATGTTCGTTGTTGGACGTTTCTCCACCAATGACAACCTGTTGCCTTCTTGAGTTTAAATAGCTTTCAAACCAAAGTAACAAGTTACCATTAATTCCTATTTTTCTAAGCTTATAAAGTAAGCCTTTATGCCAAACTCGGTCGAAAGCTCGACTAATGTCGCAGAAGATTACCCTGACCTCTTTCCCTTCATCTAATGCTAAAACCAAAATCGTTAATAATACATAGCAGTTGATTTACTGTCGAATCACCAGGGATGAAACCAGACTGGAATTTTGTTAATAAAGAATTTGTAATAATAAAGTTAAAAAGGTATCTAAAAATGCATCTCTCCATTGTCATACCAATGTTAGACAGCAAAGATATAGGTCTATAATTAAGTAAAAATTCTGGGCCACCTTTGTTCTTATATACAGGTATAACATTTGCTAGTTTCCACACATCTGGAAACCACCCTGTTAGGAGGGATCGATTAAAAAGTTTTGTAAATGGATACTTTAAGACAGTTGCTGCCGCCCTCAGGAGTCTTTGACTGATTAAATCAGGCCCTGTAGCTTTTGAAATATCAAGATTCAAAAGCACATCTTAAACATCCTGCTCACTTATAACCAGATCCTCTAGGTTATTAATTTCATCATTTTTTAATATTGGTAATACAGTTTATGAATCATCAACAGAAGACTGTGCGCAGAAACAATCGTTAAAATATTTAGCTTTGTCGTAATCACTTTCTATATATTGGTTGTTGAAAATTAAAGTAGGATATGTTGATTTTTTGTTTGGTAGTCCGATCAAATTTTTTAATGTTTTTCCAACATTGTGTAACTTTTGTGCTTATTGTGTGGATACTATCAACTTTATTTATTTCCTTTTCTAGGAATTATTTTTTACTTGTTCGAACATAGTTTATGCATTTATTTCTTATACGTCGAAAATTAGACCAATCAATTTCATCGTTTGTTATTTTTGCTTTTTTATTTAATCTCTTACGCTTCCGAATCATTTTTCTTATATTCGAATTCATCCAAGGTGGATCATGTTTCCTGAACTGAACCAGTTTATTCGGGATTGATTTTGCTGCCGCTAAGAGAATTTTTTCCGTAACATTTACTGCCGCGGTATTTATGTTGTGATTATCAATTAGAGTATCCCAGTTAATTTTAAGGAGTTCGTTTTTAAACAATTCATAATCGCCTAAGTGATATTGCCAAATTTGTCTTTTAAAGGATTTTGTTAATTGTTTTTCGATATTTATTACTGCACTTATAGGGCAATGATATCGTACCGAATTTTCGCGGATGTTTTCACCAACTTCTGAGTACAGTATTACATCCGGATCATTTACCATAATTAGATCAAGTAGCGACACTGACTTTTCGCAAACATATGTAGGATTAGTAATTATTTGATATAAGCTATTTTGGTTGCAAATTTCTCTAAGATTTTGTTTGTAATGATTAAGTTGGTCATCATTAAAATCAGCGCAAATTAAAATTTTATCTGCATTCGAATTTATGGCAAGATCTATCGAATAGTTTATTTTTTCCCAGGTTTTGTTATCTGAATCTGGCGGTCTATAAAAATTCCCAAACAATGTATTTGTTCCTTTAACATGTATTTTGACCTAAACATATTCCAATCCGTTAATTTTAAATTCAGGTTTTTCGTCACTAAAAATATTTTCTTTAACATAAATAGCCACACTCCCTCCTGCTTTATGGTATTACCGACTTGGAACAAATTTTCCGAAAACAAATTGTGGTTCTAAAATTGTATGTTTATGATAAATAAATTTTCGATGATTGAAATTAACATTGATATACAATGATGATGATGACTGTGTAGTAAGGCTGAACATTATTTTGTACGTTTGCTGTTTCAGTTCAACTGTTGTGGTTTATATGGATACACAGATTTTGAGTTGTCGCATTCTTTTGATGAGAGATGGGGAGAACCAATCCACACGATGATTTTGCCGCTTCCAATTAATTTTCCGATTGCTTGCTGTAATGCAATAGAAATTCACCCACGAGGTTTTCAAGGACCTTGTAGAGCAAAAGAATATGTCTATAAGAGGGTCAGTATGTTAGTAGTATACTCATGCTAAGGTCATTGCATTAAAGTTTACAATGCTAAATAAATTAAACTGCATATGATCCTCCTTTTTTTCACCAAGGTTGTGAAATACACATTTTTTTAATGATTTAAAGCTTATGTTTGAATAATTTCTAAAGAATTAATGATAATATGTAGTGACACTTTGATGGAGAAGAAAAAACCCACAATATAAATGCATACACTGACGTCTCACTAAACACAACCATTTAATACTTGTCATAAAGATCATAAACAACTGTACAATATACATAGTAAAACTAATTTCACTCAATCACTTGGGGGTATTTGATACTTGATACGTTAATTCACAAAAGCGGACATAATTAGCATCAACCGTTCATCGTGCATCATAGACATTAAAATACAAAATCTGTGTATGGTAATACATTTTCAAATCTTGATTTATTTCTTTGTATATCACAATAATTTAAAATCTACTTTCAAAATGCGCATCAATTTAAATTTACAAGTGCGAGGTTTAGCTAGCTTTAAAATCATGTTTACCCACCATTTTCTTCTTCAGAAAATTTCTGTACCAAGTCAGGTGTTTCATAGTTGTTATCCATGTGTTTGATATGTTTGCGCTTTTGATTTTGCCATTTGATCAGGGACGTGCTGTTTTGAATTTTCCTCTAAGATCAGTATTTCTATGATTTTACTTTTTACATCAACGACATATATATATATTTTGTCTGTTGATGAATTTTAACCCTCTAGGAAAGTTAAGATGTGTTTGTTATGAAGTTCCTAGTGTAGCGGTGAGTTTACGTCTTTACACATTATTAAAGTTCAAATAGGAAAAAGAAATGAAATGCAACATGTATAGCTGACTATGGGGTATGGGGTATGGGCTTTGCTCATTGCTGAAGAGCGTACTGTGACCTATAGTTGTTAATTTCTGTGTCATTTTGGTCTCTTGTTGAGAGTTGTCTCATTTCCACATCTTTTTTTTAAATATGTAAGTTATGTAAGCTTTAAAGAATTTGAACCAGCATAAATTGAAAAAATTCCTTTATCACTGCAACCTTAAACTTACAGTTACAATAGCAAAATCTCATTACAATTTCTTAAATATACAAATCGTATTTGCGTTGTCAGTTTATTGTCGATTTATGAGTTTGACTGTCCCTCTGGTATCTTTTGTCCCTCTTTTATTCTCAATCATTAAATACAATTCGACCGTAAATTGGTATGCTGCTGAATATACATTGCATATAAGTTCAGTATTTTTAAAACAGATGGAGAAGTTTGTATTGCTATAAAAAAACTAATCAAGTTATTTTCATCGCACACACATTAGAGTGTTCTATTTCTTGATACAGTCCTATTTAGAAGAGTAAATTAACAGAAATACCTTATAATTCAAAAAGGAAAAATCCCTTAACATGTGGTAAAAGCTCAAACACATCACACGAATGGGAAACAACTGTCATATTCCTTAGAAAATAGTGGATCAAACCCGGTTTAATAGCTAGATAAACCTCTCACTTTATGACAATAGGTAAAGTACAAAGTAAAAGACAAATGATTAACAATATATATTTATGACGTAGTGAAATTTGAAACTGATTGTTTGATATAGATAACTATTTAAATTACAGGGTTGCATTGAAGCGTTCTGGGAAAAGGCAGACGCATACACATCGGTTGTCCTAGCTTTTGTTACAATCACAGGTTTGATTAAGGTAATGTGGTATATGTAAACGGTAGCAGAATGTATTGTTATATTTATATGAGTTGTTTATATATTCCTATTTTTTTTTCTCGAAAAATATATCAAATCATATGTGTTGTTCACATAAGAAATTAGAACTATATTCCTGGCAAGGAAGAAGTTTTTAAGAAGAGTATCCGACAAAATATTGATTTCAAATATTTCTTTAATTGTTACAGTTTAATCAATGTAAAATGTCTCAAATAAATCGAATGTAATACAGTTTAAGAATATGTCAAATAAGATTTACCAACATGACCAAAAACAAAACTGGGAGATATAAGGTAAACAGGAAAGGTAATTAAGTCGATCCTGATCTACATGTTGAATCAGTAGTGTTGCTACTGATGTTGCTCCTGACAAGAACAAACACACTCATATATTTAAAGGACAAAATTGAGATTACGATAATTGGAACATATTCCTGGTAGTTTGTGCTACACATATTCCTTAAAGTACAACCAAAATCTTGATAGTGTCCGTACTGTTTTTCTAAGACATGACTTTAGCTTATCTACTTAGATATGAAGAAGAAAATGAGTGGTATAAATGATAATGAGGCAACTCTATGCTAAAGACAAAATGACACAGAAATTAACAACTGTATGTCACTTTACGGCCTTCAACAATGAACATTTTTGGGTAATTCATCAGATCAAGACCATAGGAAAATGTGTAGTGTTCATAATGCTAGTAAAAATTCTGTAACATGTTTATGTATCTGTTGTTAATCAGGGTTTCGTAATTTGTTATCTGTCGCTATCCGTCCATAGATATTTTTGTTTCCAATTTGTTTTGCGACAAATTGATTGATATAGTGTATAGCCATATGTCTGTTATTGAGCTGCAAGATGGCTTTTATTCTTTCAGGTTTTTCAAATTCTAGTAATTTGTTACAGCAGAAAGTTCGAATCAAACAAAGTAAACAAGATAAAGACAGAAACAAGTGCAGAAAATAGATAACCATGTAGATGCGGAGAATAAATAAAGTATTACCGAGTTCGATTGGACATGGAATACTTAGAAAATAGATATGATAATTTTTAAGAAATATTTAGCAAACTATACTAGATGCAAACTATAGCTTATAGAACCAATGGATTCTTCAACATTCAAATGTAATTATAGAATGAGATAAACTGAAATAAATTAATAGCAGCAACTGTGAATTATCTTTTGGTAACATGCATGATGATCAGTCCCTAATATAAAATGATAACTACTTTCAATGTGTTCGAATGCAATTTGATCAGAATAAAATCTACCTTGGGATCTGTGTCGGCAACACAGCTTCATTATCTTCAATGTTTACGTAATGTCCCACCAAAAGGAGGTCATTTTGATTTTAACGATTTACAGTTTTATGATTCAAGATAAACAAATAATTGGCAAAAAAAAACCGACCAAGAGATAAAACAGTACACAAAACTCAAAACATATAAAACAAAAAATTGAGGAACACAAACCCCAAAAAGCAGGGATTAGTCTATTTGAGTAGGCCACACTCGTAACAGTCAACAAATTCGTGTTTGCATTAATAAAAGTTTCGGAGATATGATTTCAAGGTAACGTTTTTGAAAATCTTTGGTCAAAAGCTTCCTCATTAGCAATGACTCTATATCAAGGAAATTATGAATGGAAATGCAAGCTCTGGAATATCGTGTCTTATAGGTTATATATACCCCTTTAATCAGGCACTGTTGAAATGCCAAATGTCGTGAGGGTATATACCCCTTTAATCAGGCACTGTTGAAATGCTAAATGTCGTGAGGGTATATACCCCTTTAATCAGGCACTGTTGAAATGCTAAATGTCGTGAGGGTATATACCCCTTTAATCAGGCACTGTTGAAATGCTAAATGTCGTGAGGGTATATACCCCTTTAATCAGGCACTGTTGAAATGCTAAATGTCGTGAGGGTATATACCCCTTTAATCAGGCACTGTTGAAATGCTAAATGTCGTGAGGGTATATACCCCTTTAATCAGGCACTGTTGAAATGCTAAATGTCGTGAGGGTATATACCCCTTTAATCAGGCACTGTTGAAATGCTAAATGTCGTGAGGGTATATACCCCTTTAATCAGGCACTGTTGAAATGCTAAATGTCGTGAGGGTATATACCCCTTTAATCAGGCACTGTTGAAATGCCAAATGTCGTGAGGGTATATACCCCTTTAATCAGGCACTGTTGAAATGCCAAATGTCGTGAGGGTATATACCCCTTTAA
The DNA here is from genome assembly GCF_963676685.1 of Mytilus edulis. Lineage (NCBI taxonomy): Eukaryota > Metazoa > Mollusca > Bivalvia > Mytilida > Mytilidae > Mytilus > Mytilus edulis. The sequence goes on from NC_092348.1 coordinate 90,927,757, forward strand.
TCAGGCACTGTTGAAATGCCAAATGTCGTGAGGGTATATACCCCTTTAATCAGGCACTGTTAAAATGCCAAATGTCGTGAGGGTATATACCCCTTTAATCAGGCACTGTTGAAATGCTAAATGTCGTGAGGGTATATACCCCTTTAATCAGGCACTGTTGAAATGCTAAATGTCGTGAGGGTATATACCCCTTTAATCAGGCACTGTTGAAATGCTAAATGTCGTGAGGGTATATACCCCTTTAATCAGGCACTGCTGAAATGCTAAATGTCGTGAGGGTATATACCCCTTTAATCAGGCACTGCTGAAATGCTAAATGTCGTGAGGGTATATACCCCTTTAATCAGGCACTGCTGAAATGCTAAATGTCGTGAGGGTATATACCTCTTTAATCAGGCACTGCTGAAATGCTAAATGTCGTGAGGGTATATGTCAAGTTTTTCAAATGAATTTTTCATACTTTATTCTTGATCAAGCAGTTTGTCTTCATTTCTGTGTATTGCCCATTACCGCGACTGAATTCATCAACATTTGGAAGTTGCGTTATGACCTATTACTGTTTAAGCTCATGATGTTTCCGTCCTTTGGTTAAGATATTTCGCAGATAAGTATTAAAAACAATCATAAGTCATCAGTGTTAATGTGGGAAGCTGGATTTTTTCATGAACGGGGAACTAGCTCAGGTAGAACTAGGAGGTTTAGACTTGAAGAAGTTATATTGAGAAATATTCCATGCATGTTCAAAAGTCATATATCGATTGAGAAAAAAAAAATCAAAAATCTAAATACTAGTCCAAACAATTACCATTATTATGACAGTTTGCGAAGGCTATAATTAATGCTATGATGACGTTATTATTATTGGACTAACACAATACTTTATTCAAGGAAATTGGAAATTAACTCGCCTATACTGACATATATTTTGTTATGGTTTTATAATAATGATAGCATGTTAAATCGAAGCCATACTCTTGTTCAAAGTTCTAAACAAACAGTGATTGAACAATCCTTTTTTTTTAGTTAAGTATATTTTAACATAAATTGGGAGTATTCTATAGTGACCTAAATATTAAGTAGCTTGCATTGCTATACTGCGTGTCTCGGTATTTAGACAAACTAGTACATAAGATTCAGAAAAGAAATGAGGAATGTGCCAAAGAGACAACAACCCGACCAATATTCATTTATTTAGTTCTGATGTTTCTTTTGATGGTTCAGTTGGATATTGGGTTATTAGTGTTTCCTCTATCACACAAAAAGGGCATGGTAACGTAATTCAAAAGGGCATCTAGAGCCCGCAAAAATCTATAAAAAGGGCACCTAGAGTGTATGGAAAATTAACAAAAGGGCACCTATAGCATGTATAGTATGCTGTAATTATAAAAAAAAATGGAAAAGCTATTAAATTTTAAAACAGCGTACATTCAAATAAAATAAAATAACTTAGAAATACACATCCAAATTTGGAATAAATTGTAAAACTGTTTTAACTTTGATAATATGTCATTAATTGATGGTTTCAAAAAAAGAGTCTACAGAGATCATATGGGAAATTCTGAACAAAGAAGGATAATCTAACGTATTTTCGAACGCATGAAATTTAAAAATTTTGTTTTCATTTTTACAGCTCTGAGTCGATATCTCTGTTGTTAAACTATCAATCCCCGAGAGTATCATACGATCAGAAGTCAGTACTTCGGTACTAACACATGATTTTTAACAAACCTTTTTAAGATTGCCGATTGATACATTTTGAAATAAAAGAAACTAAGGTTTCAACTTTATCACACAGGTTGATCTTAGATATTTTGGCTATTTTGGTCCTTTGTGGTCATATACCTCCTCATCAGTTTATGTGATTGTTCATCCTTGGCTTTCAAGAGTTCACCAGTTCGTTTGAATTGATTTACATTGTCATATGGGAGCCTTTTATAGCTGACTATGCGGTATGGGGTTTGCTCAATGTTGAAGGCCGTGCGGTGACCTATATCTGTTAATGTCTGTGTCATTTTGGTCTCTTGTGGACAGTTGTCTGATTGGCAATCATACCACATCTTCTTTTTTTATATGATGAAGGTAAATCTAGAAAGTGCTTACAACGAATTAATTTGATAACGTGTTTTTTTTTTGGTCGTTGATGCTCCAGTCTCATGCTGAGAATTCCGACGGTCAGAGACCTGCTGTGTTTACAGTTGGGATCAGTTTTAATCTATCTTAAAATCAAGCAGAAACTTGAAGGTGTATTGTTAAAGTATTGTCGGTAGAACAGTTATTCAGTCACCTCTTGAAAAAAAGAGAAGATACCTATGGGCCATTCAAACATCCTTAATTCAATTAAAAACAGAAAATACCTTGCCAAAACACGAAACAACGAAAAAAAAAATGTAAAAAAAAACTAACAAAATATCAGGCAGATAAAACTTAAATAAAGGCAACAGTAGTATACCGCTGTTCAAAAATCATAAATCCATGGACAAAAAACCAAATCGGGGTAACAAACTAAAACCGAGGGACAACGACTCAGCACAACAAACCCAACAACAAAATCGGTTAATTCGTGTGCTTCGAAAGGGTATGTAATTCTGTTACAAATTTGACATCCATCGTGTTATATAAGCGAGTAGAAATCGAGTAGAAATCATGCTATAGGTCGCTTTTCAATCTAATTAAAATATTGATCTCTGTTTACGTTCTACTACAAATGAGCTCATATGTTGTAGAACGTAATTAGAGATCAATATTTTAATTAGATTGGTCACTTTTTGGAATATGGTAATCGAAAAGATGCAGATGGGGTTGTATTTATGAATAGTTATCGACGGAGTCCAATAGTATTTTTAAATGATTTCATTTCACTAAAAAGTGCAAAATTTGAAGACTTTGTTTGTTTTAACCCCCAAAAGAAATTGCAAAAAAGGGATACAACAGATACAGTAATTTTGTCTAATATCTTGACTTACATCAAGAGTTTGACAGTTAGGATCGGTTGAGAACTAAACGATGTCATTTGTGTCACTCAAAATTCAGATTCAGATTCTCCAAAAGACGCAAACAAGGGCCGACTGCGCAAAACCCTAATGAGTAGCCAAGTTCGTTAAAAACTCAAATCGTCGTCGAGAACAATACTTTAAAAGTAAAGAGGTGATTACTGAATTTTCCAATATACACATTTTATTTCTATGAACCAGCATCCAAATAGTGCATCCGTACAGATATAAGTAGATGTGGTATGAGTGCCAATGATGGAAGCAGCATCTAAATATTGCTTACGTACAGATGTAAGAAGATATGGTATAAGTGCCAATGATGGAAGCAGCATCGAAATAGTGCTTACGTACAGATGTAAGAAGATGTGGTATGAGTGCCAATGATGGAAGCAGCATCCAAATAGTGCTTACGTACATATGTAAGAAGACGTGGTATGAGTGCCAATGAGACAGTCTCCATCCAAGCAACAAATGTCAAACGTAAACAATTATAGGTCAGTACAGCTGTCAACATGGATCCCTGGCTCACACCGAAGATAAAAGATAAAAAAGGGCTAAAAATGACTAGATTAAAACCATTCAAACAGGTAAACCAACGGTCTAATCTATATAACAATCGAAAAACAAGAAACACGTATGAACCACATCAATAAACTCCAACCACTGGACAACAGGTTCCCGATCAGGTTCCTGAGGATAGGTGCAACCAAATGCAGCGAGTTTAAACGTTTTAACAAACCCAATATTTTCACCCGTACCTGAAATAATAGTGTAACATCACACAATGTAAAATTGAATTGGTTTAACTCAATCAAAAGACATAGTTACAAAATAAGTAAACATACACTGAACGAATAAATTTAACCTCTGACACAATGTAAATACAAAATTAAACAAAACACTTTTGTATTCCCTTGTCTAAACAATATTCCAGGGCTTTTGTCCCCTAATGTGATTTCATTGAAAGAGGGTAATGGCTTACATGGAATATATTGCACCAAAAGTTCCAAATGATAGAGTTATGAATATATAGATTTCACCATTGCAGCAAGTGTGTTATGATATGATACTAGAAGGACTGCTTAATACCTTGATCTTTTCCTCAATATTGACACAGATGGACGACTCCACACGAAAATCTATGATAAACGGGACGATTTCAACTTCCCTATTATCAATTTCCAATTTCTCAGCAGTAGCATACCCTCTGTCCCTTCGTAGGGTATTTACATATCTCAATTGATACGTTATTCTCGTGCATGTTCACACTATACAGACTTCATATATAGGAGTGTGCTCCTAGCGGAGAAACTGCTCCAACAAAGTTAGGAGAAAGACAGATTAAAAATGACACTCTGTAAATTTTACGGACACCATCACGATTTGGTTGATCCATACAATGTATCTGTTGAACTTACTTTAAATAAAGCTAATACTAACAATGACCACTGCCCTTTTCTTGATCTTGATATCTATATCACTAATGGAAAGCTGAATACTAAAATGTATGATAAAAGGGATGATTTTTCATTTCCTATCGTTAATTATCCGTTTTTAGATGGTGACGTTCCCTTGTCACCATCTTACGGTGTTTATATATCTCAACTTGTACGATTCGCTCGTGTATGTAACAATGTTTTCGATTTTAACGAGAGAAATTTATGTATTACTGAAAAATTATTACACCAGGGTTTTCGATATCACAAACTAGTCAAAACATTTACTAAATTTTATCATCGGTATAAAGACATCATTCGTAAATATAGCTCAACATGCAGACTTCTAATACGTTCAGGTATTTCACATCCAATTTTTTATGGTAATATTCTTTATAAAGCACAAAGGTGTCAGTATTCACCTCAGAAACTTCCAAAACCTTTGCATAGACTTATTAAGAAGGGATATAATTACGATACTGTTGTCAAGTCATTAAAGATTGCATATTTTGGCGTTAATATTGAGTCACTGATAAGGTCTTTGCATCGGAACTAAACACATTTATTCTAAAATACAGTTGTTGGCATGACACGGGTTATGTTCTTCTCATATATGTTATGATGGTATGATACTAAACCCCTAACGGGAAGGATTGTGCCTGATGTTCATATGATGAAATCATAATCTTTCAGTCAGTTTAATTGAAGTCTGGAGCTGGCATGTCAGTTAACTGCTAGTAGTCTGTTTTTATTTATGTATTATTGTCATTTTGTTTATTTTCTTTGGTTACATCTTCTGACATCAGACTCGGATTTCTCTTGAACTGAATTTTAATGTGCGTATTGTTATGCGTTTACTTTACTACATTGGTTAGAGGTATAGGGGGAGGGTTGAGATCTCACAAACATGTTTAACCCCGCCACATTTTTGCGCCTGTCCCAAGTCAGGAGCCTCTGACCTGTGTTAGTCTTGTATTATTTTAATTTTAGTTTCTTGTGTACAATTTGGAAATTAGTATGGCGTTCATTATCACTGGACTAGTATATATTTGTTTAGGGGCCAGCTGAAGGACGCCTCCGGGTGCGGGAATTTCTCGCTACATTGAAGACCTGTTGGTGACCCTCTGCTGTAGTTGTTTTTTATTTGGTCGGGTTGTTGTCTCTTTGACACATTCCCCATTTCCATTCTCAATTTTATTATCTTTGTTCAAACTAACTATGGACATTTGTACCACGTGTTAGATTGAGGTTTGTCATTTCGTCGTCTGATCTTTTTATAACTGAACGTGACTTATTACCGATTGTGACTTTTTTGCTGATTGTGAATTTGCTTGGCTATAAGACGTGTCACGGTACTTTTCCATCCCAAATTCATTTATTTAGTTTTGATGTTATATTTGTTATTGTCATCGGATTTGTCAAATGTCTTAACGTTTGTAGTGACACATCTTATTTTTTCTGTTGTATTCGTGTGTTATGGTAAAGACAATTGCTCATCCAGTTCATTTATTAGATTTTAGTTTGGATCAACGAAATTTACACAATATATTTGGTTTACAGTTTGAATCAGAAGAACACCGACATAGGTGAATAATACAATAAATTATCTATTTACTACTACAATTTGATATTTATTAGTATTGTGATTTTCACTGTTTATAATAAAAGTTAGAGATTTCATACAAATCTAATCTTGAAATCCATCTAATACCCCAGTCCCACTAGGCCACGATCGCACTACGATCTGTGAAAAAAATGCAAATTTTGATGATCGTGGTGCGATCGTGTAGGTCGCAGTAAGGTCGTACCACGGTCGTGGTGAGGTCTTCAAGATCGTGAAGAGCGTGGCCAACTTCGAACATGTTCAAAACAATCGTGGTGCGGTCGTGGCGAAATTAGGTCGTAGTAGAAGCGTAGTGAGAGCACACTAAGATGGTAGTAAGATCGCAAAGGTCGCTGTACAATCGTAGCGAGAGCGTAGCGAAAGCGTGATTCTATTCGGAGAGATTGCGCTACGATCTCACAGCGACGTTATCACGACCTTACTACGACCATCACGTTCTCACCGCGACCCAACTACGCTTCCACTACTACTTTACCACGCTGTTCACGACCATAGTACGATTCTAGCACGCTCTTGCCGTCCTCCTCACGCTATTCTCACGACCTTACTACGTTCACACTACGACCATCATTTTTATTGTCATTTTCACATAAAATATATAAAAAAAACTCCCTAGATTTTGTTTGTCTGAATGTATTTATCCATTAGCTCTAACGGCTCAACCATGCTTCTCGTTTGTATATATATAGATTAAACCGTTGGTTTTTCCCGTTTAAATGGTTTAACATTAGGTTTTTTTTGGCACTTGATCGCTTGCTGTTCGGTGTGAGCCAAGGCTCCGTATTGAAGGCTGTACCTTGGCCTATAATAGTTAACTTTTATAGATTTTTACGTTGATGGAGAGTTGTCTCATTAGCACTCATACCACATCTTCCTATATATATTGACACATCTGTGTCATCTCTGCTATCTGCTATTGCCGGTATTGCTGAGAACGTAGTAAGATCGCGGTATGAACGTAGTATAATCGTGGTAAGAACGTGCTATAATCGCAGTTAGATCGTGTTGCAATCGGATAACTCGTGGTATGGTCGTAGTGAGAACGTGAAGAGCGTAGAAAGATCTTTATAAGCGTAGTGAGGTCGCAGAATAATCTCTTTGAGAACGTGGTTTAAACGTAGCGGGATCGTTGTAGAAGCGTAATTAGGACGTAGTAGCATCGTGAAAGCAACGAAAATTAACATTTTCATGCCGCTCATACCGCGACCTCACCACGATCTAAATTTATTTTAGATCGCGGTGTGCGTGGTGGGATCGAAGTCTAGTGGGACTAGGGCTTAAATTCTTTCTTAATTTTGGGAACTGGTTTTAGAAATTCAAATGTGACGTCATTTTGAGCGTAACATTGGTTATGGCTAACAAAGCTTTGAATTTTTGTAATTTATCCGTCTTTGTTCTGTAGCTAGTCACCACTTCAGTTTAATAATGTATATATATTATATAGTCATTTTATAAAATTTACTGTTTGCAAAAGTATGTTTTATTCTAAAGCCTCGGTCACCCCTTACCGGATAGCATAAACGGACACCTAAACGGATGAAAATAAAAGTTGTCCGTTGACAAAATTGTTATCCATTGGGAGTTCGTTGATGTACTGACCGAATAAAACGGGCGTGTAACGGATACATAACGGACACACACCGGATATGCAACGTACGAGAAACGGACACGTACCGGACAGAACGGATGTCGAACGTACATCCAACAGACGAGTACCGCATAAAACGGACACCTAACGGAAGCGAACCGGATAAAACGGATGAACAAGATATACGGAAAAATCAAAGGCGACAATACTAAACATGTAAATCGCATAAATATCCAAAATGTTTCTGTGTTACTGGTTTTGGTTTGTTCTTCAAAATTCCGCCAAAGGGCAGTGTCTGCCCTGAATAAGAACTGCTTGGTTGTGAAGACGTGCCTATACTCTAAGATCGATTATGAATAATAAGAATTCATGAACCTTAAGAAATCTGACATACCAATAATTGGCATTTCTGACGCAAAATTTTCAATTGGCATTTATCCGTTTCAGATCCGTTCATCATCCGTTTTATCCGTTATACATCCGGTAGAAGTCCGTTTCTCATCCGTTCAACATCCGTTTTATCCGTTAAACGTCCGGTAGAAGTCCGTTGGTGAATTCCAGACCTCCAACGGATGTATAACGGACACGTTACGGATACAAAACGGAAACGAAACGGACGAGTACCATACAAAATGGACGCCTAACGGACGTTCAACGGACAATTTATCCGTTGGACGTCCGTTCAAAGTTTTGAACATGCTCAAAATTTTCCACCGGACAGAACGGACGTCGACGGATAAAACGTACGCTTAACGGACATGCAACGGATATTGACGGACGTCTAACGGATAAGAACGGATGTCTAACGGATAAGAACGGACGTCTAACGGATAAGAACGGACGTCTAACGGACATGAACGGATTGAAAAAAAGTTATCCGTAAGGCGTCCGTTCGAGCTATCCGGTAAGGTGTGACCGTGGCTTAAATAATAAGGATGTTCTTGTCACTGGCCGTATTGGTCACAACTTTTTGGAACTTTTGGTCCTCAGTACTTTTCAGCATTGTACTTGTTTTGGCTTCAAACTTTGTTCATCTGGGCGTCGCTGTTTAGTCTTGTGTGGACGTGGCGCGCGTCTGGCGTATTTAATATTTAACCAAGTACCTGTTTTTGGCTATTAATCGTTGTTTTCTCTGTCCTATAGTTTCTCCAATTTATTTATATTGAAGTCCTGTCATGTAATATTGTCATTTTAATGTTATAATTAACATTGCCATTAAAGCGGTAGGTTTTTCATGCCAAAACAACAGATTCAACCCACCGTTTTTATCTTAAAATGCTCTGTACCAAGTCAGGGAAATCGCCATTGTTATATTATAGTTCGTTGCTGCGTGTGTTACATTTTAATGTTGTGTTTCTGTTGTGTCGTAGTTTTCTTATATTTGATGCGTTTTCCTCAGTTTTAGTTTGTAACTCGGATTTGTTTTTCCTCTATAGATTTATGAACTTCGAACAGCGGTATACTACTGTTGACTTTATTCTCCACCCGAGACAGTTAAATTTTAAATTATTTAAAATGTTTTTTTTAAACTGATGAGAGTTTAGAAATATCTTAATACACGAGTTACAGTGGTGAAATCTATTTCTCTATTTTTTGTGCCATTTTCACATTTCTTGAGTGGTGTGAGAAAGATATACCCCTCACTAATGAAAAATCTGTTCTCGGCAAATGATTGGTAAAAAATTTAATTGTGACGTTAAATTTTCTTGGTTTATTTAAATTTTCATATTGTGACGTCATGATGAAAAAGGCGACCATGCCCGATGACCTAACATCGGAAGAACTTTCCTCAAATAGAAAAAGAAACACGACATTTCTCCAGTTAAATTTTTATTATTTAAAAAGCTCGGCAAGCTTCGCGCTTTAAATATTAAAATTTAACGGTCTCGAGTGGAGAAATATCGTAACACACTTGTTGCAGTTGTGGAATCTAAATTTCTGTAATAATTTTCGTCCTTCATTTTCAAAGATTTGAAGAAAATCGGTACTTTTTATGTGAAAAATAAAAAAAATGACGTCACAATTAAATGTAGACCAATTATTTGCCGAGAACAGACATTTCACTATTGAGGAGAAATATTTTTTTCACACGGAAAAAGAAATGTAAAAAGCAAAATAATTAGGGTTTTATTGGTATATGGAATATCGAATCTGTATTGACTGCGTCATAAAAAGTCAAAATAAACAGACAACGGAGACACCAAATCAATCAATCAAACCCTAGAAACAAAAATTGAGCAAAATAAACCAACCATTTTCTAAGTGAATTCACGTTTTCCGGGATGGTCAGCAGTTCCTGCTTAATGACACATAAGTTATGACAACAACGGACGAGGTTCGTGATCAGGGCTTTGAACTATTAAGGATCATTTAGGACTTTCTCTTAAAATATATGGAGAATACAGGGGCGGATCCAGGATTTCAGATTAGGGGGACGCAATTTTTAAGGTGAAATTATTGAAATATTCTTCTAAAGGTGTGCCATGTAGGTATTTCTAACTTTTGTGAGGTAAAATAAGCGAGGAATCAAAGTTTCAAGCAGAAACCGCCTAAATCCACCCTGACAAAAATCTACAATCATTAGTAACTGACTGACGGATGGACATATAAAATGAAAAAAAAAAGCTTCTTCATTAGCAATGACTCTATATCAAGGAAATTATGAATGGAAATGCAAGCTCTGGGATATCGTGTCTTATAGGTTATATACACCCCTTTAATCAGGCACTGCTGAAATGCTAAATGTCGTGAGGGTATGTGTCAAGTTTTTCAAATGAATTTTTCATACTTTATTCTTGATCAAGCAGTTTATGTAGTATCTACGTCATCATTTCTGTGTATTGATCATTACCGCGACTGAATTCATCAACATTTGGAAGTTGCGTTATGACCTATAACTGTTTAAGCTCATGATGTTTCCTTCCTTTGGTTAAGATATTTCGCAGATAAGTATTAATAACATTCATTAGTCATCAGTGTTAATGTGGGGAGCTGGATTTTTTTTATGAACGTGGAACTAGCTCAGGTATTAGAATATACATTCATTTGACAGATCTTCAAATTTATTATACTAAGTTTATTTAAAAGTAATTTTAGCAGTTAAAAATAGAATTAACTCAAATTTTTTTCATGTTTTTGTGGTATAACAAAATATTAAAAAGATTCAAAAAAGTGATCTTTAAACTAAAAAAGGGGAAAGATTCTATAGAATAATTATAATATTTATTTGAAAATTTGTATACTTCGCTAGTCGAGCTGGTTTGAACTGGTCAAAATAGACAAAATTAGGATATTATTTTTTGCTTACACCATTTCCCAATTTTTTTGTATTGGATAAGTACATTTTCTTTGTTAAAGTTCCACATCTATCCCATCGAATTGGAGATAAAGGATACTACAGATACAGTTAAGTCGGCTTCATATCTTGACTTACATCTAGAAATTGACAATGAGGGTCGATTGAAAACTAAACTTTACGACAAAAGAGATGATTTCAGCTTTCCAATTGTGAACTTTCCATTTCTAAGTAGTAACATTCCAGCAGCACCTGCATATATATCTCCCAATTGATACGATATTCCCGTGCTTGCATTTCCTATCATGATTTTCTTGATAGAGGGTTACTGCTCACAAGGAAGCTATTAAACCAAGAGTTCCAAATGGTGAAGTTGAAATCATCCCTTCGTAAATTTTACGGACGCCATCACGAGTTGGTTGACCGTTATGGAATAACCGTTTCACAAATGATATCGGATATGTTCCTTACGTCGTAACTACAATCCCTTTCCTTTTCATGAATGTGACCTACCGAATTAGACTATTTACCGGATTTGTAATCACATAAGCAACACGACGGGTGCCACATGTGGAGCAGGATCTGCTTACCCTTCCGGAGCACCTGAGATCACCCCTAGTTTTTGGTGGGGTTCGTGTTGTTTATTATTTAGTTTTCTATGTTGTGTCATGTGTACTATTGTTTTTCTGTTTGTCTTTTTCATTTTTAGCCATGGCGTCGTCAGTTTGTTTTAGATTTATGAGTTTGACTGTCCCTTTGGTATCTTTCGTCCCTCTTTTCTTTTCCACAACTTGTGATAACAAAATGATTTTAACACAAATTTCCATCAATTTTTCATATTTTAAAATTATAATTTGATGCGTTTTAATATAAATAACATATTTTATTATAATTTATTTTATTTCTGGTCTCTTTGGGAGAGTTATCTCATTGGCAATCATACCACACCTTCTTTTTTATATTAAGGATGAAACTGGGCCCTGTAGTTTTGCATTGGTAAAACTCAATTTTTTTCTTTTGCTCATGCATGTAATCAAACGTATGTTAATTGCAGTTATAAAATTCAAATTAAGCTCCCTCAAAGCATGTAATGATTTTACCGATTATATATCTAATTTGAACTATTTACAATAATTTAATTTGTTCAATTCTAATATAAAACGTAGTTATTTTTTTCACTTATGTTTTGTTTCAGAGAGTTTAAATGTACAATTAAAATATCAAAATTATTTTATTACCTTTAATTCAAAACTAATAGTTATTTTCTAATAATTAATCGTTTTTTTAATTAAAGTTGTTGGTTAAATTTGATACAATATTCCAAATATTTCATTTGTTATTTATTTTTACGCCAATACTTGGGACAGCGGTTAGGACATCCTAGCTAAAATCATCCTCAAATAGCTTCGATGTGCATGCTTTGACATGTCGTAACTCGGTTCTAATTTTATCATAATTTCTGTCCTAAGAATATCTTATAGAATCGATCTTAATAGGACAGTTTCGATAAACATGCCCCAGTTCTCATAATGTTATTATGTTACAAATATATTTTATTTAAATGAATAAATTTCCTTTATTTACTTGCATTTATATTTTAGGCATTAAGCTTAATGCCTGCACACATTTGTCAGGATTTAAGCTTAAATCCTAAGATTTAAGACTAATGCCTAACATCATTTAGGCAATAGACTTACTGTCTAGGCGTTAGCTTATTGCCTAGGATTTAAGCTTAATGCCTAATTTCACTTATTGCCGCTAACATATATATAAATACAAGAAGTAAAACAGGAAGTGTCTATGTTCAAATACAAATTTCTTTAAAATTCATACTGGTCATTTTATGGTTATGTAACAAAACCCTTTTTTACCAATTTATTCAAAACTATGCATACCTTTAAAATTGTTTCAGCATTCTTTTAAATTTCATGCCTACTTAACTATAAAAGTTTTCAGGTGTAAATGCTGTACATAAACAAATGGATAATATGTGGACATTTTCATTCTGTATTGATGATGTATGGGTGTTTAGAGTCCGACTATCCTGTCTGGATATCGCGGACTGTAGCAACCTACTCTATAAACTGGAGTCTGTCGGTCTTTTTTGCCTTCATTTTACTCCGACTGCGATGGTCTTGCTGGTACGGAGTATCAGGACGGGCTGCTTGTATGACTGATTGTATTGCCTCTTTGGATTGTTCATTGTAGACGGACGATGTTTGCGGTGGTGTTCATTCTGTAATAAATATCTAGTGTTTGTTTAATTATCTTAAATCCCCTAATTAGCAGCAGTAAACAATCATTAGCAGAGGTGATAAAACTGCCAATGTACTTAACTTTGTTCAATTATCAGTTAATTAGACTATTACACCATCCTGTAACAATTTTAACGGAAATGCCAATGGGCATGAAATTTTGAAATTTTATTTTTGTAAAGGCTTCTACTTAGGGCGTTTCGAGGGCATGGCGTCATTTATTATGAAAAAAGGACATGGCGTCATTTAAATATGGCATGGCGTCTATCAAAGCTAAACATAATTGGGGAAACACAAACGTATGTCTTATCTATTGTGGTTTAAATTCCTTTATTTTCGATACATTTCACATATGTCTTATTTGTCAGTAAATTCGACAAGAACTCAAAACGTGGCCTCTTAAGGTGTTTATTAATTACACGCAGTTTTATTTTAAGGATGTACTTAGGTGAGGTTACGTAAAAATGAATAAATCAAGAATTTAAAATTGATACTATAAGAACTCAAAACGTGGCCTCTTAAGGTGTTTATTAATTACACGCAGTTTTATTTTAAGGATGTACTTAGGTGAGGTTACGTAAAAATGAATAAATCAAGAATTTAAAATTGATACTATAAGAACTCAAAACGTGGCCTCTTAAGGTGTTTATTAATTACACGCAGTTTTATTTTAAGGATGTACTTAGGTGAGGTTACGTAAAAATGAATAAATCAAGAATTTAAAATTGATACTATAAGAACTCAAAACGTGGCCTCTTAAGGTGTTTATTAATTACACGCAGTTTTATTTTAAGGATGTACTTAGGTGAGGTTACGTAAAAATGAATAAATCAAGAATTTAGAATTGATACTATAAGAACTCAAAACGTGGCCTCTTAAGGTGTTTATTAATTACACGCAGTTTTATTTTAAGGATGTACTTAGGTGAGGTTACGTAAAAATGAATAAATCAAGAATTTAAAATTGATACTATAAGCCGGTAGAGCATCCATTAAGAAAAAAAAATAAGCTAAAAATATTGATAGGTCATGGACCTCCTTTTCGAGATATTTGAGATTTTAAATAAGGCGGGAAAAGGCTGACTCGGACTTTTACCTTATATTTGAATTGGTATTATTTGGGTCTCAAAACAAAAGAAAGAAAATCAAAAATCTCCTAAAATTTTGGTTAAAGCCCTTTCATGAGCTATAAAGTTTTGTTTGAAAATATAAATGGGTGTTATGGGGCAAAATATTTTACATTGTATTGTATGGAAATACACCAAGGATTCCGAACATTTTACAAAAATTCCAAAACCTCACCTAAGTACATCCTTAAGTTCAATGTGTGTATGTGATAATTTTCAAATCAGTAAAAACTATTGATGTCAATATAATGACTAGAAATTTTACGCAACTGTCATACAAGTGAAAGCTTTAGCCAGCTATAAAACCAGACTTAATCCACCATTTTCTGTATTGTACCAAGTCAGAAATTTTACCCTTGTGATCTGTTCGTTCGATGTGTTTGACCCTTTGATTGTCTTTAAAGCTTTTTACCCAAAAGATACATTTTGATAAGATATTTTGCAAACCTATTACTATATTGTAGGTTAACAGTATGCAAAAATTTGCTTCAACTTGGAATCGAATGAATCGTGATGCTGCCATTAATTAACCACATCTATTGTTCAGTATATTTGTTTAAGAATATGGTATCGGGTAAAGTGATCAGACTTTTTTTGAAACCAACAATTAATGACATATTATCGAAGTTAAAACAGTTTTACAATTAATTTCAAATGTGGATGTGTATTTCTAAGTTATTTTTTTATGTGTACGTACGCTTATTCGGTCACCTCTTGAAAAAAAAAGAGATGACACCTGTGGGCCATTCAAACATCCTTAATTCAATTAAAAACAGAAAATACCATAGCCAAAACACGAAACAACTAAAAAAAAAAAGAAAAAAAAAACCTAACAAAATATCAGGCAGATAAAACTTAAGACTCGGCACAACGAACCCAACAATAAAATCGGGTTATTCGTATGCTGCGAAAGGGTATGTAATTCTGTTACAAACTTGGCATCCATCGTGTTATATAAGCGAGTAGAAATCATGTTACAGGTCGCTTTTTGGAATATGGCAATCGAAAAGATGCGGATGGAGTTATGGTTATGTTTAGTTCTCGACTGAATTCGTTAGTATTTATAAATGATTTCTTTACACTAAAAAGTGCAAAATTTGAAGAATTTGTTGGCTTTAACTACTCAAAAGAACTTGCAAAAAAGGGATACAACAGATACAGTAATTTTGTCTAATATCTATATGAGTATGACAAATAGGGTCGGTTGAGAACTAAACGATATCATTTTTGTCACTCAAAATTATATTAATTACCGTAAGGTAAAAACAATTTTTCAGATTCTCCAAAAGACACAAACAAAACTCTAATGGGTAGCCAAGTTCGTTAAAAACGCCAATCGTCGTCGAAAACAAAAACATAAAAGTAAAGAGGTGATTACTGAATTTTTTAATATAAACATTTAATTTCTATGAACCAGAATCCAAATAGTGTCTACGTACAGATATAAGATGTGGTTTGAGTGCCAATTATGGTAGCAGCATCGAAATAGTGCTTACGTACAGATGTAAGAAGATGTGGTATGAGTGCCAATGATAAAAGCTGTAACCAAATAGTGTCTACGTACAGATATATGAAGATGTGGTATGAGTGCCAATGATGGAAGCAGCATCCACATATTGCTGACGTACAGATGTAAGAAGATATGGCATGAGTGCCAATGATGAAAGCAGTATCCAAATAGTGCTTACATATGAGTGTCAATGATGGAAGCAGCATCCACATAGTGCTTACGTACATCTGTAAGAAGACGTGGTATGAGTGCCAATGAGACAGTCTCCATCCAAGCCACACATGTCAAACGTAAACAATTATAGGTCAAAGAACGGCTGTCAACGCGGATCCCTAGCTCACACCGAACAGCATGATAAAAAGGGCTACAAATGACTAGTGTAAAACCATTCAAACAGATAAACTAACGGTCTAATCTATATAACAATCGAAAAATAAGAAACACTTATGAACAACATCGACAAACTCCAACCACTGGACAACTGGTTCCCGAGCAGGTTCCTGAGGATATGTGCAACCAAATGCAGCGAGTTTAAATATTTTAACAAGCGCAAACCTTCACTCCAACCTGAAATAATAGTGTAACATCACACAATGTAAAATATCATTTAAATTGGCTTAACTCATCAAAAGACATATTAACAAAACAAATAAACATAAACTGAACGAATAAAATTTAATCTCTAACACAATGTAAATACAAAATGATTAGGACAAAACCATTGTTTAAACAATATTCCAGGGCTTTTGTCCCCTATCGTGATTTCATTGAAAGAGGGTAATGGCTTACATGGAATATATTGCACCAAGAGTTCCAAGTGGTAAAGTTATGAATATATAGATTTCACCACTGCAGCAAGTGTGTTATAATAAGATACTAGAAGGACTGCTTCTTTTCCTCAAAATTTACACAGATGGACGACTTCACATGAAAATCTATGATAAACGGGACGATTTCAACTTCCCAATTATCAATTTCCCATTTCTCAGCAGAAACATACCCTCTGTCCCTTCATATGGTGTTTACATATCTCAATTGATATTACGTTATTCTCGTGCATGTTCACACTATACGAACTTCATATACAGGAGTGTGCTCCTAGCGGAGGAACTGCTCCAACAAAGTCATGAGAAGGACAGATTAAAAAATGACACTATGTAAATTTTACGGACACCATCACGAATTGGTTGAACCATACAATGTATCTTTGTCCAAACTTACTATGGACATTTTTACCACGTGTTAGATTGCGGTTTGTCATTACGTCGTCTGATCTCTTTATTACCCAAGGTGACTTATTCCCGATTGTGACTGTTTTGCTGAGTGTGAATTCGCATTGCTATAGGTCGTGTCACGGTATTTTTCCATCCCAAATTCTTTTAGTTAGTTTTGTTATTGTCATCGGATTGTGTGTCTTAACGTTTATAGTTATACATCTTATTTTTTGTTGTATTCGTGTGTTATGGTTAAGACAATTGATCATCCAGTTGATTTATTAGATTTTAATTTGGATCAACGAAATTTACACGTCTATATATTTGGTTTACAGTTTGGTTCAGAAGAAGACCGACATAGCTAAATAATACAATTAATGATCTATTTACTACTACAATTTGATATTAATTAGTATTGTAATTTTCACTGTCAATAATAAACGTTAGATAAGTCATACAAATCTTTTCTTGAACTTCATCTAAATTCTCTCTTAATTTTGGGAACTCGTTTTAGAAATTCAAATGTGACGTCATTTTGAGCTTGACACTGGTTATGGCTAACAAGGATGTGAATTTTTGTAATTTATCCGTTTTAGTTCTGTAGTATGTCACCACTTAAGTTTAATCATGTATATCTATT
The DNA here is from genome assembly GCF_963676685.1 of Mytilus edulis. Classification (NCBI taxonomy): domain Eukaryota; kingdom Metazoa; phylum Mollusca; class Bivalvia; order Mytilida; family Mytilidae; genus Mytilus; species Mytilus edulis. The sequence goes on from NC_092348.1 coordinate 90,945,435, forward strand.
ATAGAGTCATTTTATATAATTTACTGTTTGCAAAAGTATGGATTATTCTAAATAATAAGGATACTCTTGTCCCAGATGGATGAGACAGTTAAATTTTGAATTAATTAAAATGTTTTTAAACTGTTGAGAGCTGAGAAATATCTTAATAGACGAGTTACAGTGGTGAAATCTATTTTTCGAACTTTTTTGCCATTTTCACATTTCTTGAGTGGGGTGAGAAAAATATACCCCTGACTAATGAAAAATCTGTTCTCGGCAAATGATTGGTAAAACATTTAATTGTTACGATAAATTTTCTTGGATTATTTTTAATTTTCATATTGTGACGTCATGAAAAAAGACGATCATGCCCGAGGGCGTCACATCGAAAGTATACAACTTTCCTCAAATATTTGAAAAGGAAACACGTTATTTCTCCTTTAAGGTGGGTTTATACTTCGGTAGCGGCAGAACGAAAACAATTTAAGACCATCAATGCGAAAAATCCCACACCCAGAGGAGGTCTTGTGCAGACCCCGAAATTCTTATGTATACAAGATCAAGAAAATGGACGCCAATCTTCACTTCGGTACACAGATATGAACTAAAAGTAAAAAAAATGTACAAGACTAACAAAAGGTTCCTGACTTAGGACAGGCGAAAAATGCGGTAGGGTTAAACGTGTTTTGTGAAATCTCAACCTTTCCCCTTTCACCTACAGCCAATGTAGAATAAATAAACACGCCATACTTGTTTTCTTGCTTTTAAATTATCATAATGTTACACTTGAATGACATGTTATACGTACTCTACAGGGACAACAACTGGGTTCAAAAAGGCGAGAAATTCATAAAAAGGCCACTTCTTGGAATTTGACCCTTTAGATCCACTTTTTATATCCTTCTCGTCCTTCTTTTTCCTTCGATATGTATCCTTTAAATTCTTAAATTTGGCCTAACAATCTGCTCCTACAATAATTAAAAAAACACATAAAATGATACATATTGATAAATAGTTTTACAGGCAGTTGTTATACATTTTTGAATTTGATCATTTCGATTTGTAATGCCGTTTTGTAATTATCATGGGGCATCTGTCGTCTTTCTTGGTCTTCCCAGCTGGGTGTTTGCCTGCAATTTTTGTTCTCTTTTAATACTTTGGTATATTACTTTCCCTACACACCATGCGAAATTATCACAATGTGGGAAAACGTTACATTTTTATAAACGCAATATATGAATAGGTAAAGGTGTACATAACAAAATCAAAATATCAGAAAAGGGTGAGGTAACAGGACCCCAGTGGCACCCCTGTCAATTAATCACTAAAGTACCCCCGTCTCCACCCCGAGGTTATCAATAATCGAATAAATCGGATGGAATGGCAACTTACTTTATCAGATTTCAAATAGAATATTATTTTTAATCCCAAGCTTATAAACTAAGGGTTGAAGTTACGCTGAATTTGTTTTGCTTTTCTGCATTACAAAATTAGACCCCGTTTACACAGGCAACGGATCCATAAATCCCAGTATCGCAATCCGAATTAAAAAATGCAGGACGGGAATTTCGAATAAAAAGATAGGATGAGCAATTGGGCAAAAAAAAGGAAAAACTTGTAAAAAAAAAAGCAGGATCAAATGTAGTGAAAAACAAAAAGGCAAGACCGAGTTTACACCCTAGCCCCCCTTTCTCCCCCCAAAAAAAATCAAAAGTAGCTCCCTTAAATGACTAACATCTAAACATTGCTAAATTATTAAATTATCAAACAGGAATGAAAAAAGCAAGACAATCGAGATAATTAAACGGAGACTATGATTTGAAGAAAATTTACATTCATGGAGTCGACCATTTGGTAATTTTCGAGGCGTAAGGGGGTGGTGGTAATGAGGATATTCATAAATAGCGCGTCATGCCAAAAACTAAAAATAAATAACTGACACCATGTAAAAATGAAATTCTTTCATAGGAAAGTTGCCTGCAGATTTCTTAATCATAGCGAAAAATGGAAGGGGGGGGGGCATAATATATTTTTATTAGTATTTAGGTCCAGATCTACAGCTAGATGGGAATATGATGTTTAGATGGAAATATGATGCTCACGTGGGATAGTCTCAACCAATCAAATATTGATTTAGCTATCAACATGTACATACAGTGGAATAATATTTTTAGTAGTATTTATATATAATATTTTATTTTCCCCATTTTTCGCTATAATTATGACATCTTCAGGCGACTGTGGAATCACTGTGGTCATATAATTAATAAATATATTTACAAGTAATCAGAAACATATAAAAAAATATACGTCTCTGATTTTATATACTATGAGGTACTCAATATGCGGATTATCCCTTGAGGGATTATCAAATGACATCGGTACCCCTTTTTGTTTCAGTTTTTATCAAATTAAAGCTTTAAAGATCCTACCTGGTATACTCATCTCTTCGCCAATTCTTTGCCACTCTGACTGTGTAATATCGGAACCTATATACTCCTTAGAAGTTGGATCCCATAAACATGCTGTAGCCCTTACAAGATGGATCAGCTTTTCTCTGTCAAACCCCCGCTGCGTCTTTTTCGATGCCGATTGGAATGAACATGTGCATTTTAACCTTTTAACCTATTTATTTTACATAAAAAGTGTAGCGATGTCGCTATGAAGTTGAAATAATTTCAAATCGCTTGCGAAAGTTTGCGATTGACCTTGCGTTAATTAAAGGTTTCTGTAAGCGATAGAAGCGTTATCGCGCGTTGTCGCGGACAGTCGCTGCGTTTTACCTGGCGACAGAAATTTTCGTCGCATCGCTCGTCACAACCGAAGTATAAACCAACCGTTATCGTTTTAATTATTTAAAAAGCTCGGCAAGCCTCACGTTTTAAATATTGAAATTTAACTGTCTCGAGTGGAGAAATATCGTAACACACTTGTTGCAGTTGTGGAATCTATATTTCTCTAATAATTTTCGTCCTTCCTTTTCAAAGATTTGAAGAAAGTTGGTACTTTTTATGTGACGTCATCAGTCATTTGTCGCCTTTTTCGTGACGTCACAATAGGAAAATTCAGAAAAATCGAAAAATTTGACGTCACAATTAAATGTAGACCAATTATTTGCCGAGAACAGACATTTCACTATTGAGGAGAAATATTTTTTCTCACACAGAAAAAGAAATTTGTAAAAAGCAAAAGAATTAGGAAATAAATGTTTCTCTAATAGTCCATTTGCCAATTACCGATTTGATTCTGTTATTACACACTTTTTATACAAATTACTTCACTTGGTCAATCAAAGACTGGTTCCATACCGGAAAAAAAAGGCTTTTGATGTAACGGCGGTTTAACTAATTTTTCATAAAAAATAATTTCTGATGGCAAAAGTATTTAGATTAACAACAAATTAATGCAATTAAAAGATTTTAAAGCCTTAAATATTACTCACATTACGCACAGGTAAATTTGCTCGTTCTGCTAGCTCTCCATTATAAATAAAAAAATTAATGTCCCTCATAAGGGAGACAATTAAAAGAGGAATCTCTATTTACAGGGTCAATAACGGGAATTGGCAAATAGCCTTTTGGTAAAATAATGGAATATCGAATCTGTATCGACTGCGTCATAAAAATTCAAAGAAAACAGACAACGGAGACACCAAATCAATCAATTAAAACCTAGAAACAAATGATTTAGCAAAACAAACCAAACCACCATCTAAGTGAATGTTTAATGACACATAACTTGTGACAACAACGGACAAGGTTCGTGAGTATGGCCTTGAACTAATAAGGACTTTCTCTTAAAATATATGGAGAATATAATAAGTTTTCTTTTCCCGATTACATAAAAAATACAATAAATGGCCTATCATACAAATAAGATAAGAAAAATTACAAAAAAACCACTTAGTAGTATAGTTTCCCGTGTAATGTATCATGAACTGATTTTTATGTTACTTGCTCACATGCAGCGTTTGGAATCGCTTGATTTTTTTATCAGGATATGAATGTATTATGTAGGATTGTCTAATACATAATTGTAAATTCATCTATATAAGGATGCCCAGTGGGAGAACATGAAAAAATAGCTAAAATGAGAATACACTCTAAAACCGGGCCTCAAACGACAAGTTGTGTGACCAAAATAGTATTTTGATTACTTTGGTTCGATTCGCTGTTGGAATCCTTAAGTATTCGATTTAAAACTTTGATCTAAAAATTAGTATTGTGTCCACTATATGTACATAGAATTTAAATAAAATCGGACGGATCCAAACAGATATAGATTTCAGTTTCGTTATCTGTTTGTAATAAATCCGTAATCAAACACGGAAAGTCCCATCGATTCATGACCTATCTAATTAAGGTAATAAATCAAAGCAGGGATGGGACGTTACCTGCCCCGTAGTCGCATTAATCTTAGGAGAAATGTCTTACGGAATAAAATAAAATTCTTACCGGACTTATAAACAATTTATCAGATCATGTTATTTATTTGTAGGTTAAGATTGGAATGACAACGGGGAAAGGTAGAGTTTAACTGACAGAAAAAATTGGGAAATCTTGCAAATTTATATACTAATCAGACTAGAAACGTAATATAAATCAAAGGCTAGTAAACGCAGGTACTCAATATAAGAAAGCAATATTTCGAAAGATAAAGTTTGATTTGATGTCTATTTTGATGTGGTAATATTTTACTAAAAGTTTGATATTTTAGATTGTAAAAACACATCAATACATGTATTTATGGAAATTGGAATAAGTGCCACTATGGAAACTTTCTGTATATATTTATTCCGAGAGACAGCAGCGAATGCAATACCTTTAGTGTAATACCGACTTCAATATTGACAAAAAAATATACTTCATAGAATAATAAAAAAAAAAAAAATCCAGTAGACACATTAATTTTCTTTGTAAGAAATTTAAAATATTTTTTCTCAATTACATTTCAGCTCCGTAAAATTTTAACCAGATTCACGAAAGAGGATTGAAAGTAATTAAATTAACCCCCCAAAAAATTGAAAAAAAAAAATGAAAGGAATGCGAGAAGTAGAGGGAGTAGAAGTAAAAAAGCTGGAGAATTTCCCGTTTTCTGCAATGAAAGTACTTGGTGGAATTCAGATAGGACTCGGCATAGCCTGTATGTTTCTTGGTATCGTGGATCTTATTATGTTTGTTATTATTGGAGAATCTGAACTACTTACAGTCCAAGTAGCCCTGGAGGCTAACAAAACTGCCAAACAATTAACTATATCGTCTACTGGATTATGGTGTGGACTCTGGGTATGTTTATTAACATTATTATATAATTAGTGGAATTAATGTAAAATCATCAATTCACAACAAAACAGTGTAATGGTATGCAAATTACGTATTTAAGGTAGATCATAAGTATACATTTCTCGATTTTTCTTATGCTTGGCAAAAATGAAGATTTTACTTTGCTTTTTTCAAAATATAACAAAAAGTACAGGTCATCGTGCTATTTTCTAAGCTATGAGTCGTTAAAAATTGCAAAAATTTGGTTAGATTGTTCATGAAAAACACACTTGAGAGCATATAATTAATTTTGAAATAAATTGTGTTAAGATATGTTTTATAATATGTTAAAAAAAAATAAAAAGAAAAAAATGGTGTCACCGAACTTGTTTTCTGTCTACAAGTAAAAAAAAAAAAAATTCCCTATCAGTCCAGTATAAATTTTTCACTAAAAGAGTTATCTCCACTTAAATGGCTTATTTGAAAAAATGATTCTAAAAACACAAATTTGATAGTTGTTTACAATAAATCACCAAGTTTTCTTTCTATAAATAAGCAGTCTAAACCATTAAAGTTCTAATCTGTCTCCAAATTTGTAGATTTGGGCAAATAACTAGACCGATTTTGAACAACAATAATTGTACATTCCAAGATGGCGGTATACCATAAATCTACCGTAACAAATCTCAGAGTTTTGATTAATAAAAAAAACCCTGAAATTTATGATTTCATATAAGTTCTGTATGCTTATTTCATTACCATATTTGTGATGTTCAATAATGTAAATGTTCAATACAAAAATACAGATATACACTTATGTTTCTGTTAATCCAAGTTATACATGTTTACATATTACACCAAAAAAGGTTAATGTCACTATAAGTTGTATATCTTTTTTAGTTCATTCTATGCGGTGTTATGGCTATAAATATCACGGAGAAAAAGAAAACAAACATTTTCTGTTACGTAAGTTTTTGTTTACAAATGATTAAACAATGATTTTTTTCTCAACCTATATTTGTTTTACAATCGGCTAACCAAAACTGAATATTTACTTTGCGGTGCGAAAGAAAATATTTCGGGACGTGTTTTATTTTTGCAGATATTCGTGATTTACATTTATTAGGATTTGGGAATCATTGACTTAATTTTTGAGATTGGGGAAATAATGCTTTGGTTTTCAGGGAATTTGGAATGACACCCCATCCTTACCCCACTTTGTCCGACTCCTAGTCCGCCAATAACGTTTGTATGGCCACTCATTTACATCACGAAATACGGCCATAAAAGATTAACGTACCACGAAAAATATTTACTATAATGATAGACAAGTTAAACAAAGTAATTATATGACTTTGTCACGTACGTGTCCAAATAAAGTCAGTACGGAAAATTCCGATACTCCGAGGGAATTTTGAACGTCATTGCTTCAATGAAGTTCTTTGTGTGTGGTGCTTAGCGAAAATATCTTACGATCAAAATTTCCATAAAAAAAAGAGACAGTGTGGTTAAAAGAAAAATCACAAAAATACTGAACTCAGAGAAACATTCAATAAGTTAAGTCCCTAAACAACTTCCAAAAAAAACCAAACTCAAACACATCACACGAATGGATAACAACTGTCATATCCCTAACAGGCATTTTCCTATGTAGAAAATGGTGGATTGAATCAGGTTTTATAGCTGAATTAAACAACATGTGTAATCATTTAATAAAGCTTGCCTAGACACTGTTTTCTAAGCGTTGTCGTATTAAAATGTCTGTATTTTATTTACAGAAAATCGGTTTCATGGTTTTGAGCATCGTCTGTGGATCTCTTTTTGGTCCAGTTTGTTTGTTTGTAAATGCATATGCAGCTATAATAGTAAGTAATTTTCCATGTTTATAGCAGATGGATATTTTTTTAGCATATTAAATTTAAACACTTTTACTTCTACATAACAAATGGAACTGACAACAAATCTCATTTAATTAAATTATAATTCCTTTGCACATGCACAATAAAGCAACCGGATCTATTTGTATTTGCTTAGAATATGAAATTAAAGCGCCAGTTAAAAATAAAATTGAACATAGAAGTATCCTAGAGCGTATTCTTTTATTCAAAATCTAAATAATTATGTGCCTAACATATCTGTATTACATGAAATTTAATTGTTATCAAACAATATTTGAACAAAAGGTATTTAAACAAATCTTATTTATCAGGGAAATAATGAAAAACTTCATTTCATCTATCTGCAGCGGGAAAAGTTGTTTACAACTAACCTCAACTGGATGGTACCCCTATTAGTTGCATTCTTTGCCTTAGTCGAGATTGCCATAGCAATATTATCTTCAGCCGTCAGTTGTTGTTGTTCAGCTGTTTCTGAAGCAAAGGTGAGTAACGATAATACCATTGATTAATTTTCAAAAGATGGATTTACGAAGTATTTATCTGTTACAGTATGAAAAAAACAAGACATAGCTCTTCTAATCAAATAATCTTTTCTCATTTTTTCAACGAAATATGGTTTTTAGATGTATACATTTTCATTCAAGCACTAAGAGCGCTTGAGTAATTTACTACGATGGTTTGTTTTTTAGTTGCTAGTTAATTGATATCCTGTTAATATATGGATAAAGCACCTTACATATGTTATTGTATGATAGTTCTAATATGATTTTTGCATATTAGGGAATACGTTGATATGATTGGTCGAGAGGACTTCCGGTGATTGATCTTGACGTTGGTTATTTTTCGATAGACGACGTTGACCGAACTTCTTTTCGTAACCAATGTAAACAAGATGGCGGCGATAATAAAACCAACGTTAACAAAATTTAGTTTCACTGCACGTTAATCGTTAAAAAAATAATAAATGCACAAACATTCGTTTGAATAAAAATAATAGTTTTTGCAGTTTATTTTACAGATATCAAATTTCATTGAGTACATATTTTTGCGTAAACCAACACATATATTCATGCGCCAGGCCTATTCAATGGGATAAATCATTATACAATTTACGTGTGATAGAGGTAACGAGTGTGGAAAAATATAGTCCCTATCTCCAATTTTAAAGAATTATGCGGAATAAACGCCTTTTTAAAGCAATTTATTGGTGTACAAACTGGACCAAATCACTCACAAACATATCATTACTTTTATTTGTTTGTGAGTTAATTGGTTTAGATCAGACACCAATAAATTCTTTTAAAAAGGCGTTTATAATCCTATAATAACCGTTGAGCAGTTTTACACCGTAATATGTATCCGATCTCACTCCTATCCAAATTATGTGCGTACTTCTTGATCACGCGCATGGCATTTAATTTGATATCGTAACATTAAGGGCTCTTATATAATACTTACTGCCTCTGTTACTTAAATAATTGTTACTGTTCCTAAATTGAACATACAAAATAAAAAAAAAAAGTTAAAAAACCCCTATTAAACTCTAAACCGTTTCCCGTGATCATTTGCTCTATTGTTTTTATATGTTGCGTATGGGAGATTAAAATCAAACCTCTCACTGGCTATCGTTTATTTATATGCCACGCGATATATATATCACAAAACGGAACAGCTAAAATTCTTGATTTTAACCAGGCTGTACAAGTTCATTCCGCACTTTTTAATGTTATAACATATAAATATATTGTAGGTTCGGGTGTTTATCCCTGGAGGATTTCCTTCGCCACCCTTACGCCAAAAAAGTAACACATCCATGGATTATTTCACCACTTCAAAGAACAGGAACCCAGCCAATATAGCTACAACAAAGAGATTGGAATGGCCGGATACTGGGATGTTCAAAAATAACAATAAACACCCATTGGAAAAGATATAGATTGCTCATCAACGAGATTCAAATAAATGTGATAAGTTAAAGAAATCTATAATTAATAGAAGTACATTATTTATAACAAGTTTGTACAATCAATTGTAAAATATTTTTATGATGAATGTTTGTTTTCGTTTGGTTTTTGGATTTGTTTCGTTTATTATCTGAGAGAAATTTCTGCCGTTTACTATCTTTCCATTTGATGCATCATTGATATGCCTTAAATTATTCTAAATGCTAACACCTGATTACAAATGAGTTATGATGGGTTTATTTTAGTTTTTTTTTTTTTAAATCAAATGACTTAATTTCCTTAAAAAAAGATTATGTGCCCTTAGTTAATTTAGAATCAATAAAATTTCGTTGTGTTTAACTTCAATAATTTATTGTCCCGACTCCACACAATGCACTTAGAGATTTATCAAATTACGTTATTTGTCCTGGTTATATCTGACAATGGACGGGTACAGTCCTTAGTAATGCTACTTATGTAATAAGTTCAAGCAATCAAAATGAATAAACCATAGTTTAACACGTTTAAAACTTCATGATTCAAGATTATTTTTTTCTATGATCCAGCTGTTCATTATAGAGTAGAAGACACAATTTTATGTTTTATACAATAACGACACACGGCCTTCAATAATGAGCAAATCATGATATGAGCCATACAAGTCTCATTGACAATCATTCCACATCTTCTCATTTTTTATAAGGATTCAATTTTTAAACCAGCTGTTGATTGTGTTTGGTCTTATATATAAGTAAAAACTTATTGGTGCTTATTTGACACATTAGTTATGCAAATGATTTGTTTGCCTGTTTATAAAATAGTAAAGCTAGCAGAATTTTTTTATTACCTTAATTCCTAGTGCCATGAATCCTTATTTAACAAGTGTTTTACCAAATTAGTAGAAATCGGACCATCTGTTCTCTCATGTTTAAAAGTAAATGAAATGAAGTTATTTACATCCATAAACTCATAATTTGTAATATACTTATTATAACTTTTAACTAATTTGAATACAGTCGAATTCTTTAATCGTTTTATACAAGATTTGTTTCCATGGCAACAGTTTTTCCTAAACAGGTTATGCCTCCATGTAAAAGGCCATACTTTGACATTTAATTCTTGGCTTTTAGATATAGTGACTTGGATAGAGAGGTGTCTCATTGACACTCATACCACACCTTCTTTTATCACATCTTGACAAAACAAATCACTTCACACATGCAAGTGAAAAAGCAAAGGCATAGGAATAACGTATTTACTGATGATGTTCATCTTAAAATTCTCAAAGAGAGCGGTGCGGGAGTTTCTCGCTGCATTGAAGACCAATAGGTGACCTTCGGCTGTTGTCTGCTCTATGTTCGAGTTTTTGTTTCTTTGACACATTCCCCATTTTTATTCTCAATTTTATTTTATTCTGGAGGAACAACTACCATACCATAACAAGTTCAAGACGGCCTCTTTCATCGATGCGAGCGTTATGTTTGATAGGTGTATCTCAAGCTTCAAAGGTGTATGGAAGAACACAACTGTGAAATAATATAGAAATATGTATTATATCATTCAATGAAATCTTAAAAATGGTGATATATAATTAGCCCGATAATCTTACTGTAAAATACAGGAGCAATATAATCGCATAGACTCTTGTGGTGCTGCACTTCATCCTTAAGTCACAGAAAGATCTACAAACTTGATATTTACGTTAAATGATGTGTCCTGTCTGTAGTGGACTTTTTTTTCTAATTGTTAGGCCAATTTCCTTCTGCTAAATTAAATGTTAAGTTGTACAAGGAGCAACAGTGCTTCATTAAACAAAACTAAAAAATGAAGGAAAAAAGGAGTTAATCTATGGATTAAATTTGTAGTTAGTAAAGCAGAAGTTTTCTTCACATACAATATATCTCAGAGTAAGAGTGAAAGGGTCGATTATTCATAAAACCATTTTTACAACGTCACACTTTTTTTTCAGAGTCGCAATATCATCACGAGTGCTTGATACACGGCAAATGCCGTTGATAGTATTTTACATTATTTTTTTTGTCTACTTCTTCATGTAACGTGTTATATGTAGATATACGCATGATATTAAACAGTTCGTTTCAAAATTCCATGTGAACCAGGATTTAATATCGCTAACCTTTTCAGTTCAAATGAAGTGACTATAAGCAACTACTAGTACATGCAACCGTACAGCCTTGATCAACGAGAAAAAACCCTGTATGGTCGGATATAAAAGGATCTCTACCTGAAAAGTATGAAACAATTCAAATGAAAAAAACTATCGGCCTAATTTATAACAAAACAATTTTACGATAAACAAATTTGACAGACATGAACCATTGGTAACCACTGAAATGTAGGCTCCTGACTCGGGACAGGTACATAAAACTGAGGAGGGGTTAAAAATGGTTGTGTTTGTCAACCCCCATCTTACCCAGGGGGATGTTACAGTACAACACAAAAACAATCAATAACAAGCAGTTATATGAGGCTAACATGTTTCTCATTAGATATACACAACTAGAAATACATCTGACAAAAACACATAGTGGACGTGGGGATACTAATACATCCCAAAACAAAAGGACAATAAGTACAAATGCAAATGATTTGTTTGCCTGTCTATAAAATAGTAAAGCTAGCAGACTTTTTTTATTACCTTAATTCCTAGTGCCATGAATCCTTATTTAACAAGTGTTTAACCAAATTAGTAGAAATCGGACCATCAGTTCTCTCATGTTTAAAAGTAAATGAAATGAAGTTATTTACATCCATAAACTCATAATTTGTAATATACTTATTATAACTTTTAACTAATTTGAATACAGTCGAATTCTTAAATCGTTTTATACAAGATTTGTTTCCATGGCAACAGTTTTTCCTAAACAGGATATGGCTCCATGTAAAAGGCCATACTTTGACCTTTAATTCTTGGCTTTTAGAGATAGTTTACTTGGATAGAGAGTGGTCTCATTGACACTCATACCACACCTTCTTTTATCACATCTTGACAAAACAAATCACTTCACACATGCAAGTGAAATAGCAAAGGCATAGGAATAATGTATTTACTGATGATGTTCATTTTAAAATTCTCAAAGAGAGCGGTGCGGGAGTTTCTCGCTGCATTGAAGACCAATAGGTGACCTTCGGCTGTTGTCTGCTCTATGTTCGAGTGTTTGTTTCTTTGACACATTCCCCATTTTTATTCTCAATTTTATTTTATTCTGGAGGAACAACTACCATACCATAACAAGTTCAAGACGTCATCTTTCATCGATGCGAGCGTTATGTTTGATATGTGTATCTCAAGCTTCAAAGGTGTATGGAAGAACACAGCTGTGAAATAATATAGAAATATGAATTATATCATTCAATGAAATCTTAAAAATGGTGATATATAATTAGCCCGATAATCTTACTGTAAAATACAGGAGCTATATAATATCATAGACTCTTGTGGTGCTGCACTTCATCCTTAAGTCAGAGAAAGATCTACAAACTTGATTTTACGTTAAATGATGTGTCCTGTCTGTAGTGGACTTTTTTTTCCTAATTGTTAGGCCAATTTCCTTCTGCTAAATTAAATGTTTAGTTGTACAAACATTTAAAGCAATAGTGCATCATAAAACAAAACCAAAAAAAGAAGAAAAAAAGGAGTTAATCTATGGATTAAATTTGTCGTTAGTAAAGCAGAGGTTTTCTTCACATACAATATATCTCAGAGTAAGAGTGAAAGGGTCGATTATTCATAAAACCATTTTTACAACGTCACACTTTTTTTTCAGAGTCGCAATATCATCATGAGTGCTTGATACACGGTAAATGCCGTTGATAGTATTTTACATTATTTTTTTTATCTTCTACTTCATGTAACGTGTTACATGTAGATATATGCATGATATTAAACAGTTCATTTCAAAATTCCATGTGAACCATGATTTGATATCGCTATCCTTTTCAGTTCAAATGAAGTGACTATAAAACCTTTTTAACATCTCTCGACACCGACTAATGACACCTACAGTTTACAGGTAAAATGGGTGGGTCGTCTCAAAGACAAAAATCATCATGATTATCATCACGTAACGTATTGGATTGGCGGTTTTATACTGTTTTTACTATATAGTTTAAGAATATATATCAACCAAATAAATAAATAAATATATGTATGGTGGCCGGATGCGGCCATTTATTTCGCCTTTTCGCGTTTTCGTGAATTCTCCGTTCATTTTGCAAACGCGAAATTGGGAATTCGAGAAATTGAGAGAATCGGAAAATCGGGAAATCGAGAAATCAAGAAAGCAAAAACGCCAAAACACGAAAGAGGAAACACGAAAACGCTAAAACGCGAAATGAATTCTTGATTTTGCGTTTTTGCTTTCTCTATTTATCGATTTCCCGATTTCTCAATTTCTTGATTTCCCCGAAAGGGGAAACGTCTACCATACATATGTCTCTGTCATATAATATTCTTATTTCGTATGTATTTGCACGACATTTCATGTTGAATTGATTAAACAAATATTTCAATCATTCAGAATCCTAACCCATTTTCTCTTCACTTTTGTGATGATGTGAGTCTTTCGCCAAATATTTGCCGCATGCCAATAACGATTTAATTTGTTGGTGTAAAAGCTTTTATGATGTTTTTCAAAAATGAAAAAGAATACTGGTCCGTCCGTATCACACTTGTGAACACGACCAACTTTGTGTTTTTCCATCGATCTTCACCTCAGTCGATGTACATTTTCAATTTTTACATAATTAAATATTGATTTTTTAGGTCGAAGGAAAATATCACGTTTTTTTTAAATTATTATTATCAACGACGGTCTTCTCCGCTTCAAGATATCTTGTTCGAGGTAAAGTTTTTCCTTGATGAATTTTGAAAAAAAATATAATTGACCCCTCGTTTCAATGCTACAACATTTAAGCAGTGATTGGTGAATACAGAATTCAAGTGGAACATCAAATTGGTGAATTGAAATGATACAAAGTATTGAGTACATTATGGAGGCATCCAAGGCCAAAACTAACAGACATGTGCCGCCCTTGTAAACCAACATAATCATTGTTTAATTTTAAAATATCAACTACAATAGAACATGATTTGTTCTTTTCGTTTTCCAAATTCAACCAGGACAGCTAGAAGCTAAATGTCTAAAAGATGAAATGTGACTTAAAGTCTATCATTTTCTTTATAACAAATTAAAAAAAACCATGTCATTTGGGACTCTGTATGAAAGTTTTATCATTGTCAATGATTGAAAGCAATAAAATCAATAATGATCTCATTTATTTTTTTATTTTTGAGACGACCCTTCACATTTTACCTGTCGTCTCAAACTCAACTGTAGGTGTCGAGAAATGTTGAAAAGGTCTATTAGCAACTACTAGTACATGCAACCGTACAGCCTTGATCAACGAGAAAAAAACCTGTATGGTCGGATATAAAAGGATCTCTACCTGAAAAGTATGAAACAATTCAAATGAAAAAAACTATCGGCCTAATTTATAACAAAACAATTTAACGATAAACAAATTTGACAGACATGAACCATTGGTAACCACTGAACTGTAGGCTCCTGACTCGGGACAGGTACATAAAACTGAGGAGGGGTTAAAAATGGTTGTGTTTGTCAACCCCCATCTTACCCAGGGGGATGTCACAGTACAACACAAAAACAATCAATAACAAGCAGTTGTATGAGGCTAACATGTTTCTCATTAGATATACACAACTAGAAATACATCTGACAAAAACACAGTGGACGTGGGGATACTAATACATCCCAAAACAAAAGGACAATAAGTACCGATCTGGGAGAAATAATAATAATAAATTCTATATTTAACGAAGGTAACTCATTTCAAATATCTTGCACAAGACCTTCACACATTTAAATGCACAATTCATTTAAGAATTGAATGCTTCTTTTTGTAAATTTATTGGGGTGTAAAAGCGTTGACCGAAGTACATTTTGTATAAAGCGCGGAAAATTCATTCTAAAAATGAGCGCACCGTCAACGCTTTTACAACCCGATAAAGTTACAAAAAGAAGCATTCAATACTTATAATTACATTTTTTAGCTATGATCATGAAAACACGAATTTTATATATTTTTTTTATTTAATTCACCTGTGCACTTTATTGTTGGACCACGTGTTATCATGAATAAAAAGTTGTATTGAGCAATGTAACTGCTTACGAAATAACACGTGATGTGCAGTTAGCCAATCAGAATCAAGTATTATAAGCAAAGATACATCTAATGTAATTATATAACAATCAATGCATAATCAATAGAGATGTACAGAATTACAAATATATATACACACCCATGAAAACAGACTGTAGAACTAGCATGACAAGAATGTCTTAGGGTTGTCTACTCATTTTGTAATGTGATAAAGAGATTAGCACATTTCATCTTGAAGCTTTCTTTATGTCTTAAATCCTTTATATAGAGTAGTCGCAGTTACTGACAACTAGTTAAAAGCCAATAACAACTTATAACAGAATCATACATCCAGTACCCCGATCACATTACCAAGTTTTTGAATAAATCTAAATTCAAATAATTCTAAATAAATCCAGTAAGCGTTCACATTATCTTTTATCCTAACGATCTCTATCTGTTTTATTTGAACCACTGCTTTCACACTGCAAGAAAAATGCCAGCAATCTGACATAGTTACCAGGGAAATTGTAATGACTGTGTATAAATAGAAATTCTTAATCAAATTAATATGTTGGTACACACTATACTAATATATATGGCCAAACTAGTTCAAATACATTTTACAATTGCCGATCGTTCAAAAGAATAGAAAGACACTGGATATTATCATTATCTATTATACTACTGCAATACTATCTATATATAGTTCATTGAAGAATAGACAACTTCTAATATGAATTGACAATCTTTACTCTGTCATAAACGAACCCGCTGGCTAGGAAAAACCAACAACCAAGTGACCTCAGATGATATGGAAACCTGTGTCCAAATCTTTTAAAAAAACTTGGAAGATCGTCTCGAGAGCTGTACATTAGACAGTGCTGAAAATTGGCTGATATTTACATAAACAAAATACAATAAATCGCAAAACTAATTAATTGCAATACTTATATAAGAAGACCCTATATCAATACTGAACGAATAACAATGAGACGAAGAACAACGATCAAGAGTTGTTGACGTATTTTCTAAACTATGTTAAAAATTAAACTAGAGTTGTCTCTCTTTGTGTGTTGTTAATTGTAATTCACAAATACCAAAATTAAAATACTGTACAGACTTTCTGTAAATTATACTCATTTGTGTAGAGGTTCCATCCTCTGTATTTCATTTACAACTTATACAAAAACAATCCTTTGAATTAAAAATACATTTTATTACACCAACTTGTATTTACATTTTCATGACTAGAATATACATTTTTACTTTGTGGCATTACTCTGGCTACAGAGTATTCTATAATATTTTGTTGAGGCGCCAGGGTGACTACCGATTACCTATACACAATGGCTATCAGCTGACCTATGTTGACATAGTGTCATAAAACCCCTGGTAGTTAAACACGGTTACACCACCACCTACCATGGGGAGTGACCGGGGAAAACACTCGTATTACCAATGCTCCAGTTATTAGTGCCCCACCTGTTGGCAGGTGTAGGCCTCCCCTCTATAAGATGAGGTGGAGGAGGTCCCACAGTCACCCATCTGTAGACCCCACCGTTACCACTAACCACATTTTCCAAACCTGCAAATTTTAGAACTTGTCAGGCCCAGAGCAAGGCCCGAGTGAAATAATCCCCCAATCACTACCAGTCTCCCTGGCCCTCCCCCATTCAAAATTGACTCTGCGCCTAAGGATAGTAGAAGATGATTAATTTCTAAAAAGTGTCTTGTTTTCTTTCTAATTATTAAAATTGTTAATTACTAAAAACTAAAATTAATTCTGGATGCTTAAATCACAATAGTCCATAATATGTTAAAAAGTGCTGAATAACTGAAATGTCCAATTCATAGAAACGCAAGTTTATTGGAAATTATCCTGTATTGGTCCAATACTATGAAGGTCAGCCTGGATACTGGTAACCATAATATTCCAATCAAATACATCAAACAAGTGCCTGAAAATATAAAACAAAAACAGCAGCAACTATTCTCATAGGGAGGGAGGGCGTGTTTTAAATAGTTTAACTTATTTGTGAAACACCTGCTTTCAAGTCGACAGCAAATTAACAAGTGCCCGATACGGGAATTCCAAAATTCTAATTCAAGCTGATACGGAAATTCCAAAATTCTGATTCAAGCTGCGAGCGCCATCTATGGCCATGCCGAATATGGCAATGAGCTACAGACTGCAACACCCACGCACCTACACAAATATTTGATTGAATTAAACCAGATTATTGAAAATATAAAATTTTTATAATCTCTATTTATCGAAACGGTATTTGAACCAGGCAGACGCTTTCCTGAATGTTAGAAACGAATGTAATGATAAATATCCTTTTAAATGAATAGACACCCGACAACTTCAGATGAAAATTCCAAACCTTGTTATCGCATTTTAGAATGAATGCTTCTTTTTTGCTTCTTCTATTTTTATTTTAAAGGGGTGTTAAAGCGTTGACTGAAAAGAAGAATTAATTTCTTATAATTACATGTTTATTCTAATAAGATAATGAAATACAAGTTTTATCTTGTTTTTTTTCTTTTATTTACCTGGAAGCCCGAGTCATCACGAATTTCATTTTTGGTGTGATACCTTGACAAATGAAATATAACAGTACGCACATAATTAGAATCTGCATTGTCAGTCACGTCATCAAAATTCACATAGATGAAACAATATACAGTACGAGTCATTTGACAAAAGTGAGTTCCCACTCCAAAAAATTCTTATCATTTCAACTAAATTCAATATTGTTCAACAAAATATTACCAAGTAACTTGATGGCCAATTTATGTAAAATAAATTACATAAGATGAAGAAATGATTAGACTGTTATTGTTTATTTGGTTATGATAAATAATCCTTTATTGACTTATCTGATATGAAGTATTTCTTGAAAAGTTTACTCTGTAATCTAACCAAATTGAATTGTGAAAAAATGCATTTGTGTTTAACCCACCAGAAAATAAAAACAACTCTCAGAAAAATTATGACCAAATAAACAGTTAAACTTCACACATATCTACATCTTATGGTATCTATTTTTTGAAAATGGCTCATAAAGTAACCTAGTAATTTGTTTTTGAAAAATATCAATTTCAGTTTAAATAATAGGACATGTTTTGAGTGGGAACCCACTTTTGTCCAATGACTGTACAGGGTAAACAGAACTACGTCACCTGCGACATTTAATTGAAGTATAAGAACTTTATAAACTTTAATTTAAAAATGATTAAGATAAATTAATTAGTAAAGGAGAGGGAAAAATTAACTCATCTACTTCATAATTGTATGTGATAAATTTCTTATCTAAAACTACTTATGCATAAATATGAAATAATGAAGTATGCATATAAAAATAGAACAAAATCTCTGCACAGCATTTAGCCACCATATAAATGATAAATACGAGAGATAAGACATCTACTTGGCACTATTAACAAAGATTCGTTTTTATTCAAGTACACTCTAACCAAGCAATTAAGTTTTTGTTTCGTATTTTAATGTACAGCTTAAATATTTTTTTCCAAGCATGTAATTGTTTTTATTGATGACGTCAATAATCACTTAATGGCTGTTTTGTCCCTACTTAAAATATTATTTGTTTATCAATTATTATCTTCAGATTTACACAACAAATCAAATATTAAAAAAAAAGTTGGAAGCTTATTATTTGTATTTTTTTTGTATTCAAAATTCATTGAATTAAAAGGGCAAATCTTCTTTATACTCAATTAAATAATCCATATATTCATTAATAATAATGGCGATGCAGGGGTTTTTATAATTTTAAATTTAAAAAGCATACATTTAAATAATCTAAACTTTTTTTTCTCTTTGAACCACTCTGACCATTAAGTCGTATTTAGCTAGAAGAAAATGAAGACTTTATTGGGATTTTCTATGTCTTTGTGTTATATAACTGCAAGTATGTTTCAATATCAAAAGAACTTGTTTGAAAATAAATTGATTAAAATGGATCTTACTTGCCATCCAGCGACATCCAGTGAATATTGGATAAGTAAATCGTCTAAAGTTCAATGTGCCAGTCTTTGCTTCATGATGGAGCGAGAGCAGTGTTCTGCAATGATATGGAATACTCTCGAAAGAACTTGCTGGATAATTGAATCTTCTGAGCCAATGACAATTAATGCTGGCAAAGTAATGACCGATTTGAATGTTTATGTTATTCCGAAAGAAGGTTAGTTTATACAGAAGTATGAGTGTTGTAGCTATGTAAAATAAAACCATGATTATCCTTAAAATATAAAATCTTGTATGATGATTGTCAAGATGGGAATCATAGTGTCGACAGTTTTGACGCCTTCACATCTTTATAAAAAACTGTATTTCGTACAGTAAGCTATAAAAGGAATAGACGGGAACAAATATGAAACGTTTCGAAAGAAAAACCTAGGAAACGAAAGCTAAATAAGGATGACAATAACTAAGTATGACAACTGCTGAATAACTGGATTCTGACTTGGAAAGGTTTATAAAAACAACGGTGGAATTAAAAACAAATGTTTGTTATCCCTTCCCACTACCCTTAACTTCGAACAAAGGTGTGACAGTTAAAATGAACAAAATGGGAAAAAACTTAAAGAGTCGTTAGGAATAGGCTGAACACATCAGATCGATACGAAAGACACACAAAAATTAGAAAAATGAAAATCATCAACACCAAATAACACAACATACCGACCAAAAAGTAGACGAGTTGCTGTCAGCTAGTTCAAAGTCAATTTCAACTTAAAAATAATATGTTTTCCTAAACTATAAAATTAACTGTTCACATTCATCGTATTGAATGTAAATGCGTTATAAACTGCTCAACAAGGACCAGAAGATGTAAAAAAACAAAGCAAAACAATCAGCCTTCAACAAAGAGCAAATCACTTAGTGTATATATTATTTTAAATGACTCTGCATGACAAAAATGGATACAAGACGGTTAAAATTATATATTTCCAAAGCGCTCTTCTGACTTCAACGGTAACGCTCGGTTGATGATATTCATAACACTTATAAAACTTCAAGAACAACCTTGAACACTTATAAAACTTCATGAACAACCTTGAACATTTATAAAACTTCATGAACAACCTTGAACACTTATAAAACTTCATGAACAACCTTGAAAAAATAGTCATATACAACAAATGTCAACTTTGGCTAAAGCAAATGAAATCTTAGTTTCTTTAAAGATTGCACTCTGTAAATACAGCTGTTTCTCAAAACACGCCTCTTTTGGAGAGATTAGGAATTTTCATAGATAAGTAATTTTGTTTACATACTGGTTCCCAATTCTGATCTGTAGGTTGCATCTCATAGAGACATAACTTGGGAATGTTACTAGTAAATATACATGTGAATATTGTTTATATTGAAATCTGTGGTAGCTCTACAGCCGAGGTAGGGTAGTCCAAATAATTATGACGCCTGGCTATTTTATTATTTTTCTGGGACGCCTTCCTACGACGGCATAACGCTTAAGCCATTTTTTACGTCTTGAGTTTGAGAGCAAATTTTTGGGGAACTTTGTGACCTAATTTTGACATAAAGGTTTCCTTGCAGGTTTAAAATGTTTACGTAGTTACAAAATCCTACCTTTTTTGTGCTTATTGGTGTAAAATATTGCCAGAAATAACCAGAAGAAATGGTAAAATAAGATACGATTTCATTTAAGTCGGGCAAATATTTATTTTGTTTCAAAAAGATTTCCCACAATTATCAATGAAAGGTCACTCTAGGTGAATATAAAATATTAAAATCGGTAAAATTCAATTTACCCGAATTTCCGGAACGTTCGTTTTACCTTATCCGGAAACTCGGGTTTGTCAAAATTTACCGATTTTAATATTTTATATTCACCGGAAGTGGCGTTTCATTGATAATTGTGGGGAATCTTTTACTACTGAGCCAAATATACCCTCGGAGACATAATCGACCAAGTGCTGTAAAAAAAGAAGAAAATAACACCTTATAAGCTTCATGTGTTCGATGAGAATTTGTGGATTTATTCTCATCATGAAAGCTCAAAATGTGAATCACTAAAAAAATAACAAAGTCTTAGTATATAATAGAATCCAGTACGACAGTTAACACTTATAATTTTCGATATTATTCTGTTAAAATGGGAATATTCAATTTTTGATAGGTTGCACTAACATTGGATATTATTTCGATTCCCTTACAAACACTTGCTTGAAATTCTTTTCCACCAGTGGTAAAACATGGCACGACGCAAGAACGCATTGCCAACAAAATGGCGGAGATTTGATAACCATCACAACAGCAGAAAAGTGGAATTTTGTGAACTCTTTCCTAAGTTGTAAGTATAACATAAAATATAAAATCCACTGTTAGTAAATAATCAACTTTTTATCCTAAGAGAACAAGGGCCATGAAACCCAAATACTCATTCTCAAATCAACCCTTGGTTGTCAGGGGAGTAAAGATGACCAATTGTTAGATCATAAAAGAAATAAGTTCAAACTGGTACCAATTCAATACCGGCCACGCATGTTAGGTATACGATAAAAGCAATAGAACTTCTTACGATAACGCATGAAAGAAAATATATAATATTATCCGACGTACAATACAGGAAATGATCATAACCACCTTAACTTGCCAGACCTCGCCAAACATGTTTTACTATGAACTATCATTTGATACAATATAATGAAAAAAATAGCCTCAAGATAAGTGCTAATCGCTAACAAAGAAAAAAAAGTTTAAAGGATTGGAAGACAAACAATAACGTATATTGATAGTTTCTTTTTCACTGTTTTTATCTGAATATCCTGGACACTGCCTAAATTGAATAATTATATATAGGCCTCGAATGCACATTTTATTCATATTTTAGGCAAAGGAAACATGTGGATTGGATTAAAGGCAGAACAATGGGTAAATGGGGACCCATTCATAAATGTATTTGGTTTACTAACTCAGTTTAATCTTCTAGATAGCGAATACCGTGGTGACAATGAAAAAGATTGTACAGTGGTGTATTTGCGAGGTGTTTATGTTTTTCAGGATGAAAGTTGCAATATTCGAGTTCGAAGTAATTATCTCTGTGAAATAACGATGCCATAAATATGTCACAAATACCACATCACCGTATTACATATTCTATCGTTTTTTTTCAGACATTAGTTTAAACGTTTAGAACAATAGTGAATAAATGCATTATATACTACGTACCGAGCTTGTCACCGATTGAAGTTTTCATGAGTTTTGATGTGATATAAAATAACTCAATGTTTTGTTCTAGTCGACATACTAAATCTGATTTGAATGTTAACCTGGTAATCGTTCCCCATGTCCTTATTTTTAAACTGATACAGCCAAATGTTATCGATCCACAGGAACATTTTATTTTTACTATTTTTTTCTACTATCGTATTATCCTTACTATCGTAATGTCCAAAGATACATAAGAAGTTTAATAATGTTGTAGCAGACGGTGTTTAACTTATTTTTTGAGTACATAGAATGTACTTACTCTGGATTATGAGGGTGGTAATCATTTCTTTTGTGGTGTTTGAGATTTTGATTTTGCGATTTGGTACATCCCGTTGTTAATTTTCCTCGGAGTTCGGTATTTCTAAATACTAAAAAGGCCTGAGAAAAACCATATTGATCAATTCCGTTTAAAATTAAAAGCATGGAAAATTGTTTCGATTTTAATCAAACATTTCAATAAAACGTGTTATTTACTGATGTTTGCATTGTTTCTCAATATCTATAATTTCCCATGAATAAAGCTCTTATAAATCAACCAAAAAATATCGTCAACTCAAGAATCCCAAGAAAAGTTCGAGTCAAAAGAGTTTAAAGGTAAAAAAAAACAAAAAACACACGCTTCAAATTGTATCATTGGTATTTATCAAGGCTTCCGTTTGATATATTAACATTTGAAAATTTACAATACCAAAAAATGGGTCAATTTTTTTATAAGTCATAAAAACAGAGAAGTTTGCACATATTTTAAGGACAAATATTTGACGACAAACTTTTCTTATATATGTTTTAAGCAGAAGTTCGGGAAAAAAGTTTTTTATTTGCCTGCAACCAATGAAAATATTTAGTCAGCCCTACCAATGTCCAATTAGAATTTGTTTAGTATTTTATATATCTTTAAAAAATCCCCTTAACAACTGATAAGACAATACATTGTAATTTAAATATACAAAAGGCCTACAAGTACATTAAATTATACCTAGTAGATATATATAGAAACACTAAAGTAACATTGTCTTTATGTCTTTTTCTGTTTCTCGATACATGACATGACATAGCTCTATACTTATACATCCTGTCATTATTATATTGTTATGCCATTTGTAGTTGACATATTTGTTTGTTATTATGGTGATTAATATAATAAAACAATATTGTTTTCCCAGTTTTTGACAATTTAACCTTTAACAAAATTGAGAATGGAAATGGGGAATAAAGAGACAACAACACAACTATAGAACAGACAACAACAGAAGGTCACCAATAGGTCTTCAATGCAACGAGAAACTCCCGCACCCGGAGGCGTCATTCAGCTGGACCCTAAACAATTATATATACTAGTAATATATCTGTTTTGTTCACGCATCTTTGTCAATACAATGGAATTTTATGCGACTGTTATACAAGTGAGTGGTTCAGCTAGCTCTAAACCAGGTTGATGTTTGGTGTGTTTCAGCTTTTGATTCAGCTTTTGATTCTGCTATTTCATTAGAGACTTTTCCGTTTTGAATTTTCCTCAGAGTTCAGTATTTTTGTGATTTATCTATTTTATTCAAAAGAGAGGTGAACGATACCTAAGGGACATTCAATCTAATAATTTTAAATGAAATGGCAACGCCATGAAAACCAAAAAAAACAAAACAACATAAAGACGGACACGAATATTCCTACCACAAAACTTATGTCCAAAGTTATTTTATTTCAGTGCCTCAATGCTCTTCTGTGTATTCCTTCTTGCAACTTGTATTAATCAATGACAGTAAATCTTTGTAAGAAGATTGTGATACACTATTATTTGTATCATTTCTATATATGTTTGCCCGAAGCATGTTTAGCTTAGACAGCCACCATGCCTTTTATGTCTCAATAAATGACGACATGCCCTTTTTGTCTTAATAAATGACGCAATGCCCTTGTTTACACTTTTAGGATGACGTCATTGTCTCGAAAATGCCCTAAATTGAAGCCTTTCAAAAATAAAATGTTATGACTATCGGCATTTCAGATAAAATTATTATCTGATTGTGTAGCACTTGAATTAACTGACAATTGTATAAAGTTAAATACATTGACTTTGGCAGTTTTATCACCTCTGTTAATGATTATTTACTGCTAATTAGGAGATTTAAGAAAATTAAATAAATACAAGTCAGGAATATGACAGTCGTTGTGCATTCGTCTGATGTGTTATGATATTTGATTTTGCCATTTTCCGTTTTGAATTTCCCTCGGAGTTCAGTATTTATGTGATTTAACTTTTAAGTACATATGAAAATGTCCAAATGTTATCCATGTGTTTATGTACAGTATGTACACATGACAACTTAATTTAAGTAGGCATACAATTAAAAATTTATTGTATACATAGTTTTTACTAAATTGGTAAAAAATGTTTTGTTTCATATCCCGATTATGATATTTAAAGAAATTCATATTTTTAACATAAACAAGATTAAACCACTTCCTGTTTTACTTCTTGTATTTATAATCTTCGTTATATTGGAGCACTAAACAAATGTTTGAATTTTTTCACAATTATGGAAAAAGAGTAACTGTTTATACCTTCTGTAATGTATGCAGGGTATTATTGCATCCATTTATCATCTCCTGTCTCACTTGTTATATTTAGGGGCACTTTGTTGTGCACGTAAAAAACCCATTTTTTGTTACCATTTAAATGAGACTAAATAACTTCCAACCAACATCAAGAACATATACAATAATGTCTAAACAAGGCTTAAATGAAGTGATTATTGAACAGGTTATCTGCTATTATTTTTGTTTGCTGTAGCATATTGTAGGTGCCCTTTCTTGATTTTCCACACATTCAATACTATTTCGGATTAACTATATAACAGGCAAATTTACTTCAATTAATGAATCCATATATCTATTAATAGTAATGGATATTTGTTATTTTTTTATCTTAAATTTTAATGTATGTATTATATATCATTTAAAATAACTCCTTTGATCTAGTCTGGCCATTTAATCGCGTACTGTGCACGAGGAAAATGAAGACTTTATTCGGATTTTCTATGTCTTTGTGTTTTACGACTGCATATATGTTGCAAGAACACAATAAATCTGTTAAAAATTTGAAGAAAATAGATTTTATATGCCAACCAGAGATATCCAATGAACTTGGAATTAGTGTACCGTCTAACGTTCAATGCGCCAGTCTTTGTTTCCTACATGACCGAGAGCCTTGTTACGATAATGGCAGATTTGAACATTTACACTATTTGGAAAGAAGGTTAGTTTATACAGAAAAATATATGTGTACACAATAAACAAAGTAACATGATTGGTGAATACATTTAACCCATGACATTATGTTGAAATTAATCTTGCCAATTTAAATCATAGTCTAGGCAATGGATTCCTTCACATCTTGAAAGCATAAAGAGTAAGATTCGATATGATTGCAAATAAGACAACTATATACCATAAATCAACGACGTAAACAAGAACAGGAACTGTTAGCATAGAAATAAAGGCAACAGTACCGCTGTTCCAAATTCATAAATCGATAGAGAACTACGACACAACAGAGACTCAACACCGAAAAGTAACACACACAGAAACGAACTATAAGGTATAAATGGCCATTTTACTTACTTGGTACAGGGCATTTTATAATATAACAATTGGGGAATAACCGTGTTGTATAGCAAGCTTTAATCACCCCAGAAGAGACCAATTGATGAAAAATTCAAAATAGAAAACAAAAAACAAAAAACCCTCAATAAAGAACAAACTGTTCAAATCAGTAGCAAAAAGTTGTGACTCAAACCTCGATACGAAGAACACATCAAAACTATCAAAAAGACAAACCGTAAACAAATAACCTAAACAAATACTACTCCAAGGCCCTTCAACCTACTTTATGAATTTTGAATACCAGTTTACTACTGTAACCTTTAATTATTATACAGATTTAAATAGAAAAAAAAGAATTTCGGACTATACGATCGAGCTGATCTCATCACACTTTCAATGTCTGTAAAAGCGTCATCAACAGCACACAAAAGAGTACAGAAGAACAGGATGTAAACATATATAAGGTTCTGTACAACCTTCAGCCTTCAACAATGAACAAAACTCATATCAAACATAAAAGAAAGGAGAAATATACCAATATGATTCAAATGAATAAGTCAAAAATAAACTGACAACGATTTGTAAACAAAACAAACAAAAGAGAATTAATAGTATTCAAAACACAACATAGAAAAACATAAGATTGAGAAACACAAACCTCACTATATATGTATAATGTAAGGAAAAACTTAAAAAGACAAAACAAACCCAGCATTTTTCCTAATGCATGCGTTCGACGCACTTTTCGGGATTTACCTTCAAAATGAACACTCAAAGTCGAATACTAGAAAGTTTGAGATATAGAGGGACAAATACAGATAAAGAACTATATAACTAAAAAAGGACATAAAAGTAAAAGCCAAACCTGCTGAAGGTCAATTTTGCCTGTGGAGGTGAACTTTGCCTTAGGGAGCTCAAACTTTTAGTTTGTTTATGATTCATAAATAACTAAACGTAAAATTTAAGATAGGTTTGAAATAAATCATGTCAGTATCAAAGTATTGTCTACTGATCGAAAGATATCATCAAACTTTAATAGTCCACCACCAACCACGTGTTGTTAAATTACAACATAACACTTTATGAATTGCATGCGTCCAAAGTGGTATTCTTGATTAACCTCAATCGAGAACGCTGAAGATGTGAATTCATACAAATGACAAATTACCAAAAGCATAATTTATGATAAAATGGAAAAAAAACCAAATATGTCAGGTAACAATTATAATATCAGTTTTTATAATTCTGTTTAAAAAGATAATTATCTAATTTATTATAGGTTGCACAAATATTGGATATTATTTTGATTTTCTTACAAACTCTTGTTTTAAACTGTTTTCCAATGTCGGTATAACATGGCGAGACGCAAGAAATCATTGTCAACAAAATGGCGGAGATTTGATAAGTATAACAACACTTCAAAAATGGGAGTTTGTTGAGTCTTTCCTAAGTTGTAAGCATCAAAAATCCCCGACCAACATTGTTAATATGTTTAACACCGTCATCAAAGATTTGAATAGGTAATAGGAATAGCTAGGAAGATACAAATATTTGTTACAAGTGCTATTACATAACCCAAGTTCAATACAAAAGATATTATATACATCAATATGTGTAATATATTACCTTAGAACACGAAATGCCGGACAAGTTTGCTATTTTGATATGAAGATGCCAAATAAAGTTCGCATTTAAGAATTTTTACGATACTAATGTGCTTGTGTTTTTATTTTTATGTCACTATTTAAATAAGAAATAGGGAATATTATGAACAGTAAAAATTATCAGTCAGATATCAATTACAAAATAAACATTCTTGACTGTTGCAGAGGAACAATTTTGAACACATCTTAGGCTACTTAACAATCAAATAATTAGAACTATACAGAGAAAAACTCGAAACAGCAAGAACAATTCAGACGACACAATCTAAAAGAAATCAATCGCAAATTAATACCTTATAGAGTACAGTCCTTTAATAAATTGGTTTTTTTTTATGAAAAAAAATCCCCAACTGGTTCTTGTTCTGAACTGGTCACAAGCTTGTATAATGTGTAAAAGGTGACTGCCATTCATGCCGATGTTATAAATAACTTTGTGGCAGAGTGAATATGAACAAGCTTTGTAATCTAAATGTCCAATGTTTGTCAATAAAGGCTTTCAGAAACCTCTTATTATAGTTCGAACGCAAACATGTACATTTTTTTTCTCAGGCAAAACAAGTATATGGATTGAATTAAAGGCACAACAATGGGTAAATGGAAAACCCTTCATACATGTATTTGGTTTCCAAACACAGTTAAACAATCAAGACAGCGCATTTCCTGGTGACAATGAACAAGATTGCACAGTGGTGTATTTTCAAAGTGCTAATGTATTTCAAGATGAAAGTTGTAACATTCGAGTTAAGAGCAATTATCTGTGTGAAATAACAATATCATAAGTATGTAATGCGTACCACATTGCCTTATCATTTAGTCGAACGTATTTTTTTCAGAGTCTCTGCTTTGTAATATTCGACACACAAAATCTAATTTAAAGTAAATTTAATACAACATACAATGTTAACAACCTTTTACTTTATTTTATCACAAAATCTAATAGTATTTGCTCTAATATCTTCCTGTTGGAATGAGTATACTGTATTTCAACCTATAATGTTTTACTTTAATTTACAAATTGGGACTTGGATGGAAAGTTGTCTCATTGGCACTTATACCATATGTTCAGACAGGGGGATTATATTCGTGTAGTTCAATATGTTTATGGTTTTACGTATTTCGAAATAAAAACCCTTTTGTAACAGTTTTCAATGCAATCTCTACAAACCATTAAAGTCTGAAATGGCCTATATCTGTACTCGACTGTACTGATTTTTACTCGACCAGTCTGAATTGGTCTGACTTTTACTTGACATTACTCGACCCCAGTCTGAACCATACTTGACTGTACTGAATCGTACTTGACCCTTATCTTTGCCGTTGAAAATAGTCTGAACTATTACTCGACCAGTCTGAAACAGTCTTAACCCATTCTCGACATGTACTCCACCTATTTTTCCAGTATAAACCATACTTAA
The DNA here is from genome assembly GCF_963676685.1 of Mytilus edulis. Lineage (NCBI taxonomy): Eukaryota > Metazoa > Mollusca > Bivalvia > Mytilida > Mytilidae > Mytilus > Mytilus edulis. The sequence continues at coordinate 90,974,642 of NC_092348.1, forward strand.
CCAAAGGTCTGAACAATACTCGACCAGTCTGAACCATACTAGACCTAAAAATCTCTACCTTTTTAACTGTTAAAATAAATTTCTTTTTAACTTATATATATAACAACAGCCAACAAAATTTATAAAAAAATTAACCTTATAAAAGAAATATATCTCTGATTATATTTAGGATAAAAAAATATATTATATATAGCTTATATAAAAAAAGGGATAAAATTAAATAAATAAATAAAATTGTTTTTCTGATTAGTGGTGAAATATAAAGTATAACCTCTGCTTGGGGGCAAACTCATAAATAAGATCACACCTGGCCAGAGGTATTACATTGATTCAAAATTGCAACATCCTGTTTAAATTAAATAACAAGGCCTTTCGAATATACATGTATGTACAAGATAAGTAATACGCGAATTTTAGAAAATAGGGCTTTCTTTTTACCTGTAAAACACAAATGTACTGAGGTAATAAAAACACATTAAAGTGCTTTATGTATGCCATGTTAATTTGACAAAAAAACAAACTGAAATTAATTGAAATATTTTTTACTGATGCTTTGGAATACATTTCCTTTTTTAAAAAGGTTATCAAGGATTGCTATGGAAATTCTATTATCATGATTATATTAAATTCTTGGTATAATAAAACAAAACAATTAAGCTCTCATTTTTTTTAAAATTTATTAAGTTGTTTTATATACTATGTTATATATTTCTTAATAAAAACATTCACTGCAATATTACCTGAACTCAAATGACACCATAAATCTATACTAGGCTTAAGTTAATGGTGAAAATAGTCCAGTTACCATAAAATACTTCCGAAATATTTATAAAATTTTGAATAATATTGAAAATATTAGTCACAACTAATTTTTTTTAGATTATTTGATAGCTTGTTTTATTTATATTTTAAAAGTTGATATACATTATTATGTAAGTGTTGATTAATATTGAGTTGAAGTTATATTATGGTTGATTATTGTGAAATCTTAATTTCAATACTGTATTGAATACATTTTCAATTTCAAGTTGTTGTTCAAATTCCATTTTTATTAAAAGAATTCCTAAATTGATAAAATTCAGTTAAAAGATACAAAGAATAAGTCTAGGTTGGTTAAGACTTGGTCGAGTATGGTTCAGACTAGGTCGAGTATGGTTCAGGCTAGGTCGAGTACGGTTCAGACTAGGTCGAGTACGGTTCAGACTAGGTCGAGTACGGTTCAGACTCGTATAAAATGGTTAAGTACTGGTCAAGTACACATTCAGACTGTTAAGTATGGTTCAGACTACAGTCGAGTATTATCAAGTAAATCTCAGACGAATTCAGACTGGTCGAGTAAAAATCAGTACAGTCGAGTACAGATATAGGCCATTTCAGACTTTTAATGGTTTGTAGTGTTAATGGCATCAATACTTCAAGAATAGGAAAACATACGAAAAAGTCTTGAAAGATACAAATGCAGTCAGGAGAAAAGAATTTTCCATGATTGTTTTTCACTTTCAAAGTAAGAAAACTTCATTAAATCTTAATTAAACGTACGTCTAAATTAAATTGTATTACTACAGATGACCGCAATTTGTTCTCAATATTTTGTCACACCTTTGTTTAATTCTTTGCAAAACTTACATAGAAAAGTGTATATTTACTATAATTTATATTAAGATAGTTTGTGGTGAACCATTTTGATCGGTGTAGACATGAATATCAATTATGGCCATGTTCAATTTCCTGTTAACAAAACTTTGAATTTTTTGAAAAACTAAGGGTTTTCTTATCCCAGGCATAGACATCTAAGCCGTATTAGGCACAACGTTTTGGTCTTTTGGGTCAACAATGCTCCTAAATTTTGTACTTGTTATGCTTTATAAATATTTTGATATGCGCGTCACTGATAGGTCTTATGAAGACGAAATGCACGTCTGGCGTACTAAATTATAATCCTGGTACCTTTGATAACTATATTCAAGCAGAACAAGAGCTAAATAATTAATGTGATTACAAGGAATCCCTATCCAAAAAGTAAAATCACAAAAAAATAAACTCTGAGCAAAATTCAATGGGAAAGTCCCTATTCACATGGCAAAATCAAACGACAAAACACATCAAACGAATGGACAACAACTGTCAAATTCCTGATTTGGTACAATCCATCATTTCCTTAACTTGTACATTTTTAATTGCTTTTCCCTTTCTACGTGTGTCTACATTGTTGTAAAATCAAACCCCGATGATTGGACATGAGTTTTACTTTTTGGATCACACTGAATACTTTAAGCAGACTTGTGAATAAACTTTACTGACAGAACTACCTACACTAAAATATATAGGCCTTCGCTAAACAAGTAAATTTAACCACCTTTATCATATATTTAGTAGTAAATACAGTAGTTTTGCATATTTGATAAATAGCCTGCTGTTTAACCCATATCGCACAACTTTGATGCACATCCTTTATCATACCCTTTATCACACCCCTACCCTTTATCACACCATTTATCACACCCCTACTCAGTTTTTTTTCTCATTTTTACATAAACTCCGTTTTAATTTTATAAGATTCTTTTTGTTTTTTTTTGTTTTGTTTCCCCCCCCCCCTGAAAATGGGTCCTAAATGAACGGTCATTCGGGCGTGACGCAATTTATTGAATGACGTCATTGGTTGGAATGTGACGTCACAAACGTCGAGTTTTCATATTATGTAACTATAAAAAAGAACTCAATAAAATAGCATACAAAACACACAAAAAAGAAAACAACAAACAAAATATTTTTAAAACAACAGCCCGCAAATTGTAAAAGAAGGGGGACGAAAGATACCAAAGGGACAGTCAAACTCATAAATCTAAAACAAACTGACAACGCCATGGCTAAAAATGAAAAAGACAAACAGAAAAACAATAGTACACATGACACAACATAGAAAACTAAAGAATAAACAACACGAACCCCACCAAAAACTAGGGGTGATCTCAGGTGCTCCGGAAGGGTAAGCAGATCCTGATCCACATGTGGCACCCGTCGCGTTGTTTATGTGATTACAAATCCGGTAAATAGTCTGTAAGGTAACCCATTCGCTTCGATGAGTAATTGAGCAGTTCTTTGAAAGCTTTGAAAACAAGACAAAAGAAGAAATGAAGGTAACCCAGGTGCTAGGGATTAGAAAACAGTTCATATATACTCGCCTGTTGAAATATATGATAAAGCGTATAAAACATGGCAAAATCCGTAGCACATGCCGTATCACCCCGACCAATATTATCCCTCGGGCCTAAAGGGCCTCTGGCTGATATTGGTATCTCGGGATGATACGGCATATGATACGGATTTTGCCATGTATTATTCTCTATTAACATTTACGTTTTTGCAGTTTCATTTCAATTGCTACGTACTGTGATTGAAGGCAGATTTATAAAAAGAAGATGTGGTATGATTTCCATTGAGACAACTCTCCACAAGAGACCAAAATGACTCAGAAATTAACAACTATGATACTGATGGTAAAATAATGAATAAAAGAAATTTATTCTCAAAAACCACACATTTCAAAATCACCCTCAATTTCTCACAGTATCGACCAAAAAAGTTCGTAATAAAAACTCATCACAGATTCAACAATTGAAATTTTGTAAACGTTGTCTGTCAACAAGTTCCATTGTTTTCTACATTTTAAAATGTCTATAGACACAAGTTGAACAATCATACTGATTGACTTTAAAAGGTAAAACTTTCGATTATTTTTAATAGATTTAAATAAAGGAGTGTTAAATGAATAAATCATTTTATTTAATCTACACTATTATAAATTCAGAAATTTCAGAATGTTGACATATTTGACAATTGATATTTATATTCCATTACTGAAAGACTTAGATAATGGCACCTCTATGGACATCAATGATACGCAATCGACTTTTGAGAATGAAAAAAGTAAAACTGTGAACGTTGAATTTTAGCAATTAAAAAAATTAAAACAATTTGGCTGATCCTGACTGACTTTTCTCAGAAATTTTAAAAGCATAAACTTCTGCCATTGACATGGCGAGGTATCGACAAACCTAGCCTCCAGTGTATTTCTTTACCATATAATATGATTACAAACATATTAGACTTTAAATTCAAATATAATGATTTTAAAAATAAATTCTCATTTAAGAAACGATGTTTTTTTTATTTTTTATAAAGTTTGACAGTTAAGGGGTAACCTTGGTAACACCAACATTTTTGTCAAGTTTATCTTTTTTTTTATATTTACATCATTGAAAAGAAAGGGTTCCATGCATCATCTGCAAAAGTCTTAAGGAAATTCACCGTTTTATTTTATGTTTTGGGTATATTGAATATCACCAGTTTTGAGGTATCCTAAAAAAGGATCAAAAACACTAGTAGGTAAAAATTATTGAGTGTTTTTGCACATGTCATTAGAAATACCCCCTGACTGTTTAATTGCATAGAAGAAACCTAATTTTAAGTAAATCTGAAACATCATGGTAATAATTATAGCCTGAATATAAAAAAAAGGTTTTTAATAATTGATATGGCGAAAAGTCTGGCCAGCTCAAATAACACTTTTTTGTTCAAATTTAGCCAAATAATTTTTTTGTCGTTTACTTCCTGAAAAAATTGTATAAACACTTTTTGGTTATTAATTTAATCTTGAGAATCACACAATTTTATCGAATTTGACCGTTTGAAATTTTCAAAATTTTTCAAAAAGTTGGCTAACAAGGCACACGAAAAAAAGTAGAATTTTGGGACATTCCCCCCCCCCCTTACAAAACCTCCTACAGATTGTTTTTGCATTCTTGTTATGTGTAATAGTCAAAGGAGTACTGTCCCAATAATAATTGTGATACATTCTATAAGGAAAGACAGTACTATTCAATATGGAACAAGTATCCTTGGGGCGAGTTGACATAATGTTTTATCTCAACTATTTTTTTGGTTTCTCTCCCCAGACTAAAAAATGCCCCTGTCATCAATAGCAGACGCTTTCAGAAATCATTGTATTGACAGTCTGTCACTATCTAAGTACTATCTTTTTGTTAATGTAGATTATCTATTAGCATTAGCTTGTACTAGGATTGATGTTCAGATCATATCTTCTAGAATAGTGTCTTTTATATTGGAAAAACAAACACAAACAGTTAGTACAAACTATGTATCAATGACTTAGCACTAAACCGTATTACTTCATTATTTAATTCAAATGTTCAAATCAAATTTCCCAAATCTTCCACGATTTTTTTTCTAAATGATGCCACAAGGTCCTTTAGTCAGTATAGTTGCTCTAGAACTTATCAGATATACTCACTTCATTGATGTTTTTTTAAGCATCTAATGTATGAATGGTAATTTTCTACCTTTTCATCACCGTCATTAAAAAACGATGATCTTTAGTTTAATGTTTGGTGGTGTCAAACTGTAGAGCTTACTGGATCTGTCTGCATCATTCTCACAGCCAAAATATGTAAACAACATAAATGCTTGATCACTGTTTAATTTACTGCTTTGTTAAAACTCACTAATGACTTTCAATACATGTGTAAGAGTTGTCTCCCATATACCAGGTTTACCCCCCTTAAATACCATATTTAAGTCTAAGATTAGCTCCATGGTGAATTTTTTTCAAATATTTTGATCGGTTATTTATTTTTGTATGCTAAGAGGACAGATTATCTATTTTCTGCACTATTGAAGCTAGATTTTTTCATTTTCATTAAAGCAAAGGACTAATTATTTATTTTTACAAATATATTTATAATATTAGAAAACATACAATTTTTAAATATTTGTATATTATAAATAATACATGTATGTACCATTTAATTAGAATTAATCATCATCCTCTGCAGAAATAAATCTTTTATATGTCCAACTGCATATACATGTATTACATACATACACAGTATTAAGGTTTGGTTGTAACTAAGCTATTTTAAAAGTTTTGGCAAACATGTTTCGGCGAGCGGAGCGAGGCAACTTTTTTTTCAAGGGTTTTCACTTTTGGAACTGCTGAAAGCCCAAGAAGCTATAGAACAAATGATGCAAAATCATGCTTTCTGGGTGTTCCCCAGATCCTTTCTTAATCTGAAAATGCAAGTTCTGTTTTAATATTTTTTTGACAATATTTTGGTCTCAAAACAAAATGTATAGATTCAGTGTAAGACTTAATTTTCTAAGGAAACATCAAAAGACCAATATGAATGATAAAGCAAAAATGTAATTAACATAGTTAAGTCTGTGGCTGCTGTTTTCTTTTTAAACTCATGATCAAGTTAATAACAAAATCACTAAATTACAAAATGAATGCAACGTTACACTAACAGAATACAAGAAGGTCAATCAATGACCAAAAGACAAATAAATAAGAAACATTGATCCTGAAAAATCAAGAGCTACGTCTGAGGGAAAACAGAACTTGCTTCTTGCTAGGCACTCACGGTGAATACAATTTGATATGGAGACAAGCGTTTGGTTTTGAAATTTCCTACATGAGGCATTTGCCTGAATGTAGTTACTGCCCTGTAATAAAAGTGAGGTACGAATTCCGGAGACAATATAACTCAAGTTAAATGAAACCATTTTTCAGACATTTCAAGAATATTTAAATAATATTTATACTTTTATTACTTATAAAAGATTTGGGAAGTGTTTCCCGATTTATTTGTTGGGAAAAAGATGAATTTATGAAGAATCTGGCGCCATCTCATACTTTCAATTAGACTTGCTGAGTTATTTATTTTCAATACATTGCTAGTTATCTTCAAACTACCACAGAACAAACCATTTATTTCTTTGATAATCAAGGCTGAGTTATTTATTTTTAAAATCCTCCTGCCAACCCCCCCTCCCAGAATATCAAATGGTCGCCCCCTTATCATACTTTTAGGTCCTAAAAGCTATTTGTTTAATTGACCTTTTTGTATTCTTTTTTCGAGCGTCGCTGGTGATTTTTTTGTGGACGAAACCCGCGTAGTCTGTTTAGCATATATGTCAATATAATGGAATTTGATGCGACTGTCATACAAGTGAGAGGTTAAGCCAGCTTTAAAATAAAGCTTTATCCACCATTTTCTATATAAGAAATTGCCTATACCAAGTCAGGAATATAACAATTGTTGTTATCCATTCGTTAGATGTGTTTGAACTTTTGATTTTGCCATTTAATTAGGGACTCTCCGTTTTGAATTCTGAGTTCAGTATTTTTTGTATTTTTTCTTTTTATGAGTGTTTTTAATACTACCGTAAAGATTGTTATACCTGGCTAAACTTAAGCAAATCTAGGAAGTAAAATCGTACTTCCATATAGAAAAGTCAGAACATTAATTTGTAAAAAAATAAACATGTTACTCGTAAGTAAGGTACACCAAAAAGGTCACATTACGGGTGAGCAATAACCCCAAAATCATGACTAATTATAAAATTCATGTTACTCAAAAGGAGGTATGTTGTCAATGTATACTTTAAAATTTTAAATGAAGACAGCAAAAGTATACAGCTGTTCAAAAGTCATATATCAATTGAGAGAAAACAAATCCATGGGAAACACATCAACTATAAGTGGACAACAACGACACAACAGAACACTAAAATGCAACAAAACTACAAACGACAAACGACAATGCAACATGCATATACATGTTATTATTATAAGTTGAAATAATAAGTTGTGTGAAACATTGTGTTAAACCTCATTATTGTCTTATTTAAAATTGGCGAGAATTACATTCAAATTCATTAACTAATAGTTATTAAGATTTACGTAAAAACTATAAAGCAAAAATAATATCGTCAGCTTATGATTAAGGTATTTAATTGTTTAACTTCTTTTAAATGAACAAGTGTTCATAACTGTCAAAAATAAAATTCAATTAACTATACGCTTCTATTCCTGTGTTGATTAGCTTTAAAATTTACAACGAGAGAAGAATGACATAACCAACACCACGAACATCAGTAGCAAATATTACAGTTAATGACGGATGGATTAAAACAAGTTTATGTACCAGAAAATTCGTTCCTCTTGTAGATGATAACATTCATAAAACCAATGGTAAAATGCGTACCTTTTATAAGTTTACAACAGATACTCAAATATTTATCAGTAGCAGAAACTACTAAACATTCAGAAATTATTACGATGTTTTTTTTTTTGTTGGGGAAAAAGCGACAGGGTTATAATCGTAATAATTTAAACTCCTATTTTGAAATGTTATATATGAATTCACCAAAATTAAAAGCGCATTTTAGTCTTAAATGACAAAATCGCAATACATTCTAAATTAATAGTATCCAATGAGATAGTACATTCTTCGTATTTCGCTATTCCTCTAGCTGTACTCATTCCATGCTATAGTTAATGGTTATATGTATCTACCTCTATACAATCTCATACGAAGCAAATATTAATATATCTACACGGGATACCTGACTGTTTATCAAGAATCATGTCATCAAAACAATATTTTACTACAACAGTGAACCATTTGCTAGACTGACTATGCGGTATGGGCCTTGTTCATTGTTGAAGGCTGTACGGTGACCTATATTTGTTATTTCTGTGTCATTTGGTCTCTTATTGAAAGTTGTCTCAGTAAGATACAGCTTCAGGCCTTGAAGTCATAAAACTTTCGCGTCAGTGTTTTTGTACTCATACTCCAAAATCATCCAATTAAAATTAAGATTTCATGTTTCGAGCATGATTTTTGTGGTCAGAGCACTGAGCAAAGTTTTATGACTTCAACTCTAGGGGTACAGCTATGTCATGCGTCAATGACGTCATCAGTAAAAGCTGTTTTGTTTCACTTCATGCAAAATATGTGAAGGAATGCACGAACACATTGTTTTTAAAAAGCAAATACAGAAAATGACAACATTTATCCATTTGTTCAAAGAGCTATAGTTTTACAACGTGAACCAAATTACATAGTTGAAAATATTCTTTAATGCACATACAGACACTCTATGACGCTAATACTAATATACTGAAACTTGCTTTTACAGACTTTGTAACCAGTAACAGAAGTCAAAGAACAATGAATCATTATTCTGGAAGGCTGACAAATAATAATGGATAAACCAAAACATTGAGTTCAAGTATGCTTAAGATATTGCGATTAAAATTATACCAACAACACCCTCGAAACCTTGAACTACAGAATGATAAATTAACCATAGTCTCATATAATGATGCTGCTAATCATCTCATTGACTAACACTTTATTAATTCTCTGTCCGAGTATTTTCTAATAACAACTAAGTGCAAACACGATGTATTCAAGTGACAAATTAGAGTTACATTTTGAAAATGTTCTGTTATATTTAAATGATAGTTAATATTTAGAACTACTAAAGGTTGATGTTTAGTACTACTAAAGGTTAATTTTCAGTACTACTAAAGATGAAGACCTATGTATTGGTAGAACCCGTGTCCTTAACAATAATGCTCGTTTTTTGTGTAACCTTTTGTTTATGTAGAACATTTTTATGCCCTACGTACGATTATAGCGGGGTTTTATGGTTTCTTATCTGTGTGTCTGTTCGTCTGTCCGTCAATTCGTCCGTTCGTCCGACTGTCCCGCATTGGTTAAAGTTTAAGGTCAAGGTAGTTTTTGATGAAGTTGAAGTCCAATTAACTTGAAACTTAGTACACATGTTACCTATGCTAGGATCTTTCTAATTGTAGTGCCACAAAAGAGTTTTTACCCCCAATTTCACGGTGCACTGAACATAGAAAATTATAATGCGAGCGGGGCATCCGTGTACTATAAACATATCCTTGTTCTATTTTATATATGTTGTACTTGTTTACCAAAGTCCCCAATCATATGTCAAAAGCTCAAACACGTTAAACGAATGGACTACAACCATCATTTTCCTGACTGGTTAAAGGCATTTACTTCTGTAGAAAATGGTGGATTAAACCTTTTTTTTTTTTAGCTAGCTCAGTATCTTACTTGTGTGACAGTCTCATAAAATTCCAGATAAAACATTTTGATACTTAGTATTTTCTTTCTCTCTTAATTCTACTAGTTTTGTAAGTATTTATCTTGATAATGTATTTCAGTGTTTTATCATATTAAAATAAAATCTCTCTATTCACATAACAATTCTTAGAACTCCAACAAAAGTTTCCTAAAATTTTGCCTAATACATTTGAAATAGCCAGAACGACCCATTTGTATGATAACATTTGATAGATCTTCACGAAAAATGCAGATCCACTTCTTTGATTTGCTGTAAATGACCTTAAAAGTTATATAAAAAAGAAAGTAAATCAAGACATTTTTAATATGTATTCTAACAATTGTAAATTGATAAGGGGATATTTTTTGTCAAAAGACTTTTGTCTCTATCAATTTCTGTCCTGCAACTTTTAAAGGAGAGACGCATCATAAAATAAAAGACAAACAGAACATATAACTATAACAGAAACATAAAATCTAGCGATTGCTCAATACGAACCATCATAAACCCGGATAGATTTCTGGTGATCCTGCTCTATCCGTCGTGTTTCACCTATTAAATACATTGATAAGCTATATCAAGTAAAGAGGCTTCAAATAAAAGCGGATAGGTACCGTCTCTTATTAGGCCCTTGTACATCAGCAATTTTGTAAACTATTGGTCATGTAATTAAAAAAAATAGTCCTGAAGGGCATACGATACAGTCACATGGAAGGTAATGACGTTGCGAACTTAAAATGTTATTTGCACGACGTCAAACTGTGACATATCGGAATAAAATGCATTATTCAACTTATTTTTATCATTCAAACTTACACAACTTAAAAACGAGTTCATGAACCCCTCTTTTTTAAAATTACATTTGGTTTAATTAGAAAAGCGTCAATATTTTTTTTTAAAATTTCATAAATATACAAATATATATACAGCAAAAAATTACGTTTGTTTTACTAAATTCATTAACATGTGATAAAAATAGTTATTTCTAGGACAAAAATGCACAAACTTATGGGATACTTATATAAACTAGAGATTACAAATAATTTAACATAAACCAGCTATCTTTTAAAACAAAGAAGTTATGTAAATAAAGGCAACAGTAGTATACCGCTGTTCGAAACCCGATTGAGAAAAAAACAAATCCGGATTACAAACTAAATTGAGGGAAACGCATCAAATATAAGAGGAGAACAACGACACAACAGAAACACAACACTAAAATGTAACACACACAGAGACGAACTATAATATAACAATGGCCATTTTCCTGACTTTACAGGTACAGGACAATTTAAGAACAAAAGTGGTGGGTTGAACCTGGTTTTGTGGCATGCCAAACCTCCCGCTTGTATGGCAATCTTACTATAACATTAAAATGAAAACATTACAAACAAAAAATACGTCAACAAATCCGAATTTTAAACAACTATTTGAAATTTTGACCTCATTTTACACAAAAAGTAGCGCATGAAGATGGTTTTTTTTTTATTACATATTTAATTTAATCAGGTAAAAAATAGTCGAAATGCAAATTTTCATCAAAATTTCAATATGGAATCTAAACTGTATCGTATGCCCTTAAACCTATGAGGAGCTAATTCACCAACATTGATATTTTGGAATGGACATGTTCTAATGACAAAGTATAGACTGTTACTAGTATATACATCATAATCATTTAAAAAATAAAAGAACAAAGAAAAACACTTAAAATGAGCAACACGAACCCCTTTAAACATAACTAGTGGTGATCTTCGGTGCTTTGAAAATAGACTTTCGTTATATAGAATCTACATAGCTTAGAAAAGTTCAAACTGGTGCACTCAGTATTATCTGCTGTAATCAGTAAATCGTATTGAACGTTTAGATAAAGACTATTTCTTAGTAAAAGTCTTCTCCCGTATAAATCCAGTCATAAATCTAAAAATGAAAGGCTTGTTTGCATTATATTGCATATCTTTGTTTGTATGCGGTAAGTATCTTTAACTCTTTTATTTTTGTATTGCCATTCACATGCATGTTTTGCACTTAATTTGATAGGCACCATTAAATTTAAATGTCAAATAGAATATAGTGTTAGATAAGCGTACCAGTTTGAAAATAGTCATAATCTTTAAGTTTAAATCTGACCTGAATGGATTTTGTTAAGTTTTACTCCATGTGTTGACATTACGGCATATTAGAGGTAACCGGTGAGATCACGAACCGACGAATAATGACGAACGAACGTATTGGGAGCAGTGATTTTCATATTGGGTAAAGTTCTTTAGAATCGAATAATCGACTAAAATACCCCTTGACACCTCACAATTGCACAGTTTCCTTTATTAGAAAACAATGATTAAATACGAGCTTTCAGGTAAAAGGATGGATATATAAGACTATGTATTTTTAACTTATATACCGGAAGTGCCTATGTACGGATCAAAACGAAACAGTACGTATAAATGTATACCTGTGGTGGTCACCTTCTACACTTTTAATAGTCACGTGGAATGATAGCATGATTTAATCGTGAGGACAATCAATGAATTGGCCACGGTGCATGTGTTTGAAAGAAAAACATATAGAAGATATTGAATATATATTTGTTCAAAAATAAACATTTTAACTAGTAGGGACCGACCATTTAACTTTAAGATTTTTTTTATGCGGCGCGACAATTTTTTTTTTTCAAATTTAACATTCAATGATTTTTTGTGGTAATTATCTAAGAAAAGATTTTTTTTCTTCCTTAAATCAAATATATTCTTTCCGAGAGAACCATACCCTCTCCCGCCCCCTCTTCGTGTTAAATGGTCGGTCCTGGACAAATATTTTTTTTTATTATTTGTTGCAAATTTCTTGAAAGGGACTGTAAGGGACTGTCCCTTACAAGAAATTTGCAACCAATAATAAAAAAAAATCAGTTTGACACCCCCATCCCCAGTTTTCCCCGTCTTTTTTCTATGTATTATTTTATATCGCATTTAAAGCGGGTATCGATCATCTACATGTATCTTTAATGAGGGTATAAGGAGGGAACCATTTGATTCTGAAGGGGCAGGCCTGGCAGATTTTGTCAGTCAGATTATTTATTTTAGAAAAAAAAATTCTACTGCTACACGCAAGATTATTTATTACACAGGTATCATTTTACTGTATAATAGAATTTGGAAGCCAGTTTTTTTTTAGGTGGAAGCCAACATATTTATTACTTTTTTTTCCACTGGCCAATAAATTTATTTTGGTGATCTGCCAGCTGCGATTCTAGAATCAAAGGGTCGTCCACTAACCTCCATTTAGTATGCGGTATTGCTGGTATTATTTAAGATATTTGGTCTGGGAAAAAAGAATAGTACGCCGAACAAAAATTTGGAACTTAATACGCTGGAATTATAAAATTATATTATTATATCTTATTTTGGTTATTCATCGTTTATTCTAAGAACACCTAGTATATATGAAGTTTTCTGTTAAGTATTCGGTATTCGTTATTTCCTTTTTTTCCCTAGGTACAAAGAGTACAAGGAATCCCCCTTTTTATTTTAGCTCATTCTAAACAATGATTCGAATTAATACAAATGTTCAGTTAATTCTTTCTTAAGCTTTGCATGTACATGTATGCGCCCAAGGAGGGGTCACGTTCTATATAAAAGTATATACAGACGTTCCTCTAGAATTGGTCATTTTTCAACTTGTCAAATACATGACTGGATATGAAATTTAAACCTTATTATATGATTTGGCCGGTAATTTCAGGACTAATAAAAAACTAGGCGAAAATTATCAGGCAAATCTATGATTGGGGCAGAAATTTTGAACTAAGGGACCATTCATTAAATTGAAAATGGGGCTGGGGGAAGGGCATGTTCAAATTTCTCGTCAGAAATTATTTTTTTCTCTGCCATTTCTTACCATACTTTATTCGTTCAGTATCTAAGAATTTGGAATCAAATTATTTATTTCAGAAAATACCATCCCCCCTTTTTCCATGCAAGTTAAATGGTCGGTTTCTAAACTCATGTTTTGGTCACAATTTCAACGCGAAATGTGTGTACCGTTTGGGAGAGTTTGGTACTGCATCCAATTAAAGTTGATACTTGTTTTAAAAGCTTCAAGTTTGCAATAATGAAAAATAAGAGAGCCTATCTTTTTATTTATTTATGATTTGCTTATGGCCTGTCCTGCCGTTTAATTTCAGCCCCCCCTCTACAAATCACGAAACGGTCGTTCTCTTCTCTAGGTGCTGGACAGAATTATTGTTTTTACCAAAATCAGACTAGAAATGTTTTGTTCTAAAAAAATATAAGCCCCCCCCCCCACCACTTCCACCAGAAAATGCTCCGTGACTGACGACGACATACAAAATAAAAAGAATAAAACAGTCAGTACGCGTATCAATCAATAAAAATGCACTTATAATCAAAGCGAGATAATAATGAACACTTAGGCATCCTAACTTGAAATTAATGATCCCGCTTCGTGTCATACGGCAAAGTAGGTGATACGTTCGTGATTCGTACGTGATTCGTGATCTCACCGGTTACCTCTATTAAAACGCAAATAGCTTTTGATATTGATTGTATGTACATCAAAGAACGTCTCGTTTTTTTCTAAAAGGTTCAAGGTTCTACAGAAGATACCAAGACCTTGTTGATAAATATTCCGTATCAACGTCGCAAATAATACACGATGGTTACGAAATATAAATTATGTGTACTGACGATGTTTATCATTTTAATAACATTCTATAGTATTATTTTTACTGCTTAGTTTTTTTTTGGTGATATTCATTTGACGTGGCACAGTACTTATACATCTCGTCATTGTGTGTTTGTGCTACGGTAAATTTTTGTATTCTTGTCGTTAAATTTTGCAAATGTGCTTTGTCTATATGCCTTTTTGTGTTTCTTTGTTACACATGACGTGGCTCTTTTCTTATACAAGCCTTCATTATGTTATGGTTATTTTTTTTTGTCTTTCATGTTACTTGTAAAATGCTTTCTCTATATGCTTTTTGTTTTTCTTTGTTACGTATTTGTTTTTCTGCTGATTAAGATTATAACACAATAGTGACTCATGTTCTCTAATTTTGACATTTTTACCTTTTGTGTCTGTTTGTTTTGTTCTTACCTCGTTGTCAAAATAATGAAATTTTATGTAACCGTCATACAAGTGAGAGGTTTTGTCAGAATCAGTTCTAGGTAGATCTCAACAAATCAGTTCTAGGTAGAACTGTCAGGATCAGGTCTAGGGTAGAACTGTCTAAAACTGTTTTAGGATGAACTGTCCAAATCAGTTCTAGTCGTAGAACTGTCAGCGGAACTGACCTATTCAGTTCTAACCGTAGAACTGTCAGAAGAACTGACTAAATTAGTTATAACCGTAGAATTGTCAGCAGAACTGTCTAAAACTGTTCTCGCCGTAGAACTGACCAAACATGTCAGGATTGTAGAACACATGTAAATGACGTCACTGCAGTTTTTCCGTAACGAGTAATATAAAAACAGTGCTGTGATGAGACTTTGTAAATATATATATCATAATATTTTAATTTATTTATATTCGTTTCGTTAAACTGTTTAATGGGTAGAACTGACAAAATCAATTCTAGCCATAGAACTGACCAAATCAGGTATAATCGTAGAACTGTTCTGGTCGTAGAACTGACCAAATATTTGGTCAGTTCTGAGTAGAACTTTCTAGAACTGTTCTAAAGGAGAACTGTCAGGATCAGTTATAGAAGAACTGTCTAACCCTGTTATATATAGAACTGTCCATAACTGTTCTAAAGTAGAACTGTCAGGATCAGTTATAGTAGAACTGTCTAAAACTTTTCTAGGTAGAACTGACCAAATCAGTTCTAGGTTAGAACTGTTCTAGACGAGTTCTCCTGACAGAAACTCACAGATTTGATGATAGGTTAGAATTGTTCTAGCTATAACTGTCTTAAAGGTGTCTGGATGACAGTTTTACATACTGTTTTTGAAAAGTTCTCCTGACATATTCTGACAGATGAGAGGTTAGAAGTGATCTCCTCTGTACAAAACTAGGTTTAATCAACTATTTTCTACATAAGCAACAGGAGTATGACAGTTGTTATCCATTAGATTTATTTGTTAGAGGTTCTGAATTTGCCTTTTAGATTATGAACATGCCTCTGAGTACGGTATTATTGTGATATTCATTTTTGCATGCTGTTTGACTCATGTTAAAAAATCCATATCTTTGAAATATATATTTTTTTAAGATTTGTATTATTACTTACACAGCAACGAAAGGGATTATTTGTTTGTTTTGGACATGAATTTGCTTCACTACTGTAGTAAGATAATTTCCCTCAAATGTCGAACAATAAAATATGTTGAAAGATTACTAATTGCTTGTTTTTTTTTAATCTAAATATGAACAGTATAAAATTAACATTTAATGGTTTGCATGAAAGCTTTTATGTTTTAGTATTTTGAATGTCACAATATGTGTATGTATTAATGTATTTGCATTTTACATTAAAACCAAAGGTTATAGTTGTTGCCACAGTGGATGGCATTTTCACGCTGGCTCATGTTTTAAAATCTTTGGAGAACGAACAAAATGGGTCACTGCTAAGGTAAGCAAAGTAAACAATTATATTCATTTTACGAATTAATTATCTTGTAAGAATTCAGTTGTTGCCCATACCAATTTAGGAATACGACTATGATAGTTGTTGTCCATTTTTGTTCATTTATTAATAAAGATAGTATTATAAAAAATGAAGATGTGGTATGATTGCTTGTAGGGGATTGTAGTTACGACATAAGGAACATATCCGATATCATCTGTGAAACGGTTATTTCAAAACGGCCAACCGACTCGTGATGGCGTCTGTAAAATATACGAAGGGATGATTTCAAATTCACCTTTTGGCACTTTTGGCTTAATAGATTCCTTGTGAGTAGCAACCCTCTATCAAGGAAATCATGATAGGAAATACAAGCCCGGGAATATCGTATTAATTGGGAGCTATATAATCCGTATGCAGGTGTTGTTGGAATACTGAAGTCAACTCTGTGAAAATTTTACCGACTGTACGGTATGGGTTTTCATGATTATTGAAGGCCATATAGTTGCCTTTATTTGCTTACATCCACTTCTTATGAACATTATAGTGTGTGATAACATTGTGTGAGGGAATTCGACGTTTGATGTACCACTGTTCACTCCAGTGCAATTTATGACAATACCACTGCATCAATCAGAATTATTTTTTTTGAAGTGTTTTAAGAAATGATTTTGCTTTGTTGTCGCGTATTATTTGTGAAACATTCAATGTTTTAAAAAGGCGAATTTTCTTTATAAAGTCAATGATTATGTTGACTTTTGAAGGCCAAACTTTCTACAGCCTTAAATACGCTAATGAAAGATCCAAAAACTATACCAATACATAACGACATGTTTATGAAATTATAACAAATCTATTGGTTAACAAATTTTTACTCGTTATTGTAAAATAATGAACTTAATATATCTGACATTTTCTCCCTACCCAGTTTACCCCTATACATTTTTATGATGTGGACTGGTCATTGTTATTGAATCGTAGGCAATTTGATTGGATTAAGTTGTTATCAGTTTACCTTCAAACTTGTTTATGCTTTTCATACATGACTATTGATTAATTACAACGTGCATGAATGTGTACGGTAACTAAAATGACCTTCAAACTGTACACTGGACGAGTCAATATTATGTTTTATCAATGAAAGTTAAGGTATGAAAGGTAAGAATTGCCACTTATTCGATTTTCACAAAATTTTCGGAATATACAGTTGAAAGGTTATTTTTTAAAAGCCTATTGTGAAGAGTAAAGAGAAAGTTTACAAATAATACGTTTTGTTCCATTAAACAAGTCATTTTCGTAAGAGAAATACCAAAATATATTTTACGCACGACTACGGCAGGTAAAATGATTATTTATCATAATAAAAAAAAGCATTTTTCAGTCTCATTGGAATATGTTGATTACAATTAATCTCAAACTTAAGAAGTAAGTAACTAAAGTCAAAATATGTCCGATCTGCCTATTTCTGCACATCAAAAGTCAATACGATCGGTTTGAAGTCAATTTCGTCTACCTCACAAAATCTTGTTAGGCACTATAATATAGATTAAAAAAAATGGTTCTAACAAAACTAGAAATACAATATCATACTGTATCAATGAGCGTCACTGATGAGTCTTATGTAGACGAAACGCGCGTCTGGCGTAATTACAAAATTTAATCCTAGTATCTATAATGAGTTTATTTACAACAACTGTGTCGTTGCCACTGCTGGTGGAGTTTTAATTCCCCGAGGGTATCCCTAGCCCAGTAGTCAGCACTTTTGTGCTGACAGGAATTATCAATGCTATGGTTATATATATATAAATTAACTGTTTACAATGTAAGACTAGAATTTTTGAAATACTAAGTTTTTCTACCTCAGGAGTAGATTACCTTAGCTGTATTTGGCAAAACTTTTAGGAATTTTGGTTCTCAATGCTCTTCAACTTCGTAATTTATTTGACCTTTTGAACTTTTTTGGATTCGAGCTTCACTGATGAGTCTTATGTAGACGAAACGCGCGTCTGGCGTAATTACAAAGTTTAATCCTGGTATCTATGATGAGTTTATTTGAACTGTTGATGAAAGCAAGCTAAAAGTATTTAGTATGAAATCATGCTTCCCGACATTCTGATATAACAGTTTTAGTAATTGTTCAAAGATTGTATACATTAACGTGATATATAGAGTAGGGAAATATGCAACTCAACAAAGCCATTAACAAAAGTAACAGAGAGTATCAACCCAAGAAATATTGGAAACTCGTGTTTGTTTTATGATGATGTCTTTCACATCAATTTTTAAGATACTTTTTCTTTTATCTTCCAGGACCGTTGTCACCGCCTTGGTGCCCATTTAGCAGAGGACCACAGTCTTGACACTCATAGGTTTTTAATCTGGTTCATTAAGAAAGATCACAGTAAGATCCTAATTAAAAAGAGAGACAAAATATACAAAAGTTATATTCGAACTAATTTTTATAAATTTCCTGCTTACAAAACTTTGAAATTTTCGAAAAACTAAGGATTTTTCTATCCCAGGCACAGATTACCTTAGCCGTATTTGTCACAACATTTTGGAATTTTGGGTCCGCAATGCTCTTCAACTTTGTACTTGTTTGGCTTTATAACTATTTTGATTTGAGCGTCACTGATGAGACTTATGTAGACAAAACGCGCGTCAGACGTATTAAATTACATTCCTGGTAACTTTGATAACTTTTATGAGTGAAAAGGAAAACAAACCGACAAAGCCATGGTAAACTACGAAAAAGGATAACTGAATAACGACAGTATACAATATTCAACAAATTAGCAACAAGAACCCCACCAAATACTGTTGTGATTTCATGGGCTTTTATGAGAAGGATAAGCAGAACTGTTCTACAAATGGCACCCATCGTGATAAGCATGTTAAACATGTGGAGCAGGATCTCCTCATCCTTCCGGAGCACCTGATATCACTTTAAGGTTTTGGTGGGTCTCGTGTTGCTAAGTCTTTAGTTTTCTATGTTGTGTGTTGTGTTCTATTATTTGTCTGTTTTCTTCAAATGTTTAGCCATGGCGTTGTCAGTTTATTTTCTATCTATGACTGTCCCTCTGGTATCTACCTAAATGTATTCAAGTCAGCGCTGATTACATATCTAATATAACATGAATCAAGTAAATGCAAGTTGTGAACTACAACCAATTATCTTACCTCGAGTGTGTATTTACATGAGCAACACGTAGGATGGCATATGTAGAACAGGAATTCCTAACTCTTCAAGAGAACATGAGATCCTTCCGCTTTTTATATGGGATCGATGTTACTCATCAGACATCAGTTTCTATACTGTTGTTTGTCTTTTAGTAAGCTTTTTATGCTATGGAGTTGTCAGTTTGTCATGACTAGTGACTTTTAATGTTCCTTAGGTTTTAAATATATATATTCATAGTGGATGGGGAAACAAGTTACTGAAATTATTCCTTCCACTTTTAATTTGCAAATGCTACTTTGAAGCGGCATTAGTCTATCCTTTCTTCGAAATCTACAAGGATGTCCTTTACTTGCAAGATATATTGCTCTCTCTTAACACGGACCAGCTTTTTTGCGTCCTTTTCCGACGGACTTTCATCGTTTCCCAACACCATACTTCTATTCCCAAGAACGCGGATCGAACCAGGAACCATTGTGTTTGTAGTCCAATGCGCTAACCACTACACCACGGCTCTCTCTGGTACCTGTGATAAGTATGCAGTACACATCATAAGAAGTTGATATAAACTACTGAAGGTCACTATACATGTGTTTACCTTGTCAATAACTCTTTCGTCACTTTCGGTCGGGCAAAAATATTCAAAAATATAATGACTACCCATGTTAAAACAACAATAAAGTATAGCTTGCGTCAATTATTTCTTAAATGACTTTTTGATTAAAGAAACAAATTTATAAACTAGGTCAAATATAAAGGCTCTAATTTTTTTTTATTTAGCATTTTAAACTTTAAAATAGGCGAAACGCACGACATGCACAGATACAAAATTTCAATCCTTGTATCTATGATGAAGTTATTTGCTCCGAGCCAATTAATTTGTTAATATATTGATCATAGACTTCCAAAATATCTTCCACGAACACCACAATAATTCTACAAAGCGTATACAATCACACGAAGAAATTGTTTGTGAAAGTGCCTTCCTAAAAAGACATATGAAGGAGGATTTAAGTCTATTTTAAAACCCGGCCTTTATAACATATTGGTGAGTATGTTAAAAAAAAACCTGTAAAGAAATAAATCGAATGTTAAGTCTGTATAAAAAAATTGTAAAGAAATGAATCCTTTGATTGTAATGTAAATATGAAAGAGTATATTGACAGGTTACGCAACTTCACATCCGACTGGGGACAATAAACCAATTTACTATCTTGGAGCAACTGACCACGATCTTGATTACGACTGGGTGTGGGAGAGTACGGGTAAAGTGGTTTACCCAGAAATGTTCGGTAAAGGTCAACCTGATCGATACAATGGTAACCGACAGGAGTGTTTATCAATCAATGTAAGAGACGACTGGGGTAAGTACATATACATAGTTAGTATTATACAAAATGAAAACTTTCAACAATCGGTCAACATTCTGCATTCGAAACACTCACCACTTTCCCAAATAGATTATTAATTATCACATGGCACTGCCTGAAGATGGGCTCTAAAATATAAGGTTGCTGGTGTGATGATTATGCCACATATTAAAAGAAATACACACAAAAATGACATCTTAAGGTTAATTTGTACTGTCATGTAATGTTGTCCTTTTCGTGTTATGTTTAACATTGTCATAAAAGCAAGATGGTTGGCTAACCACAAAACTAGGTTTTTGTTATTAAAATGTCCTGTACCGAGTCAGGAAAATGGCAGTTGTTATCCTGAAGTTCGTTTCTGTGTGTGTTACATTGTCGTTTGGTTTTCTGTTGCACTTTAGTGTTTCTGTTTTTTTGTTATTTTTCTCTTATAGTTGTTCTGTATCCCTCGGTTTTAGTTTGTAACCCCGATTTTTTTCTCTCTCAATTGATTAATGACTTTAAAACAGCGGTATACTACTATTGCCTTTATTTACTGTACTTTCACCGATAGACAGATTCTATAATTAAAAGAACGTAAAATATCAGAAATCATTTAACTTTTTATTATTTAGCATCGCTTTTACATTTCTAAAATTTAACTTTGATCTTACTGACTGATAATTTCCTTTCTCAGCCAGGGGAGTGATATGATAACCAACGATAATTATCAGTGAAAAATGTCAAAATATTCAATCTTAATCAATACTCCTCTGGCTATTTTTGAGAACCATTGGTTTTATGGTGCTGTGAAACCTGTGGTGACCACTTAAAATGTTATGTCCTTTTAAAAAAATAACTTATTTGTGGGCGTATCAGACAAATTTCAACCCGATCTGACCTATTGAATCACCAACGGATGACTTCGTCAACACTGTTATGAATTGGATAACAAAATTTTTGGCTATTTACGGAATAGAAGGTTGCTGAAAGATCATTGACTGTTTGTGTTAAACTTCATCATATTTCGGAATTTTTGGTCCTCAGTCAATGTTTCTCTAAAACATATCCTTATTTGAACTGCTCCTGAAAGCTTGATTATAGATTTAACGCGCTTTTTTCAAACTAACAAAAAGCTTGTCTGACGATTTCACATTGAAAGTTGAATGAACACTTTAGAAAAGAAAACTTACGTTTGTCTGCCTATTGTCTGAAAACTATTTAAGAAACAGATTCCATACCTAAATCCGTGCAATACGATATTCCTCTCGACAGTCAAGACCCAAGCTTCGAAATTATTTCTTATTTATATATTGACATTTAAGAAAGAATCGTAACAAATCATATTAGAGCCAAGATTTTGACTACTGAGCTGAGGATACTTTCGGGGACTTTTAGTTTGAACAGCAGTAGTGTCGACATAATGCCAACGAATTGAAAATAACAGTATAGGAATTGTATGCGCCCGAATAGCATTCTAAATTTGCCTACATCAAGAATCAAGAACGCTTATTATCAAATATTTTAAAGGAAATGATTTAAATAAATGAAATTGCAAGATTTAACACTATAAACATACAAAATACATTGATTTGTACTCGCGTAAAAAACAGCTTTTTTTAGCCTGTCTTTTCTGCTAGATTCTTGAATTCGTATTCGAATAATTGCAAATTTTACTCAAAATGACATATATCATATACGAATAAACGAACTTAACACCTATAATTTGCTTACATCCAATGCATTTGAATATGACAGATAGCTGACTAAATGGTAGGCACATTACATCTGATAAGCTTAATATGTTTCAAGTGATCAATGCAGGTTCAGATAAGACAACAAAAGTATTTATACGGTATTATCATCTATATTTGCAAAGACTCTGACAGTAATTGGGACGACGTGAAATGTGACTCTCCTAAAAACATGTATATCTGTGAAATGAAAGACTCTGGGTAAGTAGATATGTTATCCTTACGTCACTATTGTGAAAAAAACTTACATTTAAGTGGTAAACACAAGAATTAAATTCATTAATATGCGAAGAAACAGCATTAGCGTTGATAACGTTGTCTGTCCAACACGGCGGTTACGGGAAAATAGAACTAGGGTTCCTTCTACGTTTTGCATATGTCAATGAAACATTTAATTAATATAGGGCTTCATTTTGTCTGTGAGGCACTGCAAATTAATTCCTAGGTCTGAATATCCTAACTCTATCCTAGTTGACCAAATTATACATTACCTCTGCTTTTAAGTTAAACATACGGATCAACTCATCGTATTATGTGTCGAACACCATATATGCTATATGTTATGATCTACTATGTCATAAGAACGAGCTAAAAACCATTCATCAATGATAGTGTCTGAATGCTAGCTTTTTTTAGTAAATGTTACTATTAATAGACATTTCAAATAACTCTCTTCATCGATTAATGACAAAAAAGATGAATAGGCTGGTCTCATAAACATTACATAATCGATTTAATGTAAGTTGATTTAGAAAATGACGCCAGGAATTCCAGCAAAGGTTAGTCAGGTAAGAGTCTTAAAATATACCTTCTTTATTTTGACAAAAGTATATATTATGAAGTTTTTAAATTTTATATTTCTTTTTTTTAATTTTCAAACAAAATGAAATCCACGTCAACGGTGTTTTTCTTTGGTTGGTATTGTATGACACGTCGAAAATATGTTAAATAAACTCATCACAGATACCAAGATTATATTTTGTATTTACGCCATACGCGCGTTTCGTCTACAAAAGATTCATCAGTGTCGCTCAAATCCAAAAAAAATAAAAAGTGCTTCTCATAAGATCATAACTAATAACCTCTTACATTTCCCTATCTGTTTTAATTTGTTGCAATCTTTGTCTTTTCAGACACAGTGGGTCTCATCTTATTGGATGAACAGATGCAGTAAATAGGTTTATAAAAATATAATAATAAGATTAAATTGACTAACTGCGACGTTGAATTGACCTTATTAATAAAATTGCTAATGAGAATCTATTTTTAAACTAAAGTTTATGATATGCTGATTGAATATTATTTCCTATTGTGGCTTTTCCTTGCAAAGGATGTTTTTTTGGGTCCTCTTTGTCGGGTTTACATTTCTTCTTTGCCTCAATATGCTAGAGTTTTGCATTCCATTCTTAGATTTCAAATAACGTATTACAATGTTATGTTCACAACAAAACATCACACCACGGATACAGATAGCATAAATTAGCTATTCATGTTACTTTAAGTTGTACGATTTCAAAATGTGTGTGACTAGTCTTTTTGTGAACTATTCAGAGTTTTTTAACAGATATTTTAAGGTTTTTGCTGGATTTAATTTAAGTCGTTGGTTAATGAAATCTTCTCTATAGTACAATTATAAGAACAGTAAAAAATAAAATAACTCAAATAGCGAACTAAGAGGAAAATTCTAAACGGAAAGTACCTACTTAAATGGCAAAATCAAAAGCTAAAACACATCAAACGAATGAATAACAACTGTCATATATATTCCTGACTTGAAACAGGTATTTTCGTATGTAGAAAATGAAGGATTAAACCTGGTTTTATTGCTAACTAAACTAGCAGACAAAGAGACAACAACCTGACCTAAGAATAAAAACACCCTAAGGCCACCGGTGAAATTCTCATATCACATGGCAAAATCAAAGGTTAGCTAAAACACAACAAATGAGTGATAACAACTCTAATATTATACACTTTAAATTGGTACAGTAATGTCTATACTTAGAAAATGGGCGATTAAACCTTGCTTCTGAAAATATTTAACCTTTCACTGGTATTGTATTCGCATACAATTTCATGATATTGACAACATTGTGTGAACAAATCAAACATACATCTTATGTAAACATGTCAAATAATTGGATACAGCAGTCAACATTGTGTTATAATCTCTATAAAACAAACAAATATGTCAACAGGAGAAATAAAATTTCACATGGACAAAACTCATAAACACAATGAAAGACAAGAATACACAAATGTACTACAACACAATAATACAATGACAGGAAGTACCGTACCACGCCAAAAAAGAAGTATTAAGTTTCACAAAGAACAATAACAGAGCAGTTCATTTGTATAACATGATATTAAGATGATAAACAACGTGAGTACCTATATATATAGTATCTATACTTCAAGACCATCATGTATAAATTGAAGTTGATACGGAAAAGTTATCAACAAAGTCTTCTTATCTTCTGATGAAGTTTAAAAAAAGAAGGAAGACGTTCTTTGGCTTTACCCTCTATTTTTTCACTTTTCTGCTCAGACACGGGTTACGTCTTAAAAAGTCTAACTAGCTATCTACACCAGGTTTATGAACTAATCAGATTGCAGGATGTTTTCGACGAAAGAAATAAACAATCTGAATTTTAGATTGATTAATAGGTTACTATTTCAAATGGAGCTTTTCATTATTTCTGTTTGTTTTGTTTACAAATTGTTGTCAATATAATGGAATTTTATGCGCCTGTCATGTAAGTATGAGGTTTAGCTAGCTATACAACCAAGTTTGATCCACCGTTTTAAACAAAGTAGTTTTCTATTCCTTTGATGCACTTTTGATGTTTGGTTTTGCCATTCGATCCGTGTTGAGTAGTCGATAACTATTATTTAGTAAATTATTTTTCTATGAGAAAAATCTAGATCATATGATTATAAAGGTGAAAGATGTCTTTCGAATTATAGAAACAAAAAAACAAAGACATTGTTTTCAAAAGAATCATTAGCTTACATATGCCTGTGATAATGATACATTTTCTTCTTCAGTTCAAATGATTTCTTCAATATTAATTGGTATATAGAAGATTTTCTCATTCGACGAAATAGAAAAGGTCCTTGCATTATGTTTCCGGTATACAAACATGATAAATTTAACACAAAAGAGATAATGATATAGAAAATAAATCGAAGTCGTTGGTAATAAAGTTCAGGAACACAAAACAGACGCAGAATGTTTAAATTTTGGTTTAATTACATATCAAAAGATTTGGATATGTTTTTTTTTAATCTATATTCCTCATTGTTTTATTGAACTATGGTATATTTGTCTATAGTTTTCTTAACTTTTTGCTAATATGCTTAGTCTATATGCCATTTTGTGCTTCTTTGTGACATATTTTTTTTATAGTGATTACGATTATAACACAATGTTGTCTGTATCCCTATTTTTGACATTTCAAATATTATGTCTGTTTGTTTTGTTCACGCATCGTTGTCAATATAATGGAATTTGATGCAACTGTCATACAAACGAGAGGTTTAGCTAGTTATAAAACCAGGTTCAATCCACAATTTTTCTATATAAGATGAAGTCAGGAATATGATAGTTGTTATCCGTTCGTTTGATGAGTTTGGGTTTTTGATTTTGCCATTCGATTAGGGACTTTCCGTTTTGAAATTTCCTCGAAGATAATTATTTTTGTGATATCATTTTTTATTTATCTTCAAATAATTTTTAGATTCTGAAAGATTATTTTTGAATGTTTAGCTAGTCTAAACCCAGATTAAATCCATCATTTGCTACAAAATGAAATGCCTAGTGAGGAGTGTGACTGTTGTTTTCCAATCTTTTAATGTTTTGATCTTTTGATGTTGCCTTTGGAATAGAGACTTTCCACTTTGAATTTTCCTTGGAGGTCGGTATTTTTAGCTTTTTCATTTTTTCCTAGTCATAACATTTGAAACATATTTTACGTTTTAAAAAACTTCAAAAACGAGGGGCGGGACAGTCAAACCCATAGATCGAAAATGAACTGACAACGCCATGGCTAAAAAATAAAAAGACAAACAGACAAATAGTACACAATACACAACATAGAAAACTAAAGACTTAGCAACACGAACCCCACCAAAAACTGAAGGTGATCACAGGTGCTCCTCCAGATTCTGCTCCCCATGTGGCACCCGTTGTGTTGCTCATGTTAGTACAAACCCGGTGAATAGTCTAATTCAATAAGTCACATTCGGGTTGAAATGGAAAGATGATTGTAGTTACGACATGAGAGACATATCCGATATCAACTGTGAAACGGTTATTGCATAACGGTCAACCAACTCGTGATGGCGTCCGTAAAATACGAAGGGATGATTTCAACTTCACCATTTGTAACTCTTGATTTGACAAGCAATTGCTCAAAAGTTATCCAAAACAGGTGGAGAACTTAAGAAACTTAGGAAATGGATTCTCCTTTCCCTAATTTTTCCGAGTGGTAAATATTCCCTGTGAATCAATATGGCACCATGAAACATTAAAATTAAATATATTATTCAAATTTATTTGTAATCATCACTGACAATTCCAAGTACGCCACCAACTAGATGCATACCTCCTGTCACTAATATCTGTACATGATCTGCCCCATGGACCTGAGCTGGAACATTACAAGCATCCTTCAAGTTTTGGTCCCTACCATGAGATGCCCACAGAAGGGCATCATAAATACATGGAAATTTTACGACAAAGCTATCAAAATCAGAAGCAAGCTGTTTCTGTGTGCAGTCATCCGTTGAATTTGTACCCCTTGAAGATGAAGATGAAGCAGTGTAATCATTCTGTTTTGATTGGTCCACATTGTCAAGTGACTGACAATGACCCGATGATAAGTTATAGAGGTTACAATCTGCTGTCAATCCTGATTTTTTCATACCATTCTGAACTTCTGTATTTACTTCTTCAATCTCAATATTCTTTCTATTAGAACGAGAAAGTTCCTTCCATGTTTCCATAATATGCTGACATTTTTTTAGTTGGGTTTCCATAGAGAAGTTCATATTAGTAGTGTCTACAAAAAGATAGCATTCAATTGTTGACCAGATATACTTTTACAATATATACGTAATGCGGAATTATCTGAAAGAGGAAAGACTTGTTTTCTTCAAGGAAAAACTTCTTTTTAAACTTAATTTTATTAATAAAAAACAAGGAAGTAAAATAGCCTTTCAATTTTACAGTATCATCTACGCAACTACAAATGAAAACCCAACTTTATTACGTCTATATAATTCAAAATTAATTGTGTTTTTAAGATTAATAAATAGAAAACTCTGACATGGTGTTGCCATGGTCAATTCCCCTATTACATTACCTTTATTTACGTTTTAAATTTTAAATTAGTCTTTCTAGACAACTTTTTATCTACTTAAGTAAACATTCTAAAATTAATTACCATAGCTTGTACATGTTGTATACTAAATAAATATATGTTAACGACACAATAAGCTTTGCAAGTAAAAATCTAATTTGAAACATTCATAATTTTAGGTAATATATATATATATATATCTCAAGCGGACTACACTTCTAACGAACCTGTAACTACCTTTTTTCAATCTATCACATGAATTGCTCTATATCTAAGAGTGTACTCATCTTTTATCATGAAATAACATAACTGTTGACACCAAAAGGTGTTTGTCATAAAAAAAAGTGAAAATGGAATAAAAAATTGAAGTTTACTCTGACATATGATTTACAAAACTTTGAATTTTTCGAAAACCTAAGGATTTTCTTATTCCAGGCATAGATTACCTTAGCCGTATTTGGTACAGCTTTTTGGAATATTGGATCCTCAATGCTCTTCAACTTTGTACATGTTTGGCTTTATTAATATTTCGATTTGAGCGTCACTGATGAGTCTTATGTAGACGAAACGCGCGTCGGCGTACTAAATTATAATCCTGGTACTTTTGATAACTATATGAATTAGGAATCCCATGCTCTTCATTATCAATAGACAGTAATTTCCTTCCTAAGGAAAGAATTATCAAAATCAATCTCTTATTACAGGAACAGTAACAGACACTTAATAAATGTCACGTGATTTGCAAGGTGTGCTATATAAATTCAAATGACATTAAAGTAGCTTAACTCTCAACATTATCCTTACTCAATGCGTTATAAACATTAAAGAATGTCCAAACTTATTCTTGTAAGTCACATCTTAACTGCTGAGTCTTTCATTTTTATAATCTTCCATTAGATATGATTAAATAATAACTTATTCCCACCAATTTTTATTTGTCAATTTAAGTAGCAAAAAGTTATATTCTGAAATACGATCCTTTGATCTTGACACTGAATAATATACATTTGACCTATATGTCTTTGTGCATGCCGATAGATAGATGTTTAGTGGAAGTCAATGGTGCAATCTGTACCTGATACTGATGATGATGTGTACGATATGTTTGGACAAAATACTGCTGCATCAAACCCACATGACTAAAAGTTATAGATGTATAGAATTATATACAATTTAAAGTTAGTACAAAAACAGTATATTTAATAGACACACCAATTTAAAATGTTGCTGAGACATAACTTATTTTCACCATCTATATAAAAAAAAGAAGAAATTCTTCAATTGTAAACGAAAAGTAAGATGCGCATGTTTGATCAAATGAACTATAAAGTTTTATCAGATCTGGGTGGAAATGTTCGGATTGTTCTTGATTGCATGTTGTTGTATATAGTGATTATGTATAGTGCAAATTGTCATACTTTACCATGAGTGGTCTGAGAAGTCGTGTTACATCTCTATCTCCTTTTGTGTTATACAGCAAAATTTTAACCACATTCCCACTACAAAAAATAAAGATTTCATGAAAACTAAATCAATTTTATGTATAATGTCTTCAAACATTAATCTTTGCAAATTTATCATAAGCTTGAGTATGTACAATACGTTTTACAAATGTAAACAAATTTAAGAACATTTTGTTGTTTTGTTTGTGTATTTTTTTTCCTTGTATTTATTGTTTTAGTTGTTGTTTGTTTTTGCTGTATGGTTTGTTGTTGATTTCTTACTTAAAATTAGCAAAAGATTGCCGTGTGTAACCTGTCACCAATGCAGAAGTGTAGAATATATTTTTGTTTATTTTCTATATAATCCTGATACAATTTGCTTCTTTATATGTTGAAAACAAACTCAATGCCTTTGAACGGTCTGAAAGTCTGTTTGATTTGTTTGATCTCTTGATATCGTTATTGGATAAAGGATTTTCCATACGGAGTTTTCTCTGGAGTTCGCTGTTTCTTATCATTTTACTTTTTAAAAACTGCTTGATTAGCTGCTGTTGTGTACACCAATCCAGAATCAAGCATTATTTGAAATAGGTGGGGAAAAAAACTATGTCAAGGAGAGGCGAAAATTTCATAATTGGTAATTAATTGTTTTCTAATTTTTCATGTTTTTTTCATATTTCTCGATCAATATGAAAAAAATATTTCTCTTCCCTTGAGAAAAATTGATCTCGTCTGAAGTTAACGTTCCCATTTATATGACGTAATAAAAAGGCGACCATGTCTGATGACTTCACATATAAAGAACATAATTTGTTGCAAAACTTGCAAAATGGCGATATATCTCAATTCTCAATAGTTTAAATACTAGAAATTTAGAAAGATTAGCGGTTTAAATTTAGAATTAAACTATCTCAAGTGAAGAACATCTCGAAACACATTAGCATGCAGTGGTGGAATCTTTATGTATAAATGTTATATATTGGTATAACTAATGATGAGCACACGTAGGAACAAATGCTTGAAGTGATGAAAATACAAAACAATCTTCTTTGTTTTTATTGAGTAAAGCCTTTCAATTAATATTTTATCGTGTGTTTTTCTATGTTGTGATGTTATACTATTGTTTTTAAAAAAAGGGGAGAAGGTTTGGTACCATTAAAACGTTTAATCCCGCTGCCAATGTCTGCACCTATCCTAAGTCTGGAATCTGATGTACAGTAGTTTGTTTATGTAATTGATACGTGTTTCTCGTTTCTCGTTTTTTTTTTATATATATTAGACCGTAGGTTTTCCCGTTTGAATTGGTTTTACACTAATAATTTTGGGGCCCTTTATATCTTGTTGTTCGGTGTGAGCCAATGATCTGTGTTGAAGGCCGTACCTTGACCTATAATGGTTTTACTTTTAAAAATTGTCATTTGGATGGAGAGTTGTTTCATTGGCACTCACACCACATCTTCCTATATCTATTATATGACTTGAATTTCTTCAAACCTGTTTATTTTATATAGATATTATTCTTTAATAACATAACAACCCTGCTTTTCCTACTATTTTTTCTGAAACATTTGTAATGGTGGTTGGAAGGCGCCTATATCAATAATACTGCGGGGTTAATAAAACGTTCTTTTCACACAGTAGGCTGCCTTACATTTTCTACTGAAAATTTTATAGATATCGTCTTAGGAGGCGGAATACCTTCAAACCATCTATACCGTAGATTTAGTTTTAAAATATCCCTTACTTCTAGTATTATATCTTTCTGCTCTGCCTATTCTCATACAAGTTATAACACTGAGTTCCAGAAAGTCATATTTTATAAAGGTGGATCTCTTTGTGAAAGAAAATGGTATTGGACTCCCTATAGTTGGGGAAGACTTTAATGAACATTAAAAAATATTGATAGAATAAGCGCAAGTAACAATCACATAAACAATAAACCAGTATCAAGCTTGAAATCGTTATTAAAAGATAACAATCTTATTGATATTTGGCGAGTTATGAATGAAAATATACAACAGTTTACTTGGAGGAAAAAAGATAAATCTCATGCGAGTAGAATAGATCTAATATTGATTGATAGCAATTTAAGGTTCATGTGGACCCTATGGCTAAAATGGCCGTATTTTCACCTCAAAATTTACTCTGTGTACAGACAAACCTGTGCATCTGGAAACGTTTTAAGGCATAGCATGCCCTAGATAAATAGAATTCAAATGCATTGTATGATCTAGAAAATTCATAACTTAACTGGATTTTGCTGTGCACTTTTTTTTCGTCCCTGCTGAAGATGATGAAATTAACAAACAGTTGAGTTTCCTTTGATATGGTCCACTCAGGTACACAGTTTAAATCACAAATTATTGTCAGGTATCTATTGTCCATCTAATGTCCATGTCAATTAAAAACGCTCACTTTAATTATTACCTTTGGTGAAGTTCTCAAACCTGTTTCCCAACTTAGTTTATTTTGGCACCTTATGGAGGAATGAAAAAAAGTGCACTGCAAAAACTTGGTAAGTTTTTATTTTTCTTAAACATAAAACTTATTTGAAATTTATTTATCTAGGGCACGCTATGCCTGATTTTTTTTTACAGATGCACAGGTTTTTCTGTACTCAGAGTAAATTTTGAGGTCAAAATACGGCCATTTTAGCCAAAGGGTCCACATGAACCTTAAGACCTCAGATAGATACATGTAAAATTAAACCGACAACGATTTAGTATACTGATCATCTGAGCGTTTGTTTAACATTTAAAACGGGGGCGTCAGAAAAAGGTCGTGGATTTTCGAAACTAAATAACTTAGAAAATAAAGATAATCAAAGTTTAATTAACAATGTGATAACTAACTTATTAAATCAATACCAAAATAGAGATACAGACTGTCGGATTTTTTGGGATATATTAAAAGTTGAAAGAAACTACTGTAAAATATTGTAAATCAAAAGCTAAAACTAAAAGAGAAGTCACACACACCTTAGAAAAAGAATTACAGGAAAAGATGGTTGAAAGAGACCAATTAAATTTGTTAAACTCTAATTTGGATGATCGTATTAAAAATTTGAAATCAGAACGAAATAAGATTTATGACGAGAAAGCCATTGGTGCACAAATCAGAGCCAAAGAAAAATGGGTTGAATTAGGAGAAAAAAATAATACGTATTTTTTGGGACTTGAAAAGCAAAGGCAAATTAAGAAATCGATAAATAAGTTATGAGATGAAATTTTTTTTTTTAAAAGATCAAAGGAAGATTTTACATGAAATTAAAAACTACTATGAAAAATTGTTTTCATCACAAAATCCTAATGATACATAATCACAAGAATACATAAAAAATACAAAATTAGAAAATAAATTAAATGATGAAGAAAAACTATTGTGTGATGGTTCAGTTACGCTTGAGGAGTGTTCGATAAAAAGATATGAAATTAAACAAGTCTCCTGGACTTGACGGTCTAACCGTAGAATTTTACAAAACTTTTTGGGAGAAGCTTAAATATTTACTTGTTATATCATGAAGATTTTTTATTGACTTACTCGCAACGATCTAGTGTTTTATCGTTAATATTCAAATAGGGGGACCCATTAAAATTAGAAAATTAGTGACCAATTCCATTATTAAACGTCGATCTTAAAATCTTGTCCCATGTACTAGCTCAACGACTGAAAAAAGTTTTACCAAAACTCATAAACACAGATCAGTCTGGATACATAAAAAATAGATTCATTGGATTTAATTTAAGGCAAATACAGGACATTATAGATTATGCAGATATATATAATATAGAAGGGGCTATTGTTTTTGTCGATTTAAAAAAAAGCCTTTGATACTCTTGAATGGAATTTTATGTAAGATACTTTAGATCACATGGATTCAATGAATCATTCATAAATTGGGTTAAAACTTTGTATACTGATATTCAAACATGGATTATTGATAATGTGTGGATTTCAGAAATGTTTAAGAATTCAAGAGGAATTAGACCAGGGTGTCCTTTATCTGCTCTACTTTTTGTCATATCCATTGAAATATTGGCACTGAGACTTCGAAATAACGCAGATATAAAAGGATTTCAGATAAAATTTCATAGAAAAACACATTGCATCAAAGTAAGCCAATTAGCTGATGACACAACTTTATTTTTTAATGATAAAAATGATATCGAACTAGCATTGAGTGAAATCGAAATCTTCGGATCTTATTCCGGTTTAATTATAAATAAAAATAAAACAGAAGGGATATGGATAGGAAAACTCAAAAATAGTAAAGACAAAATAGCAAATATCAACTGGACAGATAAACCTGTCAAAGCTTTAGGGATTTATTTTGGACATACTAATGAAGAATGTGAGAAATTAAATTTTGAAAATAAAATAGATAAAATCGATAAAATTATTTATTCTTTGGAAAAAACGAAATCTCACTATTTTAAGGAAAATCTTGATCATCAAATCTTTGATTATACCACTCTTTACCTTTTTAGCTAGCTCATGCGTATTTCCAGAAAAATATTAAAAAGAAATAGAAAGAAAATGTTTCAAATTTATCTGGAATGACAAACCAGATAAAGTTAAAAGAAATACGATGATTGGTAGTTATGAAAACAGGGGTTTGAATATGATTGACATTGAAAGTCACTTTGAATCACTAGAAGCATGATGGATAGGTAGAATCTTAAATACAGATATGGCCAGATGGCAACTTATACCTTTAAATTATTTACAATGCTCAGGGGAAAATTACCTAGCAGTTTATATGAATATGGATTATAATAAAGTTGATCAATATCTACCATATATTCCAAAATTTTATAAAAATGTATTAAAAAGCTGGATTAAATTAGGAAGAGGATAGATAAATAAAGGCAACAGTAGTATACCGCTGTTCAAATTCATATACCAAAAACCTTTTACGAAATAAAAAAACAAATTTTTTGGGGGAATAAATACATTAAATTTAATAACAAATGTCTTTTTTCAAAAATTGGATAAAAGGTAACTTGATTTATATAACTGATATTTTAAATGAAAATGGGGAAATTTCACAAGATGTAATTTTGCAAAAAATTGAAAAAAAAATCCAACTGGATAGCTGAGTTGACATCCATAAAAAAGAAATTCCAAAAGATTGGTTACAATGTCTTACATCAGAGAATTCAACAAAAAGTATAGTCAATGTAAAAAGACAATGTTTGTCAATAAATTGTAAATATATTGACATTTCTTTTTTGTCAAATAAGTTATTATATAACAGATTAGTAAAGAAAAAAATTGTGAAACCTATTGGTACAAATGTATGGTTAAATGTATTACCATTACAGACAGAATTTCATTTGAAACCATTGTACAACTTTATTTTTTACTATTTAGAAGAAAATTGAAGATGTATCGATGGAAACTTTTACAAAGCATTTTACCTACTAAAAAGTTCTTATTTAGATGGAAGGTAACAGACAATGATTTATGTAACAAATGCTTTACTGAAGAAGATTATCAACATTACTTTATGTTATGTTCTTTTTACACGATATTCATAATTTATTGAAATATAGAAAAAGATTTCACATTGAAAGATATTGTTTTTGGCTATAAAATATCTGATAAATATTACTTTGGCTTTAACTTTCTTATTACTATTATTGGGTTTTCAATTTATGAATCCTACTATGTATCTGATCAGAAAATGAAGACTTGATGTTTTTGTCTATTCATTAGAGAATTTATAAAACGAATGTATTATTCAAAGAAATTAAAAGAAGATAAATTTTTAGTTAAATGTTAAGAAACATTTATTAGATTGATGTTTTATTTATTAATATAATAGAATTGAAATTTATATGTATTCTTCACAAGGAGATTGGACTTGTTGAAGACAATGTAACAAGCAATTGATGGAAATAAATGAATTTAAAAAAACAAAAACAAACAAAAAACACTGAGTGTCAATAAATTAAGGAATCGTATTACCTGATACTGTTTGCTTCTCTTTTGGAATGTTTGTGGAACCAATCAACACACTGCTGCAATATAACGATTGTCAAGATATCTAACCACATTGATAATTACAGAAAAAAGCTTTCCGTACAGCTTTATATGAACTAAAAATGAAGTATTTATGATTATACGCTAGAAATGATTTTTAACTAGATATATTCTAGCCAGTTTGTTTGTGAATCGTTAATACTAACAGTACCAATTTAACTGCACAAAAAACACCAATCCAACAACAAATTTCTCCTCATTGGTACTCTAGGCAAATTTGAAAAACGAAAGCCTATTACAATAAGCTAATATAATTTTTAATCCTGGTATCTATGATGAGTTAATTAATAAGAGAAAAGGATCAAAAAGATATAGCTCATGGTTGATTTGAAATCTTTCTTTCCAATTAAACCCCGTCTTTTAGATAGGATAGTAAGAGATTTAAAACGCAAGATGAATTAATCCACCATTTTTTTTCGGCAAATGCCTCCTCCAAGTCATGAATATGACAGTTAATTTTCAAATGTTCTGTTGATTGATAGAGTTTGATTTTGCAAATTTGTACTTCCCCTTTTTGTATTTGACTTTAGAGTTTTGCATTTTTGTTTTACTGTTGTTTGGTCAATCATTAGAATTCTGATAATGTCGTACCTGAATACTTTCCAGGGTATGTGCACCATCTAGATAGTATGTTAACTTGTTTTTCTTAATGGTCTGATTTCTACAAAGCCATTTACATTGGACTAAACCTTAAATTACAAAGAAGACGAAATTACAAGTACTATTTCGTTATTGCAAGTCCTCATTCAGAAAGATTTCTATTTTCTTTTACTTTTAATAAAATCTTATTCATTTAGAATTGAATAATTTCGTCTCTCGAAATTTAGAGTTTTTTTACGGAATATTTTTTAGCGTTTAGTCTATTCTGGTGTATTTGCAGCGGTTTTTCTAAACACGTGTTTTTGTTAAAGAAAAATAGTTGATCAACAGTATATCTGTGTAAATAGTCTGTTTAATTGAATATAAACTGATCATTGCAAATATTATTTTCAAGATGGGAGCTGTTTCAATCGATAGCAAACTCACTATATTACAAAAAAATGATATATCAATTTTTAAAACTGTTTCAGAAAATAAGGGAGAAAAATATTTGAGCATACCGGTGTTTATTTATGAATATTTGTAGAATGTTATTTCGATCATGATAAAGATGATAGGTAGAAAATACATCTTGTATGCAATAAAAGATTATATATAAAATGTATATGACATCCAATTAATCAAAGATGTAAAATTACCCGTAGAAAAAACAATCACTTGTCGTCAGGAAGCTGTCAATCATATGAAATAAAGATCTATGTCGAATGCACCTTGTCAACGTTAAGGTTTAGCTCAAAACCTCAGTATTGATAGGCTCATAATCAGTGCAGGCAACAAAAAAAAACCCCAGCAATAACCCACAGTGCCTCAATTTTAAAATATCTATGGTCAAATTGTGAAGTTAATTGTAGTAACTGACCATCTATCACAGATTGCATCAAAGGGAAAGACTTTGCTGCTTCTATATTAACATGTCCTTTAACAGGTTCTGCATTTGCACCATTCAATGTTTCCTCTAAAATTATTTATACAGTATAAGACTAAAATAACAATTCATAATCAAGTATTATTCTGTTTTTGTCTATTGATATCACATACATTTGCTAAAATAATTAGTCTATGTAATTCATTTTCATTTCGAATTACATGTATTAATATATGCACAAAAATTGACGAAACAATGTATCTGTAGTTCTTTTGTATGTTGAAAACTTGCACATTAAATATATCATAGCTGTCAATATAAGGTATTATAAAAAAGAAGATGTGGTATGATTGCCAATGAGACAACTATCCACAAAAGACCAAAATGACACAGATATTAAAAACTATAGGTCACCGTACGGCCTTCAACAATGAACAAAGCCCATACCGCATAGTCAGCTATAAAAGGCCCCGATAAGACTATGGAAAAAAATTCAAACGAGCAAACAAACGGCCTTATTTATGTAAAAAAAATGAAGAAATCGTGCCTCAATGTAAATCTGATAACATAAAGGATGGGCAAAACAAATCATAATGGTTTCCATGATGATGCAAGCAATGTTCAGAGCTTAATGGATAAAACAATATTTCAGATATATAGATCAGCCCTAATGATAACAGATATACCATTTAACTGTACAGGTGTCGTGTACGTTATTGCCTTTAATCAAATTGGTTAAAAAGAAAATTTCGGACTTTCCCAGTATATCAAAAAGCAATAAATTCACAAATGAACTAAATCATTCTGATAGTTTCGCTCTTCTCTCGTTTATACAACAATAAGTGTTGCGAAGACATTCCCAGCGACTTTTTATGATAATAAATTCGGAATGCATAGACAACTAGAGGCTCTAAAGAGCCTGGGTCGCTCACCTTGGTCTATGGGAATATTAAACAATGGACACAGATGGATTCATGACAAAATTGTGTTTTGGTGATGGTGATGCGTTTGTAGATCTTACTTTACTAAACATTCTTGCTGCTTACAATTATCTCTATCTATAACAGTACTTTCTGTGGAAAATGTTATTGAAAATCTTCAAATTTTAAGAAAATTGTTAAAAATTGACTATGAAGGGCAATAACTCCATAGGGGGTCAATTGACTATTTTGGTCATACTGGCTTATTTTTAGTTCTTACTTTGCTGTTTACAGTTTATCTCTATCTATAATAATATTCAAAATAATAACAAAAAAACAACAAAATTTCCTCAAAATTACCATTTCAGGGGCAGCAACCCAACAACCGATTATCCGATTCATCTGAAAATTCCAGGGCAGATAGATCGTGACCTGATCAACAATTTTACTCCCTGTCAGACTTGCTCTAAATGCTTTGGTTTTTGAGTTATAAGCCAAAAACTGCATTTTACCCCCATGTTCTATTTTTAGCCATGGCGGCCATCTGGGTTTGTTTGCCGAGTTACCGGACACATTTGTTTAACTATATACCCAAATGATGATTATGGCTAAGTTTGGTTAAATTTGGCCCAGTAGTTTCAGAGGAGAAGATTTTCTAAAAGATTAAGATTTACGAAAAATTGGTTAAAAATTGACCATAAAGGGCAATAACTCCTAAAGTGGTCAACTGACAATTTTGGTAATGCTGACTAATTTGTAGATCTTACTTTGCTGAATATTATTCCTGTTTACAGTTTATCTCTATCTATAATAATATTCAAGATAATAACCAAAAACAGCAAAATTTCCTTAAAATTACCATTTCAGGGGCAGCAACCCAACAACCGATTATCCGATTCATCTGTAAATTCCAGGGCAGATAGATCGTGACCTGATGAACAACATTACCTTGTCAGGTTTGCTCTAAATGCTTTGGTTTTTGAGTTATAAGCCAAAAACTGTATTTTACCCCTATGTTCTATTTTTAGCCATGGCGGCCATCTTGGTTTGTTGGCCGGGTCACCGGACACATTTTTTAAACTAGATACCCCAATGATAATTATGGCCAAGTTTAGTTAAATTTGGCCCAGTAGTTTCAGAGGAGAAGATTTTTGTAAAAGTTAACGCAGGACGACGACGACGACGGAAGACGACGGACGCCGGACGCCAAGTGATGAGAAAAGCTCACTTGGCCTTTCAGCTACAAATGGAGAACTTTATTTTATTTTAATAAATTTGGCAAGAATTTCCTTATCTTTCATATGAACATTGATGGTATTAACTCAATTCCTGGTTTAAATAAGCTGCCAGAATTTTATTTGAATATATTAAAAGCATGGGTAAAAAACAAAAAAATAGAGCAACCAGAAAACTTTAGAACTATTCGACAACAAGTAATCTGGGGAAATCAATTTATCAAGATTAAAAAAAAAGCCTTATATTTCAAAACTGGATAAATAGCAAAATCATATATGTAAATTGAGTATATTAAGAGTTCAGTCTGTAATATATTGAAATTTGTTCACCATTATTTGAAAGAAAATAAGTATAAAGTGTTTCGTTGGAAATTGTTACACTTTATTCTACCTTGTAAAACTTTATTAAAACAGTGGAATATCTGCAATACTTCAAATTGTAATTTTTGCAATACCACTGAATATTATGATCACATGTTTCTGAAATGTCATTTTCTTGATGACTTCTTTAGTAAAATTAAAAATCTTTTTGGAAAACTGAATATTGATAATAATATTCTAACATTGAAAAATCTAGTATTTGGTTATAAAATTAATGATGAACAATATTATGAAATAAATTATTTGATTACATTAATAATGTTTTGTATATATAAAGCTTACTACATGTCTGAACAGAAAACAGAAGCTATAAATGTTTATGCTGTATTTAAAGCAGAATTTATGTATAGTTACAAATTACAGGCAAAATGTAAGACTACACATTGTAATTGTTTCCTAGAAAAAGCTTTCAAATTGTTGAAATAATTTTTTGTTTGTTTGAGAAATATATGATCTAGCAAAAATAAATGAAAGAACTTAATTAAAGATATAAATTTTTAAAATTACACATCAGGAACTGATGAAGTAATATAAATTTTACTGTTCACCGCCACATGTTAAGATTAATATCGAGGCTATTTATATCAATTTACCGTTACAAAAAGAAGATTTGAAAAAGAAACCAGTCTTACTCTTGATCTTCTTTACACTATTGATAAATTTTGATTTAGACATACCTGTTATAATGCTATATCACATCTGTTTGTTCTATTTTTAAAGTCGCATAAACCGGTGTGACAATTTTGTTTCAAACCAGGAAGTTATTCGATAGAAAAACAATGCACACGTTAACGGAGAAAATATGGAAAGTTTCCGGAAACTATACTCAAAAATCATTTATATTGCTAGATGATATCCAAATAGTATTTTTTCCTATTTATATGTATAGGTAAACAAATAAATCTCGCTGATATTTACTTGTTTATTATTTCATTGCTGATTATTTTATAACTTAGCTGTTAGATTATAATACTAATGTTGATTTAATATATTGATGCTTACCAGAAAAAAACCCTGGATTTCTGGTATTAACAAACAGGGACTCTTCACTGGTATGCTGGACTGGTGAGGTATATTGTTAACAGCGGAAAGTGCAATTTGTTGTTGAATAAAAATAATAAAAAAAAGATAATGTATAGGTTTAAAAAAACAAAAAAAACAAATGGAGAACTTTATTTTTAAACTCTTATCCTGGTAACTATGATGAGTTGATTTCAAATTTAATGTTATTAAAAATTAATAGTCAATGTAATAGAAATATATGGCTAAATCCAAGTATAGAAAGTAATGCAAAAAAATGAATGCAACTCATGAACAAACAGCACCAATTAATGCGCTACATGATTCGTGATTTAATCGGTGGTCGGTGACTCTTTGTCTATATTTGATCTATAAACATATGTTATCATAACATACATTTATATACATAAACGTTAACAATTTTAATTTTTACTGCACCAGATGATTATATGTTTCTTCGATGAGGCTTGAGGCAAAAAATATTTGAGAATCTAAATTTTATTTCAAGTTGAAGAGCTGACAAAAGAATAGTCAAATTCGTCAAATTATCACTCACAGATAACATCATAGGCTGGCCGTTCTCATTTCAAAACAGGTACCTATACATATATAATTATTATATAAACTTTTCATGCAAAAAGTTTTTTTTTACTACAACTGTCTTGTTTTCTTTCAATCGATTTATTATTTTTGAACAGCGGTATACAACTGTTGTCTTAATGTATGCGCAATTACGCGATATAAGTAAAACTCACTAAGGTAACTTCACTAACGATTTATTATCACCTTGTATAGCTCCCTGAGTTTCCATCCACGTCCTTGTCAGCTGTAATGCCAGTGAAGCATTGACTTTCTGAGTTTCCATCCACGTCCTTGTCAGCTGTAATGCCAGTGAAGCATTGACTTTCTGAGTTTCCATCCACGTCCTTGTCAGCTGTAATGCCAGTGAAGCATTGACTTTCTGCATTTTTCCTGCTATACCCAGCTTAAACCTCTCACCTGGTCTGTGGTAGGAATTAAACTCCGGAACAACTTGAAGATGGCACTGCAAAATTAAAGTTGCTGCGTTTCAAATCTTTTGCTCGGTGTTTTTTCTGAGAATTTACTATGACTGTACCTTAATATACGTATGGCAGTATCAACAAATTTATTCAGGTAGAAATGCATTTTTGTGAACATTGGATTAACGCTTTAAGTTACTTTTAGCGGCAGATTATGCTTAATATCTTAATTGTCATTCGTCATATTTTGAGCAATCGTTAGAATCAAACTTTGTAATAAGAATGTTTTCCGTTAACATTTTTTAAATCAAAATATATAACTGTAATTCTTCTGCAGATTAACCCCAATTCCTAACCTCTTTAATGGTACACAAGTCTTCTAATGTTACAATTACACATAAAACAAAATGTAGTGGAGAATGTAAATAACCCACAACATACATTAACAAAGAAAGATCAAGAACATCTGTGCTGCCATAGTAGTTATTATTATTGCATGTCCTATAATTCCGGAAAAGTATGGTATAAGGAGAAAAATAAAATTAGAATTCAAACCATTTTTGTATCTTCTTTTCCAGTTTGAGGACAAGGAGAATAGCACCAAATGTTAGGTTGAAATATATAAATTGGAATTTAAAACATTAACCTGGTACATTTAAGAAGATAAACCTGTATCACCTGGTGCAAGAAGGTATGTGTCAAAAAACTTATAACTTGTACAAAAACCCTGTACAAATTATAATTTGTACAAACTTACATCTTGTACACAATGTATACATGATAGAATGTAAACCTTTTGCAATAGTTAACTCTGTTGTTTCCCAATCAGCATCCATATGTAATACATTGAGGGAGACACCTAAAATGGTACCTTAAATACGTCAGTATACATGATATTAACTGCTTGTTACCAGCTTCATTACTATTCATGCAAACTTTTTACAAAATATTTTTTTCTTTAGACCATTTAACATCAAAAAATACTAACCTCCTTTTCCTTTGCTCTTTCATACAGAACTTTAAGTGCTTCAGGACACTGTGGGGATGTGTATGCTGGGACACCATACTACAGTGAAGTAAACATTAAGAATAAACCCCAATGATGTATATTATTCATTATATATGTATTTTACTATCGAATTGTATACAGTGTGTGTGACCTTTGTTATCCGACACAATGTTTACAAAATATTAAAGAACTAGTAATCTTGGTTAATACTTAAAATTAGATGAGAAACTACGCTGCTTACTTTTAACAATTTTATGAATTTCATACTCTGCGTTATACTTAAAATTGTATTATATGAGATGGATTTAGGAGTTAACTGTATTGTATTTTAAGCTCCGACGGCATCAATTGGGGATTTGATGGTCGCAAATTAAGTTTACTGGCGACGCGTTTCATTTACTTAGATATATTATAGCGCTTTCACATTTGGCATCTGTCGTTTCCGTACACATCAGTTTACAAACTAGAATTAGCTGTGGTCCGCATCTCCGAATCTCCAGCAGAGTTGTTCCTGCTACAGTTTGTTGCATGTTCCGATAGACAAAAATATGTCAATAAAACTACATGTTTACTTCATCAAAAAACAGTAATGGTATGATATTCCGATTTTGCTGCTTATTGAGCAAATAATTAATGATAAAGTGAACAATGTTTCGAATAAAAAAGAAAGATGTTTCAAAAATATTTTTTAAATCTAGAAATTTTTTAAACAGAACTTACTTTGAAAATACCAGCTTTATGCCATGCAATCTTCTCAATAGTGTTCCCCAAATTAGAAACATGATCAATTCCAAGGGAAGTAACTCCACAAACTACTGGTGTCCTCACCATATTAGTATAATCATACTGGCCTCCGATACCAACTTCTATGATAGCTACATCTGTCTCTTCGTGCAGAAAAGTGTAGTAAGCCATTAGGGTAAGGAAAGCAAAGTATGCTGGCATAGAACCATTATTTTGTTCCTGTAAAGAAAAACAAAAAAAACTAGAGAGCATATTGGTAGTGTTATACTAAATG
The DNA here is from genome assembly GCF_963676685.1 of Mytilus edulis. Taxonomy (NCBI): domain Eukaryota; kingdom Metazoa; phylum Mollusca; class Bivalvia; order Mytilida; family Mytilidae; genus Mytilus; species Mytilus edulis. Next base: position 91,018,377 of record NC_092348.1, read on the forward strand.
TTATCTATTATTTTAAAATTAATAACTTATTACTGGTAATTGGTTACACAAGAGTCTTCATAGCTTCAATTTACATGCAAAATAAATTTTTATATATTACTATATAAAAACAAGAACTGTCTTTAAAAAAGATATCCGACGTATTTAAATTTGAGTATATGTTTAAAACTATCATTTCGAGTTACCATTTAAATAACGTTTTCTCTGTGTTCAGTATTCTCGGTCCTCGTATCTTTCTGTTTACATTCACCAAAACCCCGCGGAAATCTCACATGCGTAGGTGCGTTCTAAAAGTCATGTACGTTCGTACAACAAAGTTTACATTAAAAATTATACAATTTCCCCGAACAGCTGTCATGGATGCAAAGCGCTATTGGAGAAACAATTATTTAATAAAAATATAAATCTTTGTAAGATCACAAATCACCAACTGATAAATGAAAAAGCAACATTAAAGTCGAGGGTAACTCTCAACGCACCTCCGCCTTAAAATTGTATATGCATAAAATAATTAAGAGGAATAACAATACCTCTGGATTCCATTTTTAATGAAACTAATTCAAGAATGAGTAAAAACAAGAAAGGATTAAAAATACAAATTACAAAAGAACAAAAGGTCACTTCAGGTTCCTTTTGAATTCACTTATGTACATTATGTAAACAGAAGGAAAAGTCAACAAAGACAGTTCTTCCTCATAACATCAATAACTGTACTTTTTAAAATACTTTTGAAATACTAGAGTGAAAATCGGAAGAACAAGTGATAAACAATTTGTCACACTGCCAAACTTTCTGTCATTTTGTAGTTACGAAAGAAATGTGAACCAAAAACTACACATATGACTTTCGTGTAGTCACATTATACAAACTAAACCGATTTTGATAAACAAAGGGCCATTCAGTTTGACACATATTTGAGGCAAGACTTTACTCTTTAAAAGTGTGATGTGTTTATACAAACCTTTGTAGCTTCTAGCTTGTTAAACACATCCCAGAAATAAGAGACAAATTTGTCACGAGACAGTGGCTGTCCATTTACTCGAATTCGCTCTCTTACTTCGACAAGATGAGGAGAACTGAAAAATGTTTATTTCAAGACTTCAATCAAATAGGGTGTAGTTATATGAGATTAATGTACCTGCAAACATAGTTTTTAAAATCATTCAAGTCGATATGCATTTTAAAGAAACAGACTGCTCACTAAAATCTTTTTCATGATGTTTAAGGAATGACTGGTATATTTTATTGTCTATGAAGAAATAACATAAAAAAAGTGGTGCACACTCTAAATAACCCGCCTAGCGAATTATTTTAAGGTGTAGGGCTGGGATTAAGTTATGATATCACAAAAGTGGGGTTAGATAAAAAAATAAGTCAGATAGGACGCGAGAGAGAGTAAAAGTTTAATAAAAAAATAAATCAAAATTAAACTATATGGGGGTAATTCGGGGTACTCCCACTCAGGGTCACCCAAAGGGTATCCTGTCCACAGGTACATGTGTTTCAGAGGAGAAAGTTATTGAATTAGTTTAATATGACCACGAAGACGACAGACGACGACGACGACAGACGAAGAAGACGACGGACGCCAAGTAATGGCATAAGCTCACATGGTGCCCTTAAAATTAAAAGGACACTGAAGTTTATCCTTATTTATAATATTATTTTCTCTCACTAAAGGAACAATCTAATGTTATCAAATTATAAATAAAATAAAATTATGTACCTGTAAAATCCTGTTTTGAACCCCTGATGTCGAAGAATGCTCTCGCAGTATGCACATGTTGACCCTTTACCTTTAGTTCCACTTACATGTATAACCTTTAATGTATCTATATCATCCAACTGAAATTAAAAAAAAAAAACTGATGTCCTTTTTTTTGGGCCAGGGGGTTCGGGGGAGGGGCAGGGCTGTCTCTTTTTATGACCCCGTAATATAGCCATCTATAGAAAATCATGTGTCTTTAGATATCTAAACTTGTCTATCTTGGGATTTATTCCACAAAATCATCATTTTGGAGTTATCAACAAAAATTGATCGCGTTGATCATGTGGGCATCTTACAAGAATGTTATCGTTACTAGGGAGGGTATTTCAGAAAATGTGTGTCATTAAGACGAAGCTAATTTTGTCATATTAATGGAAACCTTCATTTGGCAGATCAAACATATAACGAATGATCATAATTATCATAAATATTTTAATCAACAGGGTCACAAAACCTGTTTAACCACGCCGCATGTTTCCGACTGTCCCAAATCAGGAGCCTCAGCTTACCTTTGTTAGTCTTGTATGCTTTTTAATTTAAGTTCATTTATTTGTTTTGGAGTTTAGTGTGACGTCCAATTTCACTTTACTAGTATACATTCTTATAAAGGGTCCAAATGAGGACCACCTCCGGGTGCGGGATTTTCTCGCTACGTTGAACACCTAATTGGTGGCCTTCTGCTGTTGTCTGCTCTTTGGTCGGGTTGTTATCTGCTCTTTGGTCGGGTTGTTGTCTCTTTGGTCGGGTTATTGTCTCTCTGGTATATTGCCCATTTCCATTCTCAATGTTATATTGTCTTTTGTCAAACAAATTAGTTAACCATATCTATTGATCCCAGTTAATATGAGTTGAGGCATATTTATTTTGCGAAATATATCAGTGAATAGAAAAAAAACTTTTTTTTTTAATGCATCTTTCGACTTGTATTGATAATCGGTACAATATGCATGTTTACCCAGAAATGTAATAAACATTGGTTGATGTCATCTGAAAAAGTATGTTTTGAAAATGCATGATTTTTTCGAGAATAACATATTGCCCTTTTCAAATCATTTTGACATTTTTAAAAACAGTGAGAGAGCTTTCACATGTTTATATCTTTATTGTTTGTTATTTGTATGGAGAGTTGTCTCATTGGCACTCACACCACATCTTCCTATATCTACTGATTTCTAATGCCAGATTTCCTATTATAGTATTAATTTTTGTTGTTGTGTAAAAGTATAGATAACTAATTCTAAATCTACGTACGGCTATTCCTACTCTGGATGCCCATTTAATAATGTTTGACACATACATAGGTGCATTTTTATCACGTGCTTGGTGGATCTTTTCTAGAATCTGTTCATTGCTCTGCAATGAATTTAAAGTCTGAACGCATTCCTACCAAAAAAAATCAAATAAATCAGAAGATATAATGTACAGTTGCAAGGAAAATAAAATAAGTTATCATTTCTATTACCACAACCGCTTTCACAAAACTGCACTTAAATTGTCAGCAAAACGTAAAATATAATGAAAATAAGATGAATTTGACCTTACGCGACTCTCAAGAAGATCAGTGTTTCACAAATTTTATAGAATGAACAGAACATTGCATTGGTTCTATACAAGGCAAACATGTATTTATGTCACGAGATAGAGCCTCTTTCATGCACGGGTATAATACGAACAGTCTTCAATTTTATTGATATAACAGCTCTTATTCTGATTATAAATTGTCCACCTGCGTGTCTGAGGTGTACATTCTGTGTAAGGTTTATCTATAATGATACCTTTGTATACGTAGCGATTTGAGCAATTTCAGTGAGTAATTGCTTTTAAATTTATTTAAAAATTGATACGTATTCTTGTTTGTTATACATGTAGTACTGTAGCTGACCGGAGTACCGTTCATCTGTTAACTTAGGTTCTAAAATTTGGTTAATTTGTTATGTCAATCGATTAACGGTTTGTTATATTATTATTTTTTTAAAATAAAAATCTTTTCTTTTCTTTTGTTTTCTTTAAGATATTCCAATATAGGTGTATATCATATACGACAGATTCAATCGTATATTGTTGTGGTAATAAGCATTATCTTACCTCCTATACATTTCCAGGAATATGATTGGTTAAAAGCGTCCGCGTGCAAACCGTGTATATTTGATATTAGGTTAGTAGGGAGGCGGGGCTTATCTCATACACGGTTAGTAGTGGAGTTACGTCCCTTTATATTCCTTATTAGGTAAGAAGGGGGCGGGGCTTATTTCACACACGGTTAGTCATGGTGGTATGTCCCTTTATAAAAAACAAAACGGTACTGAGAAAAAATCTTAAAAGTTCCAACAGACGAAGAAATTGATGATAAAGATTGAAACAAATTCATAAAACACATTTAAACCTTACAAGTCGTTATTGTTGGCATCTGTTTTTGTAGGATCAATGGAAGTATTTTCTTAGTGCTAACAGTATTGAAGACTTGCTCATTTTGAGAATCACTAGTCTTAATTTCACACGTTAAGATAGTCGGTAAGATAAATTCGTTACATAGTGTGCTAGTGACGTAATACGGTATATATGGGGTCAGTAAATTCCATATGGGGATTCGAGCTTCGCTCTCACCCCATATGGAATTTACTGACCCCATATATACCGTATTAGGTCACTAGCACACTATATAACTAATATTATATTGGGAAGTTGATGTTAAGTTTTTCTGCTGTGTTATAGGTTCGATAAGATTCATTTAGCATACCATGAGGTGATACGATAGAACATAAGCCATGAAATGCTTCCGGTACAAGTATGTAAGCTGTGGCTGTTGTCATCTTTACCTGTCACTCAGTGGAGCGACGGTATGAGTATAAAAGCCGTTTGTTTTCTCGTTTTAAGTATTTTCGCTTGTCATGTTTTGGAATGTTTGTCAGATTTACGAAATCCTTCTGAGTTTTATCCATTTGAATGCCATCAAAAAAATTGTCAATTGACCCCCATTTTTCTCTTTATAAATCTTTTACATGTATAATTATAAGCCATTTGTTAAAGTCTTATAAAATCTTATCTATTTTATAATAGTTTTTGAGAACTTTATTTTGTCAATGATAAAGCTATGAAAAATCAAGAGGGAACATTTTCCCACCAAAATCTCAATGGCTAACATATCGAATACAAGCACATTGACCTCTATAATTTTTTTTTGCTTTTTTGCTTCCTTAATTTACGGGGCGCCGAATGGGACTCTTGTGGTTTTGTACTCGAAATTCAATTTTGTACGGAAAAAAGTGAGTTTTGTTCAACAAAAATGAGTTCAGTTTAACAAAATTTGAAGTATACTACAAATTTAAATTTTGTCATACAAAATTATCTTTCAGTGGACAAAATTCTTTTTTGTAACACAGACTTTACTTTTGTTACCGAATTTGAAAATTGGGCGACAAAAGTCAATTTTGTATGCAAATTAGTTTAGTTTGGATTCTGTCAACTAATTTGCATACAAAACTGAGATTTTGTCACAAATTCAATTTTGTGTTTATTTTTGTGTAGACAAAATTGAGTTTTGTTAAACAGAAGTGAAAATATAACACATAGGTCAATTTTGTGTCACAAAAGTCATTTTTGTCACAAAAGTCAATTTTGTGTCACAAAAGTCAATTTTGTCTTCACTTTGTAATGACAAAATTCATTTTTTTCATGACAAAATTCAATATCATGTTTATTTTTGTGTTGACAAAATTGACTTTTGTGACACAAAATTGAATTTTATAATGACAAAATTCATTTTTTTGACCCACAAATAACAAAATTCATTTTTGTAGACAAAATTCATACAATTGAAAGTTCAATTTTGTGTTTATTTTTGTGTAGAAAAAATTGAGTTTTGTTAAACAGAAGTGAAAATTTAACAGAAAAGTGAATTTTGTGTCATAAAAAAAATGAATTTTGTCTACAAAAATGAATTTTGTCATCACAAAATTGAAGTTCTCATAAAACAAGTCTGTATCACATAGTTTTGTAAGACAAAAATGATTTTGTTTATATGACAGAATTGAATTTTGTACAAAACTACAATAGTCCCATTCGGCGCCCCTTATAATTAATCCGCTATCAATATATACTAATGTTATGGAAAGTTATTTATTTTGAAACTGAGTAGCGAACTTCCTTAATTGCTTTACATTTCGGGGCCTTTTATAACTGGCTTTTCGGTATGGACCTTGCTCGTTGTTGTAGGCCGTTCAGTATAGTTCCCTTGATTGCCGTCCCTTGTTCACAAATATAGTCCCTAGTGTTGACAGTGGGTTACTTGCCATTAATTTTTATACCCCTTCCAAATTTATTTCTCCATGTTTAATGCCTCAAATTGCAAGAAGGGGGGGGGGGGGGGGGGGGGGGGGGGGGTGAAATTACACTGAAAAAAATTTGGGTCCAGAATTTTAAAGGAAAGTAGTGATTTGGTCCAGCTGAAAAAGGTTAAAAATTAGCACTTCGGAAGCTGTCAAAAGATTTCAAGACGCCCTAAACATCACTGTGTATCATCGCCACCGGAAATTGGGTACTAACGAAGCGGAGAGAAATAGAAAAAAAAAGTAAACAAGTTAAGACTTCATCCAATTTAAAGCATTTCCACTCATTTGATGAGGGTGCCGCTTAAGAAATGATTTTCTGATATATAATTCTTTAAATTATTAGGCCGATAAGAACAAAATTAATTCAAGATTTTGTGTAATACCCCAAAACTTGCCACTTAGTACCGGAAAATTTCGAGGTCGATCGTCCTCTGTCGCTCCATTCTCAAGATATTGAACTGTTTTTCATTATTTTTCTAGACACATTTTTAGATTATTATAGTGTGGCATTATATTTACTGAAATTTGTTGTCAAAAACATGTTTTTCAAAGAATATGGACAAAAACATTGTTTGTTTGTTGTACGGCGAATTGCAGGACGTTGTACGGCGAATTGCAAAATAACAACTTTTGTGTGTACGGCGTCTTGCAATATATCATATTTTAAAGAGGAAATTAATCACTGTTTAGATAAAATCAAGTGACGATATTTTGTTGATATCAAAGCTTTACAGGCTTATAAATATACAAAATGTCTAACTTATCAAATATTATTAAATACATGCCGTTAATTCAGTTCAGAAGGCCTCTGTTGCGTACCGCTTTTCGATTTTGTACAAAAAGGTTTTTTCAACCATATTATCCTAAATACATTTATATATCGTTATACTACTAGCGACTGTTGTCTTTTTGTTTTAGTGTAAATTCAATAAAATAAACCGTCCATTCATCGTTTGTTGGTGCTAGCTTTAAAAAAACAGTGGAGATTTGGTATGATAGCAAATAAGATAACTATCCATCAGGATAAAATAAAGTATATGCTATCGTACGGCCTTCAACAACGAAAACTCCTACGAAAACTCGTACCTTATATAGCTGAGACTACTATAACAGTTATAGTAGTCTCAGCTTGTAGTCTCAGCTTGTAGTCGGCTATAAAAAGCACTGACAGAAAAATGTGGAAGGACTCAACAAGAAAACTAACGGCCTTACTTATATACAGTGTAACACTGAAACAATTTATGAAAACAACAAATAAGATAGAGACGAAGCAACGAAAATCACCGAACCACAGGATCGAAAATTCGGACAGACAAAATTAAGAAAATACTTTGTTTTCATCGAAAGTAAGGAGAAAAAATCGTGAATTGCATTTCGAATTAATTTTCTTGTCTGTTTCTTTTTGAAAATATATAATTTGTATACATCTTAAATGCTGTGAAGCAAACGGTATTTCTATCTAATGCATTTGATAAAATGCATAATTAGATGGGTGGGGGGGAGGGGTCCGTTAACATGTTAACAACACCTCGATTTTGGCAAAAACTGTTAACAACAAATTTTAAATGCTGATAAGAGTTAACAGCAACTTTAATTTTCTTTTTCCAAACGAACTCAAAAGCAATGAAAAGGGGAAGTGCATATATTTTCAATGTATACAAAAGTTTGAAAACCACTGTACAAAGTCGCAGAAATGCCAAGCTCCATAAGGAATCTTATATAAAGCTGACTAATTTTCAGAAGACACACGCAAGTACCATATTTTTTTATTGACACATGGACAGACAATTGAACGGATGGAAAAACAGACGGAGTGATTGACTCCAAGAAAAAGGACTATGTCATGAATAATCGAAAATGCTTCAAAAAGCAAAAGGGAGGCTTCTTCTGGTTATGTATATTGTTGAGTAAATGTTTTATGTCAATCAGTCGTAGCAACTTGGGTTATCGTCATGACGTAGGAAAGTAAAACACACAGAATGAGTGAATACTATAGGGCGGGGCTCTTATAAATTATGGTTACATCTCAGTCAGGGTTTTTCATACGACTCATTGCTTACATGATTTTATTAAAAGGAATTACATCTCCAAGTCCTAATTAAGAACTGTGAGCTGAAATAAAAATCTCCATCTTTACATTTCTGAAGTCTTAGACTAGCAATTTGACATCAATTTGAGAACCAAGTCCTCATTTTTCGGCCTCTTCTACCAGGCCACACGTACTGTTCAGTTATTTTACGAATTGCAAATTGAAAAGGTACTTTATTTTTCACAATTCCGTCCAGGTACTCTGGGTCAATATAACTTATCAAACATTTCATATACATCTCAATTATTTTCATCATAGGACTGACCAGGGTTTCAGCTGGATAAGAAGTGGCCTTTCCTTTTAACGTTTTGGATACATTACAAATAGAAGCCAGATATAACTACATTGGTTAGACGTATAAAGAGGGGCATGATATATCCCTAAACATGTTTAACACTGCCGCATTTGTTGCACCTGCATGTCCGTAACCTTTGCTACATTTGTATATAGTCTTGTATTTATTTCATTTTTTAAATTTTGGTTCATTTATATGTTTCAAGAACAAACATTGAACTTCTACCCCCTTTTTGTAGTTAAATGATTGCTCACTTAGGAGACAGCTTCAGGTATATCAATACACAAGTACAAGTTTAGTTTCGCATTATAGCCATGGTGAATTTTCTAAATATGAAAGTTTTTGTACAATTGAATTGATTTTGGATATTTGGATAATAGTATATCCTTCCTAGTGGGTTTATATGAACATTTAGATTGTTTTTAGCATGTTTTATAAGCCATTTTTCAGTTTGAACGTCCATACGTTCCTATCCGTACCGCCATAGATTTAGAAATTTTGTATTGTTTTTCAACAAAGATTCGACGCTCGATCTTTTCAATTCAATTTTATGGAAAAAACAGCAGAAATGCATATGATTTTTTTTTACCTTTTGATAGATATATGTCTATGGTTTCAGGAAACTATTTTTAAGGTATCACTCTTATTGATTGAAATTTTCCTTCGGACCAAATTTTTGAGATCTTTGTGACATGTTCAACCCCCTATTTTGCAATATTTGGTATCAAATAAATGCTGGTTGTTGCCATGGTTACACAAAAAAAAAAAGATTATATTTCACCATTATTACTATTGGAAATCAAATTTATGGACGATTCTCTTTCCATAAATATACACATGCATAACTCAAATAGTAAGCCTTATTTATTAGGAAGGAAGGGAAAGAGGGTGTTTAAAAATTATGAGTGTTTTTTGTCCTATCTGTGAATTAACACCACACCCTAGTGCATAATTTTCTCGTTGCGTTGGGTTGTTTCTTCTATATATTTGGTCGGGCTTCTGTTTATCTGACATTTTCCTCATTTCCATTCTCAATTTTATCAAGGATTTACTATACTCAAATATTTTTTAAAGATATGTACAGTTACATATATGCTGTTTGTCACTCCTTTGTGAAAGCAACAGAGATGGACAGCAAATTTTAATGTGATTCTTGTAAATAACAGTTAACAAATAAACAGTTAACAACATTGCAAATTTTAACAAAACAGATTACAAACAGTGGGTTAAAAACAGTTAACAGTTTTTTAAATTTATCAGTGAAATAACAATTTAAAACAAATTAAAACCTTGAAAAGGACAAAAACAGTTGAACATAAAAGGGTACCCCACCCCCCTTAAATATTTGAACTTAATACTTCATTTTCTTTGAAAGGACGGTAAATAACTATTCTATAATTAGCAAGTTGCCATACAGTTGAAAACAAGTTGCCATACAGTAAATTTGTCAACACGAGCAAGTTGCCGTACACTAGACTTTATTTCTTATGGTCTATATTCTTTAAAATACATCTTTTTGACAACAAATTTCAGTAAATATGATGCCACACTATAATAATCTAAAAACGTGTTTGGAAAAATAATGAAAAACAGTTCAATATCTTCAGAATGGGGCGACAGAAGACGATCGACCTCGAAATTTTCCGGTACTAAGTGGCAAGTTTTGGAGTATTACACAAAATCTTGTATTAATTTTGTACTTATCGGCTTAATAATTTAAAGAATTATATATCAGAAAATCAATTCTTAAGCGGCATCCTCATCAAATGAGTAGAAATGCTTTAAATTGGATGAATTCTTAACTTGTTTACTTTTTTTTCTATTTCTCTCCGCTTCGTTAGTACCCAATTTCCGGTGGCGATGATACACAGTGAACATAGAATTGTCCATATTTTGAGTTAGAGCCGATGAAGTTTTCTATAATATTGATATAATTTGTCCCAAAAGTAGTACAACACACTGTAAAAATTTCTTTGAGAAAGCGCAGGTGGGATTTTTTTTTATTTTCATTTATGTTCTAAAAGAAATGCACTACGAAATAATTGTGTTCTCGGACCAGTTGTTAATTTTTGTGTCATTTGGTCTACTGTGGAGTTGTCGCATTGACAATCATACCATTTCTTTTTTTATAGTCGTCTTTACTGGGGCGAAGTTATTGATATATTCATTACAAATTTCTATTACGAGCCCTAATTTCCTTTGTGCGATAGAAGACACTTGTACTGTAACTTTGTATATTTGTCGACCGTGTCTTGCTGATTATTTTTACTTAAACTTTCTCTTCGTCTTCTTTGTGTTGTGCCCAAAACACTATTGAAATTTTGTTGACCAGTTTTTCTTTATAAAAATTCTTTATCCATTACAGTTTTTAAAATAATAAGTAACTATAACAATCGGTAAAGGCTCAATACATGTATAAAGCGAATTGCATTAATTTATATTTTAATAAATACTTTAAAACATATATAATTGTCAATTGAAATATCGAAAATTGTTTGCATTTTTTTTAAAACTCATTTTGTATAAATACTATTTGACGTGTAATACATAATTTCTAAATTTGGACAATTGAGAAGTACAAGAAGAACACAACTTTCGTATTTATAAAGACCCACTGTTGTACATTTTCCTGTTTTTATAATGATTTATGATATATCATCACACAAACGGGTTATTTTTTTCGACAGAAAATAATCATTTATAGTTAATTTTCTGGGGAGCTTGATCAAATTTCGTAAAAGTCATTTTTTTCGATAGAAAATTATCATTTATTAATTTTCTGTGGAGCTTGATCGAATTTCGTAAAAATATTTTCCCACTTTTGAGCAAAACATTAATGATGTGTGTGGATTTTATTGATATCAATTTTTTGTTGTGTATTTTGCTTTTTGTGCACGTGACTTGGTCATGGATGAATCTCCTGAAAAACTATTTTTCCAACGCGATAACTGAATACACAGATCAATCTATAAATAAACATATATATTTACCTCATATTTTTTGTTTACATCTATTTTCTTTGTCAATTCTCTAGACCATGTCTTAACTAAGGGCGACATTTCTGATTGCTTCTTAAAGTGATGTCTACTAGCATATAATTATATACATAATTTATAAAAATATCTGAAATTTTATAGCGGTTGTAGTCAATTCGGCAATACCTTGGTCTCAGGTAAATTCACACCTGGAAAAATCTGCATCCGGTATAGTAAGTTCGTTACCAATATATAGTGTGTGATAACATTGCATGAGGAAATTTGATGTATGCTATACCAAGGTTCATTTCAATGCACTTTATGGCATAACCACTGCACCAATAGAATAAATCTTTTCTTGCAGTGTTTTAAGAAATTAATTTACCTAGTATCCATATCACCTTAGAAAATGCAAACAAATCTAATAACTATCGTAGACTGTTGGACAAAGAGCTTTGATTTTTAATTATAATCAGAAAAGATAGTAACCGTCTTCAACATGTTCAAAGAATTCACGAAAAAGACATAAATGCTGCTTAGAGTCAACATTTTAGCTCTTTCGGCAGAAATTCTTTTTTAAAAACGTAATATGCAAAATAAAGCTAAGGAATTTCTTTGGAGTATAGAAAAAAAAATGAAGTTTTTCCCGAATCGCATATCTCAGTAAAAAAAACGAGATCAAATAGATAAAATTATATGAAACCTTCAGTCGAGGAAATCTAGTGGTATATCGATAAGATTCCCAATGATTTTTATTATAGTTTGGTGGCGATGCACTTATGGATTAAATTGTTTGTCTCTTCACTATTATTACTGAACACAAAGCTGTACGTACGGATTGGCAAAATGGCATCATGAAACCCATACTAGGATGGTGGGTCTATGCTCTTGATAATTATAGGGCGATAACTTTGTCATCTAATGTGTATATACAAGGTAAATTAAAAAAATATGGAAGAATCTATTATGAACTACCAAGAAGTAAATAATATTTCAGGCGAGGTTGAGGCGGCATTTCAGATGTGTTTTTTACTCTACAAGGTATTTGTTCTATTCGAAGCTAAAAAAATATAAAACATTTCATGCTTTTCTTGATCCATCATGGAAAAACGTTCGATAGAGTCTGGAATATTGGCCTGTTGTTCTGTTAATGGAAAACCGACCTTCGAGGTGTTGAAAACTGCTCAAATCACTTTACAGTAATGTATCAAACACAATTTGTATGGGAATTGCTAAACAGGTTTATTTAATCAAGAAGTTGGCTTAAAAAAGGTTGCGTCTTGTCTCCGGTCCTCGTCTCTATTCTAAAAGAGGGACAAAAGATACAAGAGAGACAGTCGAACTCATAGATAGCATATCAACTGGCAACGCCATGGCCAAAAAAGACAAACAATAGTACTGAAAGCACAACATAGAATACTGAAGACTAAGCAAAACAAACCGCACCATAAACTGCTGGTTGATATCAGGTGCTCCGGAAGGGTAAGTAGATCCTGCTCCACATGTGGCACTCGTCGTGTTGCACATGTTATTACAAACCCCGCAAATAGTCTAATTAGACAGGTCACATTCGTGAAAAGGAACAGGATTGTAGTTACAACATAAGGAACATATCCGATATCATCTATGAAACGGATATTCCATAACGGTCAACCAACTCGTGAAGTCGAACGTGAAAATTAAGTTTAATAGCTTTCTTGTGAGCAGCAACGCTCCATCAACGAAATCATAAGAAAACAAGCCCGGGAATATCGTGTCAATTGGGAGATATGTACACCGATTGCAGGCGCTGCTGTTATGTTGCTACATAGAAATGGAAATTTCACAATTGGGAAGCTGAATTCATCTCTTTTGTCATAAAGTTTTGTTCCGAGGAGTTTCCTTTAAGGGAATGTTACAAGGCCATCCGCTATACCCTTATTTACTAGTAGCAATTCAAATTCAACCTTTATACCGGACAGCCTATATTTCAGGTGAGGACCTTCATTTGTATGTATTGTGAATTTATTGTCGTCCTGAATATGCATCAATTATTAGTGACTAGACGTTAGTCAAGAAACTATCATTATCATAAACATATTTTTCAAGGCATCTATTCGAGGTCTTTGTGTGTATAGGTTTTTAGAAAGATCGGATGTTGTTGATTAGAGATCTACCGTTTGATTTATAAAAGGGGAGTATGATGAAATTTGAAAAAAGTCAGGACAGGAGTTGAGTAAATCAAGGCAGGATGGGAAACTTTGCAAAACAATGAAGGATATATAAAAAAAAGATGTGATGAGAACTCTCCACAAGAGACCAAATGACACAGAAATTAACAACTATAGGTCAGCGTACGGCCTTCATCAGTGAGCAAAGCCAATACCGCATAGTCAGCTATAAAAGGCAATGTAAAAAATTCAAATGAGAAAACTTGCGGTCCGATTTATTTACAAAAAATGAACGAAAAAACAGGTATTTAACACTTGAACAAACGAAAAACCACTGAATTACAGGCTCCTGACTGGGGACAGGCACATACATACAGAATTTTGCGGGGTTAAACATGTTAGCGGGATTCCAACCCTCCACTAACCTGGGACAGTGTTGGGTGAAACATTACAACATAAGAACGAACTATAAAAATCAGTTGAAAAAGGTTTAACTGATGAGATGGATAAAAATACTACAAATACAAGTGGAATGACAAATTATGTCAGGATAAACTGATAAAAAATGCAGGGCCGAATAGAGAGAAAAATAAATGACAAGACCTTTTATAGATGATTATGCGGTATGGGCTTTGCTCAAGGCCGTACGGTGACCTATAGTTGTTAATGTCTGGCTCATTTTGGTCTCTTGTTAGTTGTCTCATTGGCAATCATACCACATCTTCCTTTTTATAAGACGGATTACAAAAACAAATGCAGGTCAATTTTTCATCCTAACCCCTTCCCCCAAAAAATAAAACAAAATTCAAATGGTGGCTTCATTAATATTGTCGGATTTGTTTTTGCTATTCCTGTTCTCTTTGTGTGTTTTACACTTGCCACCTGACAGTTTTTATTATTGTATATTTTCTTAAGTGATCCCAACAAATGAATTCAAGTCTATGTAGATAAAAAAATGTACACTTGCCATTTCAAGGACTAAATGAAGGACTAACTGGTTTAAGTTAAATTTTTATTTGTACGACACCAAAGAGGATCAGATGTTAACAACTGGTGATGTAAGAGGTCCGGGCAGAAGTAGGCGTTCTGGCTAGGCATGTTATCTAGTTATCTTTATGCATCTCTCATCTACAAAAGAAAACATTCATCAGCAATTTGCAATCTCGTTCAGAATAAGATAGGTAATGTCTTGTGGTACATAGTTTGTACAAAAATCTAATGCTCCGGTTCCGCACTTTAATATTAAGGATCTTGTATCATTGAGCTTATATGAAAAATCATATGAAAAAAAATCAGTAGCTTGATAATAAAATCTTAATGGTAGATATGGTGTTTTCCTCCATCTTGGATTTTGAAATACCAGAAAACAAGGTCTAGATTTTTTTATATAATGTGCAAATTTTGAGATATGTAGGTAATTCATGTGTAAGAATTTATCATAATATGGAAAATACCATGTTTTATCATATTTATGGTTGTATTTTACAAAAAAACGAATACTTTTGCTTGATTCAACTTTTTCCAACTTTGCCAAATAAGAGGAGGCAACTCAAATACAAGGGCAGATAATTCAGATAGTGTTACTTTTACAATAGAATGTGTCAGGAATTTACCCATTTTATTATGTAGCAAGAAAACGAGTCTGGTGACCCCGTTTTTTTCTTTTTCTTATCTGAAAGCATTATATTGGAGCTAAGTATCTTCTCATATTTTATCTCAATTTTATGGTGCAGTTTTCGTTTTATGGCGGAAATTGGGTTTTCCATGCACAATCTATACGAAATCTGACAATTTTGCACAACCTGTAGTGTGAAAATAAGTCCCGTGACCCATTCTTTTTATTAATGTTTTTAAACAAGCAGGATATAAACTACATTTTGGCAAATTATTGAAAAATTCTATGGATTATAATTTAGACACCTCATCTACCTTAAATGACATTCACTTGGGCAATGAAAACGCACATTCAAGTCAAAGAAGTCCTTGGTTTAGTTCTGCAACCTACGGTGGAAGACACAAGTCGGCGAGAATATAAACAGATGGGTCCCAAAAAGTATACCGACTTCTATAAACATGTATTGTGTCAAAAAACCGGCTAGCACGACTTCGCATGCCTTCTTACAGTTTTGATTCGTGCGCCAATTACGAGACTTCTGAAGAGGAAATACAACTGAAAAGTCATTATCAGTATAAAATTTAATGCTTAGCAAATTAATTTTAATAATTCGAAAAACAAGTTTTTTTCCTATTCCCAGGGGATGTTGCCTTAGTCGTACATGGCTCAACTGTCCTGCCTTTGTCGTACATGGCACAACTGTCCTGCCTTAGTCGTACATGGCACAACTGTCCTGCCTTAGTCGTACATGGCACAACTGTCCTGCCTTAGTCGTACATGGCACAACTGTCCTGCCTTTTAATGATTGTTTAAGTTTTGTATTATGCGTTGCCTTTAAACTATTTCGTGTTTTGATTTTCGTATGCTATTAAGGAGTCCAATCTTTTAAAATGGGCATCTAGTGTACTAAATTTGAACACCGATTTATATGAATTTTGGATGTATGGTTCCAAGGGCTTTGTTTAAATCAAAGTATTTTTTTTAAAGATTATTATTTGCTCCTTACATAAATAAAATATATGTACATGTATTTACACTGCTGCTTTAGAATAGGTACTATTTCTGTTCTAAAAATCTGTAGTACTTGAAATTTACTTTTAATATTTAAATTAGTATTATTTCTTTACCTTAAAATTATTGTAATATTTAGGTCCATGTCTTTTACAGTACGTTTATTTGTACTAAAAAATTTTGGTACAGAAATAATACCAACAGTGATCACAATATCCAATGTATGTGAAAATCATAATTTTAAGAGATTTGAAATTATAGATAAAAAAAAACACCAAACAAAACTGTAAGCTTGTAATGCTCCGTTTGACAATCTATGCAGTATACCTTATTGGCAACCATTACATTCGCATTTGTTGGAGATACGCCACCATGATCCTGATTTTTTACATCTTCCACCATCACAGTCCCTTCGCAAGTGCTTACAACAAAGATGACAGATTGATGACAACGGACAACCTCCCCAACTACATGTGTATGTCTTTGATTCTGTCTGATCAATCATCAAACCTGAAATAATGTAAAACCAGGTTTAATCCAATATTTTCAACACAAAAAAAGTCATGGAAAGTGAATAGAACGACAAAAAAAAAACAACAAAACATTGTACTTTTTGCTTGACATGCATACGGTTCCCAATAACAGCCATTGTTCAACTACTAAATTGTCTATTCATCTTACCAGCACACTTGGTACAATTAAAAACCTGATAATAAATTGTTCAAATAAGGCCTTCGAAAATAGTGGAATAAATTACTTTTGGAGTGTCAAGAACTCGTTGGAAGTACTTGATAAATTGCATGCTTATATTGATGATTTTGAATCTGTTCAAAGTTTTGATTTTTCTACCCTGTATACCACATTGCCTCACATTCTCATTAAGAAAAAATTCACACACCTAATTAAATGGGCATTCAAAAAATCAGAATGTGAATATATATGTTCCACCTCTTTTAGGTCATTTTTTAGTAGCAATAAACAAAAAACTATGTTAATTGGACATGCTTTGATACTATATATGCCCTTGAAGTTTTACTAGATAACATTTTTGTTCGCTTTGGGGATTCCGTATATCGTCAGATTATCGGAATTCCAATGGGGACTAACTGTGCACCACTTATTGCGGACCTGTTTTTGTATTGTTATGAGTTACAATTTATGACAAAAATAAGCAAAGACCCATTCAAACAACATCTGATAAACAAATTTAATAATACTTTTAGATATTTGGATGATATTTTGGCTCTCAATAATGACGACTTCAGTATGTATATTAATGAAATTTATCCTTTTGAACTTACTTTAAATAAAGCTAATACTAACAATGACCACTGCCCTTTTCTCGATCTTGATATCTATATCACTAATGGAAAGCTGAATACTAAAATTTATGATAAAAGGGATGATTTTTCATTTCCTATCGTTAATTATCCGTTTTTAGATGGTGACGTTCCCTTGTCACCATCTTACGGTGTTTATATATCTCAACTTGTACGATTCGCTCGTGTATGTAACAATGTTTTAGATTTTAACGTGAGAAATTTATGTATTACTGAAAAGTTATTACACCAGGGTTTTCGATATCACAAACTAGTCAAAACATTTACTAAATTTTATCATCGGTATAAAGACATCATTCGTAAATATAACTCAACATGCAGACTTCTAATACGTTCAGGTATTTCACATCCAATTTTTTATGGTAATATTCTTTATAAATCACAAAGGTGTCAGTATTCACCTCAGAAACTTAGAAAACCTTTGAATAGACTTATTAAGAAGGGATATAATTACGATACGGTTGTCAAGTCGATAAAGATTGCATATTTTGGCGTTAATATTGAGTCACTGATAAGGTCTTTGCACCGGAACTAAACACATTATTTTTTAAAAACAGTTGTTGGCATAACACGGGTTATGTTCTTCTCATATATGTTATGATGGTATGATACTAAACCCCTAACGGGAAGGATTGTGCCTGAAGTCATAATTTTTCAGTCAGTTTAATTGAAGTCTGGAGCTGGCATGTCAGTTACATGTAACTGCTAGTAGTCTGTTGTTATTTATGTGTTATTGTCATTTTGTTTATTTTTTTTGGTTACATCTTCTGACATCAGACTCGGATTTATCCTGAACTGAATTTTAATGTGCGTATTGTTATGCGTTTACTTTACTACATTGGTTAGAGGTATAGGGGGAGGGTTGAGATCTCACAAACATGTTTAACCCCGCCGCATTTTTGCGCCTGTCCCAAGTCAGGAGCCTCTGGCCTTTGTTAGTCTTGTATTATTTTAATTTTAGTTTCTTGTGTACAATTTGGAAATTAGTATGGCGTTCATTATCACTGAACTAGTATATATTTGTTTAGGGGCCAGCTGAGGGACGCCTCCGGGTGCGGGAATTTCTCGCTACATTGAAGACCTGTTGGTGACCCTCTGCTGTTGTTTTTTATTTGGTCGGGTTGTTGTCTCTTTGACACATTCCCCATTTCCATTCTCAATTTTACATCCACACTTTATTTGGTGGATAGTTGTCTAATAGGCAAACATCCCACATTCTCCTTATATATGTTACAGGGAATTTGTGAAATCAGTGATTTTGTAAAATCACTGAAATTTCAGGGAATTGTAAAATCCCTGAACTGATTAGTGATTTTATAAAATCCCTGATTTTGACTAGTGATTTTACAAAATCCCTGAAATAATTAAGATCTTTTTTACAGATTCACTGATTAAATTCAGGGAATTTGTTAAATACATTCATTCATTTTTATTAAGAATTTCTGTGAAAAAAGACTAACAGTAACACTCAATAAGTTTGAGGTTAATCTAGTCTTTATTTTAATATTAAGTGAGCGGCAATCATGCACAAACCAACTGACAATGTGACATACTGTAAGACAAAGGCTCAGGCACAAATGTTTTGAAATCAAGAGCAAACATACCCACAAAAGTTACTTCAAATAATTGAGGTAAAATTAAAGTGCAACATATGGAACCAGGGAAAATATGATAAACATTTTGGAATATTTTGTCAATGAGCCACAGAAAGAAGACAAAACAAGCTCTTATCACTACCGTGTTTGAAAGAAAGTTACTGTTTATTATAGTTTTTCTGTATAATTACTGTAGAAAATAAAACCAATTATATCAATTTTTTTTAAATCAAATATAAAAACTGAACATTAGGTTGATTGCTGTCATTAAAGAAGAAAAACACATATGTAAGGTATAAGAAATTGAGTGGGTTAGGGTATGTGATCCAGTGCCAAATATTACATGAATATCAGATCAAGAGCATCTTATTGCTGCATGAAAATTGATATATAAAAGCAAATAAGTGTTGTATCATTAATTTGCTGCCTACAAAATAACATTTATATTCACAAAATAATAATAAAAAAAAAGACAACAGAAAATATTGGTAATAATACTTTGTTTTGTACTTGCATGTTAATGAATAGGTTAATATAACCAAGCAAAAATAAACAAAGTTTTACCTACTTTGGTCATTTATCAGACACATGTATTCTATCACAAAGTGGTATAACTTTGAATAAGTTTCTAAAATTTCTCAACTCTTTTAATCCAAATAAAGTAAATATTTTGTTAATAATGAAGGTATTAAGTTCTTCAATGTGAAGATTTGAAAAAAATTGTAAAAACGCTATTCATCAGATGAAGATGTTTTGAAAATAATATGTATGTCTTGAAGACATGTACAGCATAGTTAAGAAAATTCACATATCAATAGCTTATAGTGGTAGGGATGTCACCCAAACTTGTCTTGCAAAAATAAGCAAATTCAGAGTGGTCTAAATACCCGTTTAAATGCCTTTTAGCCATTATCATTATACACAAGTTCTAGCTCAAAGTGTTTATTAAACAAATATATTTCTAAATCATTAGTGATCATTCATTTGGTCTATCTTTATATTAAGAAAAACACATAGCATGTTATACTTTATTGTAATCAGGGATTTTACAAAATCCCTAGCTCTACTTTCAGTGATTTTGTAAAATCCCTAACAATTTAAGGGATTTTACATAACCACTGAAACTGTTAGTGATTTTACACAATCACTGATTAGTCCAGTGATTTTACAAAATCCCTGATTTTACAAATTCCCTGTAACATATACACATGGAAAAAAGTATTGCAACACCAAATTGAAATTGAAATTAAAAAAACACTTTTTATTTTTTTGTGATATAATTTGGTAAAATAGAACTAATCAAACATTACTTAAGTATCACCTGAGTTTAATCAATAAATATCGACTCGATAAGTTTGTATCTGCACATGCAGCTACTGTACCCGTAAACAGCAAAACAGATGTTTTCATCCTCATTGTTTTCAACACTTTAAATAACCAAGTTTTTAAAGTTATGTGATTGACACCTTGTAATGGGTCCTCGACAACTCTAAACTGCAGCAAGATGGCAGATTATCAGCATGAGAGAAGCAGGGATGTCGCTGAAACAACTGCACGTATTTTTGGTCGTCACCATTCCACTATAAGTCGTTTTGAGAATAAAAATAAGGCACTAAACGATGTTAAAGACCTTCCGAGATAAAGAAGACCCCCTATACCATTTGCTAGGGAAAATCAAGCATAATGAAGGTTGGTCAGAAGGAAACCCTTTGCATACAATACAATCCTAAAAAGAGAGTGATGGGCATACAGAAGCCTTTAAACAAGAACTGTTCGAGATCGACTCATCGCTACTGGTTATCGTGCGATAAGACCATTTCGGAGACCTTTGCTTACAAACAGACACACAGTTTTCCGTATCCAATGTAGTGCAGAGCTCGCTAAAGTTGAAAATTAGCATTGTGGAGGAAGATCCGTTGTTCCAATGGAATTTGGTTCATCTTCATTGGACGGATCGTAGCCCGGATTTGAACCATATCGAGCATATATGGGACACTATTGGGCGGAACGTGCGCGAAAGGACACCTTAGTTCAAACACATCATGAAATAAACAATGCCCTTCATCAGAAATGGTTGCTGCTACCTTAGCAACAAATTAGTCGATTTTTGGCAGGAATCAGAAGACGTTTATATGCGGTTATCCGTTTGAATGGAGGCTGCGCACAAAGTACTAATTCTTTGGCGTATAACGATCAACCATGATGTGAACAGTCATCTGAAGATTAATTTTGAAATGTCTGACATTGTAAAGTTCGACTACAGTAAAAGTTGTAAAATGCATTTTTTTGTACAAAAAACACTTCATTTTGTTATTAAAATTGTGGTTATATAAATCATTTTTTTTCAAACATTTTTTGTTCGTTTCAATGCCAATGTTATCATAAACTATGTTTCAATAATATTATACAAATATTTTATTATATTTCATCAAAAAAAAGAGGCTGATTTTTCAAATTTTAAAAAATCAAGGTGTTGCAATACTTTTTTCCATGTGTATATTTATATTTGAAGAGCAAATAAACATAAAATCACTAAGAATCTGGTATGATAAACGAATCCTTTTTTGAATTCTATGTGCTGGGGGATTGTCCGATGAAGGCCAAGTTTCATGAGAATGCGATAGGCTATGACTTCTGTTGAACTCTTACCTGCTACGGAATGGTGGTTTTAGCCTATTAGGCGAGGTATTTGGGCAATCCTTTTTAAGTAGACTTTTTCCAAAAGTTAGTGTAATAAATTTCTAAATTGCTCTTTGTCTAGACATGTCGTCAATCAATTGAATAAACTGCCAAATATTTATTTTCAAACAAGAATGTGTCCATAGTACACGGATGCCACACTCGCACTATAAGTTTCTATGATCAGTGGACCGTGAAATTGGGGTAAAGAAATCTAATTTGGCATTTACATTAGAAAGACCATATCATAGGGAGCAGGTGTACTACGTTTCAAGTTAATTGGACTTCAACTTCATCAAAAACTACCTTGACCAAAAACTTTACCCTGAAACTGGAACTATCATTGTGTATGTTCAGTGGACGGTGAAATTGGGGTCAAAATCTAATCTGTCATATAAATTAAAAAGACAATAATATCATAGGGAGCATGTGTACTTAGTTTGAAGTTGATTGGGCTTCAACTTCATCAAAAACTACCATGACCAAAAACTTGACCCTGAAACTGGAACTATCATTTTGTATGTTCAGTAGACCTTGAAATTCGGGTCAAAAATATAATTTGGCATTTAAATTAAAAAGATCATATTATAGGGAGCATGTGTACTCAGTTTCAAGTTGATTGATCAAAAACACCTCGACTAAAAGCTTAAGCCTGACGCGGGACAGACGAACGAACGGACGGACGAACAAACGAACTGACGCACAGACCAGAAAAACATAATGCCCCAACTTTCGCAGGTTACGTAGGTGGGGCATAAAAACATAAAATATCTTACCAGAAAGACAAACAAGCAAAAGAAGAGCTGCAACACCAGTTGTCATATTGTAAATCTGAAATCTAAACAAATACAACATAAGCTAACAAATATAAACAAAAATACGGGACGGGCCTGACGGAAAGAGATGGGTAAGACTAAATGCTCCCTCCTCTATGACGGGGGCATATAAAAAACAAACAAAAACAAAAAGAATTATGCATAATTTTCTTATTCAAAATAGTACGTGATCGATCGATCACTGAAACTTATACTAAATACAATGCAGAGGGTATCGTATGGGGGCAAGACATTTCGTCGGGAGAGTCTTGGCTTGTCCATCTTTGATAAAAAAAAAAAAAAAAGTATTATTTTTGCAGTAATTTATTTGTTTCAAAAATTGTCTTAGTACATTTTAGTAGTATGATTAAATTGTTGGCACGGTTGAACTCAAATCTCAGTAATTCTCAGCAAAATAAGCAAATTATGATTTACCATACGCGTTTACTGTTCTAAGATTGATAATTTGGATAATTATATGTTAATAATAACGCCACTTTCAGCGCCTTTGGTTATTTCGTGACAGCCATTTTTTTATTGGTGGATGAAGTCGTAATTTCCGTAGAGACCCCCCAGTGGTGGATCAAGAAATTTTCATAAGATGGGGGCACTGATTGCCTAAGAGGGGGCCCCGCACTAGTCGTGCTTCGGGGGTTCCCTACATAATAATGTTTTCCAACAAAAGGGGAACTTGGACGCCCTTGACAAAGGAACACTGGCTATTCTAGTTAATCAAAGTAGAGTCGAACGACCACGTTCAGGGTTTCAACTCACCACCTCAGTATTGATAGGCCAGCAATACCAATAGACCAACTGCTTATTTTGATTCGCCTTACTTGTGTAATCATTTTAAATGTTTCATTTAAGTGCATGAATGTTGTTTCTCTCCTTTCCTACAAGAGTAAATTGCGATTACGGGGCTCGGGGCCTTTTAAATCTGACAATGCAGTATGGGTTTTGCTCATTATTGAAGACCTTAATTTTACCTATAGTTGTTAATTTCTATGTCATTTGGTACCTTGCGAAGAGTTGTCTAATTGGCAATCATAATACTACATCTTAATATTCATATTAAAGTAACCGGACAATTTTCCATACTTTATAACAAGTTGATATAAATAATTGTTGTCATGATCAAAGTTCGACCGTTGTAGTCATATATATTTTAAAATACATCTTTTGCTTAATTTATTATGACAAGTTATTTAGTATCTTCGTTTGTGTCATGACGTGTACATAACAAAAACATTAGCTGTACACACAACTATCATTTAGACATAAAACATTCTCCTTAATTTTCAATTGTACAATGAACTTCAAGTTGACGGGATCTGTTATATTTGTTTTAAGTGGTAGGTTGCTAAACATATTTACAAATGTATACTTGAGAACAAGAATATCCTTTTGATTTTAAATAGTATTAAATTGTGAAAGATTTTAAGTAAATTAATTGCGAGACCAGTACTCGTATCAGTTTGTATTTTTTACGATAAAGCGACCGTTTTTTAACACTTTATATGGACAGGCACTAGTCTGGAAAAAAAATATTCATATTTTTTTTTTTAGAGAAAAGTGTTGCGTTAAATTCAAGTATGTAGATATGTTTTTTTTATAGGCAAGTGCCCGTGTTTGTATGGCGTCGTATTCCATATTGCGTCGTTTGCACTATTTTTAGCCCGTGTAATTTTCTCGCTGCGTTGAAGGCCCATTGATGACCCTGTGATGTTATCTGCTCTTTGGTCGGGTTGTTTTTTATTTGGCATATTCCCAATTTCCATTCTCAATCTTATTACATGCCACATATTATAGCGAACCCTATGATAGTTTTCCATAGATTCACCTGCATGTTACCTGTCGATTTAAACTTTTGGCAGTTCTATTGTCCCATCTAACAAATACAACAGGTATTGTTCTCTGTGTAGTTTATTCACTGGGACCTTTAAATTTCTTCTAGGAGAAATATATCACTCATTGATTAATTTACCTGAACAAAAAATTGAACTGTCAATGATGAAAAAATACTTATACCAATACTAAGAAAGGACTCACAAAACTGCATGTGGACTGGTGTTGTATTTATTCAAAACCAAAAACTTGTTTTTAATGAGTTCAATATTAATAATGATTTAAAAATTAAAAGTTGATTTCTGATCAAATATTCAATAAATATTTTTGTGTGTTTGATAAATAAAAATTTGAATATTATTATTTTTAAATTAAGGTCTTCATAAACAGTCTATACATTAACAACAACAAAAACATGCAAATTCTTTGGAAAATACTAAAAAATGTGTCTAAAATATACTTTTTATTATTAAATCAGATTTTATATTGAACAGATTGAAAATATATTAATAGTATATTGAATAAATACAATATTGCATACAGTTTATGTGAGTTTATAGAAGTATTTCAATAAAAAAACAGATAATTTTTTGGTCAGGTAAATTAATCAATGAGTGATATATTTCTCCTAGAAGAAATTTAAAGGTCTTGGTGAATGAACTATACAGAGAACAATACCTGTTGTATTTGTTAGATGGGACAATAGAACTGCCAAAAGTTTAAATCGACAGGTAACTTGCAGGTGAATCTATGGAAAACTATCATAGGGTTCGCTATAAGTGCGAGTAAAATATTGTGTTTTATTTTGCATTTCAGTTGTGCAGATAAATTGTTTACCATTAGAAAATGGAATAAACAGAGAATCCAAACGACTCCCGTATGAAAGACATATTAAATCTTTCTTAAAGAATACATTTCAAAGATTTGATTTTGTCCCGTCATATCTGAAAAGAGGATGCAAGATTAACAGAGAAACGGACACACACACGGAACATTCTAGTAATTTGAAGAAATATATATCAACACCGCGAGTGACTGGATCGGCAATTGGTCAAACAAATTATGTTCTACATCCGACTGTAAAACCCACAGAACCAGTACTGAGAATAGAGAGACCGATTTTACCTTTATTCTGAACTAGAAATAAAAAAAAAGTGACAAGAGTTGGCCAATTGTAGGACTTCGTCATCTTCCCACTTCAAGTATGGACTAACGTTCATTTGATGCAGAATATTTTTTTATGTACAGTTACATGTTATGTAGAGGAATGAAGAGTTTATCCTGTTGTGTTGTTGTAAGACGAACTGTATCATATACATATATACAGAGGCGGATTTGGGGGGGGGGGAGGGGGCCCGGCCCGGTGGCCGGTCCCCCTTTTAAGAAAACAATTTGGTTGATTAGATAGGGAATCACTGAAGCGTGACGGGAGCGGCCCCCTCTTAGGCAGCCAGTGGGCCCCCACTTATGATTTTTTTAAGATCCGCCACTGATATACAATTGTATTATATGTTTCTGGCTGTACATCATTAAATTTCTATTTGCAAATGTCATACAAGATTTCAAGATTTATTGATAATGCTAAGACACATAAATGTTTAACATAAGGGTAAAGTATAATACATAAATGACGAAATAAACACGTTTTGGATTGAGCGATTGAGTAAAAACGACTTTTTCGGTTGTGACTTTTTTCTTCACCACTAGACATGACTTGAATAGAAATAACATGGTTCAGTTCAATCAGTATATTATGTCGAGGCAAATCTATCAATTACAAAATTCCATGATTGCAAGCACCTATCAGGACAACCATTTTATTTTCAAGGGTGGAGGAGAGATTTTTTATT
This sequence comes from Mytilus edulis, assembly GCF_963676685.1. Taxonomy (NCBI): domain Eukaryota; kingdom Metazoa; phylum Mollusca; class Bivalvia; order Mytilida; family Mytilidae; genus Mytilus; species Mytilus edulis. Next base: position 91,044,732 of record NC_092348.1, read on the forward strand.
AAACTATCGTGGCGTGGTAAGAGCTGAAAAATCAATAGTTTTGCCCAGATATAATAAAAATCAATACTTAAGTCTACAATGTATATATCACTAAATGCAAGACATAATTGTGTACACAATCGAAAAATGTTTATGAAAGACAAAGTAGCAGAAAATAATCATGCTCAACCGAGGAAAATGAAGTCAAATGTAAAAAAAAATCACCTTTTCGTGCAAATCTCCTTAAAAGGAAATATCAGCATAAAGGTCAGAGAATATAATAAGATTGCGAATGCATGTGTTTCTAGGCTGCAGTTTAATATAACAAACACATGTTTTTGAAAAAAGTGCAAAAGCTTAAACACTACAAAGCACATTGAGGACTATAAACACTTCCAAAAGGATTGATCTATCCTGAATCCAATAAAATACAAATGGAAACCAAGTTGACTTTTTTCCCGTAAAAATGAACTGGCATTTTGACACGCAACATGTCACTGGCAATTACCAATTCTAGAGATGTTAAAAATGGAAGAAAAATAAGACTATTTTGAATAGGAGAAATTGTTATACTTTAATCGAAGCAATTAAACGGAGCCAATTAAACAATATAAATCATTTACCTGTGCCGGCGATTCTCACGATCCTCACGTACTGATTGTTTCAAATAATGACAATTCTTTATATAGTCGGCCTAGTATTCCCGCGTTTTTTGAGTTCATGCATAACACATGCAATTTAAATACTGTTTATTTAAGGTTCATGTGGACCCTTTGGCTAAAATGGCCGTATTTTCACATCAAAATTTACTCTTAGTACAGACAAACCTGTGCATCTGGAAAAGATTTAAGGCATAGCATGCCCTAGATAAATAAATTTGAAATATGTTTTATGTTGTAGAAAAATAAGAACTTATGGGGGCCCGCGGGTATAAATCATTTTTTTTCTAATATAAGATTTTTCTATTTTTTTCTATGAATAAATTCTATCTTCTACCTCAAGCTAATAGAAAAATAAAATAAAAACATGGGGTCACCGTTCATTTAAGCTTACAATCTGCCTTCGAAAGGAGCATGCATTTTTGTTTAGATACTTTTTTTTCTCTGTTGAACTAATAGGAGAAAAAAGGCAATATGGGTCACCGATGAGTTAAAAAAAATTAAGAAATTCCAATTCTAATGGAAAATAATGGCATTTTTTCACCAAAGGGAAATAATCTGGAGCTTTTTCAATGATATAAACATTTTTTAAGAAGTCATCTGGGGCCAAAACGAATTGATGTTTTGGTTGATTTTTGTACCATAATTACAAAGTAACATTTAATACTCTTTTAACAATTTTTAAGTCTATACTTTCCCGTATTTTACGAGAATCTTTTGTCCTGTGCTTTTTTTTAATTTAATTTTATTGTCAGCAAGTTACAAACGTTTCTTCAGTTTTTGGCTCATGAATTGTCGATTATTTTATTTAATGTTCTCAGCACTTTATATCTACACTTGTAATAAAATCACTGTTTAAAAATGACCTGAATACAAATAGAACATACTATTTTCTCCGAAGCTAGCGATAGAAAACGTGTGCATTTATCATTTCTTTAAAATTCTAACTTGAAAAATAATTGGAAACAAATTACGCAGGTGTTAAAAAATAAACTTTTTTGAATATATTGTAAAATGGTATCCGGTTATTGATTTTAACTGACGAAACCACAAATTCATATATGATAATGTACCAAGTTAAATTTGTAAAACGTGATTTTTTTCCCTCCTTTTATCATTTTCAAATTGAGCATCCACCTACAACACCGAATTTTAAAGACCTTTCCGGGCCAGTACTCTCATACATGTCATAGTTACTAAAGTTTGTGTATTACGTTGTTTTGTTAATTTTTATGTGTGCTTTGTGTCGCTCCGATGGGTGAATTTGTGTTCATAGCTTGTTCTTATATTGTTCTGTTACACCAATGTCCAACTATCCAAGGTAGGGGGAGTGTTGAAGCGCTCGGTAGACTTTTTCAACAAATTGTCGGCATTCCTATGGGAACAAACTCTGCGCCTCTCCTTGTCGACATCTTCTTATTTTCATATGAATCGGTGTTCCTTCCGAAAATTTTCAAAAACAAGACGATCAAAGAAGCCAGGTTATTCAATTATACAATCAGATATATTGATGATGTTCTTTCCATTAACAATCCAACTTTTTTGATTGGGTTCCATAATATATCTCACAACACTTGAAATTTAAGAAAAATACCAGACACTGCATCCTCCGCCTCAATTTTAAGACTTATACCTCGACTTTGACCTTCACAATTATCTCAGTACAAGAATCTATGACAAACGAGACGATTTTAATTTTGAAATTATCAATCCCCCCACCACACCTTTGTAGCAATATACCAACTTCACCTTAAACCTTCTACTCAGACTCTGCAAAGCGTCATCAGTGTCTGAGCAGAAAGTTGATGAACCCGGGGTATATCGAAGAACGTCTCACCTTTTTTCATTGGAAGGTACCAATACCTTGTTGATAAATAATCCCTGTCAACTTCACAAATAGTACACGATAGTCTTGAGGTATAGATTCTGGTCACTGACGTTGTTTATCATCTTAAAATAACGTGTTAATATAGTCTCCTTTGTCTGTCTTGTATAACAATTACTTTTACTGTTTGGTCTGTTTTTGGTGATGTTAGTTCAGTGTGACTCTGTGCTTAAACATCCTGTCATTGTGTTGTTGTTCTATGATAATTATGGTATTCTTGTCTTTCATTTTTGCTGGTGTGCTTTAATTTGTCTGTGGGCACATGTTGCGTGGCTCTGTACTTGTGCATTCCGTCATTGTGTAATTGTTTTAAGTCGATATCATTTTTAAACTTAACACTATTTATACATATTATATATAAATTATGAACTTCACTCAGTTGATACGTTATTGACGGACCTGTTTGATTATATTGTCCTCGGTCAATATAATCTAAACAAATAACGTATTGCCCTCGTCAAAAGTCCATATTGAATACATGCATTGTATTGATTACATTGTACCTGTCAAAATGTATGTTACATTAATTCATATCGGTTAAGAACAAGCTTCTCCTTTTCGATAACACGGGGCCACATGACATTCTATATTCTTTAGTAAAAAAAATCCATCGGTCTTAAACAGAAATAAAAAAGAACTACTATAAAAACAGTGGAGATGTGGTATGATAGCAAATAAGATAACTATCCATCAGGATCAAATAAAGCAGTCTATGGAAGAAGCGATTCGATAAAAGCTTTTCTTATATCAACGAGCGATATTGTCTTATATCAACGAGTTGCATTGTGGGAAATTTCAGACGAATGTTAGCATTTGTACGAAGAAAGGCAGATTTCTCGGTATAAAGTAATGACTCTTTTCTTAAAACAGGGTGACATTTAATATGACATACGTCTGGTGTATAATTTTCATGAGTTATTTTATGTAATAACAAGCAAGGTGTATTTAAACGAGAACATTGAATTATTGAAAAAATGAAACATAAATGCACGATTTATCATTTGTAGATGTACACATTCTATAAATATCATGTAGCAAATTCAGTGGAATGCAATTGAGATGAATTCAATTGTTTGCTACGCCAAAATCACCTATAAGTCAACGATACTGCAATATTTTAAAATATCAATGCGATATTTGTCTTATATCATAGCGATGATTTTTTAATATCAAAAATTAATGAATGCGATACTTTTCTAATATAACTGCTATAGTTTTCTAATATAGAATTAATACGATGACACGTCACAATGCATGTCAAGAAAACTGCAAAGTAAAACATAATTCACAAACTTAGATCATGACCAGTTCAATGTTTTAGGATCAACATCACTAAAATTTCGTAACTGTAACACAATTAACGTTTACATGAACTTATCATTCCGAAAATGTTGCTTGACCCTATTGATAGTTGAAAGTGTTAACAACCTGTTCAGTCTATTGTTTTCAATCACATGGTTTAACCAACTAACTAACATGTTTAACCCAGCCACATTATTTATGTATGTGCCTTTCCCAAGTCAGGAGCCTGTAATTCAGTGGTTGTCGTTTGGTTATGTGTTACATATTTGTTTTTCGTTCATTTTTCTTTTATATAATAAGGCCGTTATTTTCTCGTTTGAATTGTTTTACATTGTCTTATCGGGGCCTTTTATAGCTGACTATGCGGTATGGGCTTTGCTCATTGTTGAAGGCCGTACGGTATAATTGTTAATGTCTGGGTTATTTTGGTCTCTTGTGGACAGTTGTCTCATTGGCAATCTTACCACATCTTCTTTTTTATAATTCTATTTGAAGTGATGATGCAATGGCGGAATTTAAAAGCGGTTGCAAATACGTCTACCGACCTATTAGATTCTAATTTACTGGTCACACTGCTATAGTCTACCCACCTTGGTAATATCGAAATAGACAAAAAATATCATTACTTAAAAGAAACATTCATTCAAACAATCCAATCCAATACAGCTCCAAATTACAATGAATATTCAAATGGTAAAATGAATAATCCAAACAAATTAAAATATACAAATGCTGATGTCCCGCTCTTTAAAGATACCAATTGAGTAGCCTCAGACTATAAAAATTGGACAACTTCAGATACAACGAAATTCAAAAATCTTGTCAAACAGAAAATAAATTTATTATTAACATAGCAAAAGATATTGAGAAGAAAGACAGTTCTTTTTGGATATCAAAGACTTTTCCCCGTTGGTAAATCGATATCTCTATGAACATAATCAGCTCGCCACCTGGACGCTCTTTTACATCGCGATGACCGTGAGGGTATTCCGATGTATTGTTGCCACAGAGATTTGACTTTCGTTTTTGGCTAGTAACCGATCGTATAAATACGCGAATTTTTCTTAGCGCAAAATAACAATCCGTATCGCTTGTTATAAATTCATTTCTTCAATGAGTACTAAAAAATGTTTAGAACACAAATAAATAAGATGTAAATGTCTTTTGACGTTAGAAATGTGTATATTCGTTCTTTCGTTCATTGTGTATTAATTTACGTTTTTTATCAGCCGTGTACACTGATCAATACATGCAGAAGTGAAACGATGCATGAACTTGCAAGCCCGACAGGAAATCGCTTGAATACCTGGACGTGTCACCTCACACCCCTCCCAATACCTTTGAAAGTAATACCTGTAGCCCTGCTGGTGATCAGATGAGGGAAGATTAAAAGTTATTTGAAAAAAGTTTATTACTTTAAAGAATTATGAACAAATTAGATTTTCGAAAACAATTTTCACGGATCACTTATTTATGATTTCAACTTTGACTTTTTACCTAATTCCAATATCAACAGTTTAAAAACAAAAGACCGTGGTAATTTAAAAAAAATAAGAATATTTTCCGTATCAACTTGAAGTTAGTAAGTCGGATAAAACAACCGTACGATTGCCAAGATATCGACATGCAATTACGACTACATCGGTTACTGTAGTTTTGTTCCTTTTGGGTTTATAGACATATCGATTTTATTAACCGGGAACGAAGACAAAATGGCTGAACGGATGGAAATGATTCTCTAAATTTAAAATCGATGGTGATCGCTTATCTAGCGGAATAAAACTATAATATCTATGAATTTGAGCATTTTTATGCCTAATGAACATAATATCAATTTTTGATTTTTTTGCGAAGTTTCCCTTTAAGTCTGCCAATTGATATTTTATCGTGTGTTTTTCTATGTTGTGATGTTAATGCTATTGTTTCAGAAAAAGGGAGAAGGTTTGGATCCATTAAAACGTTTAATCCCGCTGCAAATGTTTGCACCTGTCCAAAGTCAGGAATTTGATGTACAGTAGTTGTCGTTTGTTTATGTAATATATATACGTGTTTCTCGTTTCTCGTTTTTTTATATAAATTAGACCGTTGGTTTTCCCGTTTGAATGGTTTTACACTAGTAATGTTTGGGCCCTTTTATAGCTTGTTGTTCGGTGTGAGCCAAGGCTCCGTGTTGAAGGCCGTACATTGACCTATAATCATTGTTTACTTTTTTTTTAAATTGTTATTTGGATGGAGAGTTGTCTCATTGGCACTCACACCTCATCTTCCTATATCTATATATCTTTTCTATATTCATAAATTTAGATTGTTCAGTTGGAGGACTGGAAAGCAGTTATTTATAAGGGGAAATTTTAAAGATTTATAGATATAAGAAGATGGTGCATGAGTTCGAATGAGACAACTTTCCATCAAAGTAATAATTTGTTTAAAGTAAACCATTATAGATCAAAGTAGGTCCTTTAACACGGAGCCTTGGCTCACAGCGAACACCACGCTATATAGGAACAAGAACATTGCTAGTGTTAAATCATTCAAACAGGAAAACCAACGGTCTAATTTAAAAAAAAAAGGAGATTCAAAAGTACAGGTCAATAATTTTGATACTTAGCTATTTGATTATTTGATTACGGCATTGTTTATTAAACTCTTATTTGATTAGATTTGCTTTTAAAACCAATTGAGAAATTTGTAAGATGTTACCAAAAACAATTTGAATTTAAGCAATGGTCTTAAAACTGCTTATTTACATACAATACTACTAAGAAGTAAAATTTTAAAAAAAATACTGAACTCCGAGGAAAATTCAAATCAGAAAGTCCCTTATCAAATGGTATAATCAAATTATAAAACACTCCAAACGAATGGATAACAACTGTCATATTTCTGACTCGGTACTGGCATTTTCAAATTTTGAAAATGGTGGATTGAACCTGGTTTTATAGCACTTCACCTCTCACGTGTATAACAGTCTCATCAAATTCTGTCATATTTACAACGATGCGTGAACAAAACAGACATAATAGGTAAAATTGTCAAAATATGAGTACAACAGTTTTATATTAATACTAATCGGTACTAATATTGATATAACAAAAACACCGCTATGATATTTTAAAAGTATCGCATTGATATTTTAAAAGTATCGCATTGTTTATTTATGTATATAAGAAAAACACAGCACTTCAAATTTTACACTGACATAAACGTAAGCTTATAACTAACTTCTGCATGTATATTTGGACTCAATTGTTGTTTATATTTGAACAATAAGTTTTAAAATTAGTATTTTTTTAATTTTTCGTTGCCGAAAAGAAAACAACATTTCCCGCATGGAATGTCTGCATATTTACAATTGATATTAGACAATATCGCTATGTGATATAAGAAAAGTTTTTATCGATACGCTTCTTCCATAGACTGTAAAGTGTATGTAAGCAATTATATGCTATCGTACTGCCTTCAACAACGAAAACTCGTACCTTATAGTCGGCTATAAAAAGCACCCACCGAAAAATGTGGAAGGACTCAACAAGAAAACTAACGGCCTAACTCATTAAAAACAATTTATGAAAACAACAAATAAGATAGAGATGAAGCAACCACCGAACCATAGGATCGAGAATTCAGACAGACACATAAAATTGTTTAATTATTTAATTTCTGAAATGATTCATTTGTAAAAAGAATAATTATGAAAATACTTTGTTTTCATCGAAAGTAAGGAGAAACAAATCGTGAATTGCATTTCGAAATTTTCTTGTCAGTTTCTTATTGAAAATATGTAATTTGTATACATCTTAAATGCTGTTAAGCAAATGGTATCTCTATCTAATGCATTTTATCTAATGCATAATTAGATGGGGGGGGGGGGGGGGTGGGGGGTGGGGGGTGGGGGGGAGGGGAGGGGGCATGTTAACAACACCTCGATTTTGGCAAAAACAGTTAACAACAAATTTTAAATGCTGATAAGAGTTAACAGCATCCTTAATTTACCCTTTTTTCCAAACGAACCCAAAAGCAATGAAAAGGGAAAGTGCATATCTTCAATGTATTCAAAAGTTTGAAAACCACTGTACAAAGTCGCAGAAATGCCAAGCTCCATAAGGATTCTTTTATAAAGCTGACTAATTTTCAGAATACACACGCAAGTATCATACTTTTTTATTGACACATGGACAGACAATTGAAAGGATGGAAAATGCAGACAAAGTGATTGACTCCAAGAAAAAAGACTACATGTATGTCATGAATAATCGAAAATGCTTCAAAATGCAAAAGGGAGGCTTCTTCTGGTTGTGTATATTGTTGAGTAAATGTTTTATGTCAATCAGTCGTAGCAAACTTGGGTTATCGTCATGACGTAGGAAATTGTAACAAACAGATAGAATGAGTGAATACTATAGGGCGCGAACATTATTTTTTTTTTATGGCAGGGGCTCTTATAAATTATGATTACATCTCAGTCAGGGTATTCATTGCTTAGTCTTAGATGCATGATTTTTTATTAGTTGTTCGTGGCTTTGAACTAGCTGTCAGATAACTGCGAGTACTCTCAGATCTGTTCATTGTGTCTTTTTGTGTCGGGATGTATAAGTACCCGGCCACGTTCACTTGTATTTTTGTCCATCTGATGAGTTAAGCCTTTTTCAACTGATTTTTATAGTTCGTTCTTATGTTGAACTGTTATACCACTTTCCCAGGTTAGGGGAGGGTTGGGATCCCGCTAACATGTTTAACCCCGCCACATTATTTATGTATGTGCCTGTCCCAAGTCAGGAGCCTGTAATTAAGTGGTTGTCGTTTGTTTATGTGTTACATATATGTTTTTCGTTCATTTTTTATATAAATAAGGTCGTTAGTTTTCTCTCGTTTTAATTGTAAATTTTACATTGTCTTATCGGGGCCTTTTATAGTTGACTATGCGGTATGGGCTTTGCTCATTGTTGAAGGCCGTACGGTGACCTATAGCTGTTTTTGTCTGTGTCATGTTGGTCTCTTGTGGACAGTTGTCTCATTGTCAATCATACCACATCTTCTTTTTTTATATTACATGATTTCATTTAAAGGAATTATGAAGGGTTACTGATTTTTATTTTGAATCATCAAAACCAGTGTATAAATGGAAGGTGTCACAAGTTAAAGCACTCTTTCATCTCCAATTAAGAACTCTGAGATGATATAAAAAAAGCCTATGTCCATCTTCACATTTCTGAAGTCTTAGACTAGAAAATTTGACATCAATTTGAGAACCAAGTTCTCTTTTTTCGGCCTTTTCTACCAGGCCTCACTGTTCAGTTATTTTACGAATTGCAAATTGAAAAGGTACTGTATTTTTCACAATTCCGTCCAGGTACTCTGGGTCAATATAACTTATCAAACATTCCATATGTATACATCTGAATTATTTTCATCATAGGACTGACCAGGGTTTTAGCTGGATAAGTAGTGGCCTTTCCTTTTAACGTTTTGGATACATAGCCAGAAATAACTACATTGGTTAGACGTATAAAGAGGGGCATGATATATCCCTAAACATGTTTTACACTGCCGCATTTGTTGCACTGCATGACCCAACTTGTAACTTGAGTCCGTAACCTTTGCTAAATAGTCTATTTATTTCATTTTTTAAATTTTGGTTCATTTATAGGTTTCAAGAAACAAACATTGAACTTCTACCGCTTTTTCTAGTTAAATGATTGCACACTTAGCTTTAGGTATACTAATACACAGTTACAAGTTTAGTTTCGCATTATAGCCAATGTGAATTTTCTAAATATGAAAGTTTTTGTTCTATTGAATTGATTTTTTTTAGATAGTTGAATAATAATATCGCCTTCCTAGTGGGTTTATATGAATATTTATATTGATTTTAGCATGTTTTATAAGCCATTTTTCAGTTTGACCGTCCATACGTTCCTATCCGTACCGCCATAGATTTAGAATTTTTGTATTGGGTCTCAAACAAAGATTTGACGCTCGATCTTTTCAATTCAATTTTATGGAAAAAAAACAGCAGAAATGCATATGATTTTTTTTTACCTCATGATAGGTTTATGTCTATGGTTTTAGGAAAGGTATCACTCTTATTGATTGAAATTTTCCTTTGGACTAAATTTTTGAGATCTTTGTGACATGTTCAACCCCCTATTTTGCAATATTTGGTATCAAATAAATGCTGATTGTTGTCATGGTTACACAAAAAAAAATAGAGATTATATTTGACCATTATTACTATTGGAAATTAAACCTATGGACGATTCTCTTTCCATAAATATACACATGCATAACTCAAATATTAAGCCTTATTTATTAGGAAGGAAGGAAAAGAGGGTGTTTAAAAATTATGAGTGTCAATTCTAAGTTTTTTTCCTATCTGTGAATTGACACCCACCCTAGTGCATAATTTTCTCGCTGCGTTGGGTTGTTTTTTCTATTTGGTCGGGCTTCTGTGTCTTTGATATTTTCCTCATTTTCATTCTCAATTTTATCACGGATTTACTATACTCAAAGATTTTTTAAAGACATGTACAGTTACATATACGCTGTTTATATCACTCCTTTGCGGAAGCAACGTTAAGAAAGAGATGGACAGCAAATTTTAATGTGATTCTTGTAAATAACAGTTAAGATCAGTTAACAGAGAAAAGAATGTCAAAAACAGTGAACACTTTAAGTATTAAGTAACAGATAACAGGAATCTCAATTTCAAATAAACAGTTAACAACATTGAAAATTTTAACAAAACAGATTACAGACAGTGGGTCGAAAACAGTTTACAGTTTTTAAAATTTATCAGTCAAAAACAGTTTTAAACAAATTAAAACCTTGACAAGGACAAGAGCAGTTTAACATAAAAAGGTACCCCCTCCCCCCCCCCACCTTAAATATTTGAACTTAATACTTTATTTTCTTTGAAAGGACGGTAAATATCTATTAAAATTAGCAAGTTGCCATACAGTTGAAAACAAGTTGCCATACAGTTGAAAACAAGTTGCCATACAGTAAATTTGTCAACACGAGCAAGTTGCCGTACCCTAGACTTTATTTTGTATGGTCTATATTCTTTAAAATACATCTTTTTGACAACAAATTTCCGTAAATATGACGCCACACTATAATAATCTAAAAACGTGTCTGGAAAAATAATGAGAAACAGTTCAATATCTTGAGAATGGGGCGACAGAGGACGATAGACCACAAAATTTCCGGTACTAAGTGGCAAATTGTTGAGTATTACACAAAATCTTGTATTGATTTTGTACTTAGCGGCTTAATAATTTAAAGAATTATATATCAGAAAATCATTTCTTAAGCGGCACCCTCATCAAATGAGTAGAAATGCTTTAAATTGAATGAATTCTTAACTTGTTTACTTTTTTTTCTATTTCTCTCCGCTTCGCTAGTACCCAATTTCCGGTGGCGATGATACACAATGATGTTGTAGCACGTTTCTTGTATAACAGTGTAGAGAAAAGAAATTTCAAGACATTTAGGGAAAAAAATAGAGGGTACCACCTATCAAACATTGTTTGAATATATTCTTGTATGACATTGTCAAGATTGCATATTTTTATATGTTGTTCTATAAGTACTATTTGCCCTGATTTGATTACGACGAGGGTTGTTTGAATAAGTAACTTTAATTCAATATTTAAGATTTAAAAATTGTTTGAAAATGACACATATCACAGTAGGTATAAATGTCCGGCTAGGATCGTGTTTTTCGAGTGATTCGGTCCATTTTTTTCGAGTGTTGTTCGGGCTTTTTCGAGTGATGAAACATGCGATAAGTTCAATTAACTGCTATTTCGTAATTATAATAGTGTTTTACATTACTACCCATCTTATATTGAATACTATACATGTTTTGATCAACAAAGAGGCACAATTTCCTTGTATGTAACCAAAGAATTCAGTGTTTGTTATTGTCCAGTTTTTTTTTCGAGAGCAACTGTGAAATCGTCCGGGTTTTTAATCAAATGGTCCGGGTTTTTTTTACAGAAAATTTGATTAAGAAAAAAGGTATTCTAGACTTTAAAAACTGACTTTTTCTAGTTTTAAACTGTAATTAAGTGAATGACAATATCATATATTCCCAATAAATCATTAAAAACATATTACTACGTTGATCGAACTGAAGCTTTTTTCAATTCAATGCAAATTTTCTGTTCGGAGAGCGTTCGACAACTAATTTCAAATGTTTATTAGGAAATTACTTGATCCTTAACAAAACGGTGTTTAAAAATGTAGAACATAGTGCAGGGAACTCATATTCATTTTAACTTCATTTCATGTTGTTTTTTATTTTACAGTTAATGACATATCTTGTGTTGAACCCCGGCAATAAAACAACAAGGAGTAAGAAACCTAATAGACGGCAGTGAAGAATCAGAAAAATGTTTTGTAATAAAAGATATTCTACTAAAAGAGCCCTGCCCCCAACCCCATAAAAAATTCTATTATATAAATTAAAACACACACTCACAAACTTTATCCACCCCATTTTTATTACCATTGAAAATAAAATTTATAATTAACAATGAAATGAATAATTCATTAGCATAAAGATGATCCTTTAGAAATGATAGAAAAATACAAAATGTGTATATTATATGAGCTGCGTCGGATAGAAACCGACCGTATGCAAATTAATGTCAATACATGTATATGGTAACTTATTTCTGGTTGACAATTGACAAAATCTCTATATGCAAAGTATGTGACTAGTTGAACATTTAGTTGTTATAAGAACCCTACAAATTAAGTCCAAGTTCATCTTTTATTTCAAATTTGAATATTCAAAAATCCATTAAAGGCTTTATACATGTACATGTGTACGGGAACTTGCATAAGGTCGATTTCTATCACTAACTAGATTGTCCAGTGCTTCGATCGACATCAGGAACAACATTGTAATGTCTAGATAGATATCCATATTTTCCATTTTTATGCACTTTTCCTTTATTAAAAGGAAGTTTTCATGGTGTTTAGTTGCTCTGTATGACCAATTATTACATGTATGCATAATCAGATTCCTCCTCACAGTAGTAGCATTTAAACATTTTCGGTATGCATTTTTTAAACAATAAAATAAATAATACAAGATACAAGACAAATAATTGATGAAATATTTTGGATTTATACACTTTTAAAAACAAACATATATCTCACATTACACAATATAGGTAAGTGCGTCTCAATTCGAATTGTCTATGCTTACATTAGATTGTTGACATTTCGAATATATAATGTACATGCAACTTATAAGATGTGAGAAAAAGAATATTTAATTACATTACATGTATGTTTTACATGTATGTTTCATTGTAATACTTTATTCTGATTGGCTAACTGCACATCACATGTTGTTTCTTAAACAATTGCATCACTCAATAAAACTTTTCATTTATGATAACACGTGGTCCCACAATAAAGTGCACAGGTGAATTAAAATAAAAATATATATACAATTCGTGTTTTTATGATCATAGCTAAAAAATGTAATTATAAGTATTGAATGCTTCTTTTTGTAACTTCATAGGGTTGTAAAAGCGTTGACCGTGCACACATTTTTAGAATGAAGCGCTTCCGCGCTTCATACAAACTGTACTTCGGTCAACGCTTTTACAATCCCAATGAAGTTACAAAAAGAAGCATTCAATTCTTAAAAACAAATGAACGATGCTTGTTTATAAAATGCAAGTGTTAATACGCCATGTGCCTTGAAAGTACTTCATTTGAACCTTTATTCTATAATTTTTACACGAAAATACACCAACACATAACATTTTTAGCTATAAGAAATGTGTATAATCACTCGATAAAACAAGGACGCACTCGAAAAAGCCCGAACTGCTCTCGAAAAAGCCAGGACATGAAGAATTGAATTTAGTCTCAAAATGTCGTTTTCAATGCAATAACAATAATTTTTGAAAAGTGTCTGTATATCTAACGATATATAATAGATTCCATGTATGCATTTTTCCGTCGACATTTGCATTGGCATGTGTATGAAAATGGCTTTATTCTATATTTTGGAATAAAAGCATTGTAAGGCTAAATTTAACTCTTTTTTTTTTAACGAAAAACAATGTCAGAATGATGATATATTTGTATCTCAAATACTAAGATACCTTGTATAACCTTATATATCAAACTCAAGCTTCTATATCACCTCTTGTCAGAAATGAAGTCTGTTTGTTTACATTTTTTATCATATTCACTCGAAAAAAAGTGGACACACTCGAAAAAGTCCGATCAAATCACTCGAAAAACCACGATCCTAGCCGGACACTATATCTACCGTACATATATATTTTACCTTAATATCTTAATTTCATAAGCTTTGGTCTCTGATAAAATTCTCTACATACACCGAATTTAACACTAGGTATGCATATTTGCAAGAGACAAATGCGTGTGCTCAATTTTCAGTTTTGTCGTCAAATTTAGGGCATTTTGATAATGATTAAAATATTATTAAAAAGACATAACAAAATTTGGCGCCATCTGAAGGCGTGAAGGCTTCGATTTTTTTTTTTAACTTTTAATGTAGGAGAAGTTTCAATATATTATATCAATAACATAATGTAAACTAAATTCATACAGTTTTTTTGTTGATTAGTTGGTTGCTTCATTAAACTAACTGTAAAACATTGATAATGTGGACATAATTATCGACAGGTTTGGTATTGATGCAAATTAAATAGACCACACGCTTGGCTAAGATCTGATGATAGAAATATCACGTATATGAAAACCAGATGCTCTTTTAAGTCATCAAAACGATGGCAATTGTTTAAATGTTTTTGTATAGAGATGAGGTTTTTAAATCACTGCAAAAGGAATAAAACAAATCATTTCTACTATTATTAAAGTTTGTTATAATGTAATCACACAACAATGTACTTTTACCAAACCATGCAAACATGGACCACCTGTTTTTCTTTACTTTTTTATGATTGGATAGTCAATTTAAAAAAAAATAAAAATTAATATTCGTGTGTAACACCCTCTTGTCATTCACGAAAAATTATCGAAAGATATATGTTTAGATATACAGATGTTCACCCATTTCATTTTACCTTACAATTAACTACATGTATTATGTTGAGTTATCAGCATGCTGTCAATCTAACACCTAATATTCATCTATGAAGTCACCACTGAAAGATGATTTTAACATATTTTATTCTTATCTTACATTTAAATGTCGTGTTAAATTGTGAGCATAGTATCAACTTAACGTATAACAGACTTTGTGAATGGAAAATACGCGGGAAACAGGCTGAAGTGCTTTGCAATATCAAAGGAGATATGGAATGGTCATTTAACGATTTCAGAAAATGGAGGTCGTGTTTTCCCGCGATTTCACAATTTTATTTGACTGTGAGTTGTGCTGCAGGAGTATCCATTTCTCTTCATCGTCCACTCGAAATTTTAGGAATGGATTCTATTAATATTGATAGCTGTTACATTAAGAACTTCTATGAAATAAGTTCGAGAAAGATAAGGAATAACAGAAATTACTTGAAAAGTATGAAAATAATTAATAGCGTTTTCGAGTTCAAAGACTCAGATATGTGGAAAAGTGTAATGATAAATAGTGATAGTTTAATTCATACATGTCAGTTCTCAGTTTTCTTAAATGAATTTATACTGCGTAATATTTCAACAAAGTATATTATGGACATGCATGATGTATCTTCTTTTCAAATTGAGGAAATGAAAGAAAGAATGAAAAATGTAAGTTTGCTGAAGAGGGAATGCGCTTATGAACATCTGAAATATTTTGAAATTTCAGAAAGTCCAAATTCTTTTACGTATACTCACATTCATGATATATTTTCAAAATCTGTATTTTCTCAACTAAAAACACTTAATTTAAGCATGAATGGTTTGAAAGCGTTTCCAACTGTGCTAAGTCTAGAGACATGGTCAACAAAATTCGGAAACTTGAGACAGCTTGATTTTTCAAATAATAATATTACTCAACTTGATTTTCTTTCAACAGAGAGGTATCTACAAAATCTGAATTTTGAGTTGAATTTATCTAATAATAACATTAGATTATTGACAAAGGCTGATTTACAATCGTTGAAATATTTGTATTACAAAAATGTAATTGTGAATTTACGTTATAACAGAGGAATGAAATGTATATGTAAAAAGTTGAACGTCGAACAAGTTTTTCGTACAACATGGGGACAAAATTATTCCTACCTCAAGAGCGCATGTGTTAATAACTGTAACATAGATTCAGATACGGAGAATACTAGTTCAAGTCATCAATTTATTGCATATTCTGGTCTAGTTTTCTTTTTCTCTTTTGGAACATTAGTTACTTCGTCACTATTATGTTTACGTAGGATTTTCCGTAAGAATAAGAAAAAAGATTCGTATGAGGTTCAGTCGTTTCTTTCTTCTGAATCAATATATGACGCTTTTATATCTTACAGTTCCAAGGATGAGCATTGGATCTACGATACCTTAGTTCACAACCTAGAATCAAATATACCCGGCATTAGGTTGTGTCTTCATCAACGAGATTTTGTACCGGGAGCTACTATTGCTGAGAACATCATTAGAAGTATTGACGAGAGCACACACACGCTGGTAGTTTTGACTGAAAACTTTACAAAAAGTGAATGGTGTCAGATGGAGTTCCAGAAAGCTTTTCATCAAACTTTAAAACATAGAAAACATCTCATAGTCATAGTTCTTGGAGATTTAGATACTTCCACATTAAATAGAGACATCACGTTTTGTATAAAAACATACACCTTCTTGAAGGTTTCAGAAATATTGTTTTGGCCAAAATTGTACAATGTGTTAACAAAGTAATTGATTTCAGTATGCTATTACATTTCTTGTGCTTATTGATGTTCGTTGTTCACCTTTCAACTTTAAAACTAACATTTTATAACTATTTTTAAATTTTTGAACAGAAATAATTTAGTCGTATTTTGTGACTGTATTTTCCTTATTTTTTCCTCATCTCTTAACACATAAAGAAAGATTTTTTTATTAACCGTTATTCAAGACATTTTTGGTTAGCTTACGTCATTCCATAATATACGGTACATATTATGTTTATTATCTGATATGAATAAAATTTTAACAGAAAAATGAGAACGAAAACAAATTGCATGATTAGTTACTTTTCCCACTCACGATGACATATAGTTGTTTACCTCTATGACATTTGGTTTCTGGTTGATGGTTGTTTCATTAACAATCATTATGATACCACATCTTCCTTTTTTTTTATCCCGCCCTAGGCAAAACTTGAAGGGCTTGGGGGATTCAATGTTAACCTTGACTGTCCTTCCATCTGTTCCTTTTTCGTTTCTGCACTCAAGACTAACTTAAAAGTGTTCATCATCAACATTTTATGAAACTCATACACAATACAAATAACTAAACTCACAGAAAGAGTTCGAATTTTGGCAGTGAGTCACTTACCGTTTAGAGTAATCAGATTTTTTTTATTTTGACTTAAATTTGTGTGTAAAACTTGTACACAATGCTAAGAACCATAAAATGCAGAGTTCGAATTGTCAGGCAGCAATTAAATTAATGTTTTATAGTCGTGGTCCCTTTTAACTGGGGAATCGCAAAGCTTGAGCGGGGGCATTGGTGACCTCAGACGTATTCTTCTTTTACGGTATTTTGTCCAATAACATTTAGAGAAAACCATGCCTATGCCAACATTTGATAAAAATATATTCAACCTATGCCTACAAACAAATTACAATAGGTGTTGTTATAACAATAATTAATTAATAAAAGGTAAAATACAGTCAGTATATTTAAGCATTAAATCTTACTCTTTTAACATTCAGAAACAAAAATAAAGTATTTGCAAAATTATATGGTAGTAAAAATGGAATAATACAAAAAAAAAAATCTAAAATGACATAATTGTAAAATAGAACCTTTTTGTTGAATCAAATCTTAAATCAACAATAAAAAAAATTGACTATTTTTTTAAAATTAAACACTTAAATATAACAATACTTGAGAAAAACATAAGTAAAAAGCTTATATTTGTGCAATTTTTTTGATAATTTGTGTTCATAATTTTGTTGTATTTAATATGAAACATACTTCGCGATTAACAAACAACAACATATACAAATATACCATACTTCAACAGAAACTTTTTTAAATCACTTTAATTTTGCAATATAAAATTTAAGATAAATATCAAATAGAATGATTTTTTGGTACATTTATAAGTATTGACTTTCCAGTGGGACAGTGCACCCTTTATTTACTTTATTTTAGGTTTGAAAAGTTTTCCGTGTTTTTTAATTCATTATATTGGGGTGTGAGAATTATAGACATTTTGTGCCTCTAACTTGGAACTCTATCATCCGAAGATTATTGCAAAATTATTACAAGAAATTAGTGTAATTTATATAAACACATTTGTGACTATCCTAAGACCATCATAAGAATCCTCTCGTGTAGTCCTTACCTTGTGGCCAACTAAAAGATGTCCAAATTTAGGACCACTTTGTGAAACCCTCTTAGGACTAGAATATACCGTAAAACCACACTAAGACATGTCTAACTCCTGAGATAGTTTTGTGAAACTTTTTCCAGAAAATAAAGGAAAACAAAACGACATCAGTTGATTGGACAGATGCAGCATCATATCTTATACCAGAGACATAAAGTACAATAATTGTATTATATGTCTCTGCTTATACTATGACTTTTGAGACAATCATATAAGTGAAATTTATCTTATTCTCTGTATGTGTAGGAACTAATAGTGAACATTTATAATAGATATTTTACATAAGTCAGTAATTATGAAATACACGAGTTTCAATAATGTTGTATTTCATTGTATTTGAAGGAACGTATTTTTAATTTAGATAAAATTTAATATTTTTATCATATATTTTTTATTTTATTCATGATAATGACACTGGTTAACTTTTAATATGACTAGATTATTGTTCCTTTAAAAAAAAATTCATAAAATCCTTTTCTTTACCCATTGATTCATTATATTAATTTTAAACTAATTTCTATATGAAATAGAGTTCCTCAACACAATTACTTACATTTTCACTAGCTATAATACTTGTAAAAGGAATTGTATATTGAGTATACTTTAACGCTAGATTTAAACTGGTTGTAAATTGATAAGCCCCTAATTCATTGATGTTTTTATAACACTAATCTGTAAAAAAATATTCAACATATGCCAACATTTTTTCATACAATTTTATACCTAAATTTCAAAATGTTGGCATAGGTTGAATGAACCCACGACAGACAGAATCAAACACAACAGCTGGTCTACGTAGTTTTGGTGACGTATTGACATGACTTGTGTTGACGGTCTATTACCCAGCTATTCAATTGCAGGAGTTATGTGACAGAATTTTTTTTTCGCTTCCAATACAATTAAATTTATGAAAAAAATCTCTTACGATCCTTTTTGTAAATACAAAAGCCTTACAGTTGGAACTAATGACAATTACGTATCCTGTCAACCCATTAAAATAATACTGTCTTCTTGACCTCTTCTACGCGCCAAGGACTATTTTTTATATATTGTTTGATAAAGAGAATGTTATATAACCACCAACACGCATATTTATGATCAAATTGCATAATTAGAATTTATACACCTTCTCGTTTTAATTTTAAACACCATATTCTAATAACTCATAATGTATAACGGTATCCTTTTTCATTTTGCTATAACTTGATCAATTTCATTATATGCATACCAAGGTAATTTAAGACAAATTCAATTATACGTATCGCTTCAACAATAATATTACGGTGCAGAAGGGAAATAACTCGAGAGAAACGATTAAAAATACAGACAGCTGTTACTCTTTTATCAAAATGATAAAGTGCATTTCTAAATGACAATGTTATCAATTATTTTTTTTTGTCTACGGAGATGAATGCACGCTTGTACATTGATCATATTTTGGTTTCAATTTGCCTTTTGTGTGTTATATCTCGACACAATCAATTTCTCTAAACCTACTATCATATTTTAAAAGTTACTGGCCGTCAAGATGCTACAGATAGTATTTCCAGTTTCATTTTTTTGGAATTAGTCCAAAACTACTCTGACTTCATACGGCTGTTTTGCCAGTCAAGCTGTCAGAGTGATCTCGGACTTACACGGAATAAAGAATGGAAACGGGGAATGTTTCAAAGAAACAACAATCAAAGATCCGGAGCAAGGAGCAAAAAAAAAAAACAAACCACAAGGCCACTGTTACTGAAATTTTACTGGTTTCTGACTACATTGACATGTTATTTAAACTAAAAAAAGTTGTGCTATAAAAAGTTATATGAAACTGGCTCTATCATTTGATTTTGAAACAAATTGAATATTCATACTAAAACAGGGATCAACAGCCTTATTGTTTTGCACAGTATCATTGTGAAATTGTAATTTACGTCCTATTGTATTATATCTGGACGGCTCAAGACCGACATATCTCATGTCGGCATCTGAGGAAGTCAAAGGTGAGATGTTTTCCTTGTTTTGTTGATTTTTGTACGATTTTGATTTATTGTTTACTATTTTTAATTTACCAAATAATTACTTTTTAAGTTTCCATACTTTTCTGTTAGACATTTCTTATTGTTTTTCCAGTAAGTGTATTTTTATAAGCTCTAGAAATAGCCCCACTAATTCTTTTTCTGAACGACATACGCTTATTTTAAACATCAATTTTTTTTCTGGCTTTTCTTGATTTTTCTTTGTCGATAGAGCTCCACATTTTCTCTGTTGATTCTACGTTTTTCTATATCTCTTTTTGACAACTCGGTATTTCTTGCATATGACTTCTTCTTTCGCTCATTCTCTTTTTGTAGGTATTCGTCTACATTTTGTAATGCCCGCGTCACACTGTCCCGATTTTTATATACGATGGACACCCGAATGCTAAAATTGTAAGTTCGTACGAAGTTGGTCCCGATCTCGTTAAAATACCAATAAGTGACCGAAGTAAGTACGATGAATAACGAAGTCTATACGATGGTGCCGAAATTGTATACGATAGCAAAAGATGGACATACGAAGGTTAACCGAAGACGGGTATTTAAGCTTCATATCTCAGCCGTAGCCTACACGATGGATCACGAAGGCTACACGATGGATTACGATGATGGCGCGATGGCCATACGATATCTAAAAAATACAAACAGAATTTCGACAACATATCGTTTCTGTACAAGTCTGCCATGCATGGCGGGTAATCTATCTTTTTGTCTAATTCTTATAAAACTTAGTTTATTATTCGCCTACTTCATGTAAGTTGCGTGTAAATAAAATTGTTATGGACACTCTAGAACCAAAATGCTCAAAACTTGGTATGGTGTTACTCGTTAAGAATATCTTAAGCGCTATTGACTTTAAAGTTCAAAGGTCAAGGTCACAGTGGCAGTTGTAATACAAGGCAATATCACCCTTGTGGACACTATAAAACCAATATGCTTCAAAAGATTTTAACCATATTTGGTATACTGTTCCTCCTTGTTATGATCTGACATTTTTTACGTTCAAGGCCAAAGGTCAAGGTCATGCAGATGGACTTGTTTTTTCTCCTTGAAATAGTATAATACACAGGAAATTGGTTGCTCATTTTTTTACCTGCTGGTTCTAACGACAATATTAAAGGTATTTCCAGTTACTAAATGTTTTGGTTGATTTCTAAAAAAATAGTTTATGTATCAAATATGCATATTCAATTTACCATTTTCTGCATGTGTCATATACAAATATAGTGTCCATATTTGTCCCCAATATGTTACATACGAGGGGATGCCACGCTCGGCATTGCCTTGTTTGAAAAATGTGTGCACTAGTCTGAATAATCACCCATAATTATGCCCATGTTTACTGATCTATCTTAAAGGTAAGGTAATGGGTTCGTTGATCCCTTTTATTCAAAAAGAGCTCTTTCCAGGAGAATATCACAATAATATAGACAAAAGGAAGGATGTGGGGAAAGCAACAAAGGCGGCAAAATATGACATATAGAAAACAAAATGGTTATGGAGTAAACATTCGTGTGACAACAACTCAGACGATACATAAAAAATCAGAATAATGAATAAAAAGTTGGTTTCCCTATATACATGTACCTGCAGTGTTGGTGTACGAGGCGCTTTTATTTAAAGAAACCCCAGCATATAATGATATGAAACAATCCAGATGGAAAAGGCCTGAACATATCGTTCTTATCATAACTAACGTTTTTGTCTTTTCGTGTTGTTGTTGTTTTAAATAGTAGAAATTGAATATGTTCCGACATTGTCTAATATAAATTAAAAACTCTAAATTCTTTGTCACTTTTAATTATGTTACTTGATATAAAAAATTGACAAAAAATAATATTTTACTTGTAATTGTAAATCCTGAGCCTGTAATAGCTTAACTTACATTTAGCTGGATTTATTGCCCTCGTAGTTCCATCTTGTCGCCTTCGTACTTTTATTCGATGGCAACACGACGGGATTACGAGGTCTTCACGAAGTCGTGTTGCCATCGTAAGACCTTCGGGTACCTTCGTGATTCATTCGTGTGGACATCGTAATGTCGAAACTGCCCGATGGAAACGATTGAAACACGAATGCAATACGATGTGCAAAGATGCATTCCCGGTGACATTACGATATTGAGGATGGTGATACGAACTCAATACGAACCCTCAACATCGGGCGCACCTTCGGGGATTTTTTAACATGTTAAAAAATTTAGAACCCTTCCCGAAGTTGTCCCCGAAAGCTAGAAAAAGTGGCCGATGGTTAAAGATGGTTAAAGATGGCACTACGAATAGCCCGATCTGGATACGATCAGCCCCGATTTTGAAAATTTCCATTATCGTGTTGCCATCGGCGTAAAAATCGGGACAGTGTGACGCGGGCATAACCTTTTTCTTTCTCGATATAACTTATTAAATACATGTATGTAATTTCCGTTGAAATCTTATAAAAATATGTATGTTCCGTTAAAATCTGATGAAATATATGTTTACTACGTTAAAATCTGATGTATAATATGTTTATTACGTTAAATCTTATGAAATATGTCATAATAATATAAAGTAATGTATTGTTATTTTAAAAACGTATGAAAAGTACGTAAAGCCATGCATATATTGTGTAAAGCAAATAAGTTCAAGGATATTTTTCATCCGTTTAACAAACAACAAAGCCTAGTTCATTTATAGCAGTTAGTCGACAGTTAAAATTTGTGTTAATTTAAAGACAGTACCATAATTGTCAACGATCTAAACTCAACATTCATCAGCAAGATTGACTGAGCATGCGCAGTGATAGTAAACATGACTGCAGATAACCATCCTAGATCATCTGATAATTTCAAGGCCTAAAAAATTATTAATTTGATATATTATTTTTAAGGTTACTAGCATTTAAAGAATTTTAACAGAATCAACTGTTTTGATGAATAAAGACTTTTATTCTTTGATCTTCTCGATTTTGATCGCACCTGCCGCTTTTTATATGCAACATAATCATATAAATTGAGAAAAAAAAACCCTATTAACCCTATTATAAGTTATAATAGGTTTTTTATAACAAAATTTAAACACGTCTAATATTTCCCAGTGAGTATTACTAAGATGCATATGCCTTTGTCATTATTAAAGTTCATTTAGTAGACACATTTGCCTTAACGGAATAACACACGGCTATATTTTATATCATTGGAAAGAGGAGAACAATCCTCATCGAAATGGCGTTGTCGTCGTTGTCTGCCGTGGTCACGTTTTTTTTTAAATCAGGGTCAAAAAGGTGAAAGCAAAAATTCAAGAAAAATGCACAGTCACATTTAGATAGCTTGTTTCTTGTTTGTTACATATATGCGTTTGGAGCAAAATAAAAACAACTAATTTATAGAAAAATATCTTTTGTATCTACATTTAGAACTTATAGTATATTTTTATCGCCAAAAATGACTTTAGATCGATTGTTTTGCATATAGGGTGCAAATTTGAAATTTTCAAACAGCTGTTAAATAACATTGACCTTGACCTATTTCTATTTCTAAACTTGAAATGTTTGTATTCAATTCGGTACAGGTAAGAACTAAAGATGAACTTTAATCATTTGGCGAAAACAAATGTGTTGTCATGTCTTCTGATAGTAAGGTGTTCGTCAATTTCTAGGTAAATATTGAAATTTCTGTTATTTGGTGTGAAAGAGTATATATAAATGATTTGTTTCGAAATTAACGTCTAACTTGGTTTAATATAAAGCTCTGTGTATAGCTTTGCTTTATAGAAGTAAAAATTACTGCAAACAGAGAAAAAAAAAAGGGGGGGGGTAAAAGTTATGAAAACAAAACGAATATTAGAAACAGGTAAAACACCCCTTCCTACATGTACAGATGACTAAATGAGCAACAGT
This sequence comes from Mytilus edulis, assembly GCF_963676685.1. Lineage (NCBI taxonomy): Eukaryota > Metazoa > Mollusca > Bivalvia > Mytilida > Mytilidae > Mytilus > Mytilus edulis. The sequence goes on from NC_092348.1 coordinate 91,068,984, forward strand.
TGGCTATAATGTTTACAAGTATTCCAAAAATATAATAAGGGAGAGGGTTATGTACAGCACCTATGTATTTGACAAACAATTGCAAACAAAAAAGGAGTGAGAAACCAAAGGAACATTAAAAACTTATAAAATGAAGACAAGCAGACAACAGCATGGAAAAAATACAAAAAAAAAGAACAAATGCAAATAGAAAATTACGATCGAGGCTAGTATTACTTACTACGTTCTATAGTCTCCTGTAGTTTAAGCCCACCGACCACGCCAAGGTCAGAGAACATATGGCAGTTTTTTTTATATTTTTTTTACATATCTTTCGGAATTCCCACTAGATAGATTACTACTATATTTCCAACGATTTCAAAATTGAGTAGATGTTTTATTTATTGTTTTCAGCTTTAACCTGAAACTCGCACTTTCATTTTTCATTATGTCCAGTGGACCGTGAAATTGGGGTCAAAAGACTAATTTGGCTTTGAAATTAGAAAGATCATACCATAAGCAACATGTGTACTAAGTTTCTAGTTGATTGGACTTCAGCTTCATCAAAAACTACCTTGACCAAAAAATTTAACCTGAAGCGGGACGAACGGACGGCCGAACGAACAGACGGACGGACGCACAGACCAGAAACATAATGCCCCTCTTCTATTGTAGGTGGGGCATAAAACAGTACGCTTACCGGTCCCAAACAGGGCCGATTACGTTTTATCGCATCATGTTACAGCATGTGCGGCTGGTAGAATGTTGCAGATGACAAACCCTAGAATTAAACATACTTCGTGGACAGGTAAATAGCGGCGCAAATCTTGTGTGCAAGTTATAGTGCTTGTTTGAAACCATAGCTCATGCGTATGCTGCAAGGAAGGGAAGTAATGAACGCATCAGATCAGAACATCTGTATCTTGTGGCTTTATTATTACCCTTCCCTTGATTACTTTCACACCGAACATTTTGTCTACATGAATAGCATGTAAAATCATGCGAGTATCTACTTCATCGGGCGTACAAAATAATTCTTAAAACCTATATACTCCTTCTGAGCTGATTTAGGGTCCTTGGAAGTGCTAGCTGGAATATTACTTCCTCATGTATCATAGTAACTGTTGATCTACCATGATGCTGAACAATCGATTCGCGAAGAAATCTGAATAAGGATTATGTACCCTTCTGTTGATTCAATGCTAAACATATGGAAATTTTATAGAAAAACCACGGCCTTTATCCTTGTACTCTCATATTTGGCAATTTGATGACTGATAGATATAGGATTATTGCATGCAGTGCTAGAATTGATTTCCAAAAATCAAGTTTATTAATGTAGTTATTGGTTAAAACAAATAAAAATATGGGCCAACTCAAGTACACCTTTTAGGGTGCGCTCGACTTTAGTGACTCAGCACGATGTATTTTGGAATTTACAGGTTGGTTAGAACATTTTAACCTTGACAAATAAAACACTTATCCCATTGTATTTCATTCCTTCTTCGTATCGGGCTTCATGGGCATAGTTTAACAGGACTGTAAATGTGTGCCATATTCCGGGTCTGAAACGTGACCGAAGGATTTGATTTGTATATTACTATTATAACAAAACTATCATTTAAAAAAACCAACTAAAGTTATAAAAACCAACAAAAAAACATTTCCAATTACAAAACAACGATCTTCAAACTAACTGGACTATTCCAAATATACAAATCGACCATACAACATGCAAAAAGAGATGTGAAGTTAGTGACAATTGTCCTAGTTAATGACCTGATAATGTAAGCTACAAAACGATTAACGACACGAGCAAAGGCGTGTTTGATTCAAGGCAGAATTATCACCAAATTTGTGTTTTAAATTGCTATTTTCTTCTCACCGATTAACATGACACGAAAGATATTTTGCACTCATATGAACCATGTCTTATTAATGTAATCAGTGTAAAAATCCTGTCAAAGTAACACGCAATAAATTTTCTTTCGTTCAAAATGTGGTAAAATTCAGCAAAAAAAATAGCCTTACTAAAATCATAAATCTTTTCAGCTTTCGTTATATGATAAATGTAATTTTTAAGCTAAATGATCAGTATCAATTTAACAAATAACACAGAAAGCAATAATTTTATTTTTCGTATTGAAGATGGCCTGTATGATGAGGTATCTTTGGGAACCCTAACAAACCAAAAAATTTTGAAAAAACGTTACCACGGGAGCTTACGACGACATTCATGATTGGAAAATATAATGATTTTTCAATAGTTTGCATATAAATATAGCCGTGTGTTATCCGTTAACTTAAACTCGTTAACTACACGTCTTTTTCGATACTGGACACCCTACTAATTGTACTTGAATACACAAATGACGTCCATAATATTTAGGTACAGTGATCGGAATTTGTTTTCTGCATAAAGAATCAGGATATGGCGTCTCGAGGCAATATTTGTTGTTTTTATTTCAACTTAGGACACCTATGTATATATCCTAACTTTAGGACCAAAGTTAGAACATATCTTTTCTGAGAAGACATTCGTTATCTTGAATTCGGACTAAATTTGTAAGACGTGTCCTATTGCAATCATAAGACACGTCATAAACCTGAGACAGTTTCGTTGACATGGCTCCAGAACTATTATGTATGTAAATATAAGAAGATGTGGTGTGAGTGCCAATGAGACAAATTGAAGTCTCAATCGAAGTCACAATTTATAAAACTAAACTAGTATAGGTCAAAGAACGGTCTTCAACAGGGAGCCTGGGCTCACACCGAAGAGCAACCTGTAAAATTTCTAGTGTAAAACCATTCAAACGGGAAACTAACGGGCTAATCTATGTAAATAACTAGAAACACTTATGAACCATATCGACTGAACATCAGATTCACAAATTTAACAAAACAAAATAAAGAGAGTAGAATTATGTTTCTGTTTTGCAGTCGTTTACAAAAAATATATTTATATGTTTTAGTTTGAATTCAAATTTAAAGTCAAGTTAATACCTCCTTAATGGAGGGAACATTTAAATTTATTAATACAAATTTGTTTAGTTGTTTTAAAAATATCAATGTAATTTATATCCAAATTAAATGTAATATGCTTTACTTTTTGAAAAGAGATCATTTTTGTTTTGCCAAAATCAAGTTAAATGTAACCAATACAGTGTTGAAATTTGATAAGAACTACTAGTACATTGTTACACAGATAAAAGACAACAGAAAGAAAATAAGTTTTTTTCACCAAGTGCATGTTATATTTAAAAAAAAAACTCCCTTCTTTGGATGCATTATTTGAACTTTTATCAATTGAAACTCACGTTTACTCTTTGAAACGCAAATCTAAATTCAGAATTTATAAAATTAATTTTAGGATATATATATATATATACGAGCCAAAGTATAATTTTTTTTGAAAGAAATACTATCTTTACCTTCCGCTATATAGATGATGTTCTTTCACTAAATAATTCAAAATTTGGTGACTATATCGAATGCATTTATCCCATTGAACTAGATATAAAGGATACGACAGATTACAGTTAAGTCGGCCTCATATCTTGACTTACATCTAGAAATTGACAATGAAGGTCGATTGAAAACAAAACTTTACGACAAGAGAGATGATTGCAGTTTTTCAATTGTGAACTTTCCATTTTTAAGTAGCAGCATTACAGCAGCATCTGCATACGGTGTATATATCTCCCATTGATACGATATTCCCGTGCTTGTATTTCCTATCATGATTTTCTTGATAGAGGCTTGCTGCTCACAAGGAAGCTATTAAATCAAGAGTTCCAAATGGTGAAGTTGAAATCATCTCTTCGTAAATTTTACGGACGCCATCACGAGTTGGTTGACTGTTATGTAATAACTGTTTCACAAATGATATCGGATATGTTCCTTACGTCGTAATTGCAGTCCCCTTTCCTTTCATAAATGTGACCTACCGAATTAGACTATTTACCGGATTTGTTATCTCATAAGCAACACGACGGGTGCCACATGTGGAGCAGAATCTGCTTACCCTTTCGGAGCACCTGAGATCACCCCTAGTTGTTGGTGGGGTTCGTGTTGTTTATTCTTTAGTTTTCAATGTTGTGTTATGTGTACCATTGTTTGTCTGTTTGTCCTTTTCATTTTTAGCCATGGCGTTGTCAGTTTAATGTCGATTTATGAGTTTGACTGTCCCTCTGATATCCTTCGTCCCTCTTTTATATATTCACTTTAATTCTGGTATACAGAATGACGCCAACATATATTTATGTTTCCTTTTTAATGTGCATTTAGAAACTTTCAGGTCGTTCAATGCAGCATGTAAACAAGTAAATGTTCATGCAATTTATCCTTCAGATTTGCTCTAAGATCGAAATAAACTCAGATTGGTGAATATTCTTATAAAGGGTCACATAATTCTTTACACCATCACCATCACCATCATTAAAACCAGGAAAAAAAAGAAAACAAAATCAGTTGTCCTCCTTTCATCAGTAAAATATCTAGAAACTATCAACAAATAAACTCGGACTTATTTCTTAGTACTAAAGACTTCCTTGTTTTATTAAAACAAAAGTACATGTTAGCATTCATCTTTTTTGAGATATCTGTTGTCGGGTGATGATTTTTGAGCACCATCCTACCAAAATCCACAGCTGCAATACTACCATGATGACTTGAAGGAAAGAAAGCTACAGGAAAAAGAAAAAAAAACCGAAAGATTGGATTGTTGCTACATCAGTTTGAACCTATCCATCGTCCTTTGTGAAACAGATATCTCGTGATGACGGCCGTAAAATGTCCGATGGGGTGATTTAGTTCACGCATCATTGTAAAAATGACGGAATTTATTGAGACTGTCATCAAAGTGAGAGGGTTAGCGCTAAAAAAACCCAGGTTTAATCCACCATTTTCTACATTTGAAAATGCCTGTTCCAAGTCAGGAATATGACGGTCCATTCGTTTTTGATGTGTTTTGATATTTGATTTTGCCATGTGATTATGGACTTTCCGATTAGATTTTGCTCTAAGTTCAGTATTTTTGTGATTTTACTTTTTAACATCACTATTGGAACTCATTGTTTAGAATTTCATTATAAGTGATCTAATATCAAAACCTATAATTCAGAAGTTTTAAATCGATTGTAAAATCAGCACTATTATGTTCTCGCACGTTAAGCTTTTCACAAATGAATGTACCAAAAAAAATAATAAAAAAGTCATCGAATATACCAGGCGTATATTTTGTTCACCAGACGTGCGTGTCTTCCACAAAAGACTAACTAGTAGCGTTCAAATTAAAATAAAATAAAGAAGTTAAGAAGCATTGAGGACTCAAAATTTCGAAAGTGTTTACCTTTGATAACTATTTGCCAAACATATCAAAGGTAACCCTACCCGTACTTCGTATATAATAATATCAAAAGACATCTTAAAAAAACAAAGAATTAAACTTTTATAAATTGTGAAAAGTAGTAAATATTGAACAGATCCACATTGTCCAATCTATGTTTGTGTATTTGCATATACAGGTGATGTTTCGTGTCGCTGTATTGACTCTGCAAAGATAAAGAAAAACATATTGCTATTGACATGAAGCTATCCTTAAAACATCACACATCTAACAAAACATAATGAATTGTTCTCAAAAACGTTAACTTTTTTATCACTGATACTGATATACATTTTAAGCTTGCAGTAAATATACAATTTTCAAAATAAAGCTGTTTTATGTGTATTTTACAATGTATGTTGTTTGCCTTGTCCGTGGTGTCCAGGGCCGATCCAGCAATTTTAAAACAAAAGGGAGAAGGGGTCCAACCCAGGAGAAAGGGGATTAAAAATTGATATCCCTTTTGAAATGCAATGATCATAAAACAAGGGCTCCAACCCCTGGATCCGCCTATGGGTGTTATCGCTCTTTCTTTTGATTTTAGCATTCTGTCTGTTTTAATAACAATGTATTACTAGTATTAAAAAGAAAAATGTTTTAACAAATACAAATTTAAAAGAACAGTATGAGATTTGTGAATGAAACAAGAATGTGTCCTAAGTACACTCCACTCGCACTATCATTTTCCATGTTCAATGGACCGTGAAATTGGGTAAAAAATCTAATTTGGCTTTAAAATTAGAAAGATCATACCAGATCATACCATAAAGGGAACATGTTACTAAGTTTCAAGTTGTTTGGTCTTCAACTTCATCAAAAACTACCTTGACCAAAAACTTTAACCTGAAATTCCCACTTTCATTTTCTATGTTCAGTGACCGTGATATTGGGGTAAAAACTCTAATTTGGCTTTAAATTAGAAAGATCATATCATAAGCAACAAGTGTACTAAGTTTCAAGTTGATTGGACTTCAGCTTCATCAAAAACTACCTTGACCAAAAACTTTAACATGAAACTCCCACTTTCATTTTCTGTGTTCAGTGGACCGTGAAATTGGGTTTAAAACTCTTATTTGGCTTTAAAATTAGAAAGATCATATCATAAGTAACAAGTGTACTAAGTTTCAAGTTGATTGGACTTCAGCGTCATCAAAAACTACCTTGACCAAAAACTTTAACCTGAAACTGCCACTTTCATTTTCTATGTTCAGTGGACCGTAAAATAGGGGCCAAAAGTCTAATTTGGCTTTAAAATTAGAAAGATCATATCATAAGCAACAAGTGTACTAAGTTTCAAGTTGATTGGACTTCAGCTTCATCAAAAACTACCTTGATAAAAAACTTTAACATGAAGTGGGGCGAACGGACGCACGGACGAACGGACGCACGGACGGACGGACGAACGGACGGAGACACAGACCAGAACACATAATGCCCCTCTACTATCGTAGGTGGGGCATAAAAACCTTATCAGGAAGCTTTTTAACCAAGAGTTCCAAGTGGTGAAGTTACAATAAGACTGATCAACGGATACTATCATGAGAAACACATACGGAGCAGTATCGGCTTAACCTTCCGGTACTACCACCTTAGATTACCCAAGATATTGGCTTGGATCGTATTGCTAACTCTTTAGGTTTCTATGTTGTGTTTCTTGTACGGTAATAAAAAAAATTTGTCAGTTCATTTTGACTTATGAATTTGAATGTCCCTTTGGTATAATTCACCTCTGTTTTGTTTTAACAGAATATAATATAAAGATAAAGATTAGGTCAAATTGGAACCTCAGTGTCTTAGCACAACTATCCCAGTCTCATGAATAGCATTTTTGGCGTTGCGTTCATCAGGGATTATCAAAGAGGAACTAAGTTTTAAGGAAATAAGGTGTCGAATGCTGATGATTTTAATCAAGTAGAAGTTGAATTTCACATAACTTTCAGTTGTTTATTTCACAAAAATAGACAAAACGCTATATAATTACAAAAATGGGTTGAGTAGTTAAAACCTTAATCAGACAAAATCATGAGAAAGACCAACGTTTACAGTATCATTATTAGGCAGCCCAAATCTAAATAACATGTGAATGAGACAATACCTTTGTTGTCTTTGATCGCATTTTGATAATATGATCCCAGGTTTACTATTCCGATTTCTTCATAAGTAGATACGCTTAAAAAGATTAAACAAATGTATACAGATCTATAAAGACATTGTTTAAATACCATAAAGCATTTTTGCATGGTTTACATTGGCTTAAATATCCATTTGTGAATTATTGTTGTCAAGAGTTATTTTGATTTGTGTAGTTACTTGTTTTCAATAGAGAATTAGAAACAATATCTAATAGCTGCTGATTTGATGTTATTTTGAGGCACATTTCACATGTCGCACCTTTGCCTCATACTTATATAGACTGGTAAGGTACATTAATAAGAAAAGGCTTTTGTAGAATAAAGAAATAAAACCCATTTGAAATAACCCAAATAAAGCGACTGCGTTTTTGCATTTGTAATGAAATTGTTTGAATGGAATTGACGACAGATCTAGACCTCATCCACCCAAAAAAATGCAATATCTATAATATTCCGTTAGAATACTGCTCGATAAATTGAAAGTGAAAAATGATTTAAACGATAATTGCACAAGTTAGTGAATCTAATGTTGAGTTCTTCATACAGATACCTGTTTGCTTCCTCATATTCAGGATTGGAACCTGTAAAAGATATACATGTATTAACCTTTATAAATAAAATTGAGAATGTTTGATAAATAAAATTAAGAACGGAAATGTGGATTATCTCAAAGAGACAACCACCCGATCAAAAAGCTAAAAACAGCCGAAGGCCACCAATGTATGGATTGATATCATTTCAATTTAAGTTTTACTGATTTTTTTTCTGAACAGTTATTCGTTAGGCAATGCTGTTTATATGAACATGTATCTTTAATGAACTAATATAAACGGTTTGAAAACCAGAACTTACCGGTAATGCGAAAATCCTAATATTAGTGCGAAATTAAACATGACTTGTTTTCCAAATCAATTTACTCGTCAATGCTTTCGTCAACTCTAATATTTCCAAGTATCCTTAAACATTGCTCTATGTTAATTTATTCTTAAACGAACAAACAATTTGGACAATTTAAGCATTCATTCAGAAAGGCGGTTAATGTTACAATTACTTTCGTGCCTTTGTTCATAAACTTTTGTTTGCCTCTTTAGTTAGCGGTTCAAATGAAGCAGAATTGTTTGATTTAATCGAACAATTTTTTGTGATCAGTCTTCCCAGAGTGTGAAATAAAAATTGTTACACCAAAAAATGACAGATAATTTAGGTCACTTAAACATCTAAATAAATAATAAAACCAGCTTTAAATTGTTGTTTATATATATTCTTCATACTATTGAGAGAAAACAAATCCGGGTTACAAACTAAAACCAAGGGAAACACATTAACTATTAGAGGAAAACAACAAAAACAAGAATGTGTCCATAGTACACGGATGCCCCACTCGCAATATCATTTTCTGTGTTTAGTGGACCGTGGAATTTGGTTAAAAACTCTAATTTGGTATTTAAATTAAAAAGATCATATCACAGGGAACATTTATACTAAGTTTCAAGTTGATTGGACTTCAACTTCATCAAAAACTACCTTGACCAAAAATTTTAACCTGAAATTTGCACTATCATTTTCTATGTTCAGTGACCCGTGAAATTGGGGTCAAAACACTAATTTGGCATGAAAATTAGAAAGATCATAACATAGGGCACATGTGTACTGAGTTTCAAGTTGATTGGACTTCAACTTGATCCAAAACTACCTTGACCAAAAACTTTAACCTGAAGCGGGACTATCGGACGGAAGAACGAACGAACGGACGCATAGACCAGAAAACATAAGGCCCCTCTACTATCGTAGGTGGGGGCATCAATAAAGGATTAAAATATTGGCTCTACGTCAATGACACACTAGATAAAAGTCTCCACAGTAATAAATATTAAGCATATAATAGCACAGTTTCTAGAAAAATTGTAAAGAACAGGTACAAATGTATGGTATTATTTTGTTCGCACCTGATGTAGAAAAAAATTAAATATTTCAATTCATTCAAAAAATTATGTACGTTCAAGAATAAAAGAAATCATAAAACAAGGCATGCCAGCACAAAATACTAGACCAATAACAATCATCATATGAAACAGACATGTTAATTTATACTTAAACGAACAAACAATTTGGACAATTTAAGCATTCATTCAGAAAGGCGGTTAATGTTACATTTACTTTCGTGCCTTTGTTCATAAATTTTTGTTTGCCTCTTTAGTTAGCGGTTCAAATGAAGCAGAATTGTTTGATTTAATCGAACAATTTTTTGTGATCAGTCTTCCCAGAGTGTGAAATAAAAATTGTTACACCAAAAAATGACAGATAATTTAGGTCACTTAAACATCTAAATAAATAATAAAACCAGCTTTAAATTGTTGTTTATATATATTCTTCATACTATTGTCAACTGCACACACAATAACACTAAACATTAAGCTTTCAGTTGAATAGCAACTTGAAAACCATCAAAACAGACAGATGATTTATACATTTTACGTTCGTACGTTTAAAAAGTAAAATCACAAAAATACTGAACTCAGAGGAAAATTGATAACGGAAAGTTCCTAATCAAATGACAAGATCAAATGATAAAACACATTAAACGAATGGACAACAACTGTCATATTCCGGACTTGGTACAGGCATTGTCAAATGTAGATAATGGTGGATTGAACCTGGTTTTGTAGCGCTAAACCTCTCACTTGTATGACAGTCGCATCAAATTCTATTTTATTTATAACGATGTGTGAACAAAACAGACAAGACGATGATAACGATCAGAATAACGATTACAAGCATGTACTTCAAAACTACAATTGTTTTACCGATTTTTAAAAAAGATCAACATGTCAAATATCCTTGTTGAGAACTTGTATGTTTTTATGTCCTCACTTTGAGGCGCATTGGGAGTGATCACTTATACACCTTATACAATAAGGGCAAGTTGGAATCTTGATTAATATTTTGCAATCTTGTTTTAATGTATAGTTGTTTCCACATATATATAGGCAATAAGTTTCGGAAATAAAATGAAAATAAAAATTCCTTTGTGATGTGGCTTCTAAATGTACAGGATCGTTATTATCACACACCATATTCTCAAGCCATTCTGTTCATTACACGCATGTACTTCAAAACTACACCAAAGGTTCAAGCGGGACAGATTCTCAGTTCAGCCGGGACATAATTCTAAGTAGCGATTTACACAAACATTTTTCCACTTGGTTTCATAAGAACACGAGCATGAAAGTAAGTTCTCACGTACCTGTTTTAATTGTTTGGAGTTCATCGTAAGTGTGTTGGTCAATAGTTGTCTTTTGTCGACTAAAACACAATAAATGATTAACGAAACTGTTAACCAAATCTACAACTAATTCTGTTTAAATCTCTAATAAGTTGAGTAAAACTGAATTATAGATCAACTAAAGCAAGTGCAATGGTTCAAATCCTGTAAGTGAAAATATTTGTGAAAATGAAGTCTTTAGAATCAATATATTTGGTTCCATTTAGTCTTGTACCTTCAGAATGGAGAGTTTTACAAGAAATGTAAGCATTTTTTGAGTACCACATTTTTATTGCAATCTAAAATATACGCATGTATACATTCTCTCATTGTCATTTAATGGTATTCAATTTGACAATTTGAATGCAATTCACGGTATATACCTTAGGGTGGATTGCTTCACAGCAAATATAGGCAATACAAGCGTTAAATTACTTATATAATATGGATAATTTATGACATAAAATTAATTAATATTTATAAAACATTTATATATAGATTATGAGTGTTTCTCTTTTATTCTTGGAACTGGCGTTTGAACTTTGAATATCTGTGTTAAACGACAAGAATATAAATGTACTACATGCTTAAAATGAATAAATCATAAACCTTAAATAAAGCCAACGTAGTATACCGCTGTTTGAAAGTCATAAACCGATTGAGAGAAAACAAATCCGGGTTACAAACTAAAACCAAGGGAAACACATTAACTATTAGAGAAAATAACAAAAAACAAGAATGTGTCCATAGTACACGGATGCCCCACTCGCAATATCATTTTCTGTGTTTAGTGGACCGTGGAATTTGGTTAAAAACTCTAATTTGGTATTTAAATTAGAAAGATCATATCACAGGGAACATGTATACTAAGTTTCAAGTTGATTGGACTTCAACTTCATCAAAAACTACCTTGACCAAAAACTTTAACCTGAAATTTGCACTATCATTTTCTATGTTCAGTGAACTGTGAAATTGGGGTCAAAACACTAATTTGGCATTAAAATTAGAAAGATCATATCACAGGGCACATGTGTACTGAGTTTCAAGTTGATTGGACTTCAACTTCATCCAAAACTACCTTGACCAAAAACTTTAACCTGAAGCGGGACGAACGGACGGAAGGACAGACGGACGGAAAAACAGACGGAAGAACGAACGAATGGATGCACAGACCAGAAAACATAAGGCCCCTCTACTATCGTAGGTGGGGGCATAAAAAAAGGATTAAAATATTGGCTCTACGTCAATGAGACACTAGATAAAAGTCTCCACAGTAATAAATATTAAGCATATAATAGCACAGTTTCTAGAAAAATTGTAAAGAACAGGTATGGTATTATTATTTTGTTCGCACCTGATGTAGAAAAAAATTAAACATTTCAATCCATTCAAAAAATTATATACGTTCAAGAATAAAAGAAATCATAAAACAAGGCATGCCAGCACAAAACACTAGACCAATAACAATCATTATATGAAACAGACATATAAACAACCACTCAAAAAAAAATAAACAACAAACAACATTGTTTTAAGACAACACAATAAGTTTTCGTATGATGAAATTAACGAACTTGGCATTACATCACTTATCAACTAACATTTACGTTTGCTTAAAAAGTACTGTGTCCAAGTAAAAGTGAACGTTTACATGCACACTCTTCTTTGTATCATACAACATGTGGTATAGCCATAAAGATTTCAAACGCATATTTACTTTGCTATTTTTTTATTTTTTTATTAAGTTTGAACTTTTTAGTGTCATACGTAATAAACTTACCTTGTATCCGGATAGGTCGATTGATACAATTGACTGTTTTCTGAATAACAAATAATATAAATAGGAACTTAATGTATTCGTCAGCATCATAGCTTTGATTTACTAACCTTATTTTAGGGAGAGAAATAATTAACTGGTAAAAGATTTGATTAAGTTATATAAGATAAAAATCTGAAGGAATCAGCAAACGAATCAGCCGCATCTCATTTGAGGCGACCTGGCAATATGAATTTTACACTATTGCACTTTTGTCCCTGAGAACATGTCAGAATAAACTTATCATAGATATTCTGTCATTATCTTCATTTTTTCTTTACATGAAAGAGGCAGCATTCGAGTGGACTTTTTTTTTTCTGAATTATTCCCTTCTTATTATCAAAATATGGTCCTAAAGGAATGATGGATCGTACAACCACCTTTATTCAAATGCATAATCAGACAAAAGATAACAAGATAAATTTATTTTCATGAAATGGAGATCAATATTAAATACCTTCTTTATTGCATGGCCTCTTTCTCAGAAATAAAACCACAAGAACAGCAATTATTAAAATCAGTATCGATGATCCAATACTCGCACCAACACTTATGGCAACAGTATTGTTCGATTGACTTAAACCTACAAAAATGAGTCTATTGTTATTGCTTTTAACTTCATATACTTCCAACAAATGCAAGCAGCGTTTAATCATTCTTTGATGAGTTTAGTTCTGAAAAGCAAATCTGACAGTTTACAACAGAGGAGATGCAAATAATAAAGTATTTAAAACTGGAGTGTTTTTTCCGTATGTAAAAATTATCAGGGTTCAAACTCTCTCAGGAAAATTAAACATAATACAAATTCGAGAATTCTTTATATTTCAAATTGGTCATATTACGTCCTCATATATAAGTAATTATACATCCTGTTTATCTATTCACGATGAAGGTAAAAACAGAAAAGGTCTTCGGTCGCGCAAACATTTTTTATAATAAAACGTTCATTTTCTGAATTACACTTAAATAGTATTTCAGTATTGTTTAAAAAGTAAATCGTGACATTTTTTTGGCATTTTGGACGCTTTCTACGCTCATCACGTTCTCACTACGACCATACCACGAGTTATCCGATTGCAACACGATCCTACCACGCTTCTACTGCGATGATAGCACGTTCTTACCACGATTATACTCCGTTCATACCGCGATCTTACTATGTACTCAGCAATAACGTTAACACCGTGTTCCATATCTATACAGTTCCATTCCTTCTATTTCTGATTAATACGTAGATTTCTCGGAAACAATACAGTCATGCCACCAAAATCTACTAGAACACGTGGGCGTGGTGGTAGGGGTTGATGTAGAGGCAGAGGGAGCTCTGATAGTAACGAATACTGATCAAGCAGAGATGTCGGACCGACCAATCCAACCTAAATTGCACCCTATTGCTGGTTCATATAGCTCAAATGACTAAATTTTAGTGTACGATATCAGAGATGACACAAATATGTCATAGATAAAGGAAGATGTGGTATGAGTGCCAATGAGACAACTCTCGAGCTCCATCCAAGTAACAATTTATAAAAGTAAACAATTATAGGTCAAGGTACGGCCTTCAACACGGAGCCTTGGCTCACACCGAACAGCAAGTTATGAAGGGCCCCCAAAATTACTAATGTAAAACCATTCAAACGGGAAAACAAATGGTCTATATATATATATAGCTAATCTATATAAAAACGAGAAGCATGGTTGAGTCGTTAGAGAAAATGGACAAGAAGTCCTAATTACATACTGACAAACAAAACCTGGAGAGATTTAATATATTTTATGTGAAAATGACAATGAGAATGATGGTCGTAGTATGAACGTAGTCAGGTCGTAAGAAGAGCGTGATGAGGACGGCAAGGGCGTGCTAGAATCGTACTATGGTCATGAACAGCGTGGTATAGTCGTAGTGGAAGCGTAGTTGGGTCGCGGTGAGAACGTGATGGTCGAAGTGAGGTCGTGATAACGTCGCTGTGAGATCGTAGCGCAGTCTCTCCGAATAGAATCACGTTTTCGCTACGCTCTCGCTGCGATGGTACAGCGACCTTTGCGATCTTACTACGATCTTAGTGCGCTCTCACTACGCTTCTACTACGACCTGAATTCGCCACGACCGCACCACGATTGTTTTGAACATGTTCAAAGTTGGCCACACTCATCACGATCTTGAAGACCTCACCACGACCGTGATACGACCTTACTGCGATCTACACGATCGTACTACGATCATCAACATTTGCATTTTTTTCACAGATCGTAGTGCGATCGTGGCCTAGTGGGACTGTGGTATATTCAAAGGTTTTAATGTGATAATGTACTAAAGATTTGTCATTAGCGTATTTTTGAAAATTTAGAGGCCAATATGGTCATCTATATTTACAGGTCTTACAAAAAAGAGTAATTGACGTACTTGATCGTGTAATACAATTAAGGTTTCCTGATTTGACAACTCCCCGTTTATTTGTAGCTTCTACATATATGATGTACGATGTGCTTGGTTCCAAAGACTTAATTATATACTGTATAGTCTGTCCTAGGCCAGAATCCATGATATCAGGTGAATATTTTGTATTTTGATTCCTTATATTCAGCCAAGCCACTCTGAATTTCTGTTGAGAGCCTCCATTGAATCCTGACCTCCATAACACAATCATTGATGTAATCTCACAGGCCACTAATATATCTGTTGGTTGATCTGGAGGATCTTAAATATAAATCGATAACATTCATAATAATGAATATATACTTGTTGGTCAATAGATAATCATTATTTATTTGAATGATTTGCCAATATAAATTTTAAGTATATGCAACATAAGTTCAATATATGCTTTTAGGGGCCAACTGAAGGACACTTCCGGGTGCAGGAGTTTCTCGCTATATTGAAGACCAATTGGTGGCCTTCGGCTGTTGTCTGCTTTATGGTCGGGTTGTTGTCTCTATGACACGTTCCCCATTTCCATTCTCAATTTTATCTTGTATATGATTTTCTTTACTAAACGTAGATCTTGAACAGAGTAAGATTTAAAGCTAATGTGAAATTCGAGAACCTTTATTTTTTTTCAGTAATTTGTTTCTTTTGTTGACACATATCTCGCATCTTTTTTCATTCATATTGACGTCATATCACAATATTTCATAATTTGTCTTTCAATCAATTTTCTGGGCGTCACAGATGAATTTGGTCCATTGTTTGACTAGAATGTTGGGACCTTATAAATTTGCCAAAGCATTCAATACGTTCAAATCGTAGTTAATAAAGAATCGTACAGGAATTATTGAGTGAATGCCTAAACTGTAATGTTGTATTTATGAAATGTTTTATTTTCTATATATATACTCTTTTACTATGCAATAATTTAACTATGCCTTGTTTCAGAAATATATTAAAAGTAAGTGCATGTCACAAATTAGGAACATCATGAGGTTGCAGTTTATCTTATATCTTTATCTTACATAATCTTTTAGAACCTGTTTCATTCAATTCGAGTATTTAAGAGGCTTACATGTAGAAAAGACCCGTGATTACTGTTGAACATTTTGAAGTTCTGTATTTATTTCTGTGCGAGTGACTGTCTGCTCTTTGTTCGAAGTACAATTTGGCGTAAACCCTACATATCCTTAGATTCCTATGTTAATTAGTGATTGACCTTCAGCATGAATAAAATAAAGATTCTAAATTGCTCATTAAGCGTACTTACCTTGTGGTATCACTTCAAATGACTTTATATACTGAAGACCTATGTTATTAGAGGCGTTCATTGTATAGGAGCCATAATCTGATTTTGAAATTTTTCTTATGCTTAGAGTTGAACTATGTTCAGAAATACTAAACGAATTGTTTACTTTCACTAGCGAAATTATTCCTGTTTCAGAATTTCTCGTTGTCCAAGTTATCATTGGTATTGGGTAGGCTATGAGATAAACTGTAATATTCAATTCATCGTTTTCCATAATTGAAACAATATCCGGTGCTTCTTTACGTCTTTGGTCCATGCGTGCACTGCCTGTAATTTTATACTTTCTATATAGAAACAAAGCTTTGTAACATGTTTGGATATCTTTTGTTTTAAATACTCTGTATTCAACGTATAATTTAAACAATGATGATGATTTAACATTTAACAACGCCTTTTTGATTTCTTCGACCATAAAGGAATATCAATTAAACCAAGCCGGTTACCTATCCTCTTTTCCTGATTGTGAAATCTATATAAACGATCTTTATTCGCAATATCAAGGAAAAGAAAAATGTATCTCGTGGATCAGATTTTGCTTATGTTTTATGAATATATGGATCAAATCCCATTCGGCTGTCTGATTTATGTTGCTCAGCCGCCAGTAATAGTGCAGTGTCCTTTGTATATGTTTATTGTCTTTTGTTAATGATGAACAATGTTTTTTTTACCGATTTTTTTCGATTGCTTCCTGGGTCTGTTATCCTCGTTTCAAAAGTATATGCAACATTTCGACGGATGATAATTGTGTAATTGTGATCCTCATATATAAGAATACTTACACTTTAAAAATTATACCTGCTTAGACAATAACCAATTGTAGTATTTTTAAAATTGAGAATAGAAATGGGGAATGTGCCAAAGAGACAACAACCCGACCATGAAAAAAAACAACAGCAGAAGGTCACCAACAGGTCTTCAATGTAGCGAGAAATTCCCGCACCCGAAGGCGTCCTTCAACTGGCCCTTTTTGTATGTTTCATTATATTTTATTCAGATTAATCTTTTACATGTACCACATACATCGCTGATCGACATTTCGACGGATGATAATTGTGTAATTGTGATCCTCATATATAAGAATACTTACACTTTAAAAATTATACCTGCTTAGACAATAACCAATTGTAGTATTTTTAAAATTGAGAATAGAAATGGGGAATGTGCCAAAGAGACAACAACCCGACCATGAAAAAAAACAACAGCAGAAGGTCACCAACAGGTCTTCAATGTAGCGAGAAATTCCCGCACCCGAAGGCGTCCTTCAACTGGCCCTTTTTGTATGTTTCATTATATTTTATTCAGATTAATCTTTTACATGTACCACATACATCGCTGATCGGCATTTATAACCTATAGAATAGGTTTGATTATCAGAGTTGTGTTTATATTGGAAAATTATATACTAGTTGATGTGTATAATTTTGTAGTTAAGAGCAGACAATAGAATTATAACTTCGGTTCTTACAGTATAAAAAATATATCGTTATCTCGATAAAACGAAATTGTTTTATCGAGATCAAAGAATTATTATGTCGTTAACTCGATCTATTATATCGAGATCTCGGATAATTATATCATTATCACGATTTATTATATCTTTATCTCGATAAAACGAAACTGTTATATCGAGATCTCGATAAAAATATATCGTTATCTCGATGAAACGAAACTGTATTTTTGAATTCGTCGTATTGATGTTATCTAACAAATATTCAAATTAATATCAGAAAAAAAATCAAAGCACTCTTTAAATTTTTCAACTTAATTTATTCATTTATTTAGTTTCGGAGAATACATTAGTGAACGTTACCTTTGCTGTTCTTCATCCCATATTTATAACATGTTCTCTGTGCAGCAATGACCATTAGAGGGGTTACGGAGGACAGTAATGCCAAAATACGCGTGAAAAATAAGAAATAGCCAATTTTGAATAACGGAATGGATATTTTGAATATTGTAATAGACTCAGTGTTGCGGCCCTTCAGCCCCTAATTCCAAAAATATATTATACCCCATTCGAAAGCTTATTAATATACCATTTTATTCCTCTTACTATAAGCTTTCAAGTAGTGTATAAAGGGGCCGAAGGGTCTGTGTTACTCCTCTAATACAGGCGTTGCGGAATATATTTCGAATAAGGTATAAGTATAAAAAAGAAGATGTGGTATGATTGCCAAGGAGACAACTCTCCACAAAAGACCAAAATAACACAGAAATTAACAACTTTAGGTCACCGTACGGCCTTCAACAATGAGCAAAGCCCACACCGCATAGTCAGCTATAAAAGGCCCTGAAATGACAATGGAAAACAATTCAAACGAGAAAACTAACGGCCTAATTTATGTAAAACAATTGAACGAAAAACAAATATGTAACACATAAACAAACGGCAACCACTGAATTACAGGCTCCTGACTTAATAGGACAGGCACATACATACAGAATGTGGCGGGGTTAAACATGTATAACTCAGTGGTATAACAGTAAATCAAAAGAACGAACTATAAAAATCAGTTGAAAAAGGCGTAACTCCTCAGATAGACAAAAATACAAGTGGACGTGGACGGGTAAGTATGTTTGTAATTAGTGGCTGAAGGGTCGCAGCAGTCCATTCCATTTTTCAAAAGATCTATTCCATTATTCAAAATAAGCTATTTCTTAATGTTCACGCGTATTTCGACATGTAGGTTCTCTGTTAATCCTCTAATATGCGTTGCGGAACATATTGACTATATGTCTTTTGTTCTCTATAAGTAAACTTTCGATTGAGGCATAAGGTATGTATGTAATAAGGGGTTAAAGGGTCGCAGCAGTCCATTCCATTATTTAAAATAGACTATTTTTTTATTTTCACGCGTATTTTGGCATTTAGGTCCTCCGTAACCCCTCTAATGGTCAATGCGGCACATATTATTTGAAACCATTTTGTTTCGCTATTAATAAGCTTTCACTTGGTGTATAAAGTTTTTTTTAATTAGGGGCTGACGGGTCGCAGAAGTGCATTCCATTATTCAAAATAAGCTATTTTATAATGTGTACCCGTATTTTTATTTTTAGTCCTTCGTTACTCCTCTAATATGCGTTACGGGACATATTGACTATATACCTTTTGTTTCTCTATTCAAAATATCCATTCCATTATTCAAAATTGGCTATTTTCATAATTTTCACGCGTAATTTGGCATTGAGGTCCTCCGTGACCCCTGTAATGGTCATTGCGACACGGAAATGAAGAACAGCAAAGGTTTTGTGAAAATTAAAAAAAAATAACGTTGAGTATATTAATATTTATATATATGTTTTGGTATTCATTGAAACAAGGAATATCTGTTAAAAGTAGTTGGGGAAATCCACTAGTTTATTCTCGGAAAGTAAATAAATGAATGAATTAAGTTAAAAACTTTAAAGAGTGCTTTTTTTCTTGAAATTAATTTGAATATTTGTTAAATAACATCAAAATGACGAGTTCAGAAATGCAGTTTCGTTTTATCGAGATAACGATATATTTTTATCGAGATATCGAGATATTTTTATCGAGATATCGAGATATTTTTATCGAGGTCTCGATATATTTAACCGAGATAACGATTTAATAATCCGAGATCTTGTTTTAATAAATCGAGATAACGATATAATAATCCGAGATCTCGATATAAGAGTTTCGTTTTATCGAAATAACGATACAATAAATCGAGATAACGATATTATTATCCGAGATCTCGATGTAATAAATCGAGATAACGATATAATAATCTGAGATCTAAATATAACAATTTCGTTTTATCGAGATAACGATATATTTTTTATCGAGATCGGTAAAACGTTAATGTTTTATCGTGATCTCGAATTAAAAAAAAAAAAATTTTTGTGTGTCCCCTTACGGCTTCCGTACTTATGCATTATACTTACACAGAACAAACAAATTAATCTCAGCATATGCAGTTTTTAACATATCACCAATAACGTTACTAGCCTGACATCGGTAAGTTCCAGTTTGTAGACACTCAGTTTTGTGAATTGTAAAGTTGCTTTTGAATACCTTGTCGACTTTATTCAATACAGTGCCAGTTGTAGAATGTATCCAAGTAATGTCAGGTGTCGGTTTACTGTCAACTTCACACTGAAAGGTAACGGATTGATGTTCATCAACATTGTTGCTTTGAAATGACTGCAATCGAAGAATCGTTGGTGCATCTGAAAATGAGAGGGGAATAATAAACCTATCAACACAATTGTAGATAAATGTAGAAAACACAGAAACAGCAATCATCAGATACAGCACCAGTTAACGAATTCCCAATTCCTTAAAAATGTAGAGAAGAAGCCAAAAATACCAAAAGATACTTAGACGACCTTCAAACTCATAAGTCGAAAAAAACACTGGCAACGTCATTGCTAAAACAGAAAAAAAACAATAAGACAAAAAAAAGTACACATAACACAGCACAGAAAAATAAAGACAAGGCAAGACGAACCCAACATAACTGGTCCGGAAAGGTTTGCAGATTCTGCTGCACATGTGGCACCCTTCGTGTTGCTTATGTTAGTACAAACCAGCTATAAGTCTAATCCAGTAGGTCATAATATTATTGAAACAGGGATGGGCTTGTAGTAACGACATAAGGAACATATCCACTATCATCTGTGAAACGGATATTCCGTTACGGTCAACCAACTCGTGATGGCGTCCGTAAATTTACGAAGGAATGATTTCATGCAGATCGGTAGTCTGATTGCTCTTTGTGTTTTACCTGTTGAACAAACAATACAGTGTCTTTATAACCTAAGATTTCAAGTAGTAAAGTTGCTGTAAATTCTGTGCCACGGAATACTACTGATATAATCAAATAACAATTCCCAAATCTCGTGAATTATCATCGCATTTTATTTTATCATGAACAATATGGTATACTACTCACAGTTAACAACAATATTGATAGAATTCGATGTTTGGCTACCATAGTCGTTTTTAGCCTGACACATATACAGTCCAGTTTGATTTCTATTGACTGAGTTTAATTCAAGACTGAAATGATGTTCTCTAAAACCATTTGGCCCAGTCCATGTGTAATTACAGTCTGGTCTGCATTTCGCTGCACAAAGGATTAATATGTTTATACCATTGTCTTCAGTTACAATATATAAATTGCCAGCCGGACTCAAATTGATACTTTTTGGTCCAACTGAAAAGAAGAAAACAAATGTTTGCCTACCATCAATTTTCTTTTGAATTTGTCTTTAGATGAATTCGGCTACTCTTATTTTATATTGTCAATGGAGTACAAAATGCTTATTATCTGTATAGTCGTGAACTGTACACTCAAACATGAATCACAGTCAGTGATGGAAAGGTTTGCAGACTATATGAATCTATGTAAAATTGTATTGATGAATTGAAATACAGGTAAAACGTAAATTATAGCGAAAATAGACGGAGAAAATAAGTATCACATATACATGTAAGCATGTGTTTCATAAGGTGGTTTAATGCCAAAAAGAAACACTTCTGGTATAAGAAGACACGAATCTATACTCTAATATGACTTGCTTTATACGCTGAAGTAGCAAACCCATGCTCAAAATATTAAAAAAATCAAAATAGAGAGGTTCATGAAAGAGCTTCACAAAGGTCTATAGTCCTAGAAATCGGATATAAAATTTACTGTAATAGTCCTAATCAGAATCGAAATAATTGATACAAGCTAACATGTTTAACCCCGCCACATTATTTATGTCCCAAGTCAGGAGCCTGTAATTCAGTGGTTGTCGTTTGTTTATGTGTTACATATTTCGTTTGTTTTTTGTTGTTGTTTTTTTTACATAAATAAGGCCGTTAGTTTTCTCGTTTGAAATGTTTTACATTGTCTTATCGGGGCCTTTTATAGCTGACTATGCGGTATGGGCTTTGCTCATTGTTGAAAGCCGTACGGTGACCTATAGTTGTTAATGTCTGTGTCATTTTGGTCTTTTGTGGATAGTTGTCTCATTGCCAATCATACCACATCTTCTTTATTATATTTATAATAGTTTTAACATTGATAGGCATTATATTCCATGCACTTATTTTCCTTGGGCAAATCATCTCACTCCAGAAGTCAGGTAAGGAATTGGGTCATATTTACCATAGGATTTGGAATCTGCCATAGACTTGAACCCACCATGGATGAGAGTCCTTCGTATATATTATTATGTAGGGTGTCTCAAGACTTTAAACATTGTATTGAATATATTATTATTTATTTCATCTGGTTATGCTAGCTCTGTAAAAGACTACAAGAATGCTACAAGATTAGATACTTACAGAGTATATAGATGGATTGCACTGTGGATTGGACTGAATATTCTCCTTCAATACTAACAGCTTCACAGTAAATCTTTTTGTTGATATCTTCCTCTTTTCCCGTATATATCAGTTTACTAGATGATATAAACTTACCACTATTCATAAGTGGCGGTTGTGGTATAGCTTGACTGGTTATATTCTGTCCATCAAAGTACCACTGTATCAAGGCAATAAGATCACTGAAATCTGTAGTACATGTGAATGTTTCGTTCACTCCGTCTTCAACACTAATAACGTTATTATAATTAGCTGGCGTAAATGTCACATTTGTAACTGGTTCTGAAATATAAATGTAAATAGGAGTATATTGTAAGTAGATATCAGAAGTTGTGGTATGAATGCTAATAAAGCAACTCTCCATCAAAATCAAAACATTTTTAAAATAATAAACCATTATATGTCAAAGTACGACCTTCAACACCGAGCAATGGCTCAAAACAAACATCAAGCTACAAAGTGCACCATAAATTACTACTGCCAACCATTCGAAAAGGAAAACGATCGAACAGTTTAATCTAAATACAAAATGAGAAACGAGACACATTTATGAAGAACATCAAAATACGACAACCACTGCACAACTGTTCCTAACTAGTTTATGTAAATTTATCTAAACGACAGGATGACCGTAAAAGCATATGTAGTTAAAAAAAGAGTTTTTTGCAAGCTCATTTCCTAAAAGATATTAAAAAAAATTTGTAATGACAGATGTGCATTAATCATTGGAAAAATATGATGACAACAGTTAAATTACTTTCTCTTTTTCAAAGTCCAATTAATAAACTCAGTAAAAATGACATTCCATTCAACATCGAATTGTTAATTTTAATTTGACATGTTCATTTTGTATTGATAACATATTATTTAAACCGGAATTTTGGAAGAATGTTTTATTACTGAACAAGTTGATCAATCAATTGTATATACAAACACTACAGGTATATGAATTTTTAAAACTCGTATATTCGGTCTGGAGCTGGTATGTCAGTAACTGCTTGTAGTTATTTGTAAATTTATGTAGACCAATTTCATTTTGTTTAGTCTCTTCTATGACCTATTCTGGCTTCTTTTAAAATGAGAATGATTTTTCCTGCTGATTGATGTGTGTTTATTTATTACATATTGGCTAAAGGTAAGGGAGAGGGTTGAGAAATGTAAAAACATATTTAACCTCGCTGACTTTTTTTCCTCGAATGCATATTCTTTCTGCATGTACACAATGATGAAAAAAATATTCATATACATGTAAAATTCTATTTCACATTTTGAGACATTATACAAGGTATCTGTGATATTTGTTTGCATTGAACACCGCTGAATACATATTAATTGTGGGAAATAAGCATCTGGTGAGGTGACAATGGAACCATTTATTGTTTTGCTATCACTGGGTCTATGTCATTGCTGTTGGCATGTTAGACCTTGATAGTATCTTTAGCACCGTAGTAAGTATTATGGTACGAGAATAATCATACATACATACAGTTGAACTGGCGAACTATATTGATACAGTCCCTTGGTTTCTGTTAGATTGTTGTCACGTTGGCAATCAAACATTATGTCCTTCTTAATTTGTGTATTGTTATTTGCCGTTGTACAAAGATTACATCAGTTTTAATGTACGACTATACTCGAACACAGCCAGAGTGTCTAAAGATTTGTGCAACGGTGTTGATAGAAGATATATATGAATCTATAAAACGGATAAGTTTATATAGAGAAGCAAGTCAAATATGTAGGTGCATTAATTGGCTTTCGTCAGTTTCTACATCATGGAAACGATTGACGTTCTCAGATCCCATTGGTTGAAGTAGTATTTACAATGAAAACGAATGGACAACAATTGTCATATTCCTGACTTGGTACAGGCATTCTCAAATATAGAAAATGGTGGATTGAACCTGGTTTTATAGTGTGAATAATTTTACTGGGTACGTCATTTTATTTGGCGGCGTTTTGTCCTAGGTTATGGTTATTCAATGATATTGTTTAACATCTCATCCCTAATTTTATTGATTGTATTTACATTTTGTCACAGACTCATAGAACTCATTCGTTCCGTGTATTTTCAATTGTTTTAGTTAATATTCTTTTGATTGAGTTAAGCCATTTCAATTTATATTTTATAGTGTGTCCTTGTATAGCGTAATATTACACCATTGTTTCAGGTAAGAGTGAATGTTAGTACCTCTTAAAACGATTAAACCTGCTGCATATGTGTGCTCAAGTCCGAAGTAAGGAATCGGATGTTCAGTGGTCGTCATTTGCTGATGTGGTTCATAAGTGTTTTTCGTTTCTTATATATATATATACTAGTATATTAGACTGTTGGTTTTACTGTTTAAATGGTTTTATACTTATATTAGTCTAGTTATTGTAAGGTCCTGTATAGCTTGCTGTTCGGTCAGATCCAAGGCTCCGTGTTTTGACCTATAATGGTCTACTTTGCAAATTGTGACATGGATGGATAGTTGCTAATAGGCACTCATACCACATCTTCTAATATTTATATAAGGTCCAATATTGTTAAAATAACAGTCAAGAATAATTGTCATTGAATTGATAACCGTCATGTTACAAGCATATTATCTATAGTTTTGTCTGGTCTTTTTTTTAGTTCCAGGTTATTTTTATTATCTATCATGTCTATACTTACTTCTGACTGACAAGGTAAGATTATAAATCTGATGTTTTTTCCAAACAGGATGGGATCCAACGCACATGCAGACATCGCCATTATCATCAATGTTGACTTTTAAACGTACACTGGAAATCGAAACACCAGTAATCGGATTTCCTGTAGGAGAAATTGGTGTTGAACCTTTACACTGCCATGATATGGCTGCTAGAGGCTTACCTCCTTGTATTTCACAAGTGATAATTAACATGGTACCCGGATTGACTGGACTTAATGGTGTCTGTACTATTGAAGATGATGATGGTGAATCTGAAAGTAATTCAGTAATGGTTCGTTATTGGTTTGAACAGCGGTATACTGCTGTTGCTTTTATTGATCAAAAACACTTCTCTAAAATAAAAACAAGGTCGTGAAACATTCTAATTAATCTTTTGGCATATCAACATGATTCATTACTGCACAGTTCAGTGCTGTTAAGCTGTGATTCTATCTTTTTTTTTTTTTTACATATATATCATTAAGACTTTTTTTTTGGATGTTTGGATCCTGTGTGCTATTCCACCGCCATATTTTTCATTTCACCATTGATCTTATGTACATAATTTTAATCATGGTACCTATGATGAGTTTTTAGGACAGTGTCTATTTTTTATTGACTCTAATAGTACGTTTCCATTAGGACTTACTTTTGTTTTCATTTGAGACGTAGAATATTTTAAATATCATACAGTTATATTTGTCCGATGTTGTGTAAAGATATGTAGCCATTAAGATCTCAATTTATAGAAACTACCTAAAATTTCACTTTTTTATTAATTGTTATTTCTATTTGTTTACTATATAAATTAATGACTTCATTTATTTCGGATCATGTCAATACATATACAAAATTGGCTAACTAAATAAGTATTCATTCTTACAGTAACATAACATACAGGAATACCAAAGTTCAGGTTCGTTATCACCACTAAAATTAGGAATATCGCGGGTACATTTCCATTTGTACGTTTTGCTGCTAAATAAAAGTCATTAATCAAAATCTCAAAGATAATCATTTGAAAGTCGTCTTGGATGTATTCATCAATGGAATATACAATTGAATAATGTTTTGGACCTTCAACCTCCTCTTTTGGTGGAACCAATAATAATCAATTGTCGCTTATGTGCATATGAGGGAGAACGAATAAATTTGCAGAACACGCATGAGTAACAAAGTATCAACCATTAAGACAGTATAATTTCATCAAATTTTTAAAATCTTTTATGTAGTTCAGTATTTTTGTGATTTTACTTTTTATATAAAGATCGATGTAAAAAACAAAATTGAGCATATTAAATAACATAACTTAATGAACATATTTAAATGTGTATCCTATTGATATCTTACAGTTAACATTCAAAGTGGATCTAACAACCTGATCAGCATCCAAGTGAGAATTTGATTCAATGAAGACCGACCGAGTTTGTAAAAAATGCGAAAGTACTGAAGTACCAATCATTGAGACAATATTTTTGATTGAGTTAAGCCTTCCAATTGATATTTTATCGTGTGTTTTTATATGTTGTGATGTTATACTATTGTCTCAGTGAAAGGGAGAAGGTACAATACCATTAAAACGTTAAATCCCGATGCAAATGTGTACACCTGTCCAAAGTCAGGAATCTGATGTACAGTATTTGTCGTTTGTTTATGTAATTTATACATGTTTCTCGTTTTATTTTTATATAGACCGTTGGTTTTCCCGTTTGAATGGTTTCACACTTGCAATTTTGAGGGGCTTTATAGCTTGTTGTTCGTTGTTAGTCGAGACTCCGTGTTGAAGGCCGTACTTTGACCTATAATGGTTTACTTTTATAAATTGTTATTTGGATGGAACGTTATCTCATTGGCACTCATACCTCATCTTCCTATACCTATAATATAGTTAAAAAATAAAAATGTGTATTCTATTGGTGACTTACAGTAAACATCCAGTGTAGATGTAACGGCTTTTTCGGCATCCAAGAGGGGATGACTTATTACACATGTACATCTTTTACCATCATCGTCTTTGGTTACGACTCGTTCTATTACAGACACTGCAGTTTTGTTGTTACCAATTTGACTGATATTTGTAAATCCTATACACTTCCAGACAATAGAAGCAAGAGGATTTCCTCCGGTAATGTTACATATCAGAGTTATCTTGTTCCCTTCTATAACAGGTCCATTAGGTATCTGTGTGATGGACGGGGGCGATGTTGGAGGATCTAAAACAAAATAAGCTATCATTCAAATACAGAATAGCTAACGTTGATTGATTCTTACAGTAAGAGAAACATGATTCGAAGACAGCAGATACACATTTTTTATGTAGTGAATTTCTATTTTAGTTCCATTTAATTTTGAAATAAATAGAATTTGTTTTCTTTGACGTATTTTATATAAAAAAAAGTATCCACACGCCGACGAGTATTATTTGAGATGACCTTTGTATATTATCCTTATGAAATCAAACCTAAAACAATACTTTTATTTGTGGATGCGATGGTATTTTAAAATTATGACGTTCATTGTCTATTGGTAATAATCTATTTCAAAACCGGCCGCACTTATTCAATCATACACTTCCGGAAAGTAGAGAGGGATTTATATAAGTTGAAATAAATTGTTCCCAATCTACAATAAATAGATATGTTTAAACTCATCATACACTTTTTGAAATATATAAATTTTACATAAAGCAGATGTAAAAATGTATAAAAGATAAAATACTTGATTCATGCACAACATATATTAAAATACAGTAAACAGCAACAAATGAAAAACAAAAGGAGTTCAGGCTCTGACTTCGGACAAACTCATGTAGGATGTGGTTGGGTTAAACACGTCTGTGGCGGCCAACTGTCCCTTGACCTGTTATAGTGTCGTACAGCGCATGTACTCCGAAAAATAAAAAATCAGTTGAAAAACAATGAACTCATATTAAGCTCGACACAAAACATTTGAAACCAGCTAGAAAGAGATTTTAAAGTACACGTAAAATTACTAAACAAATCATTTTTAAAACTACAATACCAATGAGTAAACATCTGCTAGTAAAACATTAAAATATCCTGCTCCACACGAGACACCCGTCATGTTGCTCATGTTATTACAAATCCGGTAAATAGTTAAATTCGGTAGGCCATTTGTTAAAAGGAAAGTGGATTGTAGATACGACATAAGGAACATATCCAATATCATCCGTGAAATGGTTATTCCACAACGGTCAACTTACTCGTGATGGTCAGTAAAATATAGAAAATTAAATGTTGATAATGTAATAGTAATTTTAAATAAGTTATTTTTTGTTACTCGATAACATATAACAAATTACAAATTCAGTGTTAGTACCGATAAAAATATATTCAAAGATAAATTTTAAGTATTAAATATGTTAATATAAATAAACTCATAATAGATACCAGGATTGAAATTTCCTATTTACGCCAGACGCGCGTTTCGTCTACAAAATTTAGGGATGTGAAATCCTGTTTTAAAAATTATGTGCACAAGTGAAATATATGAAAATTTTTTGAAATCGGGTTCATACTGCCTGAAATGAAGCTTTGCTATAAATCCACGATATGAAGGATCACGGAATCATTGTATATGGTTTTACTCTTGTGCAAGACAAATCCTTTGTATGCTAAAATTCTGACAATTTAAAAAAAAATGCATGTTTTAAAACACTAACCAAACATATTTAATTATTTAATTTACATTGTAATATATATTTCAAAGACAAACTATTCATGTAAAAAAAAACTACAATATTGGTATGCATATGAGCATTTGTGGACATTTTTATTCTGTCACATACTCTTCAAAATGTTGGCGGAGAGCGTATTTTGTTACACGCATTATGTGATAAAAGTATTCCTCACATAGACATCACATCATTGTTATCTTCCCCTTTTATCGGGTCATCTCATTTTGATCCCCGAGAAAATAATTAACATTTTGATATACCCCTAATAAAAATAATACAGAGAGTCAAAATAGACCAACGGGATACTCAAACTCATACGTCGAAAAAAAAATGCAATGCCAAAAGAAAAATACAAAAGACCAACAACAGAACACAAAACATAAAATCAAAAACTGAAGAACGAGAAAGACGAACCTAACCTAAAACTAGGGCTATCTAAGATGCTTCTAAATGAAAAACATATCCTGCGCATTGTTCCTATAAAATCTTTTACAAGTATTTTATCAAGTGACACATCATCACACAAAATCGGATTGGTATTTGACTCTTATCTAATCCTTAGATACACCAAATTATCAAACCATCGATGAAGTAAATGTTCTAACACTAAAACATGACCGAATGTGAAAATCTAAGATATACACACGTTTTTCATAACAAAGGATAGACAAGACTGTTACTAGTAAAAACAGCATATGTACAAACAATGAAAAATTAAAAGGCACAAGCAGACACTCTAAATTAAGTGCAACACGAAATCCTTATAAACAAAATAATCATTGCCCTATTCGACCAATCAGTTACCTAAGTGTTGTTTTCTGTGATACGTATGTTATATCTGTTTCTTCATCATTCGGAATTTATTTTACGCACAATTCTCTAAATAAGTCTTGGAAAAAGTCATTGTATATTAAACATGTTATTTAGTATACATTAAGTGTTCTTGGTTATCAGTATGGTTCTCCACTAAGTTCGATTTGTCATGACTTATATATCGTTAGAAGAACTAGATACACCGCCGGTTAAATATCACAACATTGATAACAGGGCAATCTTTTACAGAAGAAATATGGTGGTGAGATCTTTAGAATGAGAAAACTTTCCACAAAGAGACCAAAATGATACACAAATTAACAACTATAGGTCATCGTACGGCCTTCAACAATGAGCAAAGCCAATACCGCATAAGTCAGCTATAAAAGGCCCTGAAATGTCAATGTAACCCAATTCAAACGAGAAAACTAACGGCCTTATTTATATACAAAAATGAACAGAAACAAATATGTAACACATAAACAAACGACAACCACTGACTTGGGACAGGAACATACATACATAATATGGAGGGGTTAAACATGTTAGTCTACCCGACTATATATTTGTCTTCGTAAACGTTTTGTTTTTTTAAGGTATCTGTTATAAAGATATACGATTTGTCTTATCACTTTTTATGCAAAAGCCAACAAGACAGAGGGTGGATTTGTTATTTGCCAATAACATATCCTATTAAGAAGTTGATGAAGGGGTATATGTCGAATTAAATAATTATTCATTCTGACAGTTACATAACATACTGTAGTACCATTAACCAGGTCCGTTATCATCACTAGAATTAGGAATATAACGTGCACAATTTCATATAAACCTTTTGACTCTTCATAAAATTCCTTACGATAAATCTCAAACTTAAACATTGGAAAGCCAGGGATCATTTAATAAAGATATAAAAAAGAATATGATTGCCATTTTATTTAGAAATTGAAGGTTTTATTAATGTGTTCTCATTAAAGAAGCCTCAAATTTTCTTTTTATTAATCCAGTAGTTATCCAGAATTACATTGGTCATCTTAGCTCATCTGATTTAATAAAGACCGAGTTTGCCAAAAATGCAACAGTACTGAAGAGGGACAAAAGATACATAAGGACGTTCAAACTCATAGATCGAAAAGAAACTGATTTCGCCATGGCTTAAAAAGATAAAAGACAAACAATTAAACAATATCACACAAGACACAACATAGACAAATAAAGACTAGGCAACATTAACCCAACCACATACTAGGGGTGATATCAGTTGATCTAAGTAGATCCTGCACCTCATGTTTCACCCGTCGTACTGCTCATGTTATTACGTCTAAGTCGGTTGGTCAAATCTGTGAAAGTATCAATATCAATCAAATTAAGAATCGAAATGGGGAATGTGTCAAAGAGACAACAACCCGACCATAGAACGGACAACAGCAGAAGGTCACCAATAGGTCTTCAATGCAACGGGAAACTCCCGCACCCGGATGCGTCCTTCAGCTGGCCCCTAAACAAATATCTATACTAGTTCAGTGATAATGGACGTATCAGACAATACAATTTAATCAATTTAATTGTATTATATAACGATTAACATATTGCAATTTGTATCTTTTTGATAACTTACAGTTAACATTCAATGTAGCTCCAACCTCCTTATCGGCATCAAAAAGAGGATGTTTTATAACACATGTGCATCTTTTACCATTATCGTCTTTTGTTACGACTCGTTCTATTACAGACACTGCTGTATTGCTATTACCAATTTGACTGACATTTGTAAATCCTAAACACTGCCAAACAATAGAAGCAAGAGGATTTCCTCCGGTAATGTTACATATCAGAGTTATCTTGTTCCCTTCTATAACATGTCCATTAGGTATCTGTGTGAGTGACGGAAATGAGGATGGCGGATCTAAATTACAATTAGTTATCATTCAAATACATTTACATTTCGTGACTGTAAACAACAGCATAAACATGATTCGACGATAGCAGATACAGTTTATTCTAAGCGGGGATTTTGTTTTACTTGCATTTTATTTTGTAAAACATAGAATTTGTTTGCTTTAAAATATTTTATTACAAAAGATGTATCCACACGCTAATTAGATCACTGACTACACTTTTTTAATATATTCTTTGAAAGCCATCTTTATCATCATTCAAATAAGGAATAACAGTACTGCAGTGGAAGAGTTTTCATCGGCAATCGGCAATTTAATTGTCGCAACTGCAGTTCTAAGGCGACTCGTAGCAGAGACCAGTAAAACGGAAATTTGCGACCGTCAAATAAAACTTGATGGTGACAACTCTTTAACTACAGTAATGTTATTCAGATTCTAATGCATTACAAGAAATATTAATACGCAAAAGTTTGAAAAAATGGAGTAAGTTCGGTAAGGGCCATATTTGGCCCCGATTAAAAAAATGAATGGTACAAGATAAAATACGTTTTAAATTGTCTTTAAGACATTTGAGAAAGTTAAATAGAACTATTTGTGTCAAAGTTTTATTCTAAAGCATTGATTTCTACATCCAAAATAGGTCAAAATAAGAGATATACCGAAATTTGACATACTTGGTCGGATTTCAACCAAAGTTAGGACCAGGCAACATAGAGCGCAGGCGTCGACAAACTAAATATTCAAGTTAAACATTCAAAATAGCATTACAAACATTGTATTCAAAGATCTTTTTTGTCGACGTTTGGGCTCTATGTTTCCTGTCCAATAACCAATGCAAAATGAACCAATTTTCATTGATTTTCTGTGGAAAAAAAGTGAGTACTGTTTGAAACGTTATCAGTAGGACAAGAATGTAAATTTTCAATAAAAAGGCACATTTCCTATCTAGTCAATGTATTAGCTATGATTCAATGTGATATGGGTCAATAAATCCTAATTTGAACTTTAAGGTAAAAACATGAGCCATTTTAGGGTCTTATCGAACCTACATGTACTCCTTTGAAATAAATTAAAATTCCGCGAAACTGCATGAATACTTTTGGCGCGAAGACTTCATGGCTAAAAGCGACGTCATACAGATGAAAACTTACAAACTGAAGCTTATTATGTTACTTCTTCGTTTTAAATTTGAATAAAATCACGTTAAAACGGTGGTGTTATGTTTTATTGTCGATCATATTGTAATAATCGAATATTTATTAATAAAAAAAAAAAAAGATGGCGGGTCCCTCCTTATTAACGACATATCAACTGTGGATTTGACAGTTACTTAAATCCAATGGAAGAAAAATTGTTACACAAAATTTGCAAAAGAATGTGATTCATATTTAATTGTCAAATTGATATAATTGTAGCTGAGCATAGATCGAAATATATATAAAAAAAAAGTATTGTCTATTACTTCATATAATTCGAATAAAATAAGAGACATTCGAATTATACAACCACATGCATAAACTTTCAGATTTACATTTAAAAAAAAACTCTTACTCAAAATCATTATAACGTCCATTATTAACTCTTAATAACCTACTAGTAATCCTTAATCAGTCACAGTCGTTTAACCACACACATTTTGATACATGAAAATATGACGTAATGCAAATATAAAAATAGTAAACGAGAAAATACAGGCTTGGTTCGTGCTAAAAACGAATAAGAAATATGAAATACAGCCACAAACGAAAACGACTGAATTACAGGCTCCTGGTTTTGGGCAGACTCTAGTAGAATCTGCAGGGTAGAATATGTTTGCGCATTACACCCAACTCTACCCTGTACTGACATAATAGTGTACAAAGGAGCGGAAGATAGGAAATCATTTGCTTAACTCATCAGTTCGACACAAAACATATAACAATAGCTAGCAAAAGACATAAGACAACAGATTTAAGTCTTCAAGTAGTCACAGTTAAATTTAAATTTAAATTAGACTATTTACCGGATTTGTAATCACATAAGCAACACGACGGGTGCCACATGTGGAGCAGGATCTGCTTACCCTTCCGGAGCACCTGAGATCACCCCTAGTTTTTGGTGGGGTTCGTGTTGTTTATTCTTTAGTTTTCTATGTTGTGTCATGTGTACTATTGTTTGTCTGTTTGTCTTTTTCATTTTTAGCCATGGCGTTGTCAGTTTGTTTTAGATTTCTGAGTTTGACTGTCCCTTTGGTATCTTTCGTCCCTCTTTTACAGAAAGCTAGTTCAACGCCTATAATAACAAGATATCAACTTCTACAACACCAATGTATAGGTATCAATTAAATTATAAAGCATACAGACAATAAAATTTAATCAATTTAATTGTTTTATATAAAGATTAAAAGATTAAAATTTGTATCCTATTGATGACTTACAGTAAACATTCAGTGTAGATGTAACCGCCCTATCGGCATCCAAGAGGGGATGACTTATAACACATGTGCATCTTTTACCATCATCGTCTTTTGTTACGACTCGTTCTATTACCGACACTGCTGTATTGATGTTACCAATTTGACTGACATTTGTAAATCCTATACACTGCCAGACAATGGAAGCAAGAGGATTTCCTCCGGTAATGTTACATATCAGAGTTATCTTGTTGCCTTCTTTAACAGGTCCATTAGGAATCTGTGTGATTGACGGAGAAGATGTTGGTGGATCTAAAACAAAATAAGCTATCATTTAAATATATTGACGTTTCGTGATTGTGCACAATAACAAAATCACGAGCTGTTGTAATGTATTTAGAAAAAAAAGCATTGATAAATAATTTATACAATTCGATTGAAGAAGGAGACAACCTTATACCGCTTCATAAACTTTTATTATTTTTTTTTATATAAAATCAAACCTAATAAAACCAACGATTTACTGTTGTTTGTTGATGCGATTGTATAAATCATAACGCTGTTTGTTGACTTGGATACGTTAATGATATTTGTTTAATTTATACACGATAAATTTACAAGTTCTGGAGTTAAATTTGGACATCACCGTACAACATTTAATTGTTACCGTATCCTCGCATCCGTTTTTCAAATCAACTTGGCACGTCACATCTCTGAAAAAAGGACCGTTGCAGGATAATTTCTGGATCGCAATTTGAGGCCAACCACCGCGTGAGTAATATTTGAAATAACATGATTACAATGCCTAGAAACTACCTGTGTTTTATTTAAAGTAAATCAATTTTTAATATTAGGTATATGCGCCGTATAGAAGCATTGCCTTGCTTCATTAAGGACTATGACGTTACTGGAACTCCAATTACAAGTATTGAAAATGACCACGACTCCGAACCAGCTCCAGCAACTGCTAACAGCACAGGGTAAAAATGTACAAACCTGTTCTAATTATCGCAAGTTCACACATGAGAATATGAACTTTAAGGACACAAACGCATGTAAACTTTTGACTGATATTAGATTGTATAAAGATGAGTTGGTTATGAAAACCAAACATGGCATGGCTTTTCCTTGAAAATGGCTGGATCAACTAAATCGAAGACATCAAAGGGTAAGTTAACTACAGCGGACGACCCAGTGTGTCTGATATGTCTATCTTTGCACTGTGGGAGTACGTTAATGGTTAAGCCGAGGCTGCTACATCTAAACTAGTAGCCTTTGCTGTAAACAAGACGTGCTTAAGCAGGCGGCAATATTAAAACAATAGAAACCCCACAAACAGACACGGAAGCTGCCCAATTGAAAGCTCAAAAGAAACATGAGGCCATACGCAGGTGAACCCA
This sequence comes from Mytilus edulis, assembly GCF_963676685.1. Taxonomy (NCBI): domain Eukaryota; kingdom Metazoa; phylum Mollusca; class Bivalvia; order Mytilida; family Mytilidae; genus Mytilus; species Mytilus edulis. The sequence goes on from NC_092348.1 coordinate 91,104,514, forward strand.
AAATGACACAGGAGGCTGCAAGTGCTGTGCGAGAAAAAATAGAGCTTAAGGCCGCTATGAAATTCTAGCCTCACAAAAGAAGCTGCCACCGCAAAAGCTGATGCACTTATCCAAAAATATGACGATTATCATACGTTATGCCAGAAATGTTTGAACTTCCCAAAATTGTTGTATACTAGTATTAGCTATATGGCATCCAGGAAAATTGGATAACACGGGCTTCAAGATACAAGTTCAAGTACGAAGTTGATTTTCCGCCTTTAACAGAATTCTCTTCATACATCCGAAATCAGCAAAACAAAGAACAATCCTGGTTTTGAGTCTCAATCTTACTGGTTTGTTTCAACAGGTACTGGTAAGGTTTATACCTTACTTTAAAATTGAATCAGCAACAAGATCTATAAATCCTACACAAAACAAAGCATCCCTTGAGAGATGCAGAGCGTTCTAGCCAAATCAATCGAGGAACGCAAATAACTGTCTAGACAAAACAACGTTTGCTACAAATGATATGAGTCCACCACACTCAGAAGTTGGGATTGCTTCACTAACATCAATTGTTACCAGTATGGAAATGGGGAGCCGACAGAGTCAGCTGAGACAACTTTAACCTCTGAGAGTTCGACCTGCAAAGATCTACAAGGATTTTACTAGTGAGAAATCTGGTGCCAAGATATCACCTTTGAATGTCTATCACAGGATCAACAGTGGACAAAGCGACCCGTATATACGCTATCATCGATCTCTTGCCTCGCCTGAATTCCTCAATCTATTTTGCGTACGAGATAAACGAAAAACTACACTCTTCTAACATGCATTGGCAGATTAGCTACTTTCGGGAAAAGAGGAAGAAACTTCGTCATGAAATCAGTTCATGATAAAGTACAGTTCGATCTATCTCCATTAATTAAATATGATAACATTCCAAATAATCGGATGCAATTCTGACAGCTGTAGACGCTTTGCATTGTTCACACTAGAACACCCCCGCGAAATCGCGGCCGTTTAGAGTGTGGTTTAAAGTATTAGTCCAGTCGATTTGTGAAACAATTGTTCAGATTGTGGTAAAAGCATCAAATTTTGCAGAGTTTTATTTGAGGTCATAAGTAACATTTATAGCTATGGACCCAATTCAGAAAATCAAAATGGCGGCCATTTTGAAATTGCTTTAATTTTTTTTTTTTTATTAATTATTAAAAATAATATTAAAAATAAATGACTTGTCCAATTTTGATAACCTTTCGTATATTCATCACTAATGACAAAGACTATCATCTTAGGACTGGTAGATTAAAGTTCTGGTGGCCATCTTGAATGGTGGTCATTTTGAAAACACAAATTTCCAGTATATCATTATTCGTTTTAATAAATTGTTATTTTTATTTATGCTTATGTTTTTATGTATTACAACTAGTTTTGTCAATCAGTTATTAATGAGTGTTTCTTACTATATCAGTTATTTACCAAGTGTGGTCATAAAAAGCATGCATGAATAAATGTATTTTAAGAAATTCACAATGTCGTTTACTTGCAGGTTAGCCTATGTTACTTTTTACCATAAAATTTATGACCACTCTATGTCGAAACGGAAATTATTGTAGGTATTGAAATCAATGGAGCTCTAAAACCGAATGCACAATATAGACTGGAAGGAATATTTCGAACGCCAAGAGAGGAAACGTAAGGATTTACAATGCCAAGCAGATACAAAAAGAGCAGACATAGACATGTGAGTCCTTTGTTGTAAGCATATAAAGATGTTGCACATGGAATTAGTTTCTCACAATGTTCAACTGTTCTTGATGACGGCCATGGAATGGGAGACACATTCCAGAATCAAGGCAAAACGAACTAATCCTGTCAAAGTTTGTTTTAAAATACTAGTAAAATAACCAGACACAGTTATGTTGAATCAACAAGAAAAATGACTGCAGGGATCTTTTTGTTTTGTTTTTAGGGATGAGGCATCTGACTATCATCCTGAAGCATCTACAGTAGAGTACATGACTGTGCACTTGAACTACTAACCATTGTTCTCTTAACCAGACTCAGTGCTGACGATTTTTAATTATCACAGGAGCAAATAACACGCTAAATGTTTGTTAAAACTGCACATCAAGGCAATAAAACAGAATTCAAAGATACCGAAAGAAAGTCAGGTATCTGTTATCCATGGAATGGGGCTTGCCAAATTGAACAGATATTGTTTCAATATTTCAGCTTGCTGATATAGGTAAATTGTACAGTAAACGCCTCGAGCAAATCGGAGTTGTCATGGAAAGAATGACTAATCTACCCTTCTGAAAAATTTGATACTAACTACCATAGAAGATATGCAAGCACACGAGAAAGGTAGCGTCGTTCTCCTGATTTTTAACGAATATAACTAGAATAGTTTGAAAAGATAGGCTTGCTACTATCAAAAGCTTTACAGGGATAATTTATGTAGTCTTTCAAAATAAATCACTTTCACAATTATTGAGAAATATTACTCTCTATCTGATGACTGATAAGTTGCAGTTTTATCCTTTCAAAGTGGAGTTGCGCAATTAAACTCTTATAGTTGCGAAATGGTAAATGCTGTCTACAACTCAACGATATTACTGGATGTTGTTTAATTGTGTGACCAGTATCATTCTTATTATGGAAACTAATGTCTATTTAACTGGTTCGTGTTGACAGCTGTTATTGAATGCCCCTGTAAAGCTATTATTAGTATCAAGCATATCTATTTAAACTATTTTGCCTGGTATGGCTAGATGATACCTTCATCCTTTCAAGATGTGGTCTGTTTCAGACCTTAACGATCACCTTCGTTGAAAATCAAGCGAACTAATCTTCATTGCTTGTATTCTTGCAGATCTGAAATGGCAGCTACATTCCATTTCTTTAAGTGTTGGATCAGGTCTTCCTTTCATGACAACTCCAGGTGGTTCAAGGCGTTTACTGTACAAATTAACGTGATCTTCAAGCCCAATATCAGTTCCAGGCCGTGTTCTGTCGATGTATTTTTACTTAGGAATACACAAATACAAGGACAAAAGATTCCTAGCTTTCTTTCTGTTTTTTCTTCTTCTAAGGACTATTTGCTATGTTGTCAAGTTTTATCAATCATTAAGCATGATACTTGTGATATTACATCTCCAGTGCTTATTTTGGCTAAGAGAACATAGTCTTGTAGTACAGGTGCACAGTCATGCACTATTTGTGTAGATTTACATGACATTGCATCTGGAGATCCCAAAGTACATCACCACAGAAAAAAACCACTGCACTGATTGTTCTTGTTGATCCCGTAAAAGTACCACTTTACAGTGTTTGGTTGCTTACTGTTAATTCAAAAGGATGTTTTCACTTTTACAAATAAAACATTTTGTGATCTGAAAATTTGTCTCGACAAAACTTGTCCCATTTTGCCTTGTGGTTCTGGAGTGCTTCTGCAGTTCCATAGCATAGTCTTCATTCAACTGTTTCATATTGAGCGATGGGAGAACCAATTCAAGGCGCAACATCTTTGTAGGCTTGCATCAAAGGACTGATTACCAGCTCAACTGTCTATGTCTGCTCTTTGTGTATCTGCTTGGCATTGCAAGCCCTCACATGTCTTCTTTACACAATTCCTTCCAGTCTATTTGTTCATTAGGTTATTCAGCTCAAGTGTTTTCGATATCTAGCTCCATTTTATGTTTTTAAGTCTACAGTTTTGATCTTTTCCAACAAAGTTCGGACATAAGTGATATCACCTACACGTAATTTCTGTTTAAAAAGTTACTTAGGCAAACGAGAAAGTAAAGGAAATTTTGATACAGATACCTTTATATTGTAACAATGTGTATGTTGCATCTGACCACTCGATTTATATTCAATATAAATTAGAAAAAAAGTATAAATGCAAACAGTGAATTAATTAACATAGTGAATAATGATATATTGGAAATAATTCATGTTTTCAAAATGGACATCATTCAAAATGGCCACTATAAGTCCTCAGATGACAGTCCTTGTCGTTTGTGAAGAATATATCATGTGACTATATAGAAACCCTTCTGCAGCAAGCGCTTTTAACTAATAGAATGTGAATGTCAAATTGAACACCAGACGTAAGCGTAAAGACAGTAAAAAACCTCATTTATTGTGAGATATCATTAACGTCAATTGAGAACAGTTGAACAGTTGTTCATGCATCGTTGACAATGTAATGAAATTTGATACGACTGTCATACAAGTGAGAGGTTTAGCTAGCTATAAAACCAGGTACAATCCACCATTTTCTACATTAGAGAATGCCTGTACCAAGTCAGGAATATGACAGTTGTTATCCATTCGTTTGATGTGTTTGGACTTTTGATTTTGCCTTTTGATATTTGATTTTCCTTTTTGAATTTTCCTCGGAGTTCAGGATTTTTGTGTTTTTACTTTAGAACAGATTATTTCCTAATGACATTACTTGTGTGATATGATACTCATTATGTCTGAAATCAAAGTTTTTGAAAGTTGCTTCAAATAAAGAATATCAACAAAATGATTTATCATGTAAAAGTCTATGGTAAATGACAGGTATACAAATAGTTTGTTTGCTTTATTTGTACTTGTAAAATAAAAATCTCTGTTATTTTATGTTGAGCAAACGGTAGTGTGGATATTGTTTTTTGCGTAACAGGGTCCTTTTCGCAGTTTGCGTTAAAACTATGTCGATTACTTTTTAACATAACAGAAACTGATTCAGATTTTAATAACTAAGACTGTTGGGTGTAAATTTCAGGATAAAAATAATATGTATATGGACGGAAAATATAATTTCATTTGTACTCGCTACGAAACAGGAGAAAAACTCGGCGGGCCTCGCTTTTCGTCGTGTTTCTTAAGCACATACAAAGACATTTTTATTTTATATTTATTTTTATCGAATTATGATTTGAGAGCTCTACCTATTTTGGTTTAAAAAAATTAAGATTTTTTAAGATGGCCGCCATTCAATATGGGTAACATTTAAAAAGAAATGTTCAACAAGACAATTGGGTTCGTGTTGTTTATTCTTTAGTTTTCTATGTTGTGTCATGTGTACTATTGTTTTTCTGTTTGTCTTTTTCATTTTTAGCCATGGCGTTGAAAGTTTGTTTTAGATTTATAAGTTTGACTGTCCCTTTGGTATCTTTCGTCCCTCTTTTGGTATAAGCACTGTCATTCTATTTATCAGGTATCATGTCAATATCTTCCCTTATATAATGTTCATGAATTTTGTTATGTATTTATAAAAATCAAACGTCCGCCATTTTTAAAATGGCCGCATTTTCTACCAATTTCGACTTGCGGAGTAAATCCATAGCTGAAAATTATGTCCATGACATATACTAGTACTCTATTAAATTTCATGATTTTACCACAATCTGACCAATTTTGCCAAAAATCTGCACAAATCGACTGGACTATATGAAAACTGTTGTAGGTTGAATTTCTATAAAAGATTTTATGACTGGAGAATATTATCAAATATATAAAAAAAAGTCATAGGTAATTAGGGACAGGACAGTTTTTTTTAACACTCCGCTTTTTTTTAACAAATCCGTTATTTTTTTGTTTTCTATTAATTTTATCGTTTTCGCGTATTTCCGTACAATGAACAATTTTCGAGAAAAAAAAGTATGTGATGATATATGGGAGTTTTTCAATAAAAAACGTGATTTCTTGTCCCAGCCTATTTAAAAAAAATGTGTTTGATCTTTATACGTAATTTATTTGCGCAGTCAGTACATGGAATTAGGTTTAACATTTTTTAGCAAAGAAACATTCTACTTTTAGAGGGAATTAATAAGATATTGATTCTAGAATGGTTCAAAATAACCAAAATGGCATGTCCCTAGACCTCCAACTCAACATTCATACTCTAAAATATTGTAAACAAAGGTAGAAATAAATGTTGTTTTGACTTAATATAAGTTGTATTATTATTTAAAAGTATGTTTAAAGTCAACATATTTTAATAAACAGCTTTTGACCAAGGGTTTTTAATTTTAGGAGGTGTGTCCTTGACATTTCGACAAAATATCCACTACGAAACGAAGTCATTAAATTTTGCTAATAAACAATTTTATAAAATCAATGTTTGTAAGAGATATAAACATTAGGGTCTTACAATAGAAGTGATGCTTTTATAACGGCAGTTGCATTGAATTGTTGGCAAACAAAATTGAGCACATCAAATGGACCAGAGTGATACCGTATTTTTTTTAATGTCCACTACGAAACGGGTCAAATCTCCTTCAGTATCTGGTTTTAAAGTTATGAAAAAAAATTCAGTGTACAGCTTAGTATGTGTTTTGATGAATTTAATCATTTTTGCTACTATTGCAATATAGGCATTGTGGGGACAAATTAAAACATGTGAATATGTCCACTACGTAACGGTCAACTACGAAACAAGTATGGGTGAAAAACGTTTTTGTTTTCAATTTTATATTCGTGCAAAACAATAACAAGGGTTAGTTTCAGGTAATTTCTAGTATGTTTTTATCAACATAAAATAGGGTTGATGTCAAGTACGAAATGTTTTGTCGACTACGAAACTTATCAAAATGTGCACTACGTTACATGAGTTGTACCTTTATATATGAAGTACTGACTACTCTATATCGATAAAAAAAAAATGGTTCTGCAATTCAGTAAAGGAGATCTTTCTAGTATATAAAGTAACACTAACTGGAATGTCAATAGAAGACATGGAAATGGCATAAGATGTGAGTTGAGAAACATTTTTGTAATAGACAAATGTCCCCTACGAAACAGTACATAAATAATGAGAAAAAAATCATTTTGAAGAGTATTTAAGATTCCACTTTTTATTTGTTGATTTTCAATTTATTTTATCTGAAATTTACACTTTTAATGAAAAACTTCCATATGCATTCACAAATTGTTTTTGTATTACTAAATATCTTTATTCTCTTCACCAAATACATAGGTACAGAGAAGACATGCATGTATAATACAATATATTAACTACATAAACATAAATATACAATATATACAACAACATCAAATACAAAAAGGACTGATTCAGGAGGACACACTTGCTTGTTTATAATTCGTATAAACTTACATACATTTATGAGACCTGGCCTATTTGTAGACGACATAATTTCAGTAAATACTATAATATTTGGCCTTATACTAAAATGTCGATTTATGAATTTATTTCTCTCGTCTTTAAAACGTGAACAATTAATAATGTAATGGAATTCATCTCCGATATCTAGGTTACATAAATTACACTTTCTTTTTTCCCTTTCTATATTGTATTACTCAATTTATTTCACTTGACTGGGCGGAGTTTAACCGATTCGCTCACAATAAACCAGTCCATCTATAGATAGGTGTTTTAGGATAAACTCATCAATGAAGTGTCCAGTCATTGTTTTTTAAATTCCTTTGATGACACTGATAGGTGATTAGAAATCAGTAATAATTATAACGGCTATCATCCTTATCACACACATCTTCAAATAGACTGTCCTTATGCAAATTAAAACGTAAGCTCCGCCCGATCAGTTGAAATGACATTGGTAATACCATCTTCCAAGTTCGACTGGAAGTTTATGGTTACATATTTTAAAATTTACATTATGTCAAAAAATCTTTTTCGTCTAAAATATTAAAATATTCTTCAAAACACAAAAAATTCTTAATAAATACGATAACTCAAGGCTTTGGAACAGTTTTGAATAGTCTCGTTCCATTATTGTTTAAATTGATCACACAATCTTACTTTGATATTATATTTCAACCAAACATCGTCTAAAAAGAGCTGTGTGTTCCAGATATAAGTGAGGGAATCTTTTTTTTGACTAAATTATCATCTCTAAGTCAGTTATTGTTTTCTATGCAAAATAATTTTATGATAATTGAATCAAAGCCTTAACAGGATGAATTATTTGTTTAATAACGTTTTTGTGTTGCACTAGGTGCCTCAACTGTGCAAAATAATTCTGCTGTTTAATGAACATGGTATATTAAAGTACAATTTTGAGGATAGAACACTATTGTAAAATTTGTTGATGTAATTTTCTATCTCTAGTTTGTATTTTAAGTCGTTGTCACAAAAAACACTTTTATGTGTTACGGCTAAGTTTTGAATTTTGAATTTGAAGCACAAAAAATACCCCTACAAATATGGTGAGTAGTAAACGCTCATGCGTTTTCAATCTTCATAAAATATTTTTAAAACTTCATATTTTAGGTAATTGCATTACGACGATAAGTAAGACTTGATTAAACTTGTCATAATAAGGAAGAAGATGTGGTATGATTTCAAATGAGACAACTCTCCACAAGAGACTAAAATGACACACAAATTAACAGCTATAGGTCACCGTACGGCCTTCAACAATGAGCAAAGTCCAAACCGCATAGTCAGCTATAAAAGGCCCCGCAAGGACAATGTAAAACATTTCAAACGAGAAAACTAACGGCCTTATTTTTAACGTACAAAAAAGGAACGAAAAACAAAAAGGTAACACATAAACAACCGACAAACACTGAATTACAGGCTCCTGAGTTGGGACAGGCACAAACATACATAATGTTGCGGGGTTAAACATGTTAGCGGGATCCTAATACTCCTCTAACCTGGGACAGTGGTATAACAGTACAACATAAGAACGAACTATAAAAATCAGTTGAAATTGGCTTAACTCATCAGATGGACAAACATACAAGTGAACGATGTTCTGTTTTTTCCATCCAATATGAGTTGCAATTCTGTTAATATAAACAATGCAATTTCCCGTAGGAACTCCATTAACGGCTAAAACTGCTCCACTTTTACTAATAAATTCGAAAAAAATAATATCGCAGAATGAAAAGCATCAAATTCACTAATTTCTTTTCAATGGGTAAAATGTACAGCTGTATTTTCAAAATGCAACCTATAGCGGCTACCAAAAGATAATTCTAAGACTAAAATATAAATCAGTACACATTCAATTAGTTTAAGAGTGTAAAGACATCACAAACAGTCCGATAACGACATAACCTTCTACAACACCAAAATATATGTATCTATATGATGCATAGTGTTATAAAGTTCACCTCGCTTTATTATCGTATCATCTGTTACAGTTATTATAATTGACAGATCAGCAACTCTCACATGTCTGCACATTCTCAAATAAACATGTGATATGGTATGATACTAAACCTCTAACGGGAAGGATTTTGCCTGATGTTCATATGATGAAATCATAATCTTTCAGTCAGTTTAATTGAAGTCTGGAGCTGGCATGTCAGTTAACTGCTAGTAGTCTGTTGTTATTTATGTATTATTGTCATTTTGTTTATTTTCTTTGGTTACATCTTCTGACATCAGACTCGGACTTCTCTTGAACTGAATTTTAATGTGCGTATTGTTATGCATTTACTTTTCTACATTGGCTAGAGGTATAGGGGGAGGGTTGAGATCTCACAAACATGTTTAACCCCGCCGCATTTTTGCGCCTGTCCCAAGTCAGGAGCCTCTGGCCTTTGTTAGTCATGTCTTATTTTAATTTTAGTGTCTTGTGTACAATTTGGAAATTAGTATGGCGTTCGTTATCACTGAACTAGTATATATTTGTTTAGGGCCAGTTGAAGGACGTTTAATAATTTCTTGTGTCCGAAGCGCTTTTCTGGATTTACCTTCATCTGGAACGCTCAAAGACAAACAATTTGGAATCCGAAGATGTAGTAGTACCGAAACCGTTAAAGAGCTATATGTTAGAAATACCTAAAATAAATAGCCAAATTCATATAAAGCCAACTTTGCCTGAGGAAGTTGAAACCTTAGTTTTTTTTTTAATAATTTCTAAATTCATAAACGGGCAATTTTAGTAGTTTGTTAAATCATGTCAGTACCGAAATACTGACTACTGAGCTGATGATACCCTCGGGGACTGATAGTCCACCAGCAGAAGTATCGACCCAGTGATGTAAAAAATTAAAAACAACACGTTTGATAATTTCTTGCGTCCGAAGCAAGTTCATATTACATCTTGCATATTTATTCATGTCATTACCACATGACATGATCAGGCACTTAAAAGCAGAACATATGAACGTTGAGCGATACTTATATAAGTGCATTCAAGTCAAATCATTCGTTAAATATTTTCCGGGATCTTTAACGTTCATATGCTTAAGTTTTCTATTTGATATACATACAAGAAGATGTGGTATGAGTGCTAATGAGACAACTCTCCATCCAAATAATAATTAGTAAAAATAGTTGTTTTAAAAGAGCAAGTTAGAGCATTGATATAACCTTACATTACAAAACCTGAATGACTAACAACTACTTTATATACTTAATAAACATTCAACTTACATTGAACATTTATTGTCGTCGAAACCGTTTCTTCTACGTTTCCAAAATTACTTCTGCATTCAATATACTTTCTATCATCATCATCAGTTACATTGTTTATGGTCAAATTAATTGTACTGGAGTTGATGTCACAACTCGTCTGATATAATCCCGGATTAGGATCTGCAAAATTTCTGCATGATTCGTTGTTCAAATTGATGAGAAAAGCAATATTTATGTTTTCGAAGGTAAATACCGCAGATGTCCAGCTTTTGATTAAAGAACACTTAAAGACCAGTGAGCTGTATCTCTGACTGTTTGCTATTGGACTGGGTTCTAATGTTATACAGAAAACTCCTGTAAAATTTAATAAAATACATTATGTTAGGAAACAGCTTTGATCTTTAATTATGAATTAGTATTTCTTATTTTCGATAAGGTTAAATAAATTCATGAAATTTATTGTTTTATTGTACGTTATCTAGTTAGACATTGAACATTCGGACATCCGGGTTAGTAATTGCCTTAAATTGTTTACACTTTTAGTAAAAATACTGAGTCGTTAGATAAAGCTTTGTGAGGAAATATTAGGACGTATTCCAAATTACACATAGTGTAAATGTGACAAAACCTCATTTCTTTATCTCATGACGTTAATTTTGTCGGGGATGTGTATTTATGGGGGTATGGTATATCAACCCACATTATCACATTTCCTACACCAAAACGCAGGTTGTCTGTTTTGCTCACACATTATTGTCTTAAAAATAAATATAAAATTGAATTCAATGCGACTGTCAAACAAGTAAAAGGTTTAGTTGTTATAAAGGCTGGTTTAATACACTTTTCCCTACATAATATAATGTCTGTACGAAGTCAAGAATATTACAGTTGTTTTCCATGTGATAGATGTGTTTGAGCTTTTGATTCTACCATTTTAAAAAGAGCTTTCCGTTTTGAGTTTCCATTGCAGTTCAGGATTTTTGTTATTTTTATTTTTCCTTGCAAACCATTCATTCCGGAGTCGTAATACACATGCACTATCATCTTAATCTATAACATGAATCTTGATTGTCGATCAATTCATCTTCAGTATTGTAGGTACAATGTATCTTATTAGATTGCCAGCATCACAGTACCGTGTGAAATGGAGGAGTCGATTTCATGGAAAGGTTTCCGATTATCTGTATCGGATTTTTTGGACGCCCGGGACATTCGAAACTATGTCTGGATCAGCTTTCATCGGTAAATTTTCCAGATGTAGCAATCGTGATGTTACACATCGTCAATGTGATCATCGGACGCCAATACGTTGACCCGTATTTATGGTACTGTTGTTGGGGTAAAACAAATATAATTCGATAAACAATAAACATGAAGTGTAACGACTTCAATCAGTTTTGATCTATCTGCAGACGAAGTAGACAATTCTCCATTTTAGTTGTGTCTAGTCATTGCATATCGTAGGTTCGTGAAATAATTTAACGATATAACTAAATTAAACGGTTGTGTGCCTTATATTAATTTAACCTGATAAGGGATGATTCGTCCGTCTGACGCGATTTTCCAAAATTTCGATATTGAACACTATCAATTTGACATTATTTAATAACAGAATAAAGAATATGTTTATTAAAACACATTTCTCTGTAATATTCTGTAAATTCAAGGTAAATTTTTAAGCCTTCGAAACAGTTAGGTTTGTTTTAAACAGACATATAAATAAACACAACAAAAAACCTGATTGCCTTATACAACCATAATCCGATGAAGAATATCTGTCAACTTGTCAAATGATTAGAGGTATATACATTTCCTTACTACCACAAATGTGACAGATTCTGTTACATCTAAAAAAAGGCCAACACAATTATTTTTGCAAAATAATCCGCTCTAGCCGGTGCTAAGGAACATGAAACATGAAAAAGGTGAGAGTTTGTTTGCTCCGTGTCGAATACCTCACTGTAACTTTGAAGTGAATAACAGCAATACAATCACTGTATCTTTGCTTTTTGTGTGTTTCATTTGTGCATGTACTAATTTTGTGTCATGAACAAATATCCCATATCCTTCGTTTTTCTATTATTACATATGAATGCAGTAATACATAAATACAAAGGCATTCGGAAACGAGTCTTCCTTTTTTAAATTAGACTTTCTGACAAAAAAGGGAAATGACTGCTAATGAATAGTAGATTTTTTTTACGTCAGATCCCTCAAATACTTGCTGAAAAAAAACATGTTGTTTTAAATATGTCGACTTCTAGAGTCTAATGATTCTCTTATTTTCAATATGACTAAATTTACAATGATATGTTTTTGATGAATTATTGTTCATTTGAAAGGGTGGGATTCTTGATCAGTTACAATACCAGATGTAAACAAATGTTAATAATATTTGTTTCGTTATATTTATACATCACTAATCTGCATTAAAATTCTGAAATTGTATGAATAATTCTGTCGAGGGCAAATTACGTTTTACACAATTTTGAGACATAATACAAATGATTAAAACAATTTAATTTAAAGGTAATTCAAAAAGATTTTGCATCCAATTTTGTTTAGTTTTATTTTTTACTTTATAAATTGTCCTTTAAGTCTTTCTCCTTAAAAAGGTTTATGCTGTGTTGTTGTTTTATCTGTGTGTTTGGTTAATTTATACAATTTTTTCTTAAGACGAATTGAAAAGTAAAAAAGGTACATTATGATAGAAAGATTCTGTAGAAATTTTACAAAATTCTGTCAAGTTGTACAGGAGCAATTGCTGATACGTAAAGATGAAGCGTATCAAAATTGTGTGTTTTATAAACAATGTTATAGTACAAATAAGGATTAAACTTTCTGGGTTTTTTTAATTGCTACACGTCAAACGTGCGTTTACCACCCTGTTTGTGCTGTACCAAGTCCCAGAGCTCTGTCTTGTTCGTAGTTTCTTGCCTTTGTTTGTTTTCAGTTTTAGAGGATGCAAAGGGTGGTATTTGTGTAGGCTGTTGTACCCGTGCAGTATTTTTTCTTTTTTTCTTTTTTTCTTTATATTTTAAAATACATTTGTAGTATATAAGGTTATGAAAATGTTCGTGATATAAGTATTTATGTAAACTCATCATAGAAACCTTTATGCAATTTTAAAAGTATGAGATATTCAATACAAGAAGACAATACATTTATTCTCCAATCAAATATTGAATAGCGTTACACTTTAGTCCCGAATATTTCAATGTTATATTATTGACAATCAATGGTGTAATGTATTATTTGTATTATTATTTGTATTATTATGTATTACTCACCTGTGAAACAAGAAATGAAAACAAATAGCCTCAGTATTTCTGATGACATGTTTGCTATATAACATCTTCCGGGTACATTTATTAGGGTACATAAATGTATGTGTATTTAATTCCTTCAAAAGATTTATTGATTGGTTATTGATAGAGTAAAGTTGTTGTTTATGCGATCATACTAAATTTATGTTACGAGACTTTATTAGGTACGATTTAATAACCCTTTATATGTTTTATACAAAAGCATAATACATAATCTATCGGAATAAAGAGAACCATTACATCCTTTTACTTACAATTGAGACCTTATATTGCCAACTATACGATATGGGTGTTTCTCATTACCTATAAAGGTCAAAATGTGCTTATTAACTTCTGTGGCATTTGGTCTTTTGTGGAGAGGTGTCCCATTGGCAATCATTCCACATCTTCTTTTTTTATTATATTATGTAAGTTTCTCGCTTCTTGTTTTATATATAGATTAGACCGTTGGTTTTCCCATTTTGAATGGTTTAATACTAGTCATATTTGGGGTCCTTAATAGCTTGCTGTTCGGTGTGAGCAAATAATCCTTGTTGAAGACAGTATTTTGACTTATAATGGTTTGCTTTTACAGAATATGAAAGTTCTCTCCACAAGAGACAAAAATGACACAGAAATTAACAACTATAGGTCACCATAGTACGTTTCCTACAAATTAAGATTTTTTCCGGCATTCTTGATACAACATATTTTACTATCGAATGACATAAACATCCTTATTTGAAATTAAGGATAAACTGACACATATAATATTATATCACACTGACAAATTTAACATAAAATGTATATCACTACAGTATTACCACATGTGACAATTAGTATGTAAAATTGAGAATGGAAGTAGGGAATGTGTAAAAGAAACAACCCGACCAAAGGGCAGAAAAGTCGAAGGGCACCAACTGGTCTTCAAGACAACGAGAAAAACCATTCAAACGGGGAAACCAACGGTCTAATCTAGATTACCTAAGCCGTATTTGGCACAACTTTTTGGAATTTTCGGTCCTCAATGTTCTTCAACTGTGTACTTGTTTGGCTTAATAACTATTTTGATATGAGCGTCACTGATGAGTCTTATGTAGACGAAACGCGCGTCTGGAGTACTAAATTATAATCCTGGTACTTTTGATAACTATATAAAAACGAAAAGCAAGAACCACTTATCAACCGTATACACATACGACAACCACTATAAATCAAATACCTGACTTAGGACAAGTGCAAACAATTGACACACAATGAACGAATAAATTTGATCAGTGATACAATGTAAATACATAGTTAATAAAACATTGAAAAAGTATAAACCTGTTGTGAAATGTTAAACAATTTAAAAGAAACATAAATTATGAAAAACAGTTACGTCATATTATACACAGGTAATTGATATGTCTGCATATTGATTTATATTTACGATAATGTGCTTGTACTGATGAAAAAAGTTAGTACAAGTTATGCACAGATTGTGATATCGAAAACCTTGGTAAAATAAATATTCAGTTATACAGAGGTTTCTTTGTAACATACAATGTACACAAGCTGAGATATTTAAACACCATAAGAAAGTGACAGGGGAATGTAACAATCTTAAATTGAGAATACATAATTGAAGAACTAACTGTAATATTTGTTCTATCTATATGAAGAAATAACATCTGCGTAGTGGGTTATTTTAAGTGTGCACCACATTTTTTTTAATGTTATTTCGAATAGACAGAAAAAATATTACAGTCATTCCTTATAATTCAATTCTAAATTTCATTTAGGTATTTTTGTCACATAGCTCTTCAACGATTTCGGTACTTATACATCCTCGGATTTCATATGTTTTGCTTTGAGCGTTCCTGATGAAGGAAAATCCAGAAAAGCGCTTCAGACGCATTACATTATTTAACGTGTTGTTTTTAAGCTGGAGTAAATCACGAAAAAACGTTGATGACGTCACGGTCACATGAAAAAATGTGTCTAGGAGCTAATGGACAAAACACTATAAGCCAATGAGAAGACGCGTTACATCCAAAATAAATTATTAGTAAATGAAGAGTCATTTCTTTTCTCATAATAAAATTGAGAATGGAAATGGGGAATGTGCCAAAAAGAAACAACCCGACCATAGAAAAAAACAAAACAAAACAAAAAAACAACAGAAGAAGGTCACCAACAGGTCTTCAATGTAGCGAGAAATTCCCGCACCCGGAGGCGTCCATGAGCTGGCTCTTTATATCGGTTGAGGAAGTCAAAGTGCCTAGAGAGAACCACCGACTCTTGGTAGGAAAACTGATAATTCTATTCAATTAGTATTGCCGTCGAGCTTACTTTCACAGTGTAGGGTTTGTACTCACAACATAAGTTGAGTTTTGATAGGCTAGTGATACAGTAGTTCGACTTCTTGCACAAGTCGGCTACATATATGCATATTCGTACGAGAACATGTTAACGTGATATGAATATGAACCCTGCTTCATCTAGACCGACACATTTAGCCGGATATTGTACATGCTATTTCACAGGCAAATATGTTAACTTACCCGGACACATTATTTTGATTCCTAGCCGACCGGTCTTTGCTTCTACTCATAAATTTTGCGTGCTTAGCAGGGAAGCAGCAAATAACAATTTTTAGTTTTTTGGTTTTGAACCGGACTAGGTTCGAACTCATGACCTTCCGCACTCAAGGCGAATATGCTTCCATGAAAGCTCATCTTTCAAGTTTGATACAGCTCTGAATTTTGATATGATTCAATATCTGACACATCATAAGTTTTGGCATTAAGCTTCTCGTTAAATATATAGATGTCAAAATCTAGAAAAAAAACAAGAGTTTTAAGGTAGCACAATACAAAGATTTTATAACTCCAACTCCAAAGTTTTAAAATGCTGTAACTTTCTTAATAATGCTTGAAAATTTATAAAAGTGGTAGTTTTGGATAGCTAACAGATTACTCTTTCAAACAAATGCAATGTTAGTATTATGCAACAATTATGTAACCAATTATAATGTTAACTGTTTCTAAAATATTTTTCACCAAATTTCCACTTTCAAATGAAATTAGCTTCTGCATAGGCATCCCTAGAGGGTTGATTTTATTATATGTTGTTCCTATGGTAAATATCTACAAAAGGGTGTCTCAGATTTCAGATAGAATGTATAGAACAAATTTTACACCTAATTAAACATTATCTTCTTTTATTTGGTTAGGATGTTTACAGTAATTAGAGATTTATGAGAGAATGGAATACAATAGGGACAATCTGAGACACCCTTTTGAAGCCCATGATGTGTTGATTAAGATCCCCTTAAAATTTTCTGTATAGTTAAAGAGATGATAGAGCTAAATTCATTCAAGTGAACTTACCCAGATTTTGCCACTAATTACATAATAATTGATTACATAATGATTGCATAATAAATATATTGCATTCATTTAACAGATTAATCTTTTATCTACCTATATATACCTCTTTTATTATTTTCAATGCATTCATAAGAAAGTTACAGCATTTCAAAGGTTAGTGATTGGAAGTAAAACAATCTTTGTATTGTGCTACCTTAAAAGTCGTAGGGTTCTTTGTTATGCTGAATCTAACAACATATTTATACTTTGGATATTGAACAATATAATAGCCAAATGTACAATTTAACTTTTTGAAATCTTAGAACACATTCATTATTTGTCACAAACCTATGATGTGTCAGATGTTGAATCATATCAAAATTCAGAGCTGTATCAAACTTGAAAGATGAGCTTTCATTGAAGCATATTCGCCTTGAGTGCGGAAGGTCATGAGTTCGAACCTAGTCCGGTTCAAAACCAAAAAACTAAAAATTGTTATTTGCTGCTTCCCTGCTTAGCACGCAAAATTTATGAGTAGAAGCAAAGACCGGTCGGCTAGGAATCAGAATAATGTGTCCGGGTAAGTTAACATATTTGCCTGTGAAATAGCATGTGAAATATCCGGCTAAATGTGTCGGTCTAGATGAAGCAGGGTTCATATTCATATCACGTTAACATGTTCTCGTACGTATATGCATATATGTAGCCGAGTTTTGCAAGAAGTCGAACTACTGTATCACTAGCCTATCAAAACTCAACTTATTTTGTGAGTACAAACCCTACACTGTGAAAGTAAGCTCGACGCCAATACTAATTGAATAGAATTATCAGTTTTCCTACCAAGAGTCGGTGGTTCTCTCTAGGCACTTTGACTTCCTCAACCGATATAAACGCACCGCCATGAAATAGTATCATAGTGTTGAAAGTGGCATTTAACTCCAATCAATCAATCAATCATCCATACCGGTATAATTATGCAAGAGTAGATAATTTTGTAACTTTTGTTATGAAATGTTTTTTAAACTGATATTGAGTTCATTGGTGTCTTTTGAAATGAATAGAATTAAGGATGTGGTATAAATGTCAATGAAAGAACTCTACATCCAAGTCACAATAGTGTAGAACGTAAACGATGAATGATCAAAGTACGGTCTTCAACACGGAGCTATTGCTCAAACCAAACAGCAAGCTATAAAAGGCCCGAACATTTGTTTTATGATATTTTTGCCGCCATCGGAAAATTCTTCAACTAGCTTCTGTAATAATTGACCTTAAACGTCCTCCGAAACGATTGTAAAATTGATTTTTATTACTATTCACTGTCTCACTTTCCCTTTAAAATGCACTTTCGCGCGAGCAAGCTATAAAAGACCCCAAAATTTGTTTTATCATATTTTTGCCGCCATCGGAAAATTCTTCAACTAGCTTCTGTAATAATTGACCTTAAACGTCCTCCGAAACGATTGTAAAATTGATTTTTATTACTTTTCACTGTCTCACTTTTCTTTTAAAATGCACTTTCTCGCGAGCAATAGCTACAGATATGAGCCGAAATTATAGCAGATACTTGCACATCATTATATGATGGTTTGCTCATCATATAAGGATATTTGCACATCATATAAGAATATTTGCACATCATATTAATATATTTGCACATCTTATAAAGATGTTTGCACATCATATAATGATGTTTGCATACCATAAAATGATGTTTGCACATCATATTAGGATATTTGCACATCATATAATATAAATGGGCATAACAAGACAGTTTTGGCGTTCCATATTCATGATATATATAGATAGTCCATTGTGATCAAACAGAACATATAAAGGTCCGTAAAGAGAAATGGAAAGTTAACAATGGGTAAATTAAACCCATCACTTTTGTCGTAATGGTTAGTTGTCAACTGACCCCTATTGCCAATATCCTATGTACTGTCGTATATAAAAATTATGATGAAAGATTACATTTGAATGATTAATTAGCCTATTTAATATTGAATACTAAAGCCGATTTAATGTTTGTAAATACTGTATGTGTGCTATGA
Source organism: Mytilus edulis (assembly GCF_963676685.1). Classification (NCBI taxonomy): domain Eukaryota; kingdom Metazoa; phylum Mollusca; class Bivalvia; order Mytilida; family Mytilidae; genus Mytilus; species Mytilus edulis. Next base: position 91,123,562 of record NC_092348.1, read on the forward strand.
CACCACATCTCCATATCAAATAAATCTGTCATCAATTATTCTCATAAAAAGGCGAACACACTATAGTTAGTTTTTATTTAGACCTTAAAAGCTTGTTAAACTATTTAACATATTTATCCGTGATTACATGCATTGATGCACCAGGCCAGACCATCAGTACACCTAATTTGGCAGTGGCTAAGGTGTTGCTTGTCATGGTACATTGTTGTACAGTTGGTCTCACATGCATTAAAGGTATCGTCACATGGGCAGTAACATTTACTATGATGACTTTGTGCGTAATTATCACGGCATGTCCATACATACGAAACACAAACAGCTGATATAACCAGTAGAAAAACTTTAAAATTCGTCATCTGAAAAACAATATATATATAAAAGTCAACTATATTACCACCACAAACTGTTATGAATCAATTACTTTGTCATATAATAGGTAATTTTGTATACGAATTACACAAATACAACTTAGTAACTGTTATACAAATGTAATATACACAGAGGAAAATGGTGAGTACACACCAATGAGACAGCTACTCAACGACACAAAAGCAAGACCGTACTTTGACCTATAATGGTTTACTTTTATAAGTTGTGACTTGGATGGAGAGTTGTCTCATTGGCACTCATACCACATGGTAGTGCATTCCACACTATATAGCATTAGATAAAATTGAGAATGGAAATGGTGAATATGTCACAGACACAACAACCTGACCAAAGAGTAGAATCCTGTGTTTTATAATTTTTTAAATCTCGTTCGTAGGATATCCTATAGTATTATGTTAATGCCCTTACAGCTTTGTTTTTCTTTTATTGATTTTATCGTTGACACAGTAAGTTTTGAAAGGGAGAACAATGTCATTTTTATATGCGACAGTAGTACAAGAGAGTTTTACCTAGCTATTAAACCAGGGTTTAACCACCATTTTTTACATAAAAAATGCCTGTACCAAGGCAGGAATATGACAGTTGTTATCTATCCGATTGATGTGTTTGAGCTTGACATTTAATTATGTACTTTTTGTTTCAAAATTTTCTTGGAGTTCTGTAATTTCGGTATTTTAATTGTTTATCGTTGAGTTTTATTCATGAATAATAAAATTAATACATTTCCTTATGCAGAATAAAACATATTCTCGTAGAGGTAAATAACCACACCATAATATCAATAAAATGAGAGAATAAACATTTATTAGATTTTCGGTCCAAAACAAAAGAATCATTAGACGCTTCCAGCTATTAACATAATTTTCCAATGAACACCAATAAAATTGTATGTCTTTCCTTATTGCGCAATTCAAAATTGACATCTGGAGATGTTAACAAAACAAGGAACACACTAATTGATGTAGATTTCTCGCGGTACCACCCGTGTACCAGTATTGCGGTCAGAATCATAAGGAAGCAGTTATGTACAAAAGATATAACCGTTGGGAGGCTTTGTCCTCCAGTTTGTTATGCCCTTCAACCTTAGCTACCGAAATTTACCTAAATAGATTTTGTTGCAAATTTACAGCATATTTGTCATTTAAGCAAGATGAGGGAAAGGCTAAAGTGGGAAACACATGAAATTTATTTTAATGAATTTTATTCTAAATTGTACATAAAGTCGGATTATGATTAAGGTTTGAATTGGAACATGGATGAATCTAGATCTGGAGGCCCGTAGTATTTAAGAGCCGATGATGAATATTCTTAATTTCGATCGAATTACCAATTAAATCACTTACCTTCTCAATTTGTTAGATAAATTAAGACTCCTAATGTAAGTTATACGTGTGATTGTACAAGGTTGTAGCAGGTGGAATGGACAAGATATGGGATAGGAACACGGAATTTAAGTTTAAATAAAATGATAAGAACCGGTTTAGTACACTTGTTATTGACTTGGTCACCACGTTCAAAGGTGACTAACGTACCAAGGGTCATCATTCGATAATTAAATAATAATCATTTCCTGGTAAAAGTCTTATACCGTATATTATTTCAAAATTTAATATTTGGTCATGTATCAGGGTAAATGAATTTGCTTGTACACATATTGTTGGTCATACATTTGGTTATGTTAACAAAAAGTAAAATAACAAAAATACCTACAATGACCTAACCCCAAGGAAAACTCAAAACAGAAAGTCCCTTATCAATGGCAAAAGCAAATCAAACACGTTAATCAAACGGAAACTATTATATTCCTGACATGGTACACGCATTTCTTTATGTAGAACATATGCAGAACATAGTAGACGAAACCCGGTTTTATAGATGGTTAAAGCTCTTACTTGTTTGACATAAATGAAAAATAATCATTGACTAGGTAACAGTCTTGTATATTTTTTCTAAATCTAATATTTGGTCATGAATTAAGGTGAGATATACATGCACACATATCGGTGGTTATACATTTAGTTATGTTTTAATATTGACAACAATGTGTTATCAAACAAACAGACATACTACTAGTAGTAGCGATGTTACAAATAGAGGTACAGCAGTCAGCATTGTGTTGTAATCTTAATCAATACATACAACATATGTCAAACAAGAAAAACAAAATTACATAAAGACAAAGAACGTAAACAAAAGTAAAAAAACTAAATGATTACATAAAACCTAAACTTGACGACATTCGTGTATTATTTATGAAGTTGATACAGAATATTTATCAACATGCTATTTGTATATTCAAATAAAATTAGAGACAAAAGGACGACACATCATTCCGACAAATTTTACAAATATTTTCTACAATTAAGCAACATGAAATGCTACAAATTCACTGCTCGAAAGCAGTATCAAAGGAATATATTTATATGACTTAATTGGTTTTTTTGTCCTTAAACATAGAGTCTTGGAAAGTACTAAATTATCTATCACTAATAATGATCAACGGACAATGAACTCACAAACAATTTAGGGTAAAAAATAATGGGGATAAAAGAATACCAGAAAAAAAGAAAACAATGCTATGTAAAACGTTTAATTATTGAATTTTGAGTTGCACTTGATGATGCTAACCAACAACTTAGTTTTGGATGTAACTCGTCTTCTGATTGGCTGACGTCTTTTTGTTTATCAGCTCATAATTTGTCATGTGACCGTGACGTCATCAGCGTTTTTTTCATGATTTAGTCCGGTTTAAGATGGAATTAAGAGTTAAATTATAAGAAATGACTGTAATATTTTTCTGCCTATTCGAAAAAACATAACAAATGTGGTGCACACTTTGAATAACCAGCTACGCGGGGAATTCAGTGTGCACCACATGTTTGATGTTACAGTCATCCCTTAAATAGTTACCACGTTATTCAATTTGTATATTTAAGTAATAGAGAGTGCATACGTACCGACAATACTACGATACAGGGAAACCTAAACTACCAACAGTACAGTAACATATTACCGAAAGAGAACTATATTGAGAAAGAAAATACATTCAAATAAAGGCAACAGTAGTATACCGCTGTTCAAAACTCGTAAGGAAAAGATAACCTTAAATCCTGAAAAAGATTTGCTTTCCGTCTAATGTCTTATATGTGATAAAAATTTAGAAATTTTGGGTATCCCTGTTTTCCTCCTTTTTCAATGGACCCTACTCCAGGATCCTATAGTATAATGCAATAAGGTGAACAAAACATATTTTGAATGTTTGGTCGACATTTTTGAATATTGGTTGTTCCTATTGTTTTTTGGATGACATCATGCCCACAGGACTACGTTATTAACATCAGGCAGTCTTTTGCATTTACCCACTGAAAATCACAATTAATAAGTCAGAATATTCAAGCGATTGTACAGCAATTACATCTTTTAGGTAATGTTTTATAAGCTAACGCAATGATCTTTTGACAATATTTGATTTTGTTACTGTTTTTTGTTTTTAATTATCCATTTGAAACAAATAATTGTTGTCAAGTTATTAAGACAAACAAAAAACAATAATAGAAAAAATATTCCATGAAATACACACAACAGACAAATGGTCAATATATTTTTTTAATATTCACCCTGTTAAACGGCGCAGTTGCTAAAATTAGTGACTAGATACGTAATTTGTTTTTGTATCCTTGACAAAAAGAAATTGCAACTTACCAGTTTGAAAATATTCTGCTGTCGCCTATTGAATGATTTATAATTACTATTTGTCTTGACATTTGAAAGTATTTCGGTTAAGACTTCCGAGAGTAAGACAATTAATTATAATATTGCTAGACGAATAAATGTTTTAAAAGCAGTTTAGATTTACATTACAATCAAACTCTGTCTATCCAAATGCATTCGTATACATTACTTGTTTCAATTTCTTAGAATATCAATTATTTTTTGGGACATAACAGATTTAGTTTATGTGTATTTAATATGAGTTGATTAGAAATATAAAAATGCTACAATTAAAATCGATTATCTGACAATATTTAATCTGATCTTAATATTTTTACACAATGGCGGATTCAGCCGTTTTAAAAAGGGGTTCCCCACCCAGGATAGACGGGTGTTCGTCTAAAAAGGTCGGTTCAAACTGTATCTCCCATTCATAGAATTTCAGTGTCATAAAAAAACTCTGGATCCGCTACTGATTAACACTATGCATACAATAAGAAACACGAGGTTCTAAAATTATGTTTGATTATTTCAAATTAATTTCATGAATTTTGTTATGTGAATCACTAAATCGGACTTAATTCCAGTTTGAAACTAAAAAGTGTTATAGTTATATCAATGTGGTTATTTCACCCACTCTGAGGTCATACTACAATAGGTGTTCAAAAACAAATTGTGAATGCATATAAAAAGATATATTTCCTAACAATTTCTTAACTTAATTTCAGAAATAAGTCATTTGCCAATGTGATAAAAAGAATAATTATTAAATCAATGAATTCAAATACCAAAAAATATTCAACTCGTGACCGGGTCACACTGATAATTAACTCATGGGCTACGCGCATTCGTGAATTATTGTGTTGTCGCATAAGGAGTTGAATATTTTTCTCTATTTGAATTCTTCGATTCTTTATTCTATAAGTATACCACTGCAGATGTTTATTTTGATAGCGACATTAACATTTGATTGGTTGAGACTATCCTACGTGATGTCGAACAAAACTTTATATTCCCTCTGAACTTCAATGTGCGACATTATACGCAGTTAATGTTTATCATGTCTATACATTTTTGAACGGATGTTTTTTAGAGATAGTATAGTTATTTCGTTTTCAAAATTATTCTGACCTTAAAACAAAACAAAACGAATGAATATGAGTAAATTTTGATTGGTACATACTGACTATCATTTTTAATTTCTTGTTTAGTTATAAAAACACGTGAATAAGAAAGACAAAGAAACTATGTAACTTAATACATTATGTTCAGGAAATAAAAAAAATGAAATGAAAAATCCGTTTCCCTTGGCTTAGGGAGATATAAAGATTTTCCCACTTTTGAAAAGTCATATTTTCCTCGGGCGATGCCCTCGTGAAATATAAATTTTGTTGGATGAACAAATTTTCATATCTCTTTCAGGCATGGTATATAAATGTATAATGTGTGGTTTATACCAATTTGATAACAAACCAAAAAACAAAAAGTCCTACAAAGGGCGACACAGAGACCTCAAACTTAGACAGGTGTCTGAAGAATATTCATTAAGATAAGACGGCATATAACTGGATAAACACTGATACGAGACTCAACTTGTGACAGTTATTAAACTCTGCGGTAATAAATCATATGTTTTTTAGAACTCAACACTCCCTTACAAACGTTTTTTTCTTAATCACGAAGTCGTGATTAAAACTGCTTACTATAATATAGATTTCGAATATAGAATTCTTCATTTTTCTAAGTGCTCCTAAGATTGGTTTTTCCTGTCAGACCTTTCAAATTATTCGGTTTATTTTATGATAGATAAAACTATAACAATACAAATTAAATGAAGCCGCAATCCATGGTTGAATTGGAAATCCCTGATCAACTACCTATCTTTCATGTCTATATATAGCACTATATCTATAATACTAGTACGTTGTTAATAAAAAAAGTGGTTCACTAGATGTTTAATGATGTCTTGTGGGTTGAAAGGTACACACGTCTGTCTTCAGCATCCATTATTACAGAATATAGATGTTATTACTAGAGCTTCTAATTCAATTTCTTCATAGTCTGGATAAATGATATATATTGTACCAATAAAGCCTTGTTACCCACTTCAATTAATGAAAAGATTATTATGTGATATTTGAGATGTAGAAATGTAAAGAAAATAGTTTGTTATATTTCATGTATACACAAATATACAGTGTTATATTCCAAACAATACGATACTAAGAGGTAATAGCTGTTATGTCAGTAGGTAAAGAGCTGTCTCATTAGCAATCATACTAAATATATCTATTACTTTACGTTATGAATCAAGTCAGTGCGAAAAACACTGGTCTTGATTTGTTGATACCCACTAGAACTAACAGTTTTACAGAAGCGGTATCGACCTTAGTAAAATAATGCATAGACATTCTTTGTTATAAAGTACATATAAAAAGTAAAATCACAAACAAATACTGAACACCGAGGAAAATTTAAAAAAGGAAAGTCCCTTATCAAATAGAAAAATCAAACGCTCATACACATCAAACGAAAGGATAGAAGTATCATATTCCTTAATGTAAACATCAGGATCAATTCGAACTAAGAACATATTTTACATAAATTCTTCACGATTTAAAGACATGAAATCCTACGATTGCATTTAAAAGAAGCAGTGATTATCCAGGGGATATATTTTGTCATACATAATTTAGTTGAAGCCTTCAAAAAATTATTCATATTATTGTACAGGAAAAAGAAAACAACACGATACTTCTCAATTATTGACCATTACATAAGCGCAAGTTTTCTTCTATAAATAAAGAGGCTTGGAAAGAGTTAAATCATCAATCACAAATAATGATCAGAAGACAATGAACTTTCACGCAATTTATTATGTAACTTATTTTCCCCCAGGGTAAAAAGTATGAAAAATAAAGGAAATTCAGAAAAGATATGGTATGAAAGCGTTGCCTTATTGTACTGATACATGTTGATTCACCTTATGATATTAACCAATAGTTATGACTTGATATCATATTCTACAATTATTTAGAGTATCAACGACCAGGATAACCAGACATCCATCAGTAAAATATTACCACAAGAGATTTACTTTCATTATGATGGTTCCTATCATTTTATGAATCACATAATGCTCACAAGACTAGGTTATATGAAAATCAGACAAAATATATAAAAACATGCCACTAAACACGCAAAAGATGCGTGGTCTTGATGAAAAGTAAAATCTCAAAAATATTGAACTCCGAGGAAAATTCAAAAGAAAATTCGCTAATGAAATGGCAAAATCAGAAGCTTAAACAAATCAAACAAATGTTTTCTGAGACTTGGATCTTCAAAAGTTGTCACGCATTTTCTTCACATTTACCCTGTTATATGACAATGATGCTAGAATTAGTTACTGGGTGCATATTGTATCTTGGTATTTCTAATCAAGATAAATTGTAACTTGGCTGTTTAAACTTTAATTTTGTTGGATATGTAAATGATTTCGAATTACTGTTTGCCTTGAAATTTTAAAGTTATTGCGGATAAGACTAAGATGTTATATTTTAGTGCGTGTATAGTAGTGTTAGACAGACAAACGCTATAAACATGATTATACTTAAACATTACAACCAATCAACTTAGATAATGGGGCTTAAAACCTACCAGTGAAGACAGTTGATATTCGAATACAACATTTTAAAGAACATTTTACTCTTAACGACAACCATAAAAACCCTATTTCGCGTATCAAACATCAACTAAAAGAACTAACCAAGGATTTTTTTGTCCCTGCTGATAAAGCTGCTAATACTATCATTATTGTTTGACGTAAATTTTATATAGAGGTTCTGCAAAAGGAAATCAACAATTCACCAACATTCCAACTGACTTTATTTTCAGAAAACGACATCTGTAACAAACACAAACTTTGAGCTACTTCTTTACCAGCAGAACCAACTACAATGAAAGTCCTAACTATGTACTGGCTTCCAAAGCTACACAAAAAAACCTTACAAGTATAGATTTATTTCATCTTCAAGCCATTGTTCTACTACTAAATTGTCTGTTTTACTTACTACTTCACTTGGTACAATAAAAAACCTGATGATAAATTGTTCAAATAAGGCCTTCGAATATAGTGGAATTAATTACTTTTGGAGTGTCAAAAACTCGTTAGAAGTACTTGATAAATTGCATGCATATATTGGTGATTTTGAACCTGTTCAAAGTTTTGATTTTTTTACCTTATATACCAATTTGCCGCATATTCCTATTAAGAAAAAAATCACATCCCTAATTATCTGGGCATTTAAAAAGTTAGAATGCGAGTACATATGTTCAAACTCTTTTAGGTCATTTTTTAGTAGCAATAAACAAAAGAACTATGTCAATTGGACATGCTTTGATACTATATATGCGCTTGAATTTTTACTTGATAACATTTTTGTTCGCTTTGGAGATTCTGTATATCGTCAAGTTGTTGGAATAGCATAGGATCAGATTCCCCTTTGTTATACGTCATCTAATGAGATGCAGATTTTATAGATATTCTTATCTCTGAAAACCCGGATGTTGCGGACAAACACTCAGCATGATTGTATTACTTTAACTTATAACATGTACAGCAGTAATGCATATATCAATGTGTAAAATTGGAAAGTAAACATTTACATAGTGTTTAAATATATTATTATATAATAATAAATAAATGAACAAAAAATCTAAGAAAATGTTAAGTTAAATAGATTTTCATTGGGTTTTTTTATTAATATTAAGCGTATTATATTATCAATCTTTACAATGTTTCCTTATTCTAATTTTCCCCATTAGAGAACAGATTTTACTTTATTTTTTGTTGTTGTATTTTTACCTGCTGGAAATGTAAACAATTATACAGTCAATGACCATACTACATGTATAATGAATAAGTTTCACAATAATCCTGATAAAAAGGATTCCCTGATCAAGAATCACTGGCAGATTCAATTTTGAAGTAAATTATCTGACTCAATAGAAAATACTTTTTTTTTTCTTTTTTTTTCCCAAGTAAAATATCTTTTATTACAAATCTGCTGTTTTAACAATTTACTCAGATTACAGCGTTAGTCCGAGTATCCCTGTTATTAGTTACTGAATTTCCAGGATAGAAAATACTTGTGGCATTGTATTTTTGTGTAGATTTTGGCATGGAAAGGCAAATTTAACTAAAAATGTAATAATTTTAATCTGAAACACAATATTATAAAGAAATAATATTCCAAATAAATGATTTTTTGTTCTTGGTTAAGACTGTCTTTGAAATATATATAGGTGTTGTCGTAGAAGTTAGAAATAAAAAGTACAGGTTCTAGCCACGGCGCCGGGAAGGAAGTTACGAATCAAATCTACTCTAACATCGTTAGGTTGATTTTCTAGGCACTTTATTATATGGGTATGCATTTTAGTTTGCAAGTAACGTATAATTATTTCTGTCGGCCAAAATAATCTCATGTATACCGACACTTTCACCCACTTAGATTGAAACGGTCGTAAAACAGTTAGCTTGGTTGTAGAGTAATGCACCCAGGCGTATTATCTGATATCTAGTGCGTTCATACGGTAACGAATAGAAAGAAAGTTGAAAAAAGTAAGAAACTAATAAATCGGTGCTTCCCGTATGTTCATATAGATGTAAATATTTTAGATATATATATATATATGAATAAATCTCCTGCATTTGATTGACTCGCAGGTCAAACATTAAAGTTGTCAAAGCCTACTTGAATTCGAATATTATAGAGTCTATATCAAATACTTGAAACATTTGTCAACAATTTTTGTATTTTGGTATGTTGAAAATGTTATCCAGCTATTCTTGCTAAATCATATATTATAATAAATGAAGTTATAAAAGACCAAAAGTTACTATTTCATAATTCCTAGTAATTGTTTGTTTAATACACTACTGTATGGGAACAAGTTTGTCCGCAAGAGAGACTGATTAATCAGTGAGTAGATAAGGTAACTATAAATAGAACAATCAGATAATCTGAACCTATGCTATTCCAATGGGGACTAACTGTGCGCCACTTATATTTTTTGTATTGCTATGAGTTACAATTTATGACTAAAATTAGCAAAGACCCATCGAAACAACATTTGATACAAAATATTTAACAATACTTTTAGATATTTGGATGATATATTGGCTCTCAATAATGACGACTTCAGTATGTATACTAAAGAAATTTATACTGTTGAACTTACTTTAAATACAGCTAATACTAACAATGACCACTGCCCATTCCTCGATCTTGTTATCTATATCATTAACGGGAAGCTTAATACAAAACTTTATGATAAAAGAGATGATTTTTCATTTCCTATCGTTAATTATCCATTTTTAGATGGTGACGTTCCCTTGTCACCATCTTATGGTTTTTATATATCTAAACTTGTACGATTCTCTCGTGTATGTAACTACGTATTAGATTTTAGCGAGAGAAATTTATGTACTACTGAAGAATTATTACACCAGGGTTTTCGATATCACAAACTGGTCAAAATATGTTCTAAATTTTATCACCGGTAAAAGGAAATAATTCGTAAATATAACTTAACATGCAGACATATTATACGTTCAGGTATTTCACATCCAGTTTTTTATGTTAATATTCTTTACAAAGCACAAAAATGTTAGTATTCACCTCAAAAGCTTACAAAACCTTTTAACAGACTTATTAAGAAGGGATATAGTTACGATACTATTGTCATAAAAGATTGCATATTTTGGCTTTAATATTGATTCACTTATAGGGTCTTTGCATCGGAACTAAACAAATTTTCTTTTAAAAAAAACCAGTTGTTGGCATGACACAGGTTATGTTTTTCTCATATATTTTATGATAGTATGATACTATACCCCTATACTATAACGGGAGGGATTGTGCCTGATATTCATATGATAAAGACATAATCTTTCAATCAGTTTAATTGAGGTCTGGAGCTGGCATGTCAGTTAACTGATAGTAGTCTGTTGTTATTTACGAATTATTGTCATTTTATTTATTTTCTTTTGTTACATCTTTTGACATCGGACTCGGACTATTCTTGAACTGAATTTTATTGTGCGTATTGTTATGCGTTTACTTTTCTACATTGGCTAGATGTATAGGGGAGGGTTGAGATCTCATAAACATGTTTAACCCCGCCGCAATTTTACGCCTGTCCCAAGTCAGGAGCCTGTGGCCTTTGTTAGTCTTGTATGATTTTTAATTTTAGTTTCTTGTGTATAATTCAGAGTTTAGTATGACGTCCATTATCACTGTAGAAGTATACATATTTTTTAGGGGCCAGCTGAAGGACACCTACGGGTGCGGGAATTCGCGCTACATTGAAGACCCATTGGTGGCTTTCGGCTGTTGTCTGCTCTATGGTCGGGTTGTTGTCGCTTTGACACATTCCCCATTTCCTTTCTCAATTTTATATTCTTAAACTCCAAGGTGTTGGGTGTTTTTGAGAGTTTGACATGTTTAAAATTGAATGACTAATAATATTAGCATGGTAAAATGACCTTTATATATGTACATGATGTAATTACTGCTTAAAGCTGAAGGAAATCACACATAAAACATGTTTACAAGAAAATAAAAGATACGTCCTAGGTGAAGGTCTTCATGTTAATAATGTTGATGAATTTGGTCATACTTGTCTCCTAAAGGTATTTAATAAACCATGTTACTTTTAAAAAAAAGCTTACTTTGAAATAATACGGGATCACTATTCTGATAAACAAAGTCAGGAAACGTCATGATCATAATAGTTTAGCATGTAAACAATGTGCCAATTTATTGTTTCTAGTTCATGTAGATGACGTGTTTGTCAAATACAACCATTTGTCATATTCAACAAAGTAACTGGCTCCTCGAACATTCATAAATCCTGCGTTTAATTGCCGAGGAGATGAACTTCGGATTTTGCTTAAAGGTTACCTAACATCGTGACGTAATCAATATAATCATACCACATCTTCTTCTTATATTTTGTTAAAGAAAATATATATGTTTACCGAACACTTACAACTAATATGATAATTCATTATAACCTTTTCTTACATTTCTAAGCTAAATCAAGTAAATAAGATAATATTTTGCAAGAGAAATATAGATTTCTACACTGCAACAAGTGTATTACGATATTTCTCCACTCGAGACAGTAAAAATTTATAATTTAAAGCATGAGGCTTGCCGAGCTTTTTAAATAATTAAAATGTAACTGTCAAGAGTGGAGAAATATCGTAATACACGAATTATAGTGTCGAAATCTGTTTCTCTGATGATCTAGATCCTTTTCAAGATTAAAGATTCAAAGTTTATTTAGAGTCGATATTCAAGAAACTACATAAACACAAGCTCTAGTGAGCTTTTCAAATCGACTTAATAACAAAATACAATACACACACAATACAATACACACATAAAAAAAGTCATGAAAACAACATATAATGCATTAGTAAGATACCATAAATGACATATATAAGTTAAAAGTACATATAGTACACTTGAAACATAGCACAAGTTAATAATAGGATTGCACAAGTCATACACATGTAGTTAAACAAAAAAAAAAGAGTAAAGTATAATAAAACAGGCATAAACACTATATGCATTCACTGCACTGGCTTGAGCTGTTACTTGGATCCCATGTTTGTACCAATATTTTGAATTGGTCAACAGATTTTTCCATTCGACAATGGTTTGGTAGCTCATTCCAGATTTGTGCAGCATTATAGCGAAACGATCTTAAGCTATACTTAGTAGTTCGAACTCTTGGGAGTACTGCTGTTTTCTGTGATCTTAAATCATACTTGTTAATTTTTATATTGATCAAATCATGAAGATAGCTCGGACTTTTTTGTGAATTATTTTAAATGTTTCTATTGCAATTGTTTTTATTCTTCTTATTATTAAATATGGTTAATTAAATTTTTCTAGCAGTTTTTAGTAAGGACTATCATAATCTTCATAAATTAATCTTAGAGTTCTTTCTTGATTTTTTTTCAGTTTAAAAGAATTATCTCACTACAGAAGTGCCAAATTACTGGACAATAGTTAAAATTCGAAAGAATAAATGAGTAGTATGCTGTTAACCTACCTAGCCTGTTTAGAAATTCAACCATACGTTTTAGAATATTTAATTGTCTTGATGCCTTTTTACATATTTCAGATATATGATTGTTAAAATTAAAGTCCGAATCTATAGTTATTCTAAGAAGTTTAACATTTTCTTCACAAGAAATTTTGTTTCCATTTAAATTAAATATCAAATTATGTTTATTTGTCTTTTTCAAAGATTTTCAGAACTTTGTATTCTTTAAATGCGACGTCATCATGCATGGTCGCCTTTTTCATGACGTCACAATAGGAAAATTCAGAAGAAAACGAAACATTTTGACGTCATTATCAAATTTCCACTAATCATTTGCCGAGAATAGATATTTCACTAGTGAGGAGAAATATTTTTCTCACACCGGTCAATAAATGTGAAAATCGCAAAACATTAGAGAAATTGTCTTCTTCTTCAAATCAGTTGAAAAATCACTTATTATAAGATAAACCAATTCGACATAATCTAAAGGGCAAACTACAGTCTTCAAAAATAAGGAGCGTCTTTAATACATAGCATGTTCTAAATTCCCATGAGTGTAAAAAGACGGGAATTTATTTAACAAAAACTATCAATATTCATCAGTAACAAATATACAAATCATTACGAGATAATAGCAGACAACCACTGATAGGATTACGGACTCAACCGTTAACTATTAATGTAATTTATATCTCTTGATTTAAACGGCTTACTCAAATACCTACATTTTGCCTGAACTTCAAAAATTAGTTCCTTTATTTTTCAAATTGTTTCTTGCGATCGGTCATTTGTGTTTAAGTTAAAAATATTTCAATTATTTTTTTTTGTTTAATATTTCTTGTCTATAGAAATTTAACAGGAAGTAATAACCGAATACACAAAACCTTGTTAAGTTAGAACTCCGCTAGAAGTCTATCATGTCTATATAAAGCATCATTTTTATAATGCGCAGTTTATGGAAAAGTAGTTCACGGGAGTTCGAATAATTTCTTGTGGGTTTCAATAACATGTAGAGTTCTGATGATATGCTGTAGCAATGTCATGAAATACTGAAGTACATTATTTTTAATAATGATTTTAAAACCTACAGAAGACATTCGTCAGCATGGGTTATTACAGTCACTGACAGTCGAAGATAGTCTTGAATCATTTTAGAACAAGGATGTAATTACTGGAACTTTTGATTTAAGTGTTAGTTATATGGTCTGGATAAAAGATATATATATAAACTTATTAAAAAAAAACCACAGGATTGAAACTTAGTATTTTCAAGGTCAAATAAAGTACAAAGTTAAAGTTTCAAAAAGTCGAAGAGCATTGGACCCACAAATTCCTAAAATTTTTGCCAAATTCAGCTAAGGTAATATATTACTGAGGTAGAAAAACCTTAGTATTTAAAACATTCAACGTTTTGTAAAACAGTTAATTTATAATTATGACTATATATAATGTGATGGTGATACATTGTTGTGTACATTATGTATATGTTACAGTAAATAGGTGAAATTAGGAATTACACGTTATTACTAAACATTTCAGTAAATACCTGTAATCACTAGTCAATTTAGTAATTACAGGTATTTACTAGTTGTTTCAGTGATTACAGGTATTTACTGATTTTGTTGGTCATTTTTACAGCTATTTACTAACTTGATAGTTTGGTTTAAAAATTAAGATATAATTCAAGATACAAATAAGAAAGTAAGGGGTAGGGATTTTTAGGGCTAACTTAAGGATCAGGGATTATAAGGCACATTAAAGATGCATACTCTTCAGTGTTTGTGAATTGAAACTGAAAAATGCTTGTTTTATAAGTTTTGAAACTCCCTAAAAATCATTTTGAGCATGCAAGACAATGATATCAATCCAAAATTGAGAAAAACATTTTTGAGGTATTTACTAGTTGTTTCAGTGATTACAGGTATTTACTGATTTTGTTGGTCATTTTTACAGCTATTTACTAACTTGATAGTTTGGTTTAAAAATTAAGATATAATTCAAGATACAAATAAGAAAGTAAGGGGTAGGGATTTTTAGGGCTAACTTAAGGATCAGGGATTATAAGGCACATTAAAGATGCATACTCTTCAGTGTTTGTGAATTGAAACTGAAAAATGGTTGTTTTATAAGTTTTGAAACTCCCTAAAAATCATTTTGAGCATGCAAGACAATGATATCAATCCAAAATTGAGAAAAACATTTTTGAGAAATTTATAGGCAACTTAGCCAGCTATTTTCCTTTTCGTCGAGCCTGCGTTTTTTAAATTTTGATAAGTTTCTCAAATTATCCTGGATTTCTACCAAACTTGAACAGAAGCTTCAGTTGTTTATGATCAAAAGATAAATTTCAAAGAGTAAATTTTGTAAAAATAAAAATCAAGTTTTTCCGTATTTTACTTATAAAGGGACTTAGTTTTTATGCCAGTTAACATACCATTCACACTGTGGTTAAAATTTTTTAAATTTCAATAACTGTCTCAAAAAATCCTTGATTTCTACCACAATTGCACGGAAGCTTGTTTATGATCATAAGATAATATCCAGGCAACCCCCTTTGCTGGGAAAAAAATGGTTGATTATATATAGGGAATCACTGAAGGATGTCTGGAGCGGACCCCGGCCCCCATAGGTCAGTCAGTGGGGCCCCCCTTATGGAAAGTTCTGGATCCGCCACTGATGTTGTTTTATAGCGTTGGAACTAAGTAATGTTTTGTATTGGAAAAAATAATAACTGTGAACCTTTTAAATATATTATATATACATGTACATTTATATGATTAAACATGTGAACATTAAACTTCGTTACTAGAATATAGACAGTAGTGAGCTTATATATATGGTGAAATATGTAATAGCTTGTTCCCTATGTTAATAACGGGCAAGATGGATTAAATCCCAGATACATATATCCTAAATAATGAATATGTCTAAAATATGTCCGTTTAGTGTTACATTATCACAATTAATGATTTTAAAATTTATATCAACTAAGGTTCTTAGTTGTTGAATTGAAGTTGTTCCCTTGAAAATTTTTTTTTTGTCGCCACGCATCTGATTGAAGATTCCTTAAACATTCATTTTTCCAATTTGACTGACACTCTTGAAATGTGCTGTTCGGATAATTTCGCAATAAATGTATGTTTAATTTGTTTAGATTACTTCTTTTTTGTTTTTTTATTGCTTACTAAATTTTAAAAGTTTTCTGTCTGTCTTTCGATTTTGTTGGTAGCTTTTCATAAATTACCCTGTTACAGTAACAACTTCTTACTTACACACATCACATAACGCTGTAGTGATCATGTGACAAATGTACTGTACAGTTTTCCAAAACAAGGACACATCATACAACCTCCTTGTAAAAATGTGAGATGTGGGATGATTGCAAATGAGACAACTATCCACCAAATTTCAAATGAAGTGGATGTAAGCAAGTATAGGCAACTGTACAGACTTCAACAATGAGAAAAAACAATACCGTATATTCAGATGATAAAAGGACCCAACATGAAAAATAAGAAACAATAATTTATAGCAAAACAATTTACGGAAGGTCCTGACTTGTGTCTAGTGTGGCCAGTTTTAACATGGGAGCGCTCAACCCCCCCTTTTTTTTACCTGGGACAATTGTTTCTCTAAAAATTGTTAAAATAAGACCTAAATGGGTTAACTGAGGGGCATTGGCCATGCATTTTGAAAATCTGGATAGGGGCTGAATTTCGATACTTTTTTTTAAATTCGGGAGACTTTAACTCAGTGGGAAAGCCAGAAGTTTCATAAGGGGTGGGATTGGGAGGGCACTGACTTCTTTAGAGATGGACCATTTCAGTATTGATTTCCTCAATAAATGAACTAAATTTTTCACACAAAGCACCCCTATAAATTCGCCTCTGTAACTAATGCAAGGAGACATCACTATGGAATGATATGTACACATAATCGTCTTTCTCATAAATACTTTCAAATACTTGTGTCGTCTTGCAAGGTTGCTTTGGGGGGGGGGGGGAGGGGGTTGCAGCTTGATAGTAAAACGGCAGTAAATTTTGACACACGATGTCTGGCATGAAATCGATTGAAGTGAACAAACCCCTTGAGAAAACAAACGTTCCGTAATCAATAATCTTATTTTATAGTTTCTAGCCGGATTGAGTCAGTCACTTCTAAAATAAAAGGGTGTTCTATGAAATTCGTGGAAAATGTACAAAAACAGCTAGGTTTACTTACAGTCAATGTATGTCTTGCTTCTGGTGTATTAAATCTAGATGACAGAGCGTATTTTTCAATTAATTGTCCATTTTCTTCTCCGTGACGGGAACTCCTTCATCACAAATGTTGTTTATAAATGACGTCATGTAGGAGTGCGTGATAAGGTGTTATTATTGGTCATTCAACGCAGATAAATAGTCCATATGTTCTTTGACTTTTTATCAATTACCAATACAAGGTATACACAAACATTGTGTTTTGTCTCCAATTGATATTATTTCAATTAAGTGGACTGG
The DNA here is from genome assembly GCF_963676685.1 of Mytilus edulis. Taxonomy (NCBI): domain Eukaryota; kingdom Metazoa; phylum Mollusca; class Bivalvia; order Mytilida; family Mytilidae; genus Mytilus; species Mytilus edulis. The sequence continues at coordinate 91,141,282 of NC_092348.1, forward strand.
TAAAAAGTAACTCGCATGAGTCAATGCCCTCATTGTGCTATCCGTCTATAATTCCCTCCGCCTTACGTCAGAAGGTCCCTGACGTCATTTAAAATTTTGTCAACAACTTGGAACCTTTGTTTGTACTGCAGTACATGTATATTATGATCGCCTCATTTTTCCGTAATTTTAATTTGCAAAAAAAAAAACAAAAACAGACAACTGCCATGTCAATACAGTGATCATAGTCGTGGAACTTGAAAATTGTTTTTCATTTTTAGATTTAGGCAGTAGTTCGTGAACGCTTTACTGGTTTGCCTTGCAAATATTAAAGCTTTTCTGTTTAATGTAACGGTACCCAAATTACACCGAGTACCCAAATTGCACCTATTTATCAAAAATAGCAGCGAAAATCTAACAAGATTTCCTAGAGACTAAAAAAATGGTATTTTTATGATTTGATACTATGCACGTCTTTCAACATAGGTAAACATATTTAGATATTCACAAAACGTTCACAATATTTATCAACAGATGAAGTGTTTACTGAAAAAGCAAAATGTACTGAAACGTCGCCGTGCGACGTCATCAAAACGTCATCTTTTTAAAATTAACAAATACAATACGTTTCAAGTATCCATTTCTTAAAAAATGAAGAGTAAGCATGGACAAATATCCAACTGTTCAAAATATTTGAAAAAAATAAACAAAAGCTCTGTTATTCGACTTTTGACGATGCGAATTTAAGCATGGATGCAATTTGGGTACTCCTCATTACAGAATCTGGGATGGTTTAGAGGTAAGTTCAGACCAACTTTTCTATGATTCCTTATGGATTGAAAATCAAATTGGTGTACCTTTATAATAAAGAAGGATACGGCTACAAAATAAACACAAAATGGAAATTTTTGTCTTGATCATAAAAAAACTTAGTTGAAAAAACTGTCAAAATAGGTGCAATTTGGATACCGTTACGGTACAAGTTTATCGGGAGAAAATATAGAGGTCAGTGGTAGGCTTTTAGTTTAAAAGAAAACAACTACTGAAGTAAAGGATTTTTTGGAAACAACCAGGTTCGTATGCTAGCATACAGACCTGATAAATACAATGTATAAATCAAATGTAGACTTTAGCATACACCAGGTTCGTATGCTAGCATACAGACCTGATAAATACAATGTATAAATCAAATGTAGACTTTAGCATACACCAGGTTCGTATGCTAGCATACAGACCTGATAAATACAATGTATAAATCAAATGTAGACTTTAGCATACACCAGGTTCGTATGCTAGCATACAGACCTGATAAATACAATGTATCAATCAAATGTAAAATTTAGCATACACCAGGTTCGTATGCTGGCATACAGACCTGATAAATACAATGTATAAATCAAATGTAGACTTTAGCATACACCAGGTTCGTATGCTAGCATACAGACCTGATAAATACAATGTATAAATCAAATGTAGACTTTAGGATACACCAGGTTCGTATGCTGGCATACAGACCTGAGAAATACAATGTATAAGTTAAATGTAGACTTTAGCATACACCAGGTTCGTATGCTAGCATACAGACCTGATAAATACAATGTATAAATCAAATGTAGACTTTAGCATATACCAGGTTCGTATGCTGGCATACAGACCTGATAAATACAATGTATAAATCAAATGTAAAATTTAGCATACACCAGGTTCGTATGCTGGCATACAGACCTGAGAAATCCAATGTATAAATCAATTGTAAAATTTAGCATACACCAGGTTCGTATGCTAGCATACAGACCTGAAAAATCAAATGTATAAATCAAATGTAAAATTTAGCATACACCAGGTTCGTATGCTGGCATACATGCCTGAGAAATGCAAGTTAGTTTATTACAATTCACTTCAGCATACACCAGGGCTCTGTTGTTCAACTTGTCGTTATATTAACGATTGATTAAATTTAACGAGTCATTAAATCTTTTAACCAGTCGTTACATAACGAGTCGTTTATTTTCTGTTGTTCAACAAAATTTAACGTGTCGATTAAATAATCAATGAATTAAAATTTATTCAACTGATTAATCAATGCGTTAAAATTTAATCAACTGATTAATCAAGTGATTAAATAAAACCAACCCATCATGCATTGTTCTGGAGCATCCTGTCTGTACAACAATGGCTGAATCTACTGAACCAAACCCAAGTAAACTTAAAAGACTGAAGAAGACCATCTTCACTGTAGCAGAGGAAGACCTGATCCAGCAACTAGTAGAGAAACACTCCAGTATAATTAATGGAAAACTTACTAATACAGTGACTAACCAGTTGAAGAAGAAGGTATGGGATGACATAGCCATAAAAGTCAATTCTCTTGGAGTTGCCATCCGTACAGCCACAGACGTTAGGAACAAGTGGAGGAATACCACAAGAGTGGCCAAGGCTGTGTACACAGCTCACAGGAGTGAGTTGTTCTAAACTGGGGGAGGTCCAGCTCTAAAACAACCTAGCTCTGCAGTAGAAAAAGTTATCCATCTTATGAAGGACACCACCAGCTTCAGGGGGATTCAGGGTGGACTTGAAACTGAATCATTCCAGACAAGTAAGTAAATATTTTTTAAATCCCCAAATGTGTTTTCCCCTTAATTAGAACTTGTCAAGGCTCTACCCTTCTTATTGAACTTTGTAAAAAGTAACTTGATCAGTTTCACTTAACATGTTTTTATTTATCATATAAAAACAAACATTTTTTGGCTAAATTTTGTTTTGAAGGTTCTTTTTATTGTTATTGTTAATTTTCAATGAAATTAACACAACTATTTGTATCCTTTTTAATACCGGGATACATAGTTTCCTTTCTTAAATTTTGGTAAAAGTTTCGTCTGCTCCGCCGTCACAACAAGTAGGGGAATTCCCAACTGATATCACGTGACTGATAACAATTTATTTTAACCAATATTTTCGATCATTAAATGATTGCCAACGTGTTTCTTGTTGGTTTGAAGGTTTTCCACTTGATATACTATTGAAAGATTGCATTTGCTTAAACTGATAACAGTTTTAAAGTATTATTTTCAACATTAGTTCACAAGTGGCTGCAGGTGCCCACCAAGTCGTCTTTAAACTGGTGTCTGTTGATTAATTAAAGGGAACCGCAATAGCTAATTTCGACCGAAAACCAGTCATGATTTATAATATTAAAACAGATACGGACTGGTTGTCATAAATCCGGAATAAAGTTGATCAATTTGTTGTTGCAGACTGAACCTAGACAGGAACACATATTAGTTTATAGCTGAGACCCTTGATAATCTGAAAAGGTTTGAAATAGGGTCTTAATTAGTCTTGTGCAATATTTTTATCTTGAAATTTAAAGTAATTGTATCTGAATTTAATTGAATGATGATAGTATGCCTTTTCAATTGCCCCCCCCCCCCCTCTTTTCGAATTAATAAAATATACCTAAACACAGTATCAACGAATAATTTTGTTCTCATTTATTACAGATCAACCATCTATCAATGCCACGTTGCCGGAAGAAGATGCCAGCCAGGATTTGTATGAATCTGCAGCATCTCTGATAAGGGACAGTCCACCCCCTCCAGTCCACCAAGTCCGTCTCTGCTTTCAGGATATGACCCCATCCTGACACAAACAGTCGTTCCACATATTCAAGAACAAACAGATAGGACAGATAAGCAGAAGTAAGTTGTAAATGTAAAAAAAGAAGATGTGGTATAATTGCCAATGAGACAGCTCCCCACAAGAGACCAGAAATTAACAACTGAAGGTCACCGTAAGCCACCTTCAACAAAAACGATTTTTAGTTCATAAGTAGAATAAATATTTTCCCGAAATTTTAGATTTAAAAAAAATTATTTTTCTACCGCACTATGGGGATGTATACAAAAACTCTTTGAAAATGTGTTGTGGAAACAGGTTCCGCTAGATTATTTGGTCAATACTTCAAGTTTTCTTTTCTACATTTTCATATATTTTTCTGACAGTTTCCCCCACCCATTCACATATTTCAAGCCGGAAAACGTGACATATTCTGACTGGCTATTTGATGGAAATATGACGTTGAATCGATCAATAAAAAGAGATGTAAAATTAATCGATCTTTTACAGAATTCATCATGTTTTTATTATTTGTAGGACAGTGAGAACACCTTTGAAAAAGGTAACAGTGCAGGATATTCACGACATGCAGTATCGTGCACTGCAAGGTAAACTAGAAATCCAAGAGAAGCAGAAAGTGCATATGGACTTGGAGAGGAACAAACTGGAACTACAAATTGAGCTGTTGCAGAAGTTAGTGTCTGGCAATTCTGAACCAGTTACACTCTCTCAGGCACTTGCCTCTATGTATTAAATTCATTGTTATATTGTTGATTTGTATTTCAGAAATTACTATGAGGCCAACACATTCATTTAAATTTGTGTGCACACTCCTATGTAAAAGAAAATAGACCAGTAATTACAATTTAGCCACACATATTGCACCTCCATCATTCAAAAAATAATAAGTGATACACGAATCAAAAAATTTTAAATGACCTTGCACTGTCGGCCATGGTTTGTGCCTTTTTTGGGCATTTAAATAATAATTTTTTTTCCATATGGTAATTGATATAATCAATTGGCAATCATACCACATATTCTTATTCTTGTACTGAAAAACAGTTTCCTGGCTACTGGGTTTTTGATTTCATAGGCGACTAACTGCTCACCATTTACTACACCAGTATTGAAGTCGCGAAAATGCACACTTCCTCTCTCAACACATTGTCAAACTGATCATACAAAGATTTAAATTTGTTACTATTTTCAAATTTCCTCATTTTTTTAATGAAAGACAATTTATGAAAATATGGAAAAATAAAAACATGCAATTTATTAGGCAAAAAAAGTGGTAGCAAAATGGTCCCGTATGCCTTTTCCGTCCTGTGGACCATTATAGGGTGGCATCGGAGGTTGATTGTCAATCAATTGTTCTTCTGCAACTTCAGGTTCATTCCTCATGATGGCAATATTGTGCAGAATACCACAAGCAATGATAATTCGGCAAGCTTTATCGGGTTTCATTCGGATCTGGAATACAATTTAAAAACATTTATTTTAAAGTGTGACAGAAATACTATTTGTTTGTAGCATGAATTAACATTGCTCATGAATAAGTCTGAGGTTAGGTAAATCTATTACAAAAACATTAACACGTTAACACTATAATTTTATTAAAAAAGGGACCAGATCAGACATAAAGCTGAACAAACAGTCCAACAACTGATGATGTACTGTTACATTCACGATTTAATAAAGTTACAGTAATGACTAACTTGGAGCAGTTACCCCTACAGTACTACATGATTTGGTTGGTTGTTGGTTGCTTAACGTCCATTGGCAAATATTTCATGCATATTCAGGTCGAGAACAAGTTCACAATAAATACAATAGGTAGGTCTTGTCATAATAGAGGCCATTTGGGATGATGGTCGGAGAAATTTGGACTGCCACTGGAAAATGAGGGCAGACATTGTACCTTGCAACAGGCAACCTCCGGGCCCTCAATGAGTCGTTGCAAGGTTTCCTAACGTGCAAAGAGCGTGGTACTCTCTTTATACGAGACATCGGATTCAACGTCCCCATTCTGACCGGACGTGACTGCGAACTTATACATTCCGCAAAGCCAAACGGACGCCCCACTTCGGCAAGGCAGGGGCGGATCCAGGATTTCAGATTAGGGGGGCGCAATGTTAAATTTTCGCCGAGGGGAGCGAGGCGAAAAAATTTTTGAGGTATAATAATCGAAATTATTGGAATATTCTTCTAAAGAGGGTGTAATGTAGATATCTACCTTAAACAAAAATATGATAATCAAAAAAGTGGAAAAAAGTAGTTCCATAATTCATTTGTCAAGGCAAACGGCAAGTCAGTGATTGTGAATAAGTATGGTGACCCAAAGCTGTTTATTTCTGTGTCATTTAAGGTAGATACATGGTATACCGCCATCTTGGATTGTACAATTACAGTACAAAATCGGTCTAGTTATTTGCCCAAATCAGCAAATTTGGAAAGCGATTTGCAATTTAATGGTTAGACTGTTTATTTATATAAAGAAAACTTGTTAATTTATTGTATTATTTAAAATATTTTAACAAATATCAACCCTTTTGGTTTTTAAAATCATTTTTTTCCAAATGAGCCATTTAAGGGGAGATAACTCTTTTAGCACACAATTTATACTGGGCTAATAGGAAAAATTTTTATTTTTACTTGTGGCAAGAAAACAAGTTCGGTGACACCATGTTTTCTTTTTATTTTCTTAAAACATATTATAAAACCTATCTTCTCACAATTTATTTCAAAATTCTATCTCATAGAATTTTTTTTATGCACTGTTATGTGTTTTTTCATGAACAAACTAACCAAATTTAGGCAATTGTCAACGACTCATAGCTTGAAAAATAGCACGGTGACCCATACTTTTTATTATATTTTTGAAAAAAGCATAGATAAATCTTCATTTTGTCAAATTTTAAGAAAATTCTGTCTCAAAAAACATTTACTTATGATCTACCTTAATCTCTTGTGGAGATTTGTCCCATTAGCAATCATTACCACATCTTCTTTTATGTGCATGCATGTAGATTGTTCATTATAGTTCGAGTCATTAAAATATTAGCTGAATTTGCAATGTGACGAAAGCAAAATATGTATAGTATACTAGTAAACAATTCAGATAAACAATACATCGAGGATCGAAGTTATATGCTCCCTTAACATTTAAAAAAAAATATATATTGAACAAAGACTGGCTTATTTTTTAAGGACTGGTCACTATTTCCCAACCGAAAAGAATGGGTAGGCGAACTTGATATTTGGATGACAGATTGGACACTTATTTTTTGTTCAGTTGTGTTTTTCAGTTTTGTATGGCTTTTTTCAAGTGTTGTTGTTGGGTTTTTTTAGGGGGGGTCTTCTAACTGAAACGTTTAGAGGTAGATCTAGAATTCCTTCAAACTGCATGGGGTGTAAGACATAATAGTGTCCTATGAAAAACACTTTTTCATTGAAAATTGGTATTTAATAATGTCCATTGCCATGGAATGGTGTCCCTCAAAAGGACAGATTTTTACTGCTAACAATATGAAATAGTGTCCACTCACAGGACACATTTTCATAGTAGTTGCTATTAAATTGTGTCCTCCAAGGGAAGTAATACAAAGGTCATTACAAAGTTTTATTATACTTGAATTTTAATTAAAATATGAAGGATTGATGAGAAATTGATCAATATACAAATGTAAACAAATAAATAAGATGGAAGTGAATATAGAGAAATTTAAGTTCTAAGAAAATCCCAGCAAATGGTAATGACAATGAAAGAATAACAATAAGAAGGAAGTGTTAAATCAAATATGAAGAACTTTATAATATTTATTATGTCAGATAAGAAGGCAATAGAAAATAAATAATGTCCATTGCCATGAAATATTGTCTCCTAAGTGGACAGCATTTTACAGCAACCGTTATGAAATATGGTCCATCTGCAGAACAAATTTTCGTAGTGAATGTTTTTTAATTGTCTCCTCAAAGGAAAATAAAATGGAACAGCATCTAACATGTATATAATTATATTAAAAAATATAGATATAAAGATAAAGATGGTATGAGTGCCAATGAGACAATTTTTATGTCAAAGTAACAATTAATTCAAGTTCGTAATTAAAGTTAAAATGCGTCCAGTAATAACAAGGCAATGGATATCATTTAATACTTTAATCATATCAAAAAATGCCCTGGCGGACACAATGTCCTGTGAAAAAAATGTCCACCTGGACAATATTATGGTAGTGAATAATGTCCATGTTCATGGACACTTTTTCATACCTGAGGACATGTTTTCATAGGAAATTGTGTCCAGGACACATTTAAATAAGTAAATATTGTCAAAATGTGTCCGGTGGACATTTTTTCATGGAGGACATTATTAAATCCTACAGGGGCACACTATTTGTTGACGTTTCAAAGTTTATAAGCCTGACAGTGACAAATTCTACCTAAAGCAGATAAGGGTTGGGTGGGCAAATCTATATTACTATTTTGATCAATAAATTTATGTTCATTAACTCTTAGCAGTTCACTCGATCCAGCCTATTTAAAAGTGAAACGGTAAAAACAGAGACCCATTATGTGTATAAATGACCATATATGTCTCTGGTAAAAAGCCATGAGTCTACGAATCCAATAGAAAGTACGACAAGATTGAGTTGTCTTTCTTTTTCCATCGATTTTCAAATTAGCTGAAAACCAGTTCAACAGAAAACCAGCCATGTATATGGTCAAGGACGATTGAAGATGTCAAGAAAAAGGACGCACGCAAAGCATGTTGTAAACATAAAATAGGTATAATACAGTGTTTTAAATTACCTTCATGGTCACAAATGGCTTGTACGTTGATACTGTGGAACCCCTTTCGGTTAACAAATGCTGGTTCATCAATGCTAGACCCAGTAATCCGTATGTGAGTCCCATCAATGCATCCAAACACGTTTGGAAAACCTGCCTTTTCATAAAACCCAGCCCTTATCACATTCTTCCTCTGATTATCTGGCCACGATATAAAATCATCCTTCATGGCAACTAATGCATCCGTCACACGGTTAATCACACGAGACACAGTTGATTTGTCAAATCCCATCGTGTCCCCAACTACTTGCAAGTGTGATCCACTTCCATAAAACCTCAAGGCAATCATTACCTGTTGTTCCACTGAAAGGGCTGTCTCCTTGTTTGTCCCACGCTCCAGATCCCCTCTCATTAAATCTGACAGGTATGCAATAGTCCCCCTGCCAAATCTATATCTCTGCCTCAGCTCCTCATCAGAAAATTCCCTTTCTAGAGGGTCAAAACCGCGAAAATGTCTCTCTCTTCTTACAACAGGTGGTTGAAACAAAACATTGACAGCCATCTTAGATTGAGGTTAATCAACTGATTAAAATTTAATCACCCTCAATGAGGTCGATTAAATATAACGACACTTTGACAATTTTAAACGACAAGTTGAACAACATGATAATGGACTGATTAAATTTAACGCAGTGATTAGTAAAATTTAACGCAGTGATTAGTAAAATTTAACGCAGTGATTAGTAAAATTTAACGCAGTGATTAGTAAAATTTAACGCAGTGATTAGTAAAATTTAACGACTCGTTTAATTTAACGACAAGTTGAACAACAGACCCCAGGTGTTCAATATGCGAGATTCACGATTTTCATGTGCTTGATTAAAAGAAAAAAATGTTTTTCTTACATTATTCTGGTTTTTGCATGAGTATTTCGTATAAGCAATAATTCGACCAATTTGAGTACGAATTATGACAAATAACCGTTAATGAGAATATCTAATTTTAATGAGAACGTGTTCCATATTAGTGCATTGGAACAAACAGCACGATAATTCACAATGATTAACCATTACGTACACAAGCGCATGTTTTTTGGTCCTTAAACATAGAGGCTTGGAAAGTACTAAATTATCTATCACTAATAATGATCAACAGACAATGAACTCACAAACAATTAAGGGTAAAAAACAATGAGGATAAAAGAATATCAGAAAAGAAAACAATGCTATGTAAAACGTTTAATTATTGAATTTTGAGTTGCACTTGATGATGTTAACCAACAACTTAGTTTTGGATGTAACTCGTCTTCTGATTGGCTGACGTCTTTTTGTTTATCAGCTCATAATTTGTCAAGTGACCGTGACGTCATCAGCGTTTTTTCATGATTTAGTCCGGTTTAAGATGGAATTAAGAGTTAAATTATAAGAAATGACTGTAATATTTTTCTGCCTATTCGAAAAAACATAACAAATGTGGTGCACACTTTAAATAACCAGCTACGCGGGGAATTCAGTGAGCACCACATTTTTGATGTTACAGTCATCCCTTAAATAGTTATCACGTTATTCAATTTGTATATTTAAGTAATAGAGAGTGCATTCGTACCGATAGTACTACGGTACAGAGAAACCTAAACTACCAACAGTAACATTATTACCGAAAGAGAAATATATTGAGAAACAAAATGTTTTCAAACACGTAAGGAAAAGATAACCTAAAATCCTGAAACAGTTTTGCATTCCGTTTTGTGTCTAACATGTTATAAAAATTTACAAATTTTGGGTATCCCTGTTTTCCTCCTTTTTTAATGGACCCTACTCCAGGATCCTATAGTATAATGCAATAAGGTGAACAAAACATATTTTCAATGTTAAGTCGACATTTTTGAATACTGGTTGTTCCTATTGTTTTTGGGATGACATCATGCTCACATGACTACGTTATTAACATCAGTCTATCTTTTGCAATAAACAACTGAAAATCACAATTAATAAGTCAGAATATTCAAGCGATTGTACAGCAATTAAACCTTTGAGGTAATGTTTTATAAGCTGACGCAATAATAGAAAACATATTTCGTGAAATACACACAACAGACGAATGGTCAATATATTTTCTTAATATTCATCTTGTTAAACGGCGCAGTTGCTAAAATTAGTGACTAGATACGTAATTTGTCTTTGTATCCTTGACAAAAAGAAATTGGAACTTACCAGTTTGAAAATATTATGCTGTCGCCTATTGAATGATTTTTAATTACTATTTGTCTTGACATTTGAAAGTATTGCGGTTAAGACTTCCGAGAGTAAGACAATTAATTATAATATTGCTAGACGAATAAATGTTTAAAAATCATTTCAAATTTACATTACAACCAAACTTTGTCTATCCAAATACATTCGTACACATTGCTTGTTTCAATTTCTTAGAATATAAATTATTTTTTGGAACATAACAGATTTAGTTTATGTGTTTTTAATATGAGTTTATTGGAAATATAAAATGCTACAATCAAAACTGATTATCTGTTAATATTTAATCTGATCTTAATATTTTTACACAATGGCGGATTCAGCCGTTTTAAAAAGGGGTTCCCCACCCAGGATAGACGGGTGTTCGTCTAAAAAGGTCGGTTCAAACTGTGTCTCCCATTCATAGAAATCAGCGAAAATTTTGATAGCGAAATTAACATTTGATTGGTTGAGACTATATATGAATGCATATAAAAAGATATATTTCCTAACAATTTCTTAACTTAATTTCAGAAATAAGTCATTTGCCAATGTGATAAAAAGAATAATTATTAAATCAATGAATTCAAATACCAAAAAATATTCAACTCGTGACCGGGTCACACTGATAATTAACTCATGGGCTACGCGCATTCGTGAATTATTGTGTTGTCGCATAAGGAGTTGAATATTTTTCTCTATTTGAATTCTTCGATTCTTTATTCTATAAGTATACCACTGCAGATGTTTATTTTGATAGCGACATTAACATTTGATTGGTTGAGACTATCCTACGTGATGTCGAACAAAACTTTATATTCCCTCTGAACTTCAATGTGCGACATTATACGCAGTTAATGTTTATCATGTCTATACATTTTTGAACGGATGTTTTTTAGAGATAGTATAGTTATTTCGTTTTCAAAAGTATTCTGACCTTAAAACAAAACAAAACGAATGAATATGATTAAATTTTGATTGGTACATACTGACTATCATTTTTAATTTTTAATTTCTTGTTTAGTTATAAAAACACGTGAATAAGAAAGACAAAGAAACTATGTAACTTAATACATTATGTTCAGGAAATAAAAAAAATGAAATGAAAAATCCGTTTCCCTTGGCTTAGGGAGATATAAAGATTTTCCCACTTTTGAAAAGTCATATTTTTCTCGTGCGATGCCCTCGTGAAATATAAATTTTGTTGGATGAACAAATTTTCATATCTCTTTCAGGCATGGTATATAAATGTATATTGTGTGGTTTATACCAATTTGATAGCAAACCAAAAAACAAAAAGTCCTACAAAGGGCGACACAGAGACCTCAAACTTAGACAGGTGTCTGAAGAATATTCATTAAGATAAGACGGCATATAACTGGATTAACACTGATACGAGACCCAACTTGTGACAGTTATAAAACTCTGCGGTAATAAATCATATTTTTTTAGAGCTCAACACTCCCTTACAAAGGTTTTTTTCTCAATCACGAAGTCGTGATTAAAACTGCTTACTATGATATAGATTTCGAATATAGATATCTTCATTTTTCTAAGTGCTCCTAAGATTGGTGATTTGTTTTTCTTGTCAGACAATTCAAATTATTCGGTTTATTTTATGATAGATAAAACTATAACAATACAAATTAAATGAAGCCGCAATCCATGGTTGAGTTGGAATTCCCTGATCAACTACCTATCTTTCATGTCTATATATAGCACTATATCTATAATACTAGCACGTTGTTAATAGAAAAGGGGTTCACTAGATGTTTAATGATGTCTTGTGGGTTGAAAGGTACACACTTCTGTCTTCATCCATTATTACAGAATATAGATGTTATTACTAGAGCTTCTAATTCAATTTCTTCATAGTCTGGATAAATGATATATAGACAATAATAGTGCATTGACTTGACATATCAACGATATAAGGATGAGGCTTAGAAACGGGGAAATGCGAGGCTGTCTTTATACTGCAATCTAAAAAAAAACCATTTTCAATTGTTGTTTATTGTGTTAATGTTATTTTTTTGATTTAAATATTGGGAAAAATCCCCCTTTAAAAAGGCCTCATATCACACAGACGGAGAAATATAAAACACGATGAAATGTACATCATTACCGCAATCAATGGTGAACGAATTCGTTGCAGACTAAAATATCAACAATAAACATAAAACATAATGATTTATAGGTTTCAAACAAAAAATTATTAAAAAGTGAAATATGTTTTCCCGAAAATTGCAAAAGAAACAAGTTTGAGTCGTTAATTAAAATGTTGTTTACATTGAAAACAAGAACAGGTTGAAGAGGTCGTATGAATAATTAAACATAATTTCGACAATTTCTATTTAAATATTCATGAGGAAAAGTGATATCAGGTCAGTGACTGTATATGACATTGAAATATACGGTCAACGCATTTTGACTGCTCAAATAGAACGAGTGCAGTATAAATAAGATATATTGTACCAATAAAGCCTTGTTACCCACTTCAATTAATGAAAAGATTATTATGTGATATTGGAGATGTAGAAATGTGAAGAAAATAGTTTGTTATATTTCATGTATACACAAATATACACTGTTATATTCCAAACAATACGATACTAAGAGGTAATAGCTGTTATGTCAGTAGGTAAAGAGCTGTCTCATTAGCAATCATACTAAATATATCTATTACTTTACGTTAAGAATCAAGTCAGTGCGAAAAACACTAGTCTTGGATTTGTTGATACCCACTAGAACTAACAGTCTTACAGATGCGGTATCGACCTTAGTAAAATAATGCATAGACATTCTTTGTTATAAAATACATATAAAAAGTAAAATCACAAAAAAATACTGAACTCCGAGGAAAATTTAAAAAGGAAAGTCCCTTATCAAATAGAAAAATCACACGCTCATACACATCAAACGAAAGGATATAAGTATCATATTCCTTAATGTAAACATCAGGATCAATTCGAACTAAGAACATATTTTACATAAATTCTTCACGATTTAAAGACATGAAATCCTACGATTGCATTTAAAAGAAGCAGTGATTATCCAGGGGATATATTTTGTCATATATAATTTAGTTGAAGCCTTCAAAAAATTATTCATATTAATGTACAGGAAAAAGAAAACAACACGATACTTCTCAATTATTGACCATTACATAAGTGCAAGTTTTCTTCTATAAATAAAGAGGCTTGGAAAGAGTTAAATCATCAATCACAAATAATGATCAGAAGACAATGAACTTTCACGCAATTTATTATGTAACTTATTTTCCCCCAGGGTAAAAAGTATGAAAAATAAAGGAAATTCAGAAAAAGATATGGTATGAAAGCGTTGCCTTATTGTACTGATACATGTTGATTCACCTTATGATATTAACCAATAGTTATGACTTGATATCATATTCTACAATTATGTAGAGTACCAACGACCAGGATAACCAGACATCCAATAGTAAAATATTACCACAAGAGATTTACTTTTTATAATGATTGTCCTTTCATTTTATGAATCATATAATGCCCACAAGACTAGGTTATATGAAAATCAAACAATATATAAAAACATGCCACTAAACACGCAAAAGATGCGTGGTCTTGATGAAAACTAAAATCTCAAAAATATTGAACTCCGAGGAAAATTCAAAAAGGAAAGTCGCTAATCAAATGGCAAAATCAGAAGCTTAAACAAATCAAACAAATGTTTTACTGAGACTTGGATCTTCAAAAGTTGTCACGCATTTTCCTCACATTTACCCTGTTATATGGCGATGATGCTAGAATTAGTTACTGGGTGCATATTGTATCTTGGTATTTCTAATCAAGATAAATTGTAACTTGGCTGTTTAAACTTTAATTTTGTCAGATATGTAAATGATTTCGAATTACTGTTTGCCTTGACATTTTAAAGTTATTGCGGATAAGACTAAGATGTTATGTTTTAGTGCGTGTATAGTAGTGTTAGACAGACAAACGCTATAAACATGCTTATACTTTAATATTACAACCAATCAACTTAGATAATCGGGCTTAAAACCTACCAGTGAAGATAGTTGATATTCGAATACAACATTTTAAAGAACATTTTACTCTTAACGACAACCATAAAAACCCTATTTCGTGTATTAAACATAAACTAAAAGAACTAGCCAAGGAATTTGTTTTTGTCCCTGCTGATAAAGCTGCTAATAATATCATTATTGTTTGACGTAAATTTTATATAGAGGTTCTGCAAAAGGAAATCACCAATTCACCAACATTCCAACTGACTTCATTTTCAGAAAACGACATCTGTAACAAACACAAACTTTTAGCTACTTCTTTACAAATAAATACAATGAAAGTCCCAACTATGTACTGGCTTCCAAAGCTACACAAAAAACCTTACAAGTATAGATTTTTTTCATCTTCAAGCCATTGTTCTACTACTAAATTGTCTGTTTTACCTACTAGTTCACTTGGTACAATAGAAAACCTGATGATAAATTGTTCAAATAAGGCCTTTGAAAATAGTGCAATTTATTACTTTTGGAGTGTCAATAACTCGTTGGAAGTACTTGATAAATTGCATGCATGTATTGGTGATTTTGAACCTGTTCAAAGTTTTGATTTTTCTACCCTATATACCACTTTGCCGCATATCCTATTAAAAAAAATTCACATGCCTGATTATCTGGGCATTTTAAAAGTTGGAATGCGAGTTCATATGTTCAAACTCTTTTAGGTCATTTTTTAGTAGCAATAAATAAAAGAACTATGTCAATTGGACATGCTTTGATACTATATATGCGCTTGAATGTTTACTTGATAACATTTTTGTTCGCTTTGGAGATTCCGTATATCGTCAAGTTGTTGGAATTCCAATGGGGACTAACTGTGCACCACTTATTATTTTTGTATTGTTATGAGTTACAATTTATGACTAAAATTGGCAAAGACCCATCGAAACAACATTTGATACAAAATATTTAACAATACTTTTAGATATTTGGATGATATATTGGCTCTCAATAATGACGACTTCAGTATGTATACTAAAGAAATTTATACTGTTGAACTTACTTTAAATAAAGCTAATACTAACAATGACCACTGCCCATTCCTCGATCTTGTTATCTATATCATTAATGGGAAGCTTAATACAAAACTTTATGATAGAAGAGATGATTTTTCATTTCCTATCGTTAATGATCCATTTTTAGATGGTGACGTTCCCTTGTCACCATCGTATGGTTTTTATATATCTAAGCGTGTACGATTCGCTCGTGTATGTAACTACGTATTAGATTTTAGCGAGAGAAATTTATGTATTACTGAAAAATTATTACACCAGGGTTTTCGATATCACAAACTGGTCAAAATATTTACTAAATTTTATCACCGGTAAAAGGAAATAATTCGTAAATATAACTCAACATGCAGACATCTTATACGTTCAGGTATTTCACATCCAGTTTTTTATGTTAATATCCTTTACAAAGCACAAAAAATGTCAGTATTCACCTCAAAAGCTTACAAAACCTTTAAACAGACTTATTAAGAAGGGATATAGCTACGATACTATTGTCATGTCATAAAAGATTGCATATTTTGGCTTTAATATTGATTCACTTATAGGGTCTTTGCATCGGAACTAAACACATTTCTTTAAAAAAAACAGTTGTTGGCATGACACGGGTTATGTTCTTCTCATATATTTTATGATAGTATGATACTAAACCCCTAACGGGAGAGATTGTGCCTGATGTTCATATGATGAAGACATAATCTTTCAATCAGTTTAATTGAGGTCTGGAGCTGGCATGTCAGTTAACTGCTAGTAGTCTGTTGTTATATACGTATTATTGTCATTTTATTTATTTTCTTTTGTTACATCTTTTGACATCGGACTCGGGCTTCTCTTGAACTGAATTTTATTGTGCGTATTGTTATGCGTTTACTTTTCTACAATGGCTAAAGATATAGGGGAGGGTTGAAATCTCATAAACATGTTTAACCCCGCCGCAATTTTGCGCCTGTCCCAAGTCAGGAGACTGTGGCCTTTGTTATTCGTGTAATTTTTTTAATTTTTGTTTCTTGTGTATAAATCAGAGTTTAGTATGACGTCCATTATCACTGTACTAGTATTCATATTTTTTAGGGGCCAGCTGAAGGACACCTACGGGTGCAAGAATTCGCGCTACATTGAAGACCCATTGGTGGCTTTCGGCTGTTGTCTGCTCTTTGGTCGGGTTGTTGTCGCTTTGACACATTCCCCATTTCCTTTCTCAATTTTATATTCTTAAACTCCAAGGTGTTGGGTGTTTTTGAGAGTTTAACATGTTTAACATTGAATGACTAATAATATTAGCGTGGTAAAATGACCTTTATATATGTACATGATGTAATTACTGCTTAAAGCTGAAGTCTACAATCACACATAAGACATGTTTACAAGAAAATAAAAGGTACGTCCTAGGTGAAGGTCTTCATGTTAATAATGTTGATGAATTTGGTCATACCTGTCTCCTGAAGGTATTTAATAAACCAAGTTACTTTAAAAATAAGCTTACTTTGAAATAATACGGGATCGCTATGGAAGAGCTGTTATAAAATTATAGTTATTTTTGGGGTAGTCTTTCTGATAAACATAGTCAGGAAACGTCATGATCATAACAGTTCAGCATGTAAATAATGTGCCAATTTATTGTTTCTAGTTCATGTAGATGACGTGTTTGTCAAATACAACCATTTGTCATATTCAACACAGTAACTGGCTCCTCGAACATTCATAAATCCTGCGTTTAATTGCCGAGGAGATGAACTTCGGATTTTGCTTAAAGGTTACCTAACATTGTGACGTAATCAATATAATCATACCACATATTTTTCCTATATTTTGTTAAAGAAAATATATATGTTTACCGAACACTTACAACTAATAGGATAATTCATTCTAACCTTTTAACCTCGATCTTGATATCTATATCACTAATGGAAAGCTGAATACTAAAATTTATGATAAAAGGGATGATTTTTCATTTCCTATCGTTAATTATCCGTTTTTAGATGGTGACGTTCCCTTGTCACCATCTTACGGTGTTTATATATCTCAACTTGTACGATTCGCTCGTGTATGTAACAATGTTTTAGATTTTAACGAGAGAAATTTATGTATTACTGAAAAATTATTACACCAGGGTTTTCGATATCACAAACTAGTCAAAACATTTACTAAATTTTATCATCGGTATAAAGACATCATTCGTAAATATAGCTCAACATGCAGACTTGTAATACGTTCAGGTATTTCACATCCAGTTTTTTATGGAAATATTCTTTATCAAGCACAAAGGTGTCAGTATTCACCTCAGAAACTTACAAAACCTTTGAATAGACTTATTAAGAAGGGATATAATTACGATACTGTTGTCAAGTCATTAAAGATTGCATATTTTGGCGTTAATATTGAGTCACTGATAAGGTCTTTGCATCGGAACTAAACAAATTTATTCTAAAAACAGTTGTTGGCATGACACGGGTTATGTTCTTCTCATATATGTTATGATGGTATGATACTAAACCCCTAACGGGAAGGATTGTGCCTGATGTACATATGATGAAATCATAATCTTTCAGTCAGTTTAATTGAAGTCTGGAGCTGGCATGTCAGTTAACTGCTAGTAGTCTGTTGTTATTTATGTATTATTGTCATTTTGATTATTTTCTTTGGTTACATCTTCTGACATCAGACTCGGACTTCTCTTGAACTGTATTTTAATGTGCGTATTGTTATGCGTTTACTTTTCTACATTGGTTAGAGGTATAGGGGGAGGGTTGAGATCTCACAAACATGTTTAACCCCGCCGCAATTTTTGAAGCTGTCCCAAGTCAGGAGCCTCTGGCATTTGTTAGTCTTGTATTATTTTAATTTTAGTTTCTTATGTACAATTTGGAAATTAGTATGGCGTTCATTATCACTGGACTAGTATATATTTGTTTAGGGGCCATCTGAAGGACGCCTCCGGGTGCGGGAATGTCTCGCTATATTGAAGACCTGTTGGTGACCCTCTGCTGTTGTTTTTTATTTGGTCGGGTTGTTGTCTCTTTGACACATTCCCCATGTCCATTCTCAATTTTATTTTCTTACATTTCTAAGCTAAATCAAGTAAATAAGATAATGTTTTGCAAGAGAAATATAGATTTCTATATGCAACAAGTGTATTACGATATATCTCCACTCGAGACAGTAAACATTTATTATTTAAAGCATGAGGCTTGCCGAGCTTTTTAAATAATTAAAATTTAACTGTCAAGAGTGGAGAAATATCGTAATACACGAGTCATAGTGGCGGAATCTGTTTCTCTGATGATCTAGATCCTTTTCAAGATTAAAGATTCAAAGTTTTATTTAGAGTCGATATTCAATAAACTACATAAACACAAGCTCTAGTGAGCTTTTCAAATTTTTTCAAATCGACTTAATAACAAAATACAATACACACACATAATACAATACACAGATACAAAAGTCATGAAAACAACACAATTTTAAACATATAATGCATAGTAAGATACCATAAATGACATGTATAAGTGAAAAGTATATGGTACACTTGAAACATAGCACTAGGTAATAATAAGATTGCACAAGTCATATACATGTAGTCAAACAAAAAATAGAGTAAAGTATAATAAAACAGGCATAAATACTATATGCATGCACTGCACTGGCTTGAGCTGTTACTTGGATCCCATGTTTGTATCAATTTTTTGAATTGGTCAAAAGATTTTTCCATTCGACAATGGTTCGGTAGCTCATTCCAGATTTGTGCAGCATTATAGCGAAATGATCTTAAGCCATACTTAGTAGTTCGAACTCTTGGGAGTACTGCTGTTTCCTGTGATGTTAAATCATACTTGTTAATTTTTATATTGATCAAATCATGAAGGTTGCTCGGACTTTTTTTGTGAATTATTTTAAATTGTTTAATTGCAATTATTTTTATTCTTCTTATTATTAAATATGGTAAATTAATTTTTTCTAGCAGTTTTTCGTTAGGACTATCATAATCTTCATAAATGAATCTGAGAACTCTTTTTTGAATTTTTTCCAGTTTAAAAGAATTTTTTCACTACAGTAGTGCCAAATTACCTGACAATAGTTAAAATTCGAAAGAATGAATGAGTAGTTTGCTGTTAACCTACCTAGCCTGTTTAAAAATTCACCCATACGTTTTAGAATATTTAATTGTCTTGATGCCTTTTTACATATTTCAGATATACGATTGTTAAAATTAAAGTCCGAATTTATAGTTATTCCAAAAAGTTTAACATTTTCTTCACAAGAAATTTTGTTTCCATTTAAATTAAATATCAAATTATGTTTATTTGTCTTTTTCAAAGATTTTCAGAAATTTGTGTTCTTTAAATGCGACGTCATCATGCATGGTCGCCTTTTTCATGACGTCACAATAGGAAAATTCAGAAGAAAACGAAACATTTTGACGTCATTATCAAATTTCCACTAATCATTTGCCGAGAATAGATATTTCACTAGTGAGGAGAAATATTTTTCTCTCACCGGTCAATAAATGTGAAAATAGCAAAACATTAGAGAAATTGTCTTCTTCTTCAAATCAGTTGAAAATTCACTTAAGATAAACCAATTCGACATAATCTAAAGGGCAAAATACAGTCTTCAAAAATAAGGAGCGTCTTTAATACATAGCATGTTTTAAATTCCCATGAGTGTAAAAAGACGGGAATTTAACAAAAACAATCAATAATCATCAGGAACAAATATACAAATCATTACGAGATAATAGCAGACAACCACTGATAGGATTCCGGACTCAACCGTTTAAAACTATTAATGTAATTTCTATCTCTTGATTTAATCGGCTTACTCAAATACCTACATTTTGCCTGAACTTCAAAAATTAGTTCCTTTATTTTTCAAATTGTTTCTTCCGATCGGTGATTTGTGTTTAAGTTAAAACTATTTGAACTATTTTTTTTTGTTTAATATTTCTTGTCTATAGATATTTAAAAGGAAGTAATAAACGAATACAAAAAACCTTGTTAAGTTAGAACTCCGCTAGAAGTCTATCATGTCTATATAAAGCATCATTTTTATAATGCGCAGTTTATGGAAAAGTAGTTCACGGGAGTTCGAATAATTTCTTGTGGGTTTCAATTACATGTAGAGTTTTGATGATATTCTGTAGCAATGTCATGAAATACTGAAGTACATTATTTTTAATAATGATTTCAAAGCCGACAGAAGACATTCGTCAGCATGGGTTATTACAGTCACTGACAGTCGAAGATAGTCCTCAACCTGAATCATTTTAGAACAAGGATGTAATTACTGGAACTTTTGATTTAAGTGTTAGTTATATGGTCTGGATAAAAGTTATATATAAACTTATAAAAAAATACAGGATTGAAATTAAGTATTTGCAAGGCCAAATAAAGTACAAAGTTGAAGTTTCAAAAAGTCGAAGAGCATTGAGGCCCACAAATTCCTAAAATTTTTTGCAAAATTCAGCTAAGGTAATATATTACTGAGGTAGAAAAGCCTTAGTATTTAAAACATTCAACGTTTTGTAAAACAGTTAATTTATAATTATGACTATATATAATGTGATGGTGATACATGGTTGTGTACATTATGTACATACAACTCGTCCAAACATCAACCCAACAATGTTAGATCTGTAAATTTGCTTTCGCAAATTTTCTTGTTCTTCCCTCGCCGGGATTCGAACCCATGCCACTGAGATATCGTGACACCAAATCTCCTGCACTGTAGCCGGTGCGCTAGACCACACGATATAAATCAATGATAATTCGTGTCAACACAAAACTTCACCATATGTAGTAGCGATACAGTGGCGAAGATTCAATAACTCTTTGTTACACACTGTAATAAAAAAATGTTTTAATGTAATATTCAAGATTAGTCTTTTAATAAAATCTGAAAACATGTTTTTGATTTTGCTTTTCGTTGTTTTTTTTAAGATATTGAAACGTATCAATTACTTGATGTCATATGCCACATACCGAAATTATCAAAGATCATGTTCAAGTCTATAGTACGTAATAAATATACACCGATAAGTCTACTGTGAACTCTACAACTATACTCGAGATTAACCTTTGGTATTAAATGCACGTAAGAAAAGTCGCATAGGACAATACAAAATATCATAAATGAAGAAGATGTCCAATCCTTTTTGTGCCCAGGGGTAATGTAGGAATTTTATTCTATAAATGACTAAAAAAACGCACTGTAAAAACCTTAAATTATTAATGAAAAAGGTCATCTAGAACAACAAATAATTCCTACGGCCAACTCAGACGAAATAGAGTATCTATAACTAATAATATAATAATGATGTGATAGGTTTGTTGGAACTTATAGTAAGATTTTTACTCTGTACGATTCTGCTAGAGTGCATATAAGCATTATCATTGTTAAGGTTTATAGACCTCAGACAATATTCCAACATGTATACTTCAATAGGAACCTTAAAAGTAGGCTTTGCTTTCCTTTTAATAAACCTATTTTCATTACCATACATATAAAGCTTAATTATCATTCCGTATGCATATTTACACGTCAAAAGCGTCTTTTACAGTTGCAAAACACATGCGCATGATTTACACCACCCTTGCTTTTTATAGTAGGGACTTTACATGATTTTCATATACTATATAACGAAATGCAATGAACAATATAACCTGCTATTACGTGATCATGTATGAAAATAATAAAGAATGGGGACATTGAAATGTACAATAACTCGTTCAGTTATCTTAATGTTTATAAGCCTATTATAAAGTAAAATATCAAACCTACCGAACTTCCGAGGAAATTCTAAACCGAAAGTCCCTAAGCAAATGGCAAAAACAAAAACCCAAGCATATCAAACGAATGAATAATAACTGTAATATTCATGACTTTGTACAGGAATTTCTTATTTAAAATACGGTAGATTAAACTCACAAGCTCGTTGAAACCAATATTAAATCTTTATGCGATGACGCAAAATTTAAGTTATATCATGAGCTGTACCTGACTTTTCAGAATATAATATATATATATATATATATATATTTATATTGTAACATTTTTATATGTTAGGTCAAGTGTGTTTATGTAATTGTATCAGGTTTACATACATCTGTATTTTCACACATAGCCATTTAATACAGTTAGAGATCATCAGAGATTTTATTAATAAAGAGTTATATTTAGATTTCTTTGTATGACTAGTAAGCCCTAATGATTTGCATATGGTGCCCTAGTAAATGTATGTAAGGAGCACGGATCATTAGGAGCCCGGATCACCGGAGCACCCGAACTTCCGGAGCACGGACTACTCGGAGCCTGGTTGCCCTAGTAGTCTAGATTTGTAAACGGGCATGTAGGGGTAATATTAAAGAGAGAAAGAGCGTGAGATAAGGAAGAGAGAGAAGTTATAGTGAGGAGAGGACAGTAACGTTTTTTTTAGTAGAGATGATAGCCGTATTGTTGAGCCTGAAGTTAGATGTACATTGTGTTATACTTGTAACTTTGTTAAAGTCGTGTGATTTTAATAATACAGTATTGAACTTTTATTCGACTTCGTGTTTATGTTCACTTACAAGACTTCGTTAAGACTACACCAGGATCCATTTATTTATTTATGTGACCAGGATTCCCTTAATCATACCAGTAGATTTCAAGGGTAACCCTGTTGAAGAGTATACTTGGCAATTGTCGTCCGTGTACGAGTGAAACACAACAACAAAACACAACCACAAGAATACAAACTTCAGTTCAAGTACCATACTCTTTTTCGTCACAATATATACAAGTCTAAATTGAAAACGACGTTCAAACCTAACTTTTCATTGACATGTAACACAAATCTACCCGGGATTGTATGGTTATGTTATCCAAGTCAGTAAGAATTAGAAACAATATATATACTAGCTTTTCATTAGTTTAAAAAAGAATGAGAAAGCAAAATTGATTAATTTGCTACCGAGTTATCATTCATGATTGTGCTGTGGCCTATGATAATTACGGAAATCGGTTCCTCTCGAGACAGTTCTTGATTTATTTTTTGTTTATACAAAATGATGTATTTTGTAAACATGTTTTGATTTAATAACTTGAGACACAGAGGAATTGTTTCGTGTTTCAAACATGGCTAACTTAAGAAAAATATTCTAAAATAGGTTTCTACGAAAATTGATATTAACATGTGTCATTGTTCTTATCTTTTCTTAAGTATGAATGAAACAGTGATACCATATTAAAATAAATAGAAGATGTGGTATGATTGCAAATGAGACAAATGTCCACTAAAATCAAATGACGCTGATTGTATAATCTTTAAAAAAGTAAAATCACAAAAGTACTGAACTATTAGAAAATCTAAAAAGGAAGATCATAATTAAATGACAAAATCAAATTCTCAATCATATCAAAAGAATGGATAACAACTCTCATATTCCGACTTGGTACAGACATTTTCTTATATATGAAATGGTGGACGAAACCTGGTTTTATAGCTAGTTAAACCTCTCACTTGTATGACAGTCGCTTAAAGGGGCACTAAACGTCAAATTCACGTTCACCGATTCAAATCAAATTTTCATATTTGATTTATAACATTGTAAAACATTTATCCAAACTATTAAAAGTCTAAAATAAACAATTAACAGGTAACGGGCATGAAAATTCGTAGCTTCGTTTCATGTGTATTTTAGTTTAGATGCCATCTAATTATCTATCGAGGTGACCTCTAAAGTCATCAGATGACCATATAAGCGATGTTAACATAAATATAGTTATAAATAGATTAACTCGTGATGTTGGATTTTTCAATTTTTTTTCAATTTCATATAATAGATAAAAAATAAATCTTTATAATCGGCATTATTTGTATAAGAATGATTTTTTGTGGATCGAATCAGTCAATCCAATGATTAACCTTTGTTTCACTTTCATTGTTGACATTATTTTCCTTTAAATAACTTTAAATAACTTCACACATACAATTCATGTTTTATCCATCTCAAGGGGTTTAATTGAAGTTCACATGCATTCACATACGGATTCAATGAGGTCGAAATATTCACTTACATCATAATTTCTTTTTTTAGCTTATTTTGACAAAATTGAACCATACTGGCTGCTTAAATTGATTTACTATTTTATTAATGATTGAGCCAAAAAAAATTAATATATTAGATGTTTTATATTTCTCGTAGCTAGTGCCCCTTTAAAATTCCACAATATTGACAAAGATATGTGAACAAATCAAACAGACATAATAGGTATAAATGTAAAGCCAAAGGGATAACATAGTTTATGTTTCAAATAAATGTTCAAAATGACAAAAAAACTAATTTCAGGAATCAGTTGTGAAACAATTACTTAAAATTCTGATGACATGGGATAGTCAGGAAGCATAAGCAATATATCGTCGTTTGGGAACGATGTCTCATTAAAAGACATATCAGCTACCAAGAGCAAAGGCTAATGACATTCCAATCCACACCATGCCTCCTATGTCTGGGTTACCGATTTATAATACAAAATATTTTATATTGTTTTAAAGCCGTTTTTATGTATGCACTTCATACACAATTAATTAAACATGAATGACTCTTCATTTTTTCTGTCTGTCTTATTTCCCATCCTTGTTTTTTTCTCCTCTAATCAATACTTATCTCATTTCGTAATATATTTTGAAATTTAGTGAATCTGGTCTTAAAGGTAGATTTTTCATTTTTTAAAGTTCTTTTGTTCCAAACTTTAAAAAAATTTGGAAAAAAAAAATCTTGAAAAATTGCATATTCACATGCGTATGCTAGAGACTTCAAATATCACTTTCGGGTTTTATTACCATTGTATATAACTGCATATATAATGTTATTATTTTCAAACTCATCAAAGATACAAGATCCCTTATTTGATTCGCCAGACGCAAGTTTTGTCAACATAAATGTATCAGTCCCATTTGGATTAAAACAGTCAGAAAACCAAATCGAATACGACAGAATAATCACTAGGATTCCACAAGCAATGACATCGATCCCGTACAAAAGTACCAAAGAAACCGCGAAAATACTTTGTTAAGTCTTCGTAAGATCCATTAGTGATACTCAAACAAAACAGTTTGAAGACTTAATAAAAGAGGGACGAAAGATACCGAAGGGACAGTCAAACTCATAAATCGAAAATAAACTAACAACGCCTGGCTAAAAATGAAAGAAGACAAACAGACAAACAATAGAACACATGACACAACATAGAAAACTAAAAAATATGCAATACGAACCCAACCATAAAATATGAAGTTCAAAAACATTAAAAATTAAAAAAAAATCCGAATATTGAAGAAGAAAAAATATACACGAGAGGATTTGAGGCTCTACCAAAGTTTTAAATGTAGGAGTAAATACATAAAAAGGCTGCATGAACGTTCATGAATACGATTGTTTTAGTTTCTGAATATCTGAATATACTATGATAAAATATCAGTCTCAACTTATAAAGCATTTTTTAAATTTGATGTAGAACATTAAGCCATTAAAGTTTCTCTTGATTCGAACATATGGTGTCAGGGTTCAATGAAGCATATCAACAATTTTATAACTTTCTTTCCTTTCAAAATTAAATTATGATCTATTTAGGTGTATTGGGTTTTTTAATTTTCAGCCTATTTATTTGAATTATGAATTTTTATTATCTAATGCATTCTAATGATTTAATCTGCACTTTGAATTCTAATCATACATTCTACGATAGATTTTTGATATTTAATTTGATTTACGCCTACCCATATTGGTTAGTTACCGATATAAGCAATGAGCTTATATTTTCAGCCATCTCTTCTTATTTATGTCTTGTCCCTTTTACTCTAACTCCAAACGTTTTAAAAAAACGATTACGAAACTATACGTGAGGATTATAGATTCTCATCTTACAAATTACAGGTCACAACGTAGGTTGTCTCCAAGGAATAAACCAGTGTAATCTAAATAAAAGAGAGAAAACCTCAATTAATTTTAATGGTGTTGAACGAACATAAGTATTTCATTTTGATATGATCAATACTGTTAAACAAATATCAATTAACGATAACTAAAACTGTCATGTAATAAAAACAAGCTATTAGTCTGTACAAATTTAGAGATGACAATATGTCTTGTCACCAGAAAAACTAAAATATTAAAAAAATATTTGAATTCAGATGTTTAAGTTAAAAAAAAAGATATCAAAAGTATTCAAAATATGCAAACTAAAAGAAAGGATAATTCCTAATAGATTGCTATCATTTTTCTATCTTATTTACTTTCAAGAATTTATAGTCAACGGTGCCAATCAAAATCAGGTAAGTGTCAGAAATCTTGAGCTATAAAACTCAGCTAGCATCTGTATCGATGAGTGGTTGTATATATATATATATA
This sequence comes from Mytilus edulis, assembly GCF_963676685.1. Classification (NCBI taxonomy): domain Eukaryota; kingdom Metazoa; phylum Mollusca; class Bivalvia; order Mytilida; family Mytilidae; genus Mytilus; species Mytilus edulis. The sequence goes on from NC_092348.1 coordinate 91,168,361, forward strand.
TATATAGGCGTAAAAATAATTTTCACATGTGCTTATTAATTTACTTATTTTATTATTTTATTTAATGAATATATATATATATATATATATGTAATACTGCTATTGTCGAACTGCACTTATCTACGGAAATCCCAAGTCAGTCATATTTTTCAGTCCTGCTGCTTTTCAGGAAATAATTTTTCTTGACATCTTTGCATTTTGTAATGCAGACAATTTCAAATCTGCGGTGCATATACATCATGATCATATTCATTTGACACTGACAGCACGAAACATTACGCGCAGATTATCAAAGGTTCTGAAACTGAACGCGATCTAACAACTTTGTTGTTTGCCTTTACGTAACATGTCTTTAACACGTAGAATTTGCATATTTAGTTAGCTTTAACTTTATTTTTAAATTCAACAGTTTCTAGTTTTCTATCTTCCAGTTACATTATTTCTCAAATAAATACATGTAGAACAAATACAATTGGTTTGAATTTGTATATTTAAATGAACTGTCATTTTCATTTCAGGTTTGACTTGTGTTTTGAAGTATGGTAACCCAAACTTTTAAAGTTCGAAACTGTTGTTTTATGCATTGTTCATTCTTTCATAAGTGACAGTTGGCTTCAGTCAGACATAATCCGTCAATATTTGTTTTAATTTCTTTATACCTCATTACACTACTTATTATTGGTAAGTATTTTATCATTTGACCTTCAGGTCGCCCTTTCACACACATTGGTAATGCATTGTCTGTTTGTGAATAGAGGTGTACATATAGATGTCAAATTTAAGTTCATATCAGATTTGAAAATAACATGGTACACAATGTCTGTATAAAATATTTAAAATCAACGAATTTTAATTGGGAAAGAAACAGTTTTCGCGTTGTTCAAAATAAATCACCCGAAAGCATAGTAATGAGATCTTTCTTTCTTATGTTCATACTGATTTGAAGTATCCGATTACTCGGATTCTTTTTATTGATATTAAACATACGTTGATGGTGTGTTAAATTGACATTTTAAATCATACGTTGATGGCGTGTAAAACTGACATTATTAAACAACTACACAATACTATTTCTTTCTCTAAGATAAAACATCTACAAGCTTTTGGCGTTTCAACATTGTCTTGTGGTAACTCTACTGTCGTTAAAATTTAATCAGCAACGGGATACACTCTGCAGAAAGATATAAAAAAGCATGAACACGATTTGAATGATGAAAAAATGTAAAAAACATTTTAGTCAGCTTCAAATAGAAATCATGCGAAGCAGTTTGATACTGTTAAACGCAATGATTTAACAATTACATGTATGCTCTCATTTCCTGTCACTTAATTATTTTTCCCTATATCATTTGTTCATGAACAGTAATGTTGCACATCATTCACCCTTAAACATAACCGATGACATGTACTTCAATTATATTTATACACTAACGTTATCAAAACTAATTTACTCTGACAAAGTATGGAAATTATAATTTTGAGTAGAGAGCTATCAACCATATTAAAGAGTTGATTAACACCTTGTCATAATGAGATATTTCATCTCTACAATAAGACTGTTGTTTTCCAGTCGTTTTGATCGAGCGTTTGGTTAAAAGTACATGTACAACAGTAGACTGCACTAACGTCCAATGGGATATAGGAGAAAATGATTGTTTTCAGTTATAAATTAGGATTGATGTAAAAACTTTCAATTTCAATTAGAAAATACTTAAAAGAGTACATGATTCAAATGACATCAGCTTAAACGTACCAGTCTCAATTTAAAACAAAAACACATTTTAGCATGGTAACTTATGCTAGCATGGTAGCATGGTAGCATGACTCGTTATTTAGTCATTACTACTTTATGCATAGTTGATGTTTAGCATGGTGACAGCAGTACTTTGAATAGAAGTATCCTGTCAATAGTGTTTGTTTAGTTTATGTATACAACATTAAACAAATGATCAAAAGTAAGTATTTTATCAATAGACCTTCAGGTCGCTTTATCACTGTACCAATTTAATGCATTGGCTGAAAGAGAATTAAGCTATATATTTAGGTGTCACATTTAATATATGAGATTTTTGACCATCTGGTATCTTTTGGCCCTCTTTAAAAAAAAACATAATATTATTATAACCTTAAATCTGAATGGCTCCTTTTTGGTTACAGGTGGATGAGGTGTTTTTCTTGTAATGTAGCAGATTACAATTGGTCTAAAATTTGAATTAAATGACTTTTTGTGAAATTTTGAGATTAGTATTTAGTCAGTGTAATACATTTCGTGTTGACTTAGAAAACATTGTCGGCTATATTTTCAACAACAAACCACACAATAATTTTGTGTGATTTTTTTTTCAACTTTGCAAAATAAAAGGAGACAACGTACATAGTAGGGAGATAGCTCAGATATTTTTTTGTAATAGAAATTGTTGTAAAAAACCTATTTGACTTCGTAGCAAGAAGACAAGTCCGGTGACCCTATTTTTTCTTTTTCTTAACCACAAACATATTTATTGTTTTAAGGGGTATCTTCTGACATTTTATCTTTAAATGTTATCATACAAATTGGATTTTTCAAGCATAATGTACACAAAATCTGACAATTTTGCACAACTCCATGACTCATATTGGCACTCACACCACATCTTCCTATATCTATTTATTTTATCATATTTTGGAAAAAAGCATTATTAGAAGTACATTTTCACAAACTATTTAAAAATTCTACAGATGTTTATAAAAAAAAACATCTGCTTTTCCATCTACCTTTTAAAAATGAGAATGGAAATGGGGAATGTGTCAAAGAGACAACAACCCGACCATAGAACAGACAACAGCAGAAGGTCACCAATGGGTCTTCAATGCAGCGAAAAAACTCCCGCACTTGTTTGGTTTAAAATAAATCTACTGAGCAACATTACATTTGTAGGATTTACTGTATTTGGTGTTGTCAAGTTTCATCTCTCTCACCAACGACGTAGGCCGCAAAAAGTAGGACATAGATAAGTTATCACAAAATATTTTTAAAAATGATTAAAAGTACAAAACATTCCTAATTGTCAAGTTATCACTAAAAATTTAGAACTATTAGTGCTATTATACAAACAAACATCTTGCGTCTTTATACATCTATTAGAAAACCCGTTTCAATTACTGTCTGACAAAACTTCAGACTTTTGACAGATAATTCCATTTGATATAGACTGTGATGTTTGCTCATTGAAGTACGCATTTTATTTGCAAAGAATAAAAACATCACTCATTGTAGTCAAGGGTGTAAAATTAGGATGAACACAAACGTCCTGTTTAGACAATGTTATTGCTATCAAAACTGTACATAAGCTTTTAATAATGTGACACCTACCGTATACTAAGCTTGTCTCGATGTACGACACAAAATTGAGTTTGACGAATTGGCATGAAATACATTTATTCAAAAACCCGTATGATTCTTTCTGTATTCAAATAGAACAGAACCAGACCATGCACATTTACTTTAGAATTGAAAACGAGATTATTTGCTGAGAAAAGGAACACAAATTCAAAGTTAAGGACCGCGTGATCATTTATTTCTTATCATTTGACAGGTATGCAAATGTTCAAGTGCCATTTTGTAAAAGAACCATCGATATTTCTTTCATTTTGACTTATGCCTAATTATGCTTATATGTTTATAGCCTCATTTATAAGGTAAAAGAACACTAAAGCTGTTATATATAATATTAAATGCGATATTTAGTTATTTATTATTATAACCAAAATGAGGATGGATAAAACTACTTTGGTATAACCAATGCTTATATTAAGAAAACTCAAGATAGTCGTGCTACCATTTGACTTCAATAATTTGAACAAATAATACAGTACTAATATCTCATTTACCTATTTTCCAGGTTTTTATTGTAAAAAGTTGTTCATTTAGAACATGTTTGTATTATCGCCTATGGAAAAATAAATACATGCATTCTAATCCTTTTTATCGTGAAGATGTATGGTTAATTACGTACTTCCCAATTATCATTTTCCCATTTCTCAGCAGTAACATACCCTCTGCCCCGTTGTATGGTGTTTACATATCTCAATTATTGCTAACCCTATCATAGTTTTCCATAGATTCACCTGCAAGTTACCTGTCCATTTAAACTTTTGTAAGTTCTATTGTCCCATTGAACAAATACAACAGGTATTGTTCTCTGTATAGTTTTTTTGATGGGACCTTTAAATTTCTTCCAAGAGAAATCTATCACTCATTGATTAATTTACCTGAACAAAAAATTGAACTGTCAATGATAAAAATACATGAACAAATAATAAATAAGAACTCTCCTGCAAAACTGCATGTGGCATTGTATTTATTCAATATCACAAATACATTTTTAATAGTTTCAATATAAACACTGATTCAAAAATTAAAAGTTGATTTCTGATCAAACTTTTGTATAATTAACCTTATAACCTATAGGAGGGTAAGCTTGTCTAAGGGGGGATTAGTTTGTTCATACTTCAATATTTATGATAGTAAAATGAATCTCAGCCAAGTGTGCATTGCTATTAGTTAGTTTGCAAAATAAATTTCAAAGTCATTTTTAAGATTTAAAAATTATTCAAGATGCAAAATTAAAGCGTTTTTTTAAATCAAATTAATCATGTAATTCTTAAAATATTTTTTTTATCTAAATTGATGTAATGTGTAAATAATGTATCCACTGCAAAATTTGCACTTTGTATGAATAAAAAAAACTACATAATACATGAACAGTCAGACTCAACAATAACCAGGGGAGATAATTTTAATGAATATATCCACAGTGTTTAAAAATGTTCTCAGATTTGTCAAGCGTTATTCCATCTATAACTGCATCACATATTGCAGCTCTTGTATGGTCAAAAGTAAAATAACAGTGATTTTATAAAATAAGAGTACACATTTATCATTGTACAAATTTTACTTTTTGGTCTTCCCTTACATAAAAACAGCAAGAAAATTATTAATCTATTCAGATACATAGCTGAGAAATCAACATAAAAGGAATAAGTTGAGATGAAAATCTATTTGTGAAAATAAGTTGGTTTACATAATTTGAAAAATAAACAAAAACAGATTCATACACCTTGGGCATTTATTATATTGATTTCTGTCCTAATAAATACACTATTGACATCCTTTCATGAAAACATAACAAAACCTCAGTTTTGAATGAAGAATAAAAAACAACAACCAGGGTATATTGAACAATTACAAGTGTATTTTCATTTATTTGGAAGAATTTTTTTTTTACTCAGGTAAATTAATCAATGAGTGATAGGTTTCTCTTGGAAGTAATTTAAAGGTCCCATCAAATAAACTATACAGAGAACAATACCTGTTGTATTTGTTCAATGGGACAATAGAGCTTACAAAAGTTTAAATGGACAGGTAACTTGCAGGTGAATCTATGGAAAACTATGATAGGGTTCGCAATTATACGTTATTCTCGTGCATGTTCACACTTTACGGACTTTATATACAGGAGTGTGCTCCTAACGCAGAAACTGTTCAAACAAAGTTATGAGAAGGACAGATTAAAAGTGACAAGCCGTAAATTTTACGGACACCATCACGAATTGGTTGATCCATACGATGTATCTTTGTCCAAACTAACTATGGACATTTTTACCACGTGTTAGATTGCGGTTTTTCATTACACCGTCTGATCTTTTTATTACCGAATGTGACTTATTCCCGAATGTGACTGTTTTACTGAGTGTGAATTCGTATTTCTTTAAGACGTGGCACGGTACTTTTCCATCCCAAATTAATTTGTTGGGTTTTGATGTTGTGTTTGTTTTTGTCATCGGATTTTTTCAAATGTCTTACCGTTTGTAGTTGTAAATCGTATTTTTTTCTGTTGTATTCGTGTGTTGTGTTGGGGATATCTACTCACCCAGTTCATTTGGTAGATTTAATTTTGGATCAACGAAATTTACACGATATATTTTGTTTGCAGTTTGATCAGAAGAAACACCCACAAAGCTAGATAATACAATTAATTATCTAATTACTACTACTATTAAATATTAATTAGTATTATAATTTTCACTGTTATTAATATAAGTTAGATAAGTCATACAAATCTTATCTTAGACTTTCATCCAAATTCTTTCTTAATTTTCAGAACACATTTTCTCTTATATTTGATACGTTTTAGTTTGTAACCAGGATTTGTTTTTATCTCTATTGATTTATGAATTTTGAACAGCGGTATACTACTGTTGCCTTTATATATACCTCTGCAGTTTACACTCTCGACGATTGAACTTTAGATGCAATCTTCAAAAATCTTCACATAGGATCCAGGGATGGATATATGGTGCAATAAAGTAAAAATAATTATAAGTTCATCTTTCAAATAAGAGTAGATTAATTTTGAATACGTAAATTTTAATAATAAACTGATATAATTTAATGTTTGTCTCTTGTGGAGAGTTGTCCTATTGACAATCATACCACATCTTCTTTTTATATTATATTTAGAAAGTCAAAGATAGTCATGCTACAACGTGAATTAAATTACCTTAAACAGATTTATAAAGTTCCAATAGTACATATACTCGTTTTCCCGTTTTTTTGTGTGAGGAGAAAATGTTAGCCTATGGAAGAATGAATACAAACGTTTTTCCTATACCGTCTACACTTAATAATCGAGAAGATGAATGGTTAATTACGTATATGATACCTCACCGTTTTATACTTTCGACGACTTAACTTTGAATGCAATGTTTCAAACATTACACACACGTTACATGGATAGATATATGGTTAGATAGAGTGAAAATGAATTATAATAGTACATAATTCAAAAAACAGTAGATCAATTTTGAATTTGAATAATAAACTGAAATAAAGCTAGCACAGTCAAGATGCATGTTAAAGATTACAAAACTTTTTAATTGATATATCTACAATGTATGAACACGTCTAGGAAATGACAACGTAATTAACAAATCATTTTGTCGATTATTTCAGTGTCCAGTCTGAAAATGTTCACTTCAGATCATTCATTAGACGTAATTGATAAAGATATTGTATTCCTATCTATCAACTGTTATATTTGTGGAAACGTAAGTATATATTTACGTACCAGACGTCTTGACTGTCAGAGATAACAATACTATCCAGTTTAGTCTGATAGAATTGAAGTGTTTATTGCACAACATGATTTATCACCAGTTGTCATTATAAATGTCACAGACTTCTCATGTGTTAAAATGACTTTATAAATTAGATAGGAAGGTATATGGTGTAGATGTAAATGTAAATGAGTCCAACATGTCAGTTATTATCGGAAAATAACTTAACGTTAAAAGTGCTTTTATTGCTGTTGTTTAGTACAGTATGTTCTAATATGACGACATATTTTCGTCAAGCAGTATAATCACAGTAAATCTACTTTAAGCGCAAGCTCATAAATAAACAAAACTAGCTACTCCGCTTTACACCCAACGTATTTATACTATTTATACTAAAGGGTATTCTCAATTTTCGACATCAAAACCCAAAGTTTACATAGGCTGAGATCCAGATACAATTATTTAATCATCTCTATTCTAAAGCAAAAATAAACAAATCAGTTCATTTCAATTCATTTTTAGTGATAAAATCTTATAAAACGAAAATTCCACGAAGTGATGTTATCGTCTAAGCATGGCAGCCAAACAAGGTGACGTCATATGTATGTTTCCGTAAACAAAAAATGAAATGTAAGCTCAGTGCGTTTTAAAGCTACGCTCAGGGTAAAATAATCGAATGTACATGCCTAATCCATGGTTACAGAAAAATCATATACGGCTGCCATGAGTTATTTCTTAATTAACTATCAGTAACTGAATCTCTAGGATGAACTATTGCAACTTTGAATATATATGTTATCATTGAATATTTCTGACCTGTTTTAACATCAAAGATTACTAGCACGATATACTCGTTTTTTTAAGGAGTTAATTATTCGTACATTCAATTTGTTAAAACTAACAATATTGTGTGTCAGTACCAATTCAGGTTATCTTGACTGTATTTTGATTTGTTCACTAGTTGATGATTGATGCGACTGTTGTTCTGTATAGTATTTTGGTGATGCTACTTATTTTGTATGAATAATGGAAGGTTTTCCAATTAATAATAAATTGATTAATGAATTGGTCTATATTCAAATAAATGTCTTGATTAGATATAGTTACGTATGTATCTTTAATTATGTTGATTAAATAGCTAGTTATTTCATCATATCGGCAATATGTTTAAGAAAATAGTATTTGCCAACTTTTAACTTGCCTTTCTGCATTTCCTATGAACTTATTAAACTTCAGCATTCATGAAGTTATTTACAGAAAGCATATTCTGCATAACAAAACATGTCATAAGGGTTTGAGGATCAAATGGTATCTGAAATATTAAGCCAAAGCTTGTGGCGATAAGGGAATGTCGTCTCGTCCTTTCCTTAAATTTCAATTATGTAGAACAGGAGTTAATATCAAACGTTCACCAATAACTTGTAGTTAAAAGGCCTAATTTAATGTTAAATTTTATACTGGTTATTGAAGAGGGACGAAAGACACCAGAGGGAAATTGAAACTCATAAATCGAAAACAAACTGACAACGCCATGGCTAAAAACGAAAAAGAATAACAGACAAACAAAATAGAAAACTAAAGAATAAGCAACACGAACCTCACCAAAAACTAGGGGTGATCTCAGGTGCTCCGGAAGGGAAAGCAGATTCTGCTCCACATGTGGCACCCATCTTATTGCTTATGTGATCATTTGTGAAACGGTTATTCCATTACGGTAAACCAACTCGTGATGGCGTCCGTAAAATTTACGAAGGGATGATTTCAACTTCACCATTTTGAACTCTTGGTTTAATAGCTTCCTTGTGAGCAGCAACCCCTCAATAAAATCAGGACAGGAAATGCAGGCACGGGAATATCGTATCAATTGGGAGATATATAACCCGTATGCAGGTGCTGCTGGAATGTTGTTACTTAGAAATGGAAAGTTCACAATTGGAAAGCTGAAATCATCTCTTTTGTCATTATGTTTTGTTTTCAGCCGACCCTCATTATCAATTTCTAGAAGTAAGTCAAGATATGAGGACGACTTAACTGTATCTGTTGTATCATTTATTTCTAGTTCGATGGGATAGATACGTTCAACATAGTCACCAAATTTTGAATTATTTAGTGAAAGAACGTCATCCATATAGAGGAAAGTATAGTTAAATGATATTGCTAACTTCTTATCTTTCTTCCTTAGAAGTTCCTGCACGAAGTCAGCCTCATTATAATAAAGAAACAAGTCTGCAAGAAGAGGGGCACAAGAAATTCCATTGGAATGCCGACAGTCTGTTGAAAAACATGTCCTCCGAACGTAACAAATATGTTGTCAATCAAGAAAGCAAGCATCTTGATAATGTCAGTTTCAGAGAACTTTTTGTTTGAATCAGAGTGATCCTTTGCAAAGTGGGATTTATCCCTCCCTAAGACAAGATACGTGTATCTACATTGGCCATTCTTTTCAATGAAACAAAGCAATACCAACTCTTTCAATTTGTCTTTTAGTTTGGAATGTGGAATACTTGTGTAAAGTGTAGAAAAGTCAAATGTTTTAATACTATTACAAGATGAAAGAGAGTTAGATTGTATGTAATTTAAAAGGTCTTTGGAATTTTTAAGTATTCACATCGGATTCAGGATTGTGTCTGTTTAGTAGAGGCACTTTGTGCGAATCCCTCCTAAATCTGCCCTTGAGCTTTAAATATAGATCAGCTAATTACCCAGGGAGAGCCGATGATTCACAAGTTATTAAACGAGCACCAGTATATGACATAGTATGAAGATCATCTTTTTTTCTTCGTTTTATTATTTTGGGCGTTGCAAATATTGGATCAAGGAAGTATTTGATTTTTTGATTTTTTTCCTTTTTTTTCTGTAAGGGAAGAAGACAATGAATTTGCTTTGATATTTTCTAAGGTTAAACAATGCAATATTGAAATTTGGGAAAGAGTAGGGTGAGGGGGGGTTGGAGTACTTTTTTGTCTAGTTTTTAGGGGCATTTTTTTTCTGCTCGACTACCCTATATTTAAGATATGTTTTATGGTGGTGTTATATTTTAACTTATCGTATCCCCCAAATTCTATAGATCTCAAGAAAAATCTTATTTAATAAGTGTCGTTGCATGTAGGTAAATAGTCCGAAGTTTATTGACTATTATTCAAATATGTCAAAATAAAGGATCCCTAAAACGAGTCTCACGTATGATTCGTCAAGCGTACGTACCTTTCGTCAATTTGTAAGTAAGCTCGAATAAGCAGTTAATGTAATGAGTTTTACCCACAAAAACGATGTTGTTTGGGGCTTTATCTGCGGGGACAAAATCTAAGAATTTGAAATGTAGTTTAAAATTCTGTTATTACTAATGATACATGATAGAGATTGCTCAAAACATCAACGTAGGTGTCAAGATAAGTAATTACAAAGAATGTTCGACACTCCAAATTTACATTTTTCTTCATTTCCATCTTTTGAACAGACGAGATATGTTTTCTTTGTTTTTAACTTTCAATTTCGTTTCCTTTTCCAAAATAAGGGCATCATCGCGGGGATGTCGTTAACTGAACAACTTTAACACTTAAAAACATAGATTTTACACGAGGCAGTAAAATTCTAAACTTTAAAATTCGAGATTCGACGATTATTTTAATATTCCGAATTAAAATATCAATCACGGATTAAAACTGTATCAGCAGGGTAAATAAGTTTATCTAGTTCAATGTTATAACGGATAATAAAAAAACAAATGCTCTTGTAAAAATGGCTGGAGCGATACCAAACAGATGTAAGCAACGCGTCGTGTTTCAATATTAAACCGCTTAGAACAAGGTCTAATGTACATAGACTTATAGGTTTTAGGTTTCATATAGAACGAGAATTGAATATCGCTTGCCATTCACTCGAGTTATTAAATTATTTATTAAAACAACGAAGAACCGAGTGAACTGTTGCAATATCTAGACACATTACAGGATAGGCCACACATTTGTTTCGCATCACGTATTTAATATTAAACTCTGTTCAGTGTAATACGTAATTTATCTGTTCATGCAGGAAATAGATAACGTGTCGCAACCATAAAAGACGAATCATTATAAAACGGAGATGTTTGATTATCAATTTCCCTGTTTCATCAAGAATGTCTAACACTTTTGCCTTAGTTAACGGAAGTGAAGATCAGCTGTCTTAGTTGATTTGTTCTTTTGCCATGTAAAAAATAATGATAACCTAAGAGCGTTAATCAATATAAAACACTTGTGTTGACCTCATTTACAAGAAGGGTTCATCTAAAAACTTGTCAAATTAAGTATATATAAAGATACACTTTCAACATACAAATACGCGAATGAATTTGTGACTACTACTAGTTTTAAATACTTTTTTATTCATTTCAAATAAGAAAAAAAGTTTAGCTTAATGAGTTGCGTTATAATAATGGTCACCCTATTTAGCACCTTACGATACCAGACTTACGGGTTATGATCTTCTCATATATGTTATGATGGTATGATACTAAACCCCTAACGGGAAGGATTGTGCCTAATGTTCATATGATGAAATCATAATCTTTCAGTCAGTTTAATTGAAGTCTGGAGCTGGCATGTCAGTTAACTGCTAGTAGTATGTTGTTATTTATGTATTATTGTCATTTTGTTTATTTTCTTTGGTTACATCTTCTGACATCAGACTCGGACTTCTCTTGAACTGAATTTTAATGTGCGTATTGTTATGCGTTTACTTTTCTACATTGGCTAGAGGTATAGGGGGAGGGTTGAGATCTCACAAACATGTTTAACCCCGCCGCATTTTGCACCTGTCCCAAGTCAGGAGCCTCTGGCCTTTGTTAGTCTTGTATTATTTTTAATTTTAGTTTCTTGTGTACAATTTGGAAATTAGTATGGCGTTCATTATCACTGAACTAGCATACATTTGTTTAGGGGCCATCTGAAGGACGCCTCCGGGTGTGGGAATTTCTCGCTACATTGAAGACCTGTTGGTGACCTTCTGCTGTTGTTTTTTTTTTCTATGGTCGGGTTGTTGTCTCTTTGGCATATTTCCCATTTCCATTCTCAATTTTATTTGTAATTGTCAACCTTATACATTAGATACATTTTCCTAATGATGAACCGATAGAATAGCACTTCTTCTAAACGAATATTAGTATATATGCTATAAGAAGATATAAGATTATTTGTGTTTAGTGCAAATTGTTGATAATGTGACCTTTTAAATCCAATACTTAAAATGTAAACAAGCCATGATGCTATTTTGGTTCTATAATAAGTCTGGCAATCCATTACTCGTCCTGTGAAGTCAAATGTCTGACTCTGCTTTAGAGAGAATACTTCCCTGGGGCGTTTCTCAATTGTAAACAAAATATTGTGCAAAATGCCAAGATTACCCATACACCATGTAGTCGTCTACATTAACATTTTGTCTTCAGACATATAATGCAGTTCTTTAAACAAGCTTTCAAGGCCAGCTGAAGGACGCCTCCGGGTGCGGGAATTTCTCGCTACATTGAAGACCTGTTGGTGACCTTCTGTTGTTGTTTTTTTTCTATGGTCGGGTTGTTGTCTCTTTGGCACATTCCAAATTACCATTCTCAATTTTATTTCTACACTTATTTTTGACTCAAATTAAATCTGACAGTTCACTATTCATTATTCTGGACAACAGACATATATGTAACAAAACGATGTGTCAACAATTTATTTCTATAATTTAAAAAGCGGAAAACTATATTGGCTGAATTAAAATTACTAATGAATACATTATGCAATATATTTTAGTAAAATAAAAACAACGTATGTATGATGAAACTATCGTCCAAGATTAGTGTATATTGGAATTCTTTTGAAATAAGCAATAACCTATAAAATTAAAATTGGGTATGGATATGGGAAATGTGTTAAAAAGACATTAATTCTACCAACGAGCAGTATATTTGAAAAGCAGCCTACAAACATTTATTTAAACAGAATAACTTAAGTATCCATCTTTGGATGAAACTAATTAAAGCAACTAGTTTTGAATGTTATTTGTAAGTAAACGTTTTGACTGGTCATTAAACAAATAGGAATTGCTTTGTTGTTTTATGAAGAAGAAAAACATTTCAATGTTAAAAGAAAATATTTCCGAAGAGAAAGTCCTCAATGAATTGATGTCAAAATATACAGACGAAATAGATTAACCGTATTTTAGATATTTCATCGTAGTTTGTAATATAATTTGACATATGGCTATAAATATTTTATCGTATAATTCCATGAAATTGTGAGAAAAACATGTTTATAGCTAAAAGCTTTTTCTATAATACGTATTAGGTAATCTGCTTTAAGCCTACACACCTCCTTTTTATTCAGTTAACGTCTTATCAGTATTACTAAAAGTTCAATACAAAACCAAAGGCAATTGAATAGTTATCAAAAGTACCAGGATTATAATTCTATACGCCAGACGCGCGTTTCGTCTACATAAGACTCATCAGTGACGATCAGATCAAAATATTTAAAAAGCCAAACAAATACAAAGTTGATGAGCATTGAGGACCCAAAATTCCAAAAAGTTGTGCCAAATACGGCTAAGGTAATCTACTCCTGGGGTAAGAAAATCCTTAGTTTTTCGAAAATTCAAAAGTTTTGTAAACAGAAAATTTATAAAAATGATCATATAATTGATATTTATGTCAACACCGAAGTGCTGACTACTGGGCTGGTTATACCCTCGGGGACGAAACGTCCACCAGCAGTGGCATCGAACCAGTGGTGTAAATAGTTATCAAAAGTACCAGGCTTATAATTTTATACGCCAGACGCGCGTTTCGTCTACATAAGACTCATCAGTGACGCTCAGATCAAAATAGTTAAAAAGCCAAACAAATACAAAATTATACAATACAATATTATACATGCAACAAATCGTCCGTCAAATAAGAATAGACAATAACGTGTACATAATAATAAAAAGGAAAAAAAGGAAAAACGTAACATAAAAAAAACACCAAACGCTTCACAAAAATCTAACTAACAAAATCATTGGTGAACTTGTAAATTTAAACAAACTGAACTATAATCAAATTACTTTGCTTTATTTACATAGAGCGTTAATTAAATTAGATGAGAAACGTATACATTGTAAAAATGAATAGTTTTCACGCAGACAAAATAGAATGTGAGAAAAGGGAATTGCGGTATGATTGCAAACCTGACAACGAAATGCATTGTAAACCCGATCCCCAAAAGTTATCAGAAGAAATTATAAGCGATATGCTCTACATTTCCTAATATATAAACGCCATTCATTTCCATTACACAGCCATCTCATATTAGGTAGTTTTACTGCTAGTCCCTATCAAAGGTTTGGATTAAGCTTCTAGTATGTTTACAACTACTTTAGCGTAAGATTGTTTTTGTATTTATGAATCAAATTCGATCACATATTCTTAATGAGTAGCAAGACGGAATCAAATTTAGGTGGAATGCGATTTAAACAATATATTTTTGAAGATTTAGTCATTCAAGTAAGTTGCCGTGAAATCCCTGACGTCCAGGTTGATAATTCAATAGAAATTTTATACCTTCCTTTTTACATTTTTTTGAAAATAATGCAAGATCCTATCAGCCTATATTAGATGCGTGGTTGCATGCATGTTTTATTATAACAAATATAAAACAATCCACGTATTAGCAGTTCTCCCTAAAGAGTAATAGAAGATCCCACACAATTGTATAACTAAAAAAAAGCATAATGTGTGTGTTGATGGATATTTAATTATAATTGCTTTATAGTTAAATTCTCTGCTCATTCGTTTGATGTGTTTTGTCATTTGATTTTGTCATTTGGTTAGGGACTTTCTGTTTTGAATTTTCCTCGGAGTTCAGTATTTTTGTGATTTTACTTTTTTCTCAGGAACAATATTATACATGCAACAAGTTTAAAAAAAAAGGCCATCAAAGACAATGTTATAATTGACGTATGTTAAGTACAAATAAGATAAGCAAAAATGCAAAATACAGAAGATTGGACTCTCACTCATAGTCTAATCTTCATTCGATTGGAATTAATAAGTAGAGCATGATCACAATGTGGATCGAATGCACGTGCATTGTCCATTTAGTGGTCATTATGCAATAATAGAAAAAGAACATATAAAAATTATCCAAAAAACTCTTAAAAACAGCGTAGAAATTGAAACGGAGCTCATTTTGTTATTTGTAAGTTATCCTATTGGATATCAAATAGCCGGTCTACAATTATCCTATTGGATATCAAATAGCCGGTCTACAATTATCCTATTGGATATCAAATAGCCGGTCTACAATTATCCTATCGGATATCAAATAGCCGGTCTACAATTATTCCATTGGATATCAAATAGCCGGTCTACAATTATCCCATTGGATATCAAATAGCCGGTCTACAATTATCCCATTGGATATCAAATAGCCGGTCTACAATTCAATTACTTTGGTTTTAAGCAGTAGCGGAATAACAAAGTTTAACCTGATCTACGACTACCCAAGGAATCATTGTTTTTTTTTTTTATCGTAACTACCAAAAAAGAGAAATATCCAACTGACTAGTTGAAAGCAGATATCATTTTCTACAAGCTCTCATAGGACTGAGTGAAGATATGAGGCGGATTTCACAGTATCTGGTGTATTCTTTATCTCAAATTTGATTGGATAGATACGTTTATTATAGTCACTTAAGGTAGATAGGGTGTCTTCCTCCATCTTGGATTTGGAAATACCAGAAAACAAGGTCTAGATCTTTTATCGAAAGTGCAAATTTTTAGAGTAGTTGGTACTTCATGTGTAAGAACATCCACTTGGATATAGAAAATGACATGTTTTATCATATTTATGGTTGTATTTTACAAAAAACAGAAAACTTTTGTTTGGTCAATTTTTTTCCAACTCTGTCACATTATAAGGGGAGGCAACTCAAATGCAAGGGCAGATAATTCAGATTAAGGTACATTTACAATAGAATGTGTTAGGAATTTACTTATTTTATAGCGTAGCATGAAAACAGGTCCGGTGACCCCATTTTTTCTTTTTCTTAACTGAAAGCATACTATTAAAGCCATCTTCTGATATTATATCTCAAAATTCTATGGTGTAGTTTATACTTTATTGCAGAAAATTTGGTTTTCCATGCATAATCTATACAAAATTTGTCAATTTTGAACACCGTGTAGTGTGAAAATAAGCCCGGTGACCCATTCTTTTTATTATTTCTTTTAAAAAAGCATGACAAAAACTACATTTTGGCAAATTATTAAAAAGATCTATGGATTATAATTTAGACACCCCATCTACCTTAACTTTTAATTAATTAGTGAGAGAAGATAATCTATATAAAGAAAGTCATCTTAAAGGATAATCTAGCTACTTTAGGAAGCCAGCTTCGTATGAACAACGTAACAAGTTAATAATATGATGTACATATTTGTTCTCAAGGGAACACCGATTGTTTGTTATAACACATTCGATAAAAATAAAATAATGCAGACATCTTTTTCTATTTAGGTGTTACCTATAATAAATTATACTTATCTGCAATGAACCTTCTTTGCACTGGAAAACATGAGCTCAAGTAGCGTTATTGTTCAATAATTCTTTAGAAATAAATATAGATAGACACATAAGGAAAAGTAATCCAAACACGCTGCAAGTATTTAGAATACATCACCTGAAATGCTATTACAGCAGCTCCGATATGGTAAGCATATAATTATAGCTTAGAGAATATCATCTCCAAAAGAGGGACGAAAGATACCAAAGGGACAGTCAAACTCATAAATCTAAAACAAACTGACAACACCATGGCTAAAAATGAAAAAGACAAACAGAAAAACAATAGTACACATGACACAACATAGAAAACTAAAGAAACAACAACACGAACCCCACCAAAAACTAGGGGTGATCTCAGGTGCTCCGGAAGGGTAAGCAGATCCTGCTCCACATGTGGCACCCGTCGTGTTGCTTATGTGATTACAAATCCGGTAAATAGTCTAATTCGGTAGGTCACATTCATGAAAGGGAAGGGGATTGTAGTTACGACGTAAGGAACATATCCGATATCATTTGTGAAACGGTTATTCCATAACGGTCAACCAACTCATGATGGCGTCCGTAAAATTTACGAAGGGATGATTTCAACTTCACCATTTGGAACCCTTGGTTTAATAGCTTCCTTGTGAGCAGTAACCCTCTATCAAGAAAATCATGATAGGAAATGCAAGCACGGGAATATCGTATCAATTGGGAGATATATACCCCGTATGCAGGTGCTGCTGGAATGTTGCTACTTAGAAATGGAAAGTTCACAATTGGAAAGCTGAAATCATCTCTTTTGTCGTAAAGTTTTGTTTTCAACCGATCCTCATTGTCAATTTCTAGATGTAAGTCAAGATATGAAGCCGACTTAACTGTATCTGTAGTATCCTTTATCTCCAATTCGATATGATAGATGCGTTCCAACAGTTGGCAAGCTCAAATTACAACGATATTTTGATGTATAAATCTTCGATTATGTGGTCCAGTTATATTGACTTACAAATCTCATCTTTTATAATGGATTTTATAAACTGATTATGGGAACGATTTAATAAACTGTGTCAATATAGAAAGGGGCTATTATATAGTATGGTTATAGTTTCATGTAGGATAGCTTACAATGGCTTAAATAAAATTAAAGATATCATCATTTAAATTAGTAAATTATATGACCAAAGCTGTGTTGTCATGTAATCACTGAATGAAGTGATGGATAGATCATTGATCGTTATTAGATTAGATTTGATTGGAGGTTAGATCATTGAACTTTATTAGATTAAATTTGATTGGAGGTTAATATATTTGATTAACGTATCATCGATTATCTAAATGTGGAATTAATGTCATATCTTACAACGACTATCAAGCCTAATTATATTTCTAAGCGTAAATTTGAACAAAAGACAAGGATGGACTGAAAGTGATTTTTCTCTCCTCCATAAAATTTGCAATTACACTTAATTTGATTAAAGGCGCTATTTCACAAGTAATACGAATTGATAAACCGTTTCCCCTTGCATCGTGTAACTGATTACAATTTACAAAATATTGTCTTATATTTTAATCGTTTTTTTTCAATGGTGACCGATCTGTTTTATCTCAAAACACATTAATACGTGAAAAAATAAACTGAACTTGAAATTTGATCACTTTATTTCGTATGGTCACACAAGAAAGTTTAATTGATATTTACAAGGACATATTTTTGTATTGATTTTTAACGATCATTCCCTGATATAAAACACAAAATACTGAAGTAGCCTACTTAAAGACCCCTGTATTTCAACAGCCGCAATTTACTACGGAAAATATGCTAATGTACTGCAGTGTGATATGGTTTATTAAGAATGTTTAAATTGCATTATGCATCTAATAATGTCAATTTGCACGTGTTTTTATTACCTTGACTCAACTGTAAGTCGCCTTCCATTAAACATGACCTACAAAGCAAAGTCCTTTTTCATTAATTCATCATATTGCTAGTTAAGTGATACATCAGCGTAGTCGTAAATAGATGCTTGATTTCTGATATTCTATGTAATCTGACAATTGAAGGAAATTTGTTGTACTAATTAAACAGTTCTTAGGATTTGTGAAGGATATGTTCGTCGATAAAACAAGAAATAAAATTAAGCACTTAAAGTAACAAAGATTTGTATTTCACTGTCATTAAATCATTCTCAAGTACCAATTCTCTTCTTTTATAGGAATACAGTGGTTTATAGCTACTCCGTTGATAGCAGTTTTGTTTATCATAACTGTTTCATATAGTAGGATAACATGAAAGAGGGAATTGCTAGACATGAAAACACAATGAACAATTATTATCTGTCTTGTATAACCTGTATTGGAGATTTAGAATATTACATAAACATTAAATGTTCACAACTTATTTTATATACATATTATCAATAACTCTAAGTTTTACCAAGAAGATTCTTTTCCAACTTCAGACCACTAGGTTTATGATTCTTGTGCAACCGAGAGTGATAGTACGGTACTATAAATGGCGATGTTGTTATTTATGCTCAAGACACACGCACTTTGTTCTAAGTAAAGGCTGTTGAAGACTTATAAATTTAATATTTGTCAGCATTTCGAATAACGTTTTAATAATGCTTGGTTAGCAAAACGACTTTCGTAATATACAACTAAACGTGCAGTTGTTGCATGTTATTTTAACAAATTGTGTACAAAGCAGTGAGAAAATCTAAGTCTTGCTGTGAATTCCAAGTTTTTAAATGAGGTATTGCAAATGATGATTTTAAACAAACCATATAAGTTTTACTATTCAACCCTATACATAAAAAGGCAACGTACAGGGAAGTTCAAAAAAATTCAGACAAGCCGTCTGCGATCAGATTCATGAATTTACGATTCGTCTTGCTTAGTTTTCATTTTTCTACTTTTGTGAACTGTTGTGAACTGTTGTGATCAGTTATGATATCCCTTTGGTATCGTTCGCCTTATTTTTTTGAAAATCACTGCTAAAAGAGAAAGTATAAATTTCGCTATTTATTTTCAGCTGATTGTTTTATCGTACGGCTTCAAATTGTAAGCCTAATACCAGCATTAACCAACTTAAATGTCATCATTTGTAAGGCATCAATGTTCTAATTTGTAGTTAATCATAGTTAATGTAACCTTAGATTTGTATGTACTCATCTAATTGACATCTTGATGTAGACTCCTTTGTTAATTTTATTTTAGGAAATTAACTGACAGTATCATTGTCAGGAAAATATAAATGATAAGTTCTAAACAATTACACCAGTGGTGAAAATTAGGTTAGAAGAGTGAATAAAAGTTGTGACCAACATATTTTTGAATTCGGCTAAACAAGTAGGAAACAACTGTTTCAAGGTAGAACTATTTATGAGAATCTATTTTCATGGCTTTAAAAAGATATTAAAACTGATCCAAACAGTATGTCTAAGAAATAAAAGATGTCACAATTCAAACTTTGTAAATCTTTATTTGTATATATATATGGAGCCCAGGTGGTCATGTGGTCTAGCAGTTACAGAGCAGGAGATTTGGTGTCACGATATCTCGTAGATCAAAAAAATAAATTATAATTTGTACATATGTTATATGTAAATTACTAATTCAAAATTAAAAAAATGACAATTGGTGTCTTGCATGTATATTATTTAAAACGTGTATTCTGCAGTTGAATAATTGTAAGTCGGTAAGACTCACGCGAATAAACAGGCGCAGGTAAAGCGGCAACATTTCTTGTTACGATTTCAGTTGTAGCCGCCGTCTGAATTTTCGTTGCTGGATAAATCAGCCTTCAACAGAGTCGGATATTCCCGAGCTTGGTCTACCATTTGTTATTTTATATAAATGTATATTTATTGATTAATTGGTTGGTTTTTGGTGTTTAATACAACTTTCAGCGTGTGAAGCGCAGTTTATAGCTCGTTTGCAGTGTTCTTTGACACTATCGTAAGTTCATTGGAGGTGTCCCTTGTTATGCTTAGGTTTACATGTTGTTATTTAATTATATATTATGTTTTTATGTATTTTTCTGTCCTGAGTGGTCTAGTGTTTATTTATACATTAGTCTGTCGTTTTGGCATTTTAGCTATATTGTTAAGATTGCAACATAAGCATAGAAGCTGGGGGCTTGGATAGTCATAAAACCAGGTTCAGCCAATCATTTTATTTTAAAAATGTTCTGTACCAAGTCAGGAATATGGCAGTTATTATTACATAGTCTGTTTCGTTGTATGTTGACGTTTTTTTTTACTTCCAGTTGAATGTTTCTGTTGGTCCGTTGCCATCCTTTTATAGTTGATGCAACCTGAATTTGATTTCGGTTTATCGCTTTATCACTTTTGAAAACCGTTAAACAACTGTTAATTTATTCTGAACTATAAGCTAACTAATGGTGGCCAGTTTTTTTATTTGTAGCTGAGGACGAAAAAAGAACGTACCGTCGGCAAGATATAACTATATGAATAAAGCAAACACTACTCTGCTATATTTCGTAGATTTTGTTTTCTTTTATGTTTTTCGCCATTTTTAAATTTATTTTTGTTTGCTACATTTTCAAGAGCATGATCGCTAAGGGGTGCCATGGTGTTTTTTCGTTGTCCCCTCATAGTTCAGTTTGCATCATTCTTCTCTCTGCAATCAAGGTGGTTGATTTGTTACAATTTGTAACTGCATTAAACATATCCATGTAGATATCAAAAAACGCAACACATGTTCCTTATTGACACTAGATGATAGTTTTTATCTAATACTCTGAAGACCTATTTGGTAGAAGATTTGACATAAGGTAACATGCCTGTAGTTTTGGATTAGTAAATAATAAAAATGTTTTTAATCGCTGTGATTAAAATCAATTTTTAGCCATGGGCTGTTTTTCTTCTCTTTGGTCGGGCTGTAGTATCTTTGACTTATTCCACGTTTTCATATTCTACTTCTAACGAAATCGTTTTGAAATAAACATTACACAAAGTTGTCAATATTTACACATCCGTCGATTAGTAAGAATCGCGTGGTCGAAGCAAGGGATTGGAAAAGAAGGCAAACAAATGAAAAATAAGTGGGATGTATTGAATATATTGTGGAAAAACTGCTTGATTTATCTTTCTATTAATCATGTTAACGTCATTAATATTTTTTCTTTGAAATTTAGTGAAAGACGAATTATATTAAGCTTTTAACTTCTAATTAATTTCGAAAAGATTAAACAACATAGTTAATCATAGAGTTAAACATACATCGAAAGTTACGACGGCGACGCCATCTGTCGTCATAATATATAATACATCATTGGTTGCAAAACATGTTGACGAGGTATTCATGTCAGCTAAATGTCAATTAAAAAACAACAATATATATTTAAAATAACATAAATGGAAAATGCAAATAGATTTAACAAAATTAAAAATTAAAAATAATTATCTCGCAAATGTTCAAATAACTACAGTACATTTCCCAAATGTACAATTACAAAACTACATCTTACAAATGTACCACGGTGCAAACTTTTGCGTCTCTAGTTAGATTTCAAAATTACAGTGTTACATATTCTAATATACAAATTAAGAATTACAAAGTTGTAACTTTTTACTTTTTATTGATTAAGAATAGACACAAATATTATAAAAGAAATGTTTGGTTTTCTAAAACAAATTTACGGTGGCAACAGGTTCGTTTGGCAAAGGTCAAGTTTCCTGGATGAGTTTGCTACATTTGCAATTCTGTTATAGGCCCTTTCCGTTTTGATGCTCCCGATAATCGGCTTTCACAAAGTGTTCTCTAATGAAAATTCTCTATGAACTCATTGATTGATTGGAAGATTAAAACATACATTTTACTATTATCAAGTATGTATATACCAGGAGGGAGGAATGTCAAAAATATCCGACATTCATCACGTCATTCCAAAATATATTTTTTTAAAGAAAACAAATATTGTAGAACCACAATAGTCGTGATGAAATGTACGCTATAACTCGTGATCGGTGATAGTCGTACATTTAATAAGAAAGTGCACAAAGAGGATATAGACAAATTATCGCACTAATTTGTGGTTAACATTGCTTTCATTGGATAGTTTTTATATACTAAAGAAGAGCTATATTAAAGGAAATAATTGACATTTATGGTGTAAAAGTCTTTATGTTATTGTAAAAGTCTATAAATGTCATTCAATGAAAAAGATTTGTTTGCCAACTTAATCAATTTGTTTACGGCTATGACTGACTCCACTTCCATGTCGAAATCGTGCGTCAGCTTATTAGAAGCACATTAGTTTCGGAAAAGAAAAAGTGCCATTTGTAATGTATTTTTAGATTTCCTTTTTTCATTGTATGCCAATCTAAAAGATAATATGCCTGAACACGTGTGAACCTAAATGTAGTTTTTGGACAAAGAACATGCAAATAGTTGACATAATTTGCGTTTTTATAAATAATAAATGTTTTACCCTATACCTATTCATCTAGCCAAAGATCAAAATTATGTTCACACCAAATGACAACAAACCTATCAAGTCCAAATATGTTTTAGTAAATTGATGGGTCAAATCGTAAAGTTAAATATAATCTTTTATCAAATTAGGTTATAAATACAAACAAATATATATAAACCTTAAACAGGTTTTAGGCATTGGTAGATATTTAATTTTAAATTCCTTTTTCCATTTCTATAGAAAATGTTAAGTAAAGACATTCGAATCCAAATCAAGAACTAGATAGGTTTGGTAGATTTTGAACCCTGTCCCATAAAATACAATAAAAACGTGTTTGAAAGCTGATTATTTAATGGTAAGTTCATCCTGCTTACAAAGTTTTCCTGTCTTGTTGCTCTTTATTTCTTGCTCTAGTCGCATTCCGTTATATCGTATGACAATTAATGACTGCCAGAGATGGAAAACAGATGTTGACATCAATTTATATAATGTATGTGTAAGATACAAATAAAACCTATTCTTAATCCACCGTTTTCTACATAAGAAAATGCCTGTACCATATCAGAAATATGTCAGTTGTTATCCATAAGTTTAATGTGTTAGAGCTTAGTAAGAACCATGCTTAGAATACTGTTTCAACTTGAAAATATTTACTTCGTTTACAGGATTGTCATTGCTATCCTTAAAATAAGTATCTTATTAGCGACACACTTCTAATAACTGTAAACATCCAAAGATACATTATTAGTTCATTTGGTTTAAAAATATGATTACTTTTGTATATTGTAAGTTGTGAGTATTTCACAAAAGTTTAAAATTTAGAGTATTTTACAACAATAATGAGTCATCATTCATCCTATAACTACATTATGATCAAAACAATTTATCACGGTTCATATTAAGATAAAGAAATGTGATATGATCGACAATGATACAATTCACCACCAGAGAATCAAGGAAGTTGGTGTTCTGCGTCTTAAGCTCAACACTGGCAATTGAGAAATATATATGTATGATGTGCAGTTGTATATAAAAACAAACTGAATATGATTTTTTATTCAGATGGAAAAATTGCTTTTAACATTGACTGTCACAAATAATTTATAATTAGGAATTTGATTTTGGAAAATATTCATCATTGTTATAATTAAGGATGTTCGCTACTCTGTTTCAAAATAACAAGCTTTTTAAAAGACTGTTATAAATTAATAGTATATAAATAAAGAAACTAAAAAAGCAGAAAAAAAGGATGGGTACGTGTGCTTGTTTTCAAGATATAAGCCATTGAAAATTTGGCGGGAAATAATTCTCTCTAGATTTTTCTTACATTTAACATTAACACCTTTTTTGTTTAAAAAACTATGAAAAAATAACAAGGATTTCATAAGATTTTGAAATATGGCTTTTTAAACTGTATGTAATAAAAATGTAAAAAGAAAAGTGGGGGTTAGTGGGCAAAATTTGTTGATGTTAATACATGGATAAAACCAGAGGATTCCGAAAATCTGGCAAAAATTCAAAAAATAGAGGAGCAAACATCCTTAATACTGTCCATTATAGTGATTTCGACATTTGAAGTATATTTCATCTTTAGAACTTAAGTATATATAATGATATTGTTTGCCAATGATTTACGACAGTCATTATTTAAGACATTAGTGATTGATGAGCATACACTTATGATTTAGCTAATTGGCCAATGATTTGCAATCACAACTCATTGAATTCAATACAAAATGAAAGTAAAATATTCAAAACCTGTAAAAAGTATCTGGACAAATAAACAGGTTAAATAAACAAGAAGCTCTCTAGAGCCTGTGTCGCTCACCTGACTCTACTTGGGTTTTTTGAAATCATATAAAAAAGATGAAAACCATAACAGATACTTAAATAATGTTTGAGGCCAAATTTGGTTCAATATTGGTCCTGTATTTAATAATTAATCCCGGTAAATCAGCAACAAAGTAGCAACAGTTCATCAGCATCTCACAAGGATTATTTATGACATGTTTGGTTTCATTCTATTTAGTGGTTCTCTAAAAGAAGAAATTTAAAATTGAGAATGGAAATGGGGAATGTGCCAAAGAGACAACAACCCGACCATAGAAAAAAACAACAGCAGAAGGTCACCAACAGGTCTTCAATGTAGCGAGAAATTCCCGCACCCGGAGGCGTCCTTCAGCTGGCCCCTAAACAAATATATACTAGTTCAGTGATAATGAACGCCATACTAATTTCCAAATTGTACACAAGAAACTAAAATTAAAATAATACAAGACTAACAAAGGCCAGAGGTTCCTGACTTGGGACAGGCGCAAAAATGCGGCGGGGTTAAACATGTTTTTTGAGATCTCAACCCTCCCCCTATACCTCTGTATAGCCAATGTAGAAAAGTAAACGCATAACAATACGCACATTAAAATTCAGTTCAAGAGAAGTCCGAGTCTGATATCAGAAGATGTAACCAAAGAAAATAAACATAATGACAATAATACATAAATTGGAAATCATACAAATAATAAAAATAATAATATTTCTAGAGAGTAACTTCATTGGATTTATCACTATTGATTACTGTTTAATAAAGCCCTCTGCATAAAATATCATCAACATGAATAAAACATAATCAATCTACTATAACACACATATAAACCACAAATGTATATAAACACATTATAACAAAATGAAAAATAATAATAATACACCAACAGCATTTATTGTGTTTTAACTTATAAATTTCACACTGTTAAAAATATAATGTCAAGTATTTGAATGCAGATACAGATTATGTTTTAAAACATTTTTTTTACTATGTTGCAGCACAGACAGATGCAATTTGTTTATCTGTACACGGATTTTATTAGTTTGAACAACGTTCGTTGTGACTTTGATTGTCTTTTTTACTATGCACATTAACAATGATTTTGTTATACAGTAAAGATCACTGTCAGAAAATACTATTAAAACCAACTCATATGGTAATAGGGGTGATTTATTGCCAAAGGAAGAATTTTACTCCTAATTTCAGGTGAAAGGTTTAGTGGATGAAACTCCATTTTTCTAAGTGAAGAAAAATCGTTACCGTCTTAGAGCTTTACGTAAATTATCAAGAATGGCATGTCGTATTTAACAAGTATTGGTTTTTCCGTGTCTTTGTGTTGGTGTCTAATAAACGTAGACCCAATATATACTTTTATTCAAATACAAAAGTTGAAATTGATATACAAATATGGTCATTCTTGGACTTTTCACATCCGACTGTTAACCTTTGATAAAGAATCTTTGTTCGTTTCGTTGTACATATTGAAAGTACACAGCAATGTTTAATCGAAATAGAAACATTAAGTTTCATGTCTAATAGGATTCGATGCTATATCAACACATAGTTGTCAGTGAACCAAATTATCAAATATGATTTATTATAAAAGAGGGGCGAAATATACCAAAGGGACAGTCAAACACATAAATCGAAAATGGCTAAAAATGAAAAAGACAAACATAAAAATCATAGTACTCAAGACACAACATAGAAAACTAAAGACTTAGCAACACGAACCCCACCAAAAACTGGGGGTGATCTCAGGTGCCCCGAAAGGGTAAGGTTACATGTATTTCCTTTCTCAATTTTATTATTAGGTAATAACAGTTATTTTTGTAATATAAATAGGTGTAACTAGAGGACTTTTGATTTGTCTTCGTCGAGTGATACTGTTGAAAAAGACAGGGCTACTTGGGTACTTATATATCCGGTATTGCTTGAAAATACTTATTAGTTTTCGTATAAGAGGTTAACACAAATGTTATGCTTCGCAAAAGGATTGCGTCACAATGTTTACATTCTTAACAGCAATTACAACCAGTCTAAGAAAAGAGCGTAGTAGGCCTGTTACAATTAAAAGTGTATGCCCCAATTCATCGAACCAATTTGCATTTTAAATATGTTAACCAATGCAAGTTCTGTTATATCAGTCGTTCTTTTAAACCTATTAAAACGTTTAAACCCGCTGCACTTGGTTTGCACCTGTCATACGTAAGGAATCTGATGCCCAGTGGTTGTCGTTTGTTTATGTGATTCATAAGTGTTTCTCGTTTCTCCTTTTATATATATATATATATAAATAGATAGATTAGACCGTTGGTTTTCCCGTTTGAATTGTTTTAGACCAGTAATTTTTGGAGCCCTTTATAGCTTACTATTCAGCGAGAGTCTAACCTGCGTGTTGAAGACGATACTGTGACCCTTAATGGTTTACTTTTTTCAAATTATGACTTTGATGAAAAGTTGTCTCATTGGCACTCATACCACATCTTTTAATTTCTATCATGAATTGCTAAACTTTACTAACATTGTTCCATGTACGTTAAGGTGCGAGCTGTTCGACTCGTGATACAGTAATACAAAAGCACATTAGTTTCCCATCTGAACCCTCCCCCTAAACTGGAACAGAAGAGAAAAAGTTCAACATAAGAACGAACTATCAAAATCAGTTGAAAAAGGCTTTACTCGTCAGATGGATACAAATAGAAATACATATAACAAAAACACATAGTGAACGTGGCTGGGTATTTGTATATATCAACAACAAAAAAGACAATAACTACAGATCTGAGAGTGCTCACAGTTACAAACAACTAGTTCGAAACCACTTACAGCTAATTAAAAATATCATGCACCATGAGTAAGTTGTATATTACTTTCATACGCATGTCGTCCAGACATTACTAGCATTCGAAATCGATGTGAATTATATTGATTAACAAGACCTCCTCAAGCCACAAATACATGTACATGTATGCAGTGTAACAAATGTGTATTCCTAAAACGCTCCTCAACGTATCTATTGATGACAACATTGAAATAAACCTTAATGATTTTCGACATACAGTACAACATATCAAGCCTCTAAACAGTGACAATGGAAGTAATACTA
This sequence comes from Mytilus edulis, assembly GCF_963676685.1. NCBI lineage: Eukaryota > Metazoa > Mollusca > Bivalvia > Mytilida > Mytilidae > Mytilus > Mytilus edulis. The sequence continues at coordinate 91,196,371 of NC_092348.1, forward strand.
AACTCAAAACATACAGATGAACTTAAGTTAAAAAACATACAAGACTAACAAAGGCAAAATGCTCCTAACTTTGGACAGGCGCAAAAATGGGACGGGGTTAAACATATTTTGGGAGATCGGAACCCTCCCTTATACCTCTAGCCAATGTAAAATAAGGAACAGACAGCAATTCACACAATAAAACTCAGTTTAAAAGAAATCCGAGTCCGATGCTAGAATAGGTAACACAAGAATCATAATGACAATGGTACATAAATTAGCAAAGGACTACTACCTGTTACTTACATGTCACCTCCAGACCTCAATTAAACTAATTGAAAGATTATGTCTGCATCCTATGAAAATCAAGCTTACATAAAATCTTCTTTATAGCGTTGATTGATTCTTGCAACAGAGCAACGTAAAGGTTTTTGTATATATGTCCTTTGTTTACAAGCATGCAATCATATGGGCTAATCGGTTCTTTTCGACTAAATGTTATAATTTGTTTTGATTTTGTACTGTCCCTGGATGGTTAAGAAGGTCTGGGCATCAGGAAAAAATGTGTAACACTGTCGTATTCATGATGTACAAGTCTGAAGTCAGGATCCTTTATTTAATTGGTTGTCGTTTGTTCTTCTGTAATATATTTGTTTTTCGTTAACTGTTTCGTCTTGATAAAATAATTGAACCAATTGCGACAGCAATTCTCTAAATGATCTCATTTGACAATTATTTAACTTCATATATGATAGCAAGTTCAACCCTCGGTCATTGAAATAATTGTTTCATACAACTGTGAACACAATTGTTGTAAATAATTGATGATCATAAGGTTATCATAGAATTTAGAGGTTTATCTAGCTTTAAAACCAGGTTTAATGCACCATTTTCAAAATAAAGAAATGCATGTATAAAGTCAGGAATGTGACAGTTGTTTTCAAATCGTTTTATGTGTGTGCGCTTAATTTTGATTTTGACATTTGATAAGGGACTTTTGAATTTTCCATAGAATTCGATATTTTTGTCATTTTACTTTTCATCATAGAATCGAGAAATGTTTTAGAAAAAAATGTGAAGCAGAATTACTTATCCTTCCGACCACCTGAGATCAACCCCAATTGTTGTTGGTGTTCATGTTGGTCGGTCTGTTTTTAATGATTTAGAAATAGGATAATATTCTTTGTCAGATGGTCTTTTTCTTTTTTAGCCATGATGTTATAAGCTTTTATGTTCATTTTGGTATTCTTTGCCTTCCTTTTTTCAAATCGTTTATCATTCAATTCTTATAGCAACTGATTTTCGAAATAAAATAGTATGTGTTGCACATTTGAATCAGAAACAGCAACTTTAGACACAAGATTTCGGCATAAATTTTATAGTTAGTTGAAGGCACAATCAATCAATGTGAAATCATGTATCATACGTCAAAGCGCTGAAGTTACCATATGAAATTGACAATTTCTAAGTATAATTTAGTAACATAATTAGCAAACTAAAGCCATCATTGTGCATGTATACCAGTAATAATGTATAGCTATACATGGATATCTTATTAATATTAATTATCCATTTTCCAACATATATATTGTGAACTATTTTTTTAAGATGTTTATCGTGTTTATAGTGGTATATGGTATGTACATGTGCTATCTACTACAAATCACTTTTAGTTAACGTCTTTGTCAGTTTTATTTGTATGTTTGTTGTTTGAAATATTAAGTTAGTTGTGTTGTATAATTGTGTTGCATGTTTACAAAGATAATACTTTTAAATCCATCCCAATTACTGTCACCTATTGTCTGATTGGATTGCTCTCCTACTTTTGTCAATATATCAGAACTGTTAACAACTGCCATATAAGTGAGATGTTAAGCTAGCTATAACACCAGATTCAATCCACTATTTTCTTCATAAAAAGGCATCGGAACTAAACACATTTATACAAAAACCAGTTGTTGGCATGACACGGGTTATGTTCTTCTCATATATGTTATGATGGTATGATACTAAACCCCTAACGGGAAGGATTGTGCCTGATGTTCATATGATGAAATCATAATCTTTCAGTCAGTTTAATTGAAGTCTGGAGCTGGCATGTCAGTTAACTGCTAGTAGTCTGTTGTTATTTATGTATTATTGTCATTTTGTTTATTTTCTTTGGTTACCTCTTCTGAGATCAGACTCGGACTTCTCTTGAACTGGATTTTAATGTGCGTATTGTTATGCGTTTACTTTTCTACATTGGCTAGATGTATAGGGGGAGGGTTGAGATCTCACAAACATGTTTAACCCCGCCGCATTTTTTCGCCTGTCCCAAGTCAGGAGCCTCTGGCCTTTGTTAGTCTTGTATTATTTTAATTTTAGTTTCTTGTGTACAATTTGGAAATTAGTATGGCGTTCATTATCACTGAACTAGTATATATGTGTTAAGGGGCCAGTTGAAGAACGCCTCCGGGTGCGGGAATTTCTCGCTACATTGAAGACCTGTTGGTGACCTTCTGCTGTTGTGTTTTTTCTATGGTCGGGTTGTTGTCTCTTTGGCACATTCCCCATTTCCATTCTCAATTTAATGGTATATCATAGTTGTTTTGTCACTCGTCCCTTAGATTTATGAACGCAAATGACGGATTCATATGATTCATCTTTTTGCCAATAATAAACAGTACATGTATGAATTCATTACATACATTGTACCTATAAATATTAAGAATTACAGTGAAGGCAGGATTGACAAAAGTTTAAAAAAACAAGACCAAGGTGAAACTATAAACTGGGTCTAACTTATTGTAAATAAAATCTGTATTTTTTTCTGTCATTACCAGGATGCAATTGTGATAACTTTGCTCCGATGGCAACCAAACAAATGTTTCAAAAAAACAAAGAAATTTAAATGTCTTTTGTATACTCTGCCAATTTAAGAGGAAGAAGAGAAACATATACCGATTGTTTTTTTTTTATTTTTTAAATGTGATATTTATGCATTTTTTGTAGAGTTATACAAATAACAGACATGTGAAGCTACTACGAATGTACTAGTGACACTATTTTGACAATGTTTGCATTCGTTACTTAACCGTTCATCCGTCTTTTTTGTTTATACAGAAAATAATTTAAAAAAATAAATATATTTTTTTTTATTAATTTTGGATTTGAAAAATGAGTTCAGAGCACGTTTATCATCAAAGTATTGAACATCGCTCATGAATATTGTAAATTAAAATCAGAACAGAAAAAATTAACAGACAAAAATTTATAAAGATCCATTTGTTCTCTTCTCACTATCTGATAAGTAGCCATTAACATCTATACACGAACTACATCTCTCTTCGTTAGAAATCTTCTCATTCAGTTCATAGAGTTCATTATGTTCCAATTGTAGCATGTGACCGGTAGTTGACGTCACAAGAGAATAGTTCTGACGAGGACGTCCCACAGTTGGTTCATGAGTACCAAGATTCTGGCTACATCGTCGACATCTTTGCTTTACAAGTTGTCCTATAAAAATAAGTAGAGTTTTATAATGTTAACAGATAAGTGTTTATTTTTAACTTATATGTAAAAGGCATCCGACGAATTTTTCATTGAGAATCATTGAATAATTGAATAAGAGTTATAATAACAATAAAACGTTTGTTTGTTCTTGTGCACGTAATTTAGGTTTGTATTTGTTGTTGAGAAACACATTGTAATAGTCTAATGTGTCAAGTCTCTGTTAAAGTAAATTGAAAAGTCAAATTCCATTGACAAAAGAAAATGAGACAAAAAAGTATATAATGGTACAACATAAAACGTTCAGCGTCTGCTATCGTCTGCCAAGTTACATCACTGATATGGGACAAGGATTTAATTCACATCATTTCTAATTGAGTTTGAAATTTCCATATATTATTTATTGGGTCAGAATAATCATTTAAGGATGCAGGTATTGTCTATAACTAGAGGCCAGAAATAATTCCTGATGCATTTAGGTTTTCAGTAATCTTATATTCTATAGTAATATTTTAAGTCCTAGAATACTTATTTCTACAAAAAAACATTTAACTTTACTGGAAATTATATTTGATCTGTAGCTCCTTGCGAAATAGCTTCATATCAAAATAGCTAATCTTTTGCGGGTGGCATTACAGAAAAGTGCAAAAACTGACTTTTTTTTTATTATTGACAGCTTTATTTTTTTGTGAGTAGAATCAATGAAAATTAGAATTACATATGAGAAAAAAATGATTATAATAGCCAAATGACTTACTGTGACACAATATAGCTGTAAACGCTTCCCTAAACTTCATCGACATAGCATTATAAAGTATAGGGTTAATAGCACTGTTAGTATAAACCATTATTCTACATACAAGCCAGAACCAGACATTTAAAATCTTATTATCAGTGAAGGAATTGTATACTACTACTGTTCTGTAAGGCATCCACATGATACAAAATACGGCTACAATAACAATCAGCATCTTTACAACCTGTAAATGAAAAAACGTAATTAACTTAAGTGTATAATGCATCCATAATATACTACACTGAGACAACACTCCATTACAGTCGCAATTGTATAAAAGGTTCAGAACTATAGATGAAAGAACGGCTTTTAATACGGGGCATTGGTTAAGACTGAACAGCAAGTTATAAAGGGCCATTGACAGACTGGTGAAAACCAATTGAAACTGAAAAACGAACAGTCTAACCAATAAAATAGATTCACGAGAAACACTTATGACCACATACACAAATGAGTTTTAAAGTTTTAATACACGACTTTTCAGACACCTGGTCATCCTTAACATTCTTGAGAAATTAACCACTGTACCTACAACTAACTATAATCAATCAATCAACACCCTTGAAAACATAGTTCACGGGGTTCTGACGTAATTGTTAACCATTATTTTTAAAACAACTTCGTTGCCGTAATGTTCACTGATTGGTTACCATTAAAGCGATATTTATCGACTACGATAGGCTATCACAAGCCCAGTAGTCAGCACTTTTTGTGCTGACATGAATTATCATTGATATTGTTATATTTATAAATTAACTGTTTACAAAATTTTGAAATTTTTGAAATAATAAGGCTTTTCTACCTCAAGCATAGATTACCTTATCTGTATTTGGCAACACTTTTAGGAGTTTTGGATCTCAATGCACTTCAACTTTGTACTTTATTTGACTCTTTAAACTTTTTTGGATTCGAGCGCGTCTGGCGTATATATAAAATTTAGTCCTGGTATCTATGATGAGTTTAGTTTTATTTATTTTTAAAACATTGTATAGGAATAAACAGGAAAAATTTTATAAGTAACACAACTGTGAAGATTATAAAATAAAAAAAATGTTGTAGAGATTTGGAAAATCAAAGTTAAGCAATTAAGGTGGTACGGGTGTCTTCCTCCATCTTGGATTGTAAAAAACAGAGAATCAAAGGTCCAGATTTTCCATCAAGTTATCAAAATTTGATGCAGGAATGCAGATATTTAATGTACATTTTCATTTAAAAGTACCAATTTATAAGAATATAACTTCTAAATATTGATATTTTTGCAAATGTTAATTATTTTTGGTTGTTTTTATTTCTTTTTTTTAAATTGGCATTTTAAGGGGAGGTAACTCTAAAAAAGTACATTTTCTGAAGGATTCAGTATGAAATTTTCCTATTTTGTATTTTAGCCGGAAAAAAACGTACGGTGACCCTATCTTTTCTTTTGATATTCTCAAAGCAGTGTCTGAAAGCTATCTTTTCCTGAAGTATTTAACAATTCTATCATTTTGTTTAGTTTCTAATCACAAAATGGTGTTTTTCCTGTATAATCCATACAAAATGTGTCATTTTGTCCCGTCCTGTAGCTTGAGAAAATGCGCGGTGACCTATCATTTTTATCATATTTTTCAAAATGTATCAATAGATACAACGTTTTGGCAAAGTATGAACAAATTCTATCATTTTTATTTTAGACTCCCACACCACCTTAAGGTACTTTTTGTTCTTCTCAAACTACATTTTGAAAGATTACTGATAATATGTTTTGAAAAGAAAAAAGAAACAGATTTCGGGAACAACAATATTTTATAAACTGTTAATAAATTAACTTATCATAGATACCAGGATTAAAATTGTATATTAACGCCAGACGCGCGTTTTGTCTACAAAAGACTCATCAGTGACGCTCGAATAAAAAAATGTTAAAAGGCCAAATACAGTACGAATTTGAAGAGCATTGAGGACCAAAAATTCCTAAACGTTTTGCCAAATACATCTAAGGTAATCTATTCCTGAGGTAGAAAAGCCTTAGTATTTAAAAAAATGCAAACGTTTGTTAACAGTTAATTTATAATTATGAACATTTTAATGATATCTCAAGTCAACAAATAAGTGCTGACTACTGGGCGTGTGATACTCTCGGGGAAATAAATATCCACCAGTAGTGGCATCGACCCAGCGGTTGTAAATAAACTCATCATAGATACTAGGATTAAAATTTTATATTTACGCCAGACGCTCGTTTCATCTACAAAAGACTCATCAGTGACGCTCGAATCATCTATTTTCTATATATAATGTCATCTTGAGGAAAACTAGAGAACAATGAAGATGGCGTGATCTTCTGAGGATGACCATGACATCTTATGAGAGTATTGACTTGGGTATATTTATTTTCATGTTGTGAAAGAATGTATAATAATCAAGATTAGTATCCGATGCCCTTAGGAATTGGTTTCAATGTAAAACAAAGGCTCTAACCTTGAACAAATTTATACGTTCATATAATTGAACTTCACAACTAGATACACTTAGACAAAAATAAATATGTTTAATGTGGTATTATGTCTAAAACATGCCTTAGAATGAGGAAGGATTAACTATTCTTAGACACAAACTGGTAGTCATGATTTTCCTCGATATCTAGCAATTACTTTCTTGATATATGGTTTAAGAGTAATTTGAGAATAAACACGGGAATTATAGTGTAACTACGAAAGCATGTTAACATTCGATGTATTTATAGAACTTTAAAATGAAAAAATGTCTTTAAAGTACAGCATTTTAAACACAAATAGTAGTTAAATATCCATAGGCACCCTCTGAAATATTTTTGATAGCAAAATGTTGCCGGTTTCTTTCCGTTTATAAATTCAAATATAAGCATACTGAAATTGGACTCTATCTTGCAAGTTTTAAATTACATGCCCAGGAGATTATCAATATTTAACGTTTTTTTGTCATTTCCTGGTTTAATATGTTTTTTGTGTATCGTCTTGTTTACAATTTGATAATTTGTCTAAGATACTGCAGTCTTTTTCTTTGCACACCTAAATTTCTGTTTATGCAAAATGTTTAAAGTGCCTATATCTGATCATAAAATCAAGCGTATTTATGCGATCGAACCGCTGTATTTGAGAAATGATTTCAATAATTGTCGTGTCGTTTTAGATATTCTATCATGCTGAAGATAAAGTAATTGCACAATATGTCTAGTCCTAAGAGTTTCGATTTTAAGAAATGACAAATTGGTGTCTGTTTTGATGTTAATCTAAGACTTTCAGATATAAAATCTTCGTTCTTGATTCTCAAACATGTCTAAAATGATTACGTTTTAGCTTGTATTTTAATTAAGAGACTCTGAGACACTATGTGAATAGTGCAAACGCAAATATGCAGCAAATTGTATTTAGAAATAATTAACAAATGGCTTTCTATTTGGATAAATGCCATTTTATTTTACATGTGATTTCAACGAATGTTCGTGACAGACTATTCAACAGTGGTACAATGTCATTAGTTAATTGCAGTTGAATTACATAACCACAGACTTATTACACAGAAATCAGCGGTAGCAATAATTCAAACATGATTCATATCATCTGGTTCAGCACTTTAAGCTTGTTGTCTGTAACTTTGGGCATCAATGTGTATTTATGATGCGATTATACTTGTATTGCTTTTTTTCACATTTCATACCTGTTGCATTTAAGTAATTGTTTTTCATATCTGTTCTGATTTTTCTGATTTTCATTGTACGTCCTCTTTTTTTAACTTTAGTGATTCACTAGATCATTATCAAACGAGGAGAGTTTGTATTTTCAAAAATAGTTTAACATGTTCACGGGTATATCCCGAATTAAGATCATGGTAGTGACTTTATATAATAGTTATTATTTTGTCATTAAGTACATTTGAATTAACTATAATTGTTTAATGCCGTTTGTTGACCCATGATTGTCTTTTTTTTATCGTTTTTTTGTAGTTGAATTTCTCTCACATTCACGTACCTCTTTTTTCCCGATTGATCTGTTCTGATGGAAAAACTTAAGTCGAAAACTTTGCATTCGTTTTGTATTGAAATGTTGCTGTAACAATTTACTTTGATATCCATTCGTTTGATGTGTTCCAGCTTTCGATTTTGCCATTTGGTGACGGACATTCCGTTTTAATTTTTTTTCGGGAGTTTAGTATGTTTGTTATCTTACTTTTTTTACATGCATCTTTAACGTTGTGCTGCTTTGACCTATGTACCACGGCGAAAAAATATAAGTATTACCATATCAATGATTATTATTAAAATTGCGATATAAGGTGCGCTTCATAAAAATACTAAATACATTTTCTGGTTACAGCTGCATTTATAGTTTGAATAAAACTGACGATTTCGTCTGGTTTATTTTGGCATTTAAATTCAGTCTGATAAAATTGAGAATGGAAATTGGAAATGTGTCAAAGAGACAACAACCCGACCAAATAAAAAACAACAGCAGAGGGTCACCAACAGGTCTTCAATGTAGCGAGAAATTCCCGCATCCAGAGACGTCCTTCAGCTGGCCCCTAAACAAATATATACTAGTCCAGTGATAATGAACGCCATACTAATGAACACATATGTTATGGTTATTACAAAATATGCAACGACAATATATATTGCCTTACACTAACCACTCGGTAACATTGGAAAATGGCAATTGTAATCTATAATTTGTATCTGTGTGTGTTGCATTGTCGTTTGGTTGTTGTTGCACTTGACTGTTTCGTTGTTTTCCTCTTATATTTATGTTTCCCTCAGTTTTAGTTTGTAACCTGATTTGTTTTTTTCTCAATCGATTTATGACTTTTGAACAGAGGTATACTACTGTTCCCGTTTTTAACATTAGAATCGTGACATGATATTTGAACTCATATAGAAAAGAATTGGCAATAAACTTTGTTGGCCTTTAGTTTGTTAACTTATTTCTCCCAAGTAATAAAACATTGAAATTTTAATACATTGCAAATGTCAAATAAGACCCAATATGCATAATATAAGATTCTGATATACGGCTTAAACAGCTTTCATTTTTTTGCCTGATATTGTTAAGGTGAAGTGTAATAAGCCGTTTGTAAATTCGAAAATAGTTTCCTTGAGGTTTAGAAAAGCTGACCTCAAATTTGAACTTAATGTGAAAAAGTAGTGTACTCGTAGGATGGTCGATTTAATTTAGTACGGTCATATAATAATGACAGTAAAGTCGATTGAATACAGCCAAATATGATAATGTTGTGGAGTACGCAACACTTATATACTATAAAAGCATATACATAATATACATTAAATTAAAACAGAGTTTTCAGAAAAAAATGTTTCGATCATTGCTCAATTATTCAAATTTGATTTTTGAATAAGATAGACATTTATTTTCAATTTGATACATGATTCGAAAAGACATCAAGCGTGAGTCTCATAAATGGTATGATGTTATAACATGTAACCTAATAATTATACTTTATATATTTATTTATAACTTGTTTTCTTAGTTTATATTACCTCGATTACTAGTTCAGTTTATGTTTGCAATTTTAACACCAAGAATCCTACAGTTTTGAATCTTACTCATTCTATATCGATATGGCCACTTTATCATTTATTGAATACAAAGCTATTAAGTGTACAATTTTTGTTTTGGTATGATACATATGACATTGTCATGCTTAGTTTAAGACTTCAGCTTTTTTCCAATGGTGTTGCTGCCGACATACAAAAGTCCAAATAACTATTATTCAATACTTCAGCATTCAATAAAACGTTTGTAGAATTTTTTTGTATATGAATGATTTATTACACACAAATAAAGTGTTCAATTTTTTTCACTCCCTATTTACATTGTAATAACGTTAACAGTACCGATTTGTTTTGCTGTACCAGATGCGCTTTATGACAATAACTGTCTCGTCAAATTGATGCCACATGTTAAAATATTTGAAAAAAACAAATACTGAAGAGGAAGTTGAAGGGCTGATAAAACAAACACAAAAAACAAAATTCGGACAAGGACTTATAGCTCTGAATCAGGAAGATATATCAAATTCTGTTATTTACACACTAAAAACAATAATAAAACAATTACCTAACAAGAATACATTAAGTATTTTCAAGAAATTACATCAAAATAGCATTACATTTTTTATAATGAAATTTAAATGTCTTTAGGCAAAATTGATTGAATAAACTACTTCATTTTAGTATGTTAAAAAAGGTGTACGAAAAAAAAACTATTTACTTTTATATCACAATTCCACATGATTTATGTTACTATACAAAGAGATTCTAAGGATGTTGTTTTAACGTTTAAACAGAAAAGACACTTCAATCAATAGTTATTGAAATTTATAGTCAATCTTGTATGGCCTGTCAAAAAGAAAAGAAACAGTTATAAGGCTTTGTTGATGTTGTCTATCAAAATGTTATATGCGGTAATGATTTTCTATATATAGTCCATAGTCTGAGTATTTTGTTTTGTAAAAGAAGTTGGTCGCGGCGTAAACGACAATTGGTATCATCGAAGATAAACTTCGTATCGACTCTTTAATTGAGCTCACATTTCGCACAATTGAGTTAGCTAAGATATTAATCAATCAGGTGATTCGAAATGTGTTACATATATTAATCATCGTCATAAACAGCAGCATCAGCACCACCACCAGCAACAACAACATATACAGCAGAAACAACAAACCATTACCATCAGCAGCATTAGCGACAAGGAAAACGGCAATAACAGCAGAATTATCCACTAGATATGTTTCACATTTGTTCACATGATTACTTGATCTCCATCCGTCTCTGTTTTCGTTCATACAGACATAGAAATTATATAAGCCTGTTGTGTTATATTTTATGATAGTTTTGTGTCGATGTTGATGTTTTCCCTCATTTTAGAAGTCACATGGTACGAGTGACTGGTAAACAATAAATGTTTATCCTTTTGAACCGATGCATGTATATATCATACACTTTTTGTTTTCTCTTGGTCTGTTATGATGTGAAAATATATCAGCTAATTAATTGTCCTGTTTTGAAGCCGAAGTTCACCGATTGTCACATAAAAAGGTATAAACAGTAAACAATCAACAAAGAAGCATTGATATTGAGCACGTGTAAAACATGAACAATACGATAATAGTTTATTTCAATGACAGATACATGCGTTTTGCGATCAGCGGATTTTTACGACTAAGGTCACATTATTATTATTATTAGTAGTAGTAGTAGTAGTAGTAGTAGTAGTAGTAGTAGTAGTAGTAGTAGTAGTAGTAGTAGTAGTATTATAACAGGTATTTTCTGAATTGTTTAGTAATTACATGAATTCTTCATTTCACCTACTAACTGTTAAATATAGAACAACATCACATGTATGCTAGTGTTGGATCCAGAAATTTTCATAAGAGGGAGAGCGCTGACTGACCGAAAAGGGAGTCTCCAGTCATGCTTCAGTGAAACCCTATATAACAAACCAAATATTCCCCACGAATGAGGGACCATCCCCCAAGGCCTATTCTAGATCCGCCAATGTCTACAATATACAAATCAAAATCCCATGAATGGAGAATACAAAACCACATGTATTTAACACACACCCAGTTATTCACATTCATATAATAACATGTAAAGTTGTTCACGTGTATATAACATACAAAAGAAACGAAAGATACCGAAATATTTATAAAGTGTTTCGATTTTAAAAATAAATAGGACAATTACCAGCATTGCGACAAGATACATGTCAATTTCGTTGTTGTCAATAACGGATTGAATCCGGTATGCGATTAACATCATTAATTTGGTCGCTGACTTAAACGAACTTGTCTATAGTGTTTGTTGTTCGTGCTCTTAACTTAACGAATGTAATCAATTATGTTCAGTCTACTTTTTGCGGTGAAGCCTTATTGCTCTTTGAATTCTCATCAATGATTTATAGCGATTTAATCTTTCATTCATTCAATCTTCCATCTTCAAATAAGTCAAAATAATTGAGGTTTGGCTTCCTTTAAAGTTGCATTTAATCTTGAACCTAGCTGTTTAGACGTATACTTAGTCATTTCTTAAGAGTATACTTACTCTTTCTATGAAAAGATACGTATAATTATTTTTTAAAAACGAAGAATTTCTTTTCCGTTTTGATTCATTTTTCCAACTTATCATAGGTAAAAAAAAATTAAAATCACAAAAGTGCACGTAACTATGATCTTAAGTCATTTTAGAATCTTTAAATATATTTTGATGAATACACATATAGATGTGATAATACACAGTGGTATACCATTTAGCTCTTAAACCAGGTTTAATCCATCATTTCTTCTTAAGAATTGCATGTCCCAAATCAGGAATATGACAGTTTTTTTCTATACGTTAACTTAGATAAACTTTTGAATTTGCCATTTGACTAAGGACTATTTCCGTTTGAATTTTCCTTCGAATTCGGCATTTTAGGTATTTAACTTTATACTAAACTGTGATATTTTTGTTTATGATTTGGGTTGATGGTTGACAAAAATGACAAAATTTAAGTATATTTATCAATTAATAAAGTATGCACCATTTGAGTTCAATTCAAATGACTGTTCATGTTTGCATTTATCAAAATATTTAAGATGAACGAGGCGATGGAAGTGGCAGTCTACGGTTAATATCAACAAGTCTGTCAATCAATTATTATTATAATTTTGTATGACTTAATATGTAACTTTAGAGTATCTTTTCTATACAAAAAAGTAAAATCACGATAATACTGAACTTGGAGGAAAATCTAATCGGAAAGTCCATAATCACATGGCAAAATCAAATAACTAAACACATAAAAAACGAATGGACAATACTGTCATATTCCTGACTTCGTACAGGCATTTTCAAATGTCGAAAACGGTGGATTAAACCTGGTTTTATAGCGCTAACCCTCTCACTTTGATGACAATAATCCTTTAGTAGTTTACATTTGTTGTTGTCTATAATATATATTTTCGCTTTATTGTTTCGTGTGTTTTAAACATAAGACTTCTGTTTTTTTTTCATTAGGGTTGATTCCTATTTAGTCATGTCTGGAACTTGTATAGCTTACTTTGCATTATTGATTTGTTCTTATTGTTGAAAACAGTAAAGTCACCTATGTATACATTATTTAGTCTATGATTGCTGTTTCATTGGGCATCGTATCATATCTTAATATGTGTAATTGGCAACGCTATTATGTTTAGATGTTTGAAGATATAAAACACGTTTATAGATAATGCAGTACAAACTAAATGTAACTACAAATTGCCCCTCAAACAAGATTTTATAGAAAGTACATTGATATATTGATCAACAAACCACAAAGAGTTGTTGAAAATAAGCTAATAAAAATACATGATGAAATGAACTTGAATTATGTTCAGCATTAATATAGCTAAATGTTGGCTTACCACTAGGAATTAAAAACAAATTTGAGGCAAAATTGAATCCGTGACTTTATAAAGATTTAATATCTCAACAGATGACATCGGGCACGAAGCTTCAATGATAATAGTCTTTGTCGATATAGCCAAGAGTAATCATCAGGGTTTAATTAAGGAAGGTTATGTCATTAAAATGAGAAATTTAGTATTGTACTCAATCTTGTGTATGTATTTATTGCATCATTTGATTTATCATCCTTATAATTCATCCAACTTTTTTTAACTCCGCTATTATGTAATGTATAAAATGCCTCAGTAGTAAGTCACAGATGAAAAGCTACTATAACTTTGTTATATAAAATAAAATTGAGAATGGAAATGGGGAATGTGTCAAAGAGACAACAACCCGACCATATATTTGTTATCTAAATTCAGAATGTGAAAAGGGACAAAAAACATTCAAGTTTGTAAATTGACCTGAGATATTAGGAATTACCAGATTTAAAAATGATATTTAATAAATACGATACGTGAAACTATTAATTCTCCATAGTATATAACATAAGTGAATGACAGAATACTATATAATATAAAAATGTATAAACCCACAATGTTTAAGTAATACAGTAAAGAGTCCAACGCCATAAAGATATAATACGAAAATACATATCCACATGCTAAACTACCCATTATCAATCTTGTTCACCTAGTTTTATTGTTATCCTCTCTAGAAAAAGAAACATTTATTTTGCCACTGGACTTTGAAGCTATGGTATCGAATCAATTGATTAAAAACGGTTGCCGTTGTGATTGATATGAGAAATAATATATTCTTTAAACGCGCTAATACATTCGATCGCTAAATAAATCTTATTGTTATTTTTTCTTTGTTATTTTCTTACGGATATCGCGTGCCAATCCCTGGTGAACTGATCGAAGAACTATTTCATTTCATGACAAAGGAAAGGGTCAGACTACAGTTAATCCATCACCTGCTGAGCTCATCACAAACTGTTTAATTAAAACCAAATTCACCAAGATATAATCTGTAGTCAAAAGGCAGTCTTCTTATTGGTTTTGAATCGTCGGATTTGAAAACTGTCCAACGGCATATCAACGTTATTGAAAGGAAGTATTTTAAAGGAAAGAACAACATGAATATGACTTTGGTTTTTTCTTGGTTAATAGTTGTACGAGATTTTCAAAAATAGGTTAATCTAGTTTAACTCCATCTATCATATGTCTGTTCGAAGAAGGTATAAAATTGATATAGAATAGTCGTAAAGCCATATCAATCGAGACATAAGAGAGATGAAGGTTATGCGTCACAATTGAAAATGGAAACACAAGTTAGGTCGATAATTAATATTCAATGGCCTTTGTCCCACCCGTACTTATACACATTGTTTGAAAGAGCACCAGTATATAGAATTTTAACTTTCACAAAACACTACATATTAAATTGTGTTTGGTCTTCATGCGCAACAACACAGTGGAAGAACAATCACACAGTTGATTGCGGACACTAAAGATTCGAAAAAGAAGAAGGCCTTAATTGCTTTTGTTATGAAGCGAATCTTAAAACATTACACTCATATTTATAAATATAAGTTCAACAACGATGATGTGTTTATTCCTCTTCTTGGTTTGACTGTTGGAACTTCTATATCAACAAATTTAAAACACAAGAGATTTTCAAGATCGTTGATATTACAACAACCCTTATTGTTTTAATCCCTTGATCAAAATGTTTAGATATATTATTGATACAGTGTTTAGCGTTATCAATTAAATCTTGAGAAACAAAATAAGCTAAATGGATTGTAATCTGAGTAATACATCAATATAATAACAGACTAGTAGGCTATAAACCGTGTGATACTTGTCAACTTTTGAGACATGTAAAGGTGTTTCGTGGTTCCAACCATTTGAACTACTATATAACTAGCACGTTCGTCATTCATTATGGCTATCAATAAATGTTTACCCAAGCCAGTCAAACATAAGTAATGGGAATGTCCTTAATTATATTGTTGTGACAAGTACTTGGTATATGATTCGTTTAGAATATTAGGCAGTAATACAACTATAGATAATAATATTGTCGTTACCCTATCCCTCACAATAGTTATCAAAGGTACCAGGATTATAGTTCAATACGTCAGACGTGCGTTTCGTCTACATAAGACTCATCAGTGACGCTCAGATCAAAATAGTTAAAAAGCCAAACAAGTACAAAGTTAAAAGGCATTGAGGACCCAAAATTTCACAAAGTAGAATTGGCAATTCGTAGCTCTGCAAAACGTCTACACAAAAAATAAAATAAAAGGCACGGTCAATTAATAGTTAAAATGTCTGTAAATTTCACAATAAAGAGAACGTCGAGTTCAAACTATTATATAAAACTTTGTTTCCTTGATAGATAATGTTTCTTCATTTGAATCACCTACGTAGCGAAGTCTTTGACAGTATAACATCCATATAGAGGTAGTCCTTTAAGTATTTATGGTGAGAAAAATGGGTCAATGGAATGGCGTGAGTAAAGTTAGTCAATATCTTATTAAATACATTTTAAAGTTGATATTGTATAAAAGAAAATCTACATTAAACTATGTATACATTTCATCTTTTAATTTCACCGCTAGGAAATTGAATTCGTATTACGGAAGGTGATTTCCATCGGATTTATGAACAATCAATGTCAAACTACATTTTGTAGCATTACAATATAAGTGTATTTTTGTTTAAGTATCAATGGAGATTTATCACAAAGTAAAATAAGGTAGACCAAATGTGACTCTGGAGCCTGTACTCCGAATGTTTGAGAAGATCCGAGTGGCAGTCGCAGTGTTGTTCATGACAAGTAAAGATTAACCTGTTACATTTAATTCATAATCGTTCATGCTTGTATCGGGTACTGTACAAACAATACAAACAGAAATGATAGGTAAAAATGTCAACAATTGGGGTACAGCAGTACTTTATTTAAAATATTTCGACTCGCGTAGAAAAAAAACTTAGAGTCAAACTTTAGTACCATTCAATCACATGTACTTTAAACGGACCGATGCCATGTGCGTCCCATGAGAAAGAATTGTCTGCATGCATCACGTGTCTGTCAATTTCAAAGTTTTATTCTTTTATAGTGGGAATGGCTTTTAATTGCTGAGAAATACAGATACGTATATTAATAATTGATGACATATTGGAATAATGACAGCGAGTATTCTACAAAAGAACTTTATTATGTCACGCGCTCCTTTTCCCGAATTAATAATTGAACAATATCATGGTTAATGCAACAGGATAGATTTAAATAATTAAAGAGCAGAATCTTTCAGCAGTTTGATCATGTTATGCTAAGCATGATAAATGCAAGCTTTTCAAATTCGTTTCATTGGAATTAATGTTATTTTATCGTTGAATAAATCATACAATGGTTGATGCAAAAAGCTAAATTTCCATATTTGAGGAAGGGTTTCAACAATTCTATCGTTTTCTACGGCAAAGCAAAATAAATGCAAGATATCCAATCACATTTAATAGCCTCGAGCTCTTCTTGGTGCAAATGTTGATATATAAGTGTTGATGTACTTTAAGGAATAGGTTGCACAGCCTAATGCAAGGGCCTTGCGTATTACCGTCGTGTGAAATAATTTATTAACCAGTGACATTTAATGCATTATCGTAAACTTTATATCGGGTACTGTACAGCATAGAACACCATTACAATAACGTCATAAACAGTATTTTATATACAAACGATATTGTCCAATTTCTTAAACTGTTAAATTGCAAAAAAACTTGATATATTCAATATTGCTTCAAACTACAAATTAGTGTATTGATCTTTATCTAAAAATACCAGCGATAAATTTATTAAAATACAGGTATTAACAAAAGTCATGACAGGGTGGAACTGCGAGTTGATGGATTTACTTCTTACCTCGTTAGGTAAAGTATACGGTTGCGATCATGTGTTTCGAGCAAATTGACCGGTTTATTTTTTGGCCAGGTTTTGAACAAGTGAAAATGAGGTAAAATGTAAACGAACAGACATCTTCGTCTCGTATATAAGAGAGGGACGTTTAAAATAATAACTCGAAAATAAAATGACAAAGCCATGGTTAAAAAAGAAAAAGACAAACAGAACACACACACAACATAAAAACAAAAAACTGGGTAACACCATGGAAGTAATATTTAAAAGGAATAACATCGACTAATTGGCATGTATTAACGGCCTGCAGAGCTCTGTACTAAAGTCAGCGGTAAGACCCCTTTGGTTACTATCTGTGATACCACGGTTGTAAAATGGATCTGGAATTTCTTATCAGTCACGTGATTTTATCGAGTCCGGTAATTATAAAGTACCTGTGTGAAATCCGAGGTTTATTAATAAGAAGGTGGCGCTGTATCATATGAAATAAAATCAACGGTACCAATTTTGTTGAAACCTGTACCTTCAGAAAGAAGTCGTATGATGTAAAAAAAAAAACTTGAAAAACGGCCGAGAATTGTTCAAACTACAGCAGTTTAGCATGGATAATTGTATTTAATTTAGCATATTTTTGCTTTTTACCGTTTGTTTTAAAAGTATTTTCCGGTTAAAAGCGGATCCCGGTTTAAACAGTTAAATACCGATCAATCGATCAGGTTTCACATGATGTTTAACAAAATAATGTAGGCAAATCTAGACATATTTATTTTTACTGTTGAAATGTGCAAAGTTTATCGAGATTGAAAAAAGGATAGTTACTTTCAAGTATTAAATTTATGTATATGTCATACATGTCATTACATTATTGAAAGTGGACAACTAAAATGTGGATAATATTTTCGTAAATATATATATTTTTGTTTTGAATGTTTATTGTGGAATGCTTGTATTAATATAACAAGCTACAGCAAAATTATAACAAACCGACGAAATCTGCTCTGTCTTACGGCAAATTCACTTTTACACAAATTAGTTTATGTATCAAGAACTTAAATTGAAGGATAGACCCGTTTAGAATTGTGAATATTTTAATTGACTAATACATGAAAGACTTATATTTTTCGTATTTAATAAAGGGGGTCCAAACGTATTTTTTTAACAATCATCTGCTTAACTTACGGAAATGGTTTTTTTTAACTGTCTGTAAATATTAAAATTGAAAATGACCCAGCCTTGTTCTCCAATTTCGTATGTGATAGCTGTCGGTTTAAACTATTAAGATCAAACTAACCAAAAATAGGAAAAAAATGGACTAAAATAAAAATTGAACGAATGACTCTATTCGGCAGGGTACTTCAACGTAATGTAACGAATGAACTATTCGGGTAACTTCGCACGTATATACGAAAAAAACTTGTCTGTTCCTTATTCTCCGTGAACACGAAAATGACCGATAAGTGTCAGTGATTTGATCGATCACATGCGGAGAATCAACTTCCATGCCAGATATTGAACCAATTAACGAGTTATCGAAAGATGGGCGGTAACGCAGATGAAACCTTTGAAGTGACGACGATGTTATTCCTTTCAATATTACTTCCATGGTAACACGAACCCCATAAAATCACAGGCGTGATCTCATGTCTAGTGAAGGGTAGGTGAATGCTGCTTCACATGGCATCCGTCGAGTTTCTCATCTGATTACAGTATGAAAGACGTGAATCCAAATCTTTTAACAATTTTATCAGGTATTTTAGTCATTTGATAAATAGTTAGACTTTGCCTCACATTAATTTTACATTTAAAAGTTATAAATATGTCATTAGAATGCCTTTATTCTTAATGTTGAATAAATAATTTTAATACACATTCGAAATTTTAAGATGCACGAAATTGGTATAATATGTAACTGTTACTTACGATAATCGTACACAAAGGACATGAGTAATTAAAAATATAAAAACTCTATAAAAAATATTCAACGTTCATCAAATAAGATCTTTGAATTCGACCATATTTAGCAACTGTTTACATTTCAGAACCACGTTTTAATATAAATTCATGATTAGCATGATATGTCAAGAATTTGAAGACATCAAATATTATCTTTATCAATCTGTTCTTCAGGGAAATATTGTTTATCTAACGTTAAATTGTTTTTGCAATCCTACATTTTGTTTTACTAATATAGAAACATATAAGTGTACCTTTGGGTCTTGTATAAAATCGTGTTTGTAAATTATTTTATATTTAAGATTTTTATCTCCCACTTTTTTCAAAACATACATAGGTCCAATTTACAATATTAGAGTATATCTACAACTTATCAACTATCTCAATAATTCATTGACCTAAGAAGACTGTCGACGATAATTTAACCCGATATAATTATAAATATAAATATAATAAAAAGGGCAAGCACATGCACTCGATTTTACAAGATCTTTTTTATTTCATATTTTAGATGAAAGATGTATTTAAGAGTATATCATCGTACATGTATAAGCAAATTTGGTGGCATTATTATTTCTGTATATTGCATAGCTACATGTTAGAAAATTAAGAATTTTTTTTTTGTCTTAATCTGAGGTAATACCACTTTAATATGGAAAATGCAATAGCATTGAATTTGAATTGATTTCATCTCACATTAATAATCTTAATATATTCCAGTAATTCGTAATTCGTTATGGTTAAATTGTAAAATGCACACAAAGATGTCTGCCCCAACAATACCATGCCTGAATGTAATGAACTTATTCGTGAACATACTTGTTTTCAGCTGCTTTAAACACTATATCTATAATTTTAAGATATTATCAATTTCTACAGCGCAATTATTGAACTTTTTTTTTTCTCTCTAACTCATATTCCATTTCAATTCTTTCATCGTTACAGCATGAAATTCATGGCGGAAAATATAGCACAATTTAACTATGAAAGCTATTTCAAGTCTTTTTGTGATTTTATATTTTTCCAATTTGTTTTGTAAAATAATTGCCAATAGTATTACATTGATTATACGGTACATTGAAATAAATCATTTCGACACTAATCATGCTCAATGTACAGCCAATTAAATTTATAAAAAAATGCATACATAAATGAGGGCGCTAGCCCGTATCGGTTATTTGATTTACACAAAGATACTGTGTTTAATGGAAATTGGTAGATTTTTATAATGCAGGAAATAAGGGTTTCCTACATATATTCTACTAGTGTGAATATAGTTAAGGCAACACACGATACATGCAGGATGTCAATTACTTTTAAATACATCTTGGCATATTTACTCGTTTGTCTGTTGGTAAAAAAATAGCAAAGCGGTCTATATGCTCATATTTGATCTGTTAGAGATCTCGAAATGCTTTAACTGTTTGACTGTCCCTCTAGTATATTTCGTCTCTCTTTGAAAGAAACAAGAAAGAAATGATACAGTATATATTTTGAAACCTTTGAAAAATATTGCAACGTTTCGTATTTTGAAAATCTCTTTTAATATATGTGGTAAGTTATATTTGATACGTATACAGAAAAAAATGATGTTGAGGATTGCATTGTAATTGCCTAAAATCACTTGACATGTTTGACTGTCCCTCTGGTATCTTTTGTCCCTCTTTTACAATTCTATCAATTTTATTGATATGTGTATTCCTTCTTGTTTGAGCAATACAAAAAAGGGGAGTTAAAACGTTCCATAACTTACATTGGAGCGCACACTATGATTAATGTAAAAGAATATATTTCAATTATTGAAGTGCAGAATCTTTTGAAAGTTCGATTTTGCCATGATAAAGCATGATAAATGAAAGCTATTCAAATACATTTCTTGACATCTTAATCGGAGTAAATGTTAATATATTGATAAATAAATACTATTATGCTTAATGCAAAAGGGTGAATTTCCATATTTGTTGAAGGGTTTTAGCAATTCGATCTTATTCTACGGCAAAGCAAGATTATTGCAAAGTTTCCAATTACATTTAATAGCATCCTATTGGTGCAAATGGTAATATAAGTGTTGATGTACTTTAAGGAATTGGTTACACAGCTTAATGCAAAGAGCTTGCGTATTAACATCGTGTGAAATAATTCTATTCTGAAACATTTGTTTTGATATCAGTCTCACATGTCAAATTGATTGACTAAGCCGTCGTGGAACAGACAGTTACTAGTCTGTTATGGTTATTCAATTACTGCATACGTAACTGTAATGATCATGAACCTATTTCTCTTTATAAATTACAAGATAACAACTGGCATTTTAAACGTCGACTGATTCTGATAAACTGTTTTTATCTAAACAATATGGGTTCGAGACTTAAGTTGTTATTCTACAACATACAAGTACTCTCCTCGAGTATTAAGACACCAACATTTGATACGCTCCCCTTATAATAAATATGGAAATAATCTGAACACCTTTTATCATGTTTTTTCGGAGAGAATTAAAAGTTACAGATTATATATTTTTAGAATAATGGACAGAATGAAAAAATCAAATCTTTGTTATTCTTCTCATGTTCATTTTGATTGTATGGCTAATCATCACAACGTTACTATACTTTTATTCTGTTCTGGTGTTTAAAGGTAGAATAACAAAAATAACGAACACGAAGAGAAAATTATTTCTTTGTAAAATGGCTAAACATGTAGCTTAAAACACATCTAACGAATGAAAAACAACTATCATATTCCTGACTTAGAACATGCGTTTCATTGTATAGAACATGGTGAAGTAAACCCGGTTTTAATGATAAAAGTTCAAGTTTGAAATTTCCATTTGTAGGTAATTATAAAAAAAAAAAGCTTCGAACGTAGGAAATGTTAAAAAAGTTGTTTTTATTTTTCTATTTCTCCTATGGAACTTCATATTTCTAATACATTACAGAAAGTCGTCATTAGAAAGCGAAATAAATTTATCGTACGAATTCTTTTTATAATAAAAACTGTTTGAATAGTATCATAACGATAATTTTTCTGATGTGACCTTTTTGCAAGCAGATCTAATATATTTTAATTAAAATACTCAAAGTATGCAATTTGCACAAGATTATAAACAAGAATCAAATTATTTTAACTGGGTATTGTTTTTCAATATGTATTGTTTTTTGAAATCATGATCTTAGGCAATCTGTGATATAAAGCGCATTTTGAAAATATTGTAATAAATCAACAGGATTGGGAGGGTATTTCAGCATGACCCTATCAATAAAGTAATCTGACTGAATTACACGTGTACGCCTTCAAGCCCTTATTTAATGACATATAACTGTTGATTTATCATTTTTCCACAATGAATACATTTCAATAAACATTACAATTTAAAAGTTCAACGTTTGCTATATTGGTATCAGAATTTTTGAAATAACGAAATAAGAAACACTAAAATAAATAACCCTAATAACATCCTTGCGAAATCATTTCAAATTGACAAGAACGCTTTATCCGTTCACTTTAAAATGAATGTACCTTCATAATTTAATGCAATCATGTGTATTTTATTTTAGTTCCCTTGTTAAAATATGTAAATCACTATGACATTCTCTCTTCCAACTCACATGCTGCTTTCATCTTTACGACATACATATATACTATACTAAGAGGAATAGAAACGTGATTGTATGCAGGCTTATTCCTTTTCTTTACTAACCTATTCTATATTTTACCTGATCCAGTTATTTACAACCTACATATTGCGTTCGTCTTTATGACATTCAAATTTCTATTTTGAAGAAATTTTGTGTGGATTCGTGTTTTTTGTTTTATTAGTTTTATTATCTTCATGACTACGTACGAATACACTACAGATAACATGTACGCTGTTTTACGTAATTAACTTGACTGTATTGTATTAAAAAATCTACAAGTCAAATTGAACACAATTTTAAAGAAGATAGACAAAAAGTAAGGTTTATTTTAAAACTGTTGTGTCTAATAAAAAGAGTTCGTATTTAGTTATCAAAGCTACAAAGATTATAATTTAATACGCCAGACGCGCGTTTTGTCTACAAAAGACTCATCAGTGACGCTATGATCAAAATTGTTATAAAGCCAAACAAGTACAAAGTTGAGGAGCATTGAGGACCAAAAATGGCAAAAAGTTGTGCCAAATACGGCTAAGGTAATCTATTTCTTTGATAAGAAAACCCATAGTTTTTTGAAAAATTTAAAATTTTGTATTTATTTTGAAAAATCCTTAATTTATATATTTTCTAGAAGTAAACAATGAATGCTACCATACAAATGTAACAAACGCAAAAGTTGTCTCTGATCAACTTTTGTTGAAGCAGAAGTAAAAGTTTCCACGCCTAATTAGGTAACATTAAGAGTTAATATTGTCAAGCTTCCTTTACATACCTAAGGTGGAGCCCGAATAAGAATCCTTATTTAATTAACAACAAATATTGATGCACATTCCTATATTTAGTGAAAGTCGATATGTTTTGTCATTTCTAGGCGTTCGATGTTTAACCACTAACTACATAACACTGAAAGCTGAATGGATTACGTTTCATTCTAAACTAGATTTGTAAAAGTGATTAATACTTGCACTTGGCTTGCTATTTTTCTACTCTTAATGCAAATTTTTTAACAAAATTGATATGAAGCAACTTCCCTGTGGTATCTTTTGTCCCGCTTTCGTAATAAATAGACTAAAATTCCCAAATTACTTTAAAAATTATTCTGTTATGAGTGAATAGTCTTCTTAATGCAGATGGATATTTTCCTGTTTTATTGTAATTTTGAATACCAAATAAGTACGGCGTACAAAATTTGTTGCACTAACCAACGCAAATATGAATTATAAGTCGATACTATGCATTAATATCATTGTGCGGTAACATATACTTTCTTAACGGTCTTCTTTCTATTATTAAATATCAACGATAAAAAAGGAATGTGTTGTTCTTTTAATATGAATATTTACAAACGGTTATTATAAAAAAAACATGGTATAATTGTTTAACCTTCTGTTAAGTTTTATGTGGAGCAGGATCTGCTTACCCTTCCGGAGCACCTGAGATCACCCCTAGTTTTTGGTGAGGTTGGTGTTGTTTATTATTTAGTTTTCTATGTTGTGTCATGTGTACTATTGTTTTTCTGTTTGTCTTTTTCATTTTTAGCCATGGCGTTGTCAGTTTGTTTTAGATTCATGAGTTTGACTGTCCCTTTGATATCTTTCGTCCCTCTTTTATCAATGTTAATTATCATCATTTCACATTATGCCATTTCGAAGCTTAATATAGCTGACCTTATTGTATTGTTTTTCTCACTGTTAGGGGTCGTACCATGAATTTTTCTTGTTTAATTGTTTAACCCTGCTTTTATTGACTCTTTTGAATAGTTATCCCCTCGGCAATCATACCACATTTCAGAATTGTCTTTCCCGGTAAAAACGTTTTTTTGCCAATTCAATTTTGGTATAAAATAATAAGGTTAAATAACAAAACATTAGCCTGACCTTTGTGGTGCGTTTAACACGCCTGTTGATGATTATATGACACTTACATTGTTGTTTCAGTGCTTACTGTATACATATTGTACATAAAGTATACAACCTTATACAGTGAACTCTCATTATAGAATTTTATATATTAAAACCTATCAAGAATGACTGTATGCAATGACGCAGGAGTGTTTAAAAAAAAATGTTTGATTTTAAAAGTTAGACACATTCATCAAGTACACCTTTCGCTAACAGTGCATAGTAGCATAACATGAACACACATTTCACCTAACTATATTTAAACTGTTAAATAAAAAATCTTTGTAATAAAGTATGTGGGATTTCTCAACAAATCTTGTCTACATTTCTACTAAAACCAAAAAGCACCCTTTTGTGTCAGTATAACCCCCGTGTGTATGATGCTTGTTTAAATTCAACATGTACGCGTGTAACGGTTATATTGCGTAATGTAAACGCCATGTAATCGTAAAGGTTTCGGTTACGCGTGATTGGCAATGGAAAAACTGATATCGAACTGTTTTCAAAAGATCTTCTTTTAAATTCAAACTGTGGCAATATCAAGAAAAAAATGAATGGGTATGAAACAGACATATTTGCTGGTGGTATTCTTGATGTCCAATTGGCAAGGACTCGGGATATTCGTTCATTCACAAATATGTGTATTATTGAGTGACATAAAGTTATCTTTTTATCTGACTGGGAAATTAAAAAACAAAAGGTGCAAGATCCGTTTTCCTTTTGATATTTAGAAGGCTTTGTATGCTCTCTTTGATAGGGTTGTTGTCTCTATGACATATTCCCCATTTCAACTCACGTTATAATGAGCACAAATACATGTCAGCTATGTGGGGTGCACAATTGGAAGTACCATTTGGAGTGCAAACTAATTTCTTGAAATTTAAGTTTCCAAACTTTTGTAATATGTTCTCGATTAAAATGTCCAACATTTTGATGATATTGTCAACATCGTCTTCGGCGCATTTGTTATGAAATCATTGAGTTCTTTTCAGAGTACGATGTTTGTGATTTCAAAAGAGACATTAATATTTACGAATCCAATTGACGTACACAAAGAGACATTGTTTTATTAGCGAGTTTGTGGAGTTTACCTCTCTAATTTTTGCACTATTTTCACACATTTTCTTGATCGGTGTGAGAAAAATATTTCTCCTCACTAGTGAAAAGTCTGTTCTCGGCAAATGATTCGTCGACATTTAATTGTGACGTTAAATTTTCTTGGTTTCTTCTGAATTTTCCTATTGTGACGTCATGACAAATGGCGACAATGTCTGATGAACCCACAAAAAAAGTACACAACTTGTTCAAATCTTTGAAAAAGAAGGATAACAATCATTGGAGAAACAGATTTCCACCACTATACTTGTGTATTACCATATTCTTCCACTCTCGACAGTTAAATTTTAATTATTTAAAAATCTCGGCAATCCTCACGCTTTAAATATTAAAATGTATCTGTCTCGAGTGGAGAAATATCGTTACACACTTGTTGCAATTGTGGAATCTATATTCATCCAGAATAATGAATGGCTATTTTCATCGTCATTTTGTAAGTTAAACATGAAAAATCAGAGAAGAGATTTCTTATTCTTAAATTCTCTCTTTCATTAAAGACGTAACATCCATATGTGCTTTTATTTGTTTTGTGACAAGTTGTTTTAGTGATTATCTGATAAAGTACTGACATGACATATTCATATGCATTTAAGAATGAAAGTTTATTTGATAAATTTGTTTGAAATTTACATTGATTTTAGTGAACATGGTGAAGACAAAAATAAAATCTGGGATAAAATTTATGTAATTACTTATCTTGTTTAAATTACATGACAGTTGTGAAATGTCACACATAATTTAATTTTGATTTTTATAGGTTGGTAGTCATTGTTTTTAAATCTAGTTAGACTTTTTCGCACTTAATAATGTGTCATAAGTATTAGATATCATCAAATGAATTCCTAGAAATACAAGTACGTGGGTATTTTGTGTTTCCCATTAAACATCGTTATAGGTATATTTTATTTTCATAGCTTTCTCATTGACAAGTTTAGGTTCTCAAAAACTATTGAAACATAATTAAAATTTTATAAGACTTTCACAAACGGCTTATCATTATACATGTAAAAGTTTTATAAAAAGAAAAATGAGAAACATTTTTTAAGGCAATTAAATGCATAAAACCAGAGGATTCCGAAAATCTGACAAAAATTCCAAAACATGACAAGCGAACTTCCTTAAGGCTTTTTCAACTGCATTTTATAGTTCATTCTTATGTTGTACAGTGACACCACTGTCCCAGGTTATGGAGAGGGCTGGGATCCCGCTAATATGTTTAGCCCTGTCACATTCTGTCTGTATGAGTCTGTCCAAAGTCAGGAGCCCTTGTTTCAGTGGTTGTCGTTTGTAAATGTGTTACATATTTATTTTTCGTTCATTTTATGTACATACATCAGGCCGTAGGTTTTCTCGTTTGAATTGTTTTACATAGGTCATTTTGGAGCCTTTTATATCTGACTTTGCGGTATAGGTTTTGCTCATTGTTAAGGACAGTACGGTGACCTATAGTTATTAATTTCTGTGACATTTGGGCACTTGCGGAGAGTTGTCTCATTGGTATTTATACCACATAATGTTTTTTTTTTATAATTAAAGAAGTGAGAAATTTAGCCCCGATTATAAAGTTCAATTTTACAAGATAAAAATGTTTGAAGTTGACTTAAATGTGAGCAAGTTGATGAACTATAAGTGTCAACGTTTTCTCATGAAGGGTTGACTGTTACATCGCAAATAGGTGAAGATTAGAGATTTGTCGAAATTTGACGAATTCAGACGATATGGGATTTGCTCATTGTTGAAGGCTGTACGGTTACCTATAGTTGTTAATGTCTGTGTCATTTTGGTCTCTTGTGGACAGTTGTCTCATTTGCAATCATACCACATCTTCTTTTTTTATATTTATCCATTTTCATTGATTTTTTCGTATGGAAAATCAAAATTAGATCTATTAATGAATAAAACTTTTGAACGTAAATTTTCAACAAAAACGCTAATTTTCTATCTAGTAACTGTATGATTCAGTGTGCTATTCGTCAATAAATCTTAATTTGAAATTTAAGCTAACAAAAGGATGCATTTTGTGCCTACCCGTTTAATACGCCAGATGCGCAGATCGTCTCCAAAAGACGCATTTGTGAAACTGGACAGAAAAGTTAAAAGGCCAAACAAAGTACTATAATATATGGAGCATTTAATTGCAAAAGATCGATAGAACAAACATTGATAGGGACAATACCATAACCAATACCGAATTCAAATTTGAAAACAAACAAATGAATAATCAGTATTACAACTTTTAAAATCAACGGTTCATTTTTGGGTTTTTGTTTTAATTTGTGATCAACATCTATAAGACATATTCAATTGATGTGGTATGTAATGTTAGACCTGATATGCATATTTTCAATAACAAAGTAAGGGTTTGATATTTTTCTACTTTCATTCAAGTTAAAAAGTGTTAGCTCTTCTGTACTAAAAATATTTATGATTAATGACTTAATTTTATATATCTACAACGTCATTTCTTGAATAGAACAATATTTCGTATGTTTAAAAATTTTCGATTCAAGAATATAAAATAATAATATCTTTTATTTTTACTTTAATCATAATTTTCATATTTTTTTTATAAATCCTATATAACATTAAAAACCAATTGTTCAGAGAACAATTGAAGGTCTTTCCATCAAAACAATGTATTTTGATATGAAAAGTTGTGAAACTAAGTTTAAAATGTCATTTCAATCGTCAAATAATAGCTCCTAATAAGCTGATTCCAAAAATATATTGTTTCCATACATTCTTTTAAATAAGGGAGATAATTTGTTACTTCCGGTTTGACAAATGTTACTTCCGATTATATTTGAATATTTACTTGACACTAATTCCAAAAATATCTGGTTCTATATACTTTTATATTAATAAAGTACAAAAAAATAGCTACTTCCGGTTTACAAAAGGTCACTTCCGGTTGTTTTTTTCAAGGTTAAATGGTTTGATACCTTTTTCTAAAAGTTGTATATCTTTATCATGTATACATATAGAATAAAAGCAAAGGTCAAAATCTAGAACGCCAAATTAAGCTATGACCTTGTGATCAATTTCAAGGTCATAAACCAAGGACCTCAAATCAAAAGACCATATGTCTTAATTATATTTAGTTAATGAGTTATATCACCAAACGCGTATTTTTAAATACAAGAGGGGAGAAAACTCCCTTTTACATTCAACGTACGCTTGCAATCAAAATTTACATCTTACGACATGTCGCAACTAACAATTTAGTAAAAATAATTTGTTGATATCTTATACAGTCTTTGGATATAAGAGAAAATAAGCCAAATTCAAATATTAGAATATGACCTTGACCTTTGACCTTGACCTAATTTTTATTTTTTGGGACCAAGGACCTCAAATCAAAAGATCCTAGGTCTCTATCACTTATGATTTATAAGATAGAAATTCATATCACTTATACCAAATGCATAAGGGGAAATAACTCTCATATGGAGCGGTCATATCGCTTCGGTCAAAACAGGACAAATCATGCCAAGGATATAACGAGCAATTTTGTAAAATAAATTTGTCATAATCTTTAACGGTTGCGAAGGAGATGCGCTAACAAGGAAAACAGTGTTTGGGGAGATAACTCCTACAAAGAAAAGTATTCGTATACGCAGGGTAAATTTCAAAAGCGCATAAACTGTTCGATATCATATACAAAATATCTAAGCGACATATTGCGAAACAAATGTTTATCGCAAGAACAAAATTAGGTGGAAGAAAAAAAAAATAAATTAAAAACCAATTGTTCAGAGAACAATTGAAGGTCTTTCCATCAAAACAATGTATTTTGATATGAAAAGTTGTGAAACTAAGTTTAAAATGTCATTTCAATCGTCAAATGATAGCTCCAAGTAAGCTGATTCCAAAAATATATTGTTTCCATACATTTTTTTTTAAATAAGGTAGATAATTTGTTACTTCCGGTTTGAAAAATGTTACTTCCGATTATATTTGAATATTTACTTGACACTGATTCCAAAAATATCTGGTTCTATATACTTTTATATTAATAAAGTACAAAAAAATAGCTATTTCCGGTTTACAAAAGGTCACTTCCGGTTGTTTTGTACAAGGTTAAATGGTTTGATACCTTTTTCTAAAAGTTGTATATCTTTATCATGTATACATATAGAATAAAAGCAAAGGTCAAAATCTAGAACGTCAAATTAAGCTATGACCTTGAGATCAATTTCAAGGTCATAAACCAAGGACCTCAAATCAAAAGACCATAGGTCTTTATTATATTTAGTTAATGAGTTATATCACCAAACGCGTATTTTTATATACAAGAGGGGAGAAAACTCCCTTTTACATTCAATGTACGCTTGCAATCAAAATTTACATCTTACGACATGTCGCAACTAACAATTTAGTAAAAATAATTTGTTGATATCTTATACAGTCTTTGGATATAAGTGAAAATAAGCCAAATTCAAATATTAGAATATGACCTTGACCTTTGACCTTGACCTAATTTTCATTTTTTGGGACCAAGGACCTCAAATCAAAAGATCCTAGGTCTCTATCACTTATGATTTATAAGATAGAAATTCATATCACTTATATCAGATGCATAAGGGGAAATAACTCTCATATGGCGCGGTCATATCGCTTCGGTCAAAATAGGACAAATCATGCGAAGGATATAACGAGCAATTTTGTAAAATAAATTTGTCATAATCTTTTACGGTTGCGAAGGAGATGCGCTAACAAGAAAAACAGTGTTTGGGGAGATAACTCCTACAAAGAAAAGTATTCGTATACGCAGGGTAAATTTCAAAAGCGCATAAACTGTTCGATATCATATACCAAATATCTAAGCGACATATTGCGAAACAAATGTTTATCGCAAGAACAAAATTAGGCGGAAGAAAAAAAAAATAATCAGAAGAAAAACAATAGGTCTTTCCACAGAAAAGTGGAAAGACCTAATAATCAGAAGAAAAACAATAGGTCTTTCCACAAAAAAGTGGAAAGACCTAATTAAGGATGTTCGTCTTAATTCAAAATATATATCAACACTCTGATTACTTATTTGTACCATGCTGTTAAAGAATATGAAATAATACGATCTCGTTTGTTTTAACATTAATTATACGTTAATATATCTAATTTGTATAAATTCTACACCATTAGGAGTATACTTCATTGACGGAAATAAATCAACACGGTTATGAACCTCACATAGAACACAATACTGTTAACATTACGACATAAGTTTGTCGAACTCTGTACTACATGCCATATTGATTTATTAGATGTTAGATTGTCTTTTTGATAAGTCATTTTTTGTACTATTTGCATCCGTTTACTTGCATTTATTTCAATTATTAATCTTCGATATGATTTAAGATAAAAACAAATAGGAAACTTTATACTCTCGGTTATTATTATTAGCGTATGTTAACAGGAAAAGACAAACGTCATTATATACTTCGACAAATAGTTTATTAAAATATACAAAAAACGTAATTGATTTTTGAAAAAAAAAAAGTTCACTTCCATCCCCGACATTGATTCCATTCTCTTGTGATCAGCCCTTAACTTGATTTACAAACGAATATGCATGTTGTCATTATTCATTATCTTTGTGATTATGGTTGTTGTGTTTCCCTCGGTTTAAGTTTGTATCCTGGATTGTTTTGCTCAATCGATTGATGTCTTACGAACAACGTTGCCTTTATTTAAAATCATCCAAAAAATAGTTCAACTTTGCATACCAATGAAGATGGAGCTACATTTGATGAATATTACAGTGTCACTTGCAGTGCCAATTCTTGAAATGATTGAGATTTAATGTTCTTCCTGAAAGAGATAAAGCCCTTTTCCGTAAGGGAAGCAATATGTTTTTAAAATACATTACAGCAGTATTAAAATAAACAGTACACTCTGTATAATATATAAGTATCACATAGCTGTGAGGGTGATAGAGCAGATTGTAAAACCGAGAAAACATTGTCAAACGCGGCGAAGCCAAGGTTGACAATACTTTTTCAAGGGATACCAATCTGCTCTATCAACCTCTCAGCTATGTATTATTTAATTTATTATACTGTATGTCCTAACATTTAAGGCTTTTACAAATTATTTTTTTTTGACAGTATTTTCTATTACGTCACATACATAACAACGTTACGGGTACTAGAAAAAACAACAAAGTAAAGCAAGATGTTTTTTTATTTTATTTTGACAGTCAAATTATAAAATCTGAGCCAAAACGTAGAACTTTAGCATTGTATTTAGGTACTTGATGTAAATTCAATTCATTGACCTTTCAACTATCGATTTTTGATAGGTCTAGACGAGAGGGTAACATTAACAAAAATCGTCACCCTCTCAGACATGTGATAGAGTAAATTAACCCTCGTATCAGTCAATCAAAATATGGCATTTTAACGTGAAGTGAAATAAATAAATTTGGTACAATTTTTCCTATGTTTAACATTTTGCATTAAAATTGAGAATGGATATGGGGAATGTGCCAAAGAGACAACAACCCGACCTAGAAAAAAACAACAGCAGAAGGTCACCAACAGGTCTTCAATGCAGCAAGAAATTCCCGCACCCGGAGGCGTCCCACAGCTGGCCCCCAAACAAATATATTCTAGTTCAGTGATAATGAACGCCATACTAATTTCCAAATTGTACACAAGAAACTAAAATTAAAATAATACAAGACTAACAAAGGCCAGAGGCTTCTGACTTGGGATAGGCCCAAAAATGCGGCGGGTTAAACATGTTGAACATTTTAACAATGATAAATTAATCCAATATTCCTATATGTGTCAACTGTATTCAAAGAATGCACTATCTGGAATGAAAGGTAGCAATGTGAACTGAAAAATTGCATATTAATGCATGTCTTGTATTATATCATATTTATAATAAGTACATTTAACCTTCATTGTTTTAAAATGTCAGTGATAACTGTGCAGTTTTAATAAAGAGTAGGTATGACTCTTAACCTAAGTTATTGTCAGTGTTTAATACAAAATATTTCCCTAAGGACATACATTTTTTCTTAATTTTGACAATTTTAAATCATTTTAACTAGAATAAAACTTAATCCTTATAGTTTCTCATTGATTATTATTTTGGTCTGAGCATATAATTTTAATTACAAGTATTTTTTGGAATAAATCGAACACTGATAACAAAACATTTTTGCGAGATTTTGACGTCAATATGTTGATATAAACGAAGAAAGTTTTACAATATAGTCATTTTGATGCCAATCATTTATTAAAGAGTTAAAAGAAAAATACTATATGCTAGGCATTTATTTCATTTTAATTTTATATTGAGTGTCGATTTTATCACAAATCACATTGTTAACACTGTTTTAGGTTTAGTTGTGTTATAGATACCCTTTCTTATAAATTCAATTAAGTTAAACAAGTTTTGAGATGTCAAATCCATATGTCACTCCGATTGAGAAAATACGCAACAGTCTAGAACTTTTATCGACAAGGCTGCAACTCCAGAGTCCCAGGTGGTACACATGAATGATTTGTAATGTAATTGTTTGTCTAGTCATTTACACATCCATTGATCATACATTATACTCTCGCGTTTACTTTATATTGGTTTTAACCGAGTCAACGCAGTCCTCAAATGCATTGGACAATATAATTAAAATCTTTGAACCACTAGATTAATTGTAAATTGGTATGAATAAATGACAACAAAAAATTAAAATCATCAAAACATCATGCAACAAAAGGTAGCGAAAGATGCCCAAGGGACATCCAAATCGTGTCAGACGAAGTTAAACTGACAACGCCTTGGCAAGAATACAAAGGACGACGAAAAAAATACAAACAAGTCCATAAAACATGAAAACCTAAAGTTAAGTAAGCAGATCTTGTTCCACTTTATTGGGATCTATTTGGACCCTGACATGTTGATCATGGCTAGTACACATTAGTCTATAAAAAAAATCATAAATATAGACTTGACTTTGCAACTCCAATTATATGATGCCCACATAACACATACTGCTTTTTCACTGTTACATGTACACACCAATTCTTAATTGGACTTACTTGATTTTCGAACGTTAACACAATATGCTTATATACATGATTTGTTTTTACAAATAACAATGTAAATTGTTAATGACATCTACAATGAGGATCCCTTTTTTATCATTCGCTAATTATTTATATTATTTGTATTTGTTATTTATTACGTTTGCCAATTGTTCTCTATGCTATATATTTAAGCATCCCATTATGTTCTATTCTTAATTTTATAGTCCTTTTTTTTGCTCCATTTGTTCATTATTCTCTATTTGTAAACCCGACACAGACACTCTACATTTGAGCATTTTTTGGACTGAGTGTGATAATGTGTTTTGCAACAGGAAACAAAAACAAAAAAGGTATATCTGTTTAACTGAACGTTGGATAGAACTAAGAAGGTAATTAGAAACATCTGAATTGCTTAAAAGGCTAAATTCAGATACTTTTTGTTAATGAGTTCATGTAGTTTAAAACAGATAAATAAATTATCACCAGAAAAAAACTATTCACGTAAATCAGATTTGATAAATGGATAGCGCAAAAAAAACACAAATTGGTTTTACATATGATTTATTTGTCTATATTAGATTACTTCCTATCAAACAAAGAACTTATTTGATAATTCCTAAAATCTTTTCTGGGAATTTGTAAAACAATTCTTAAATTAGCAGTGTTTATGTAAAATCAAAGGTTTATGTCAGAAATTTTACAAAATCACTAACGATTTTAGCGATGAATCAAAATCCCTGAAAAAACCGAGATTTTAAATAATCCCTTATTCATGTATTAAGTTTAAATGTTTAATGTTATATTTGTAATTCTCATCGGATTTTGCCAAATGTGTTGACGTCTTTTCTATTATATTTATGTGTTATGGTAAAGAAAATTAATCACCGCCTTCATTTATCAGATTTGATTTCGTTCAACGTAATTAGTACGATATTTTACGTTTGAAGTTAGATTCAAAACAAACCGGACATAGTTTTATAATATAGTTAATTGCTACCTTAGTTTGATATTAATAAGTATTAAAATGTGCTTTGTTATTTAATGCAATATCAGTATTTAGTTCAAATATATAATCTTAAATCAATCCTAATTCTATCTTATTCATTCTTATGTGACGTCATTTTTCATTTTTTGATGATCTGTTTTACAAATTCAAATGACGTCATTTTTTCGTCATTTTTCAGTTTCAAATAGGACGTCACTTGGCGTAAAGGTTTAAACTTATTCGGATGTGTCTACTTTTGTGTTTCAAATGTCTGTTTATGTAAATGTATTTCAGTTGTTTCCTGTAATTAGTTAATACTTCAGTTTTATCATGTACATCTTTTGAATATTCATTTTATAAAATTTACTGTTTGCAAAAGTATAAATTATTCTAAATTATAGGGATTTTCTGGTAATTAACAGAAAACCCTTGCCGTTTTTGGCACAACCTTTTTGATCTTTTGGTCCTCGATGCTGTTCAACTTTGTACTCGTTTCGGCTTTCAAACTTTTGTATCTGGGCGTCACACGTAGGTCTTGTGTGGACAAAATACACTTCTGGCGTATTAAAATTTTGAACTTGTTGCCTTTTGTTGGCTGTTGTTCGTGTGATTCTTTGTCAATTGTGTTCTCCAATTTATTTATATTGTAGTCCTGTGTTGTCATTTTGATGTTATATTTCACATGGCCATAAAAGTGCGAGGTTTGGCATGCCACAAAACAAGGTTCAACCCACCATTTTTTCCTTTAAAAATGCCCTGTACCAAGTCAGGTATATGGCCATTGTTATAATATAGTTCGTTTCTGTGTGTATTACATTATAACGTTGTGTCGTTTGTTTTCTCTTATTTTTTATTGTAAATTCACATTGCGATAAGACGTGTCACGGTACTTGTCTATCCCAAATTCATGTATTTGGTTTTGATGTTATATACTAATGTTATATTTGTTATTATCACGGGATTTTCACGTTATTTATATATGTTATATTTGTTATTCGCGTGGGATTTTGTCTATGTGTGTTACATTTTAGTGTTATGTCGTTGTTCTCCTCTTATATTTAATGCGTTTCCCTCGGTTTTAGTTTGTTACCCCGATTTTGTTTTTTGTCCATGGATTAATGAGTTTTGAACAGCGGTATACTACTGTTGCCTTTATTTAATATATAAGAATTACATAGATCATACAAATGTACTGTTACTGGATAACAACACATTAAAAGAGGGACGAAAGATACAAAAGGGACAGTCAAACTCATAAATCTAAAATAAACTGACAACGCCATGGCTAAAAATTAAAAAAAGACAAACAGACAAACAATAGTACACATGACACAAAATAGAAAACTAAAGAATAAACAACACGAACCCCACCAAAAACTAGGGGTGATCTCAGGTGCTCTGGAAGGGTAAGCAGATCATGTTCCACATGTTGCACCCGTCGTGTTGCTTATATGATAAAAAAAATCCGGTAAATAGTCTAATTCGGTAGGTCACATTCATGAAAGGGAAGGGGATTGTAGTTACGACGTAAGGAACATATCCGATATCATTTGAGAAACGGTTATTCCATCACGGTCAACCAACTCGTGATGGCGTCCGTAGAATTTACGAAGGGCTGATTTCAACTTCACCACTTGGAACTCTTGGTTCAATAGCTTCCTTGTGAGCAGCGTCCCTCTATCAAGAAAATCATGATTGGAAATGCAAGCACGGGAATATCGTATCAATTGGGAGATATATACCCCGTATGCAGGTATGCTTAATATATCCAATAAACTATCAGCCGGATATATACATGGGATTAAGCATAGTATTATTCCCTACTGTATATGCATTGTCAGCCATGCGAATTTACACACATCAAAATTGTACATTAGTAACATTGAAGTCCTATCCGGAGATGCATTGTATTTCAATAGCGGATTGGTGAAGATATATTAATAAAAATTGAAAAAAAGTGCTTGTCGATTAATTAATACTGTATCAATAGATTTTATACATTATGTTCTCCATTGAACCGTTTAAGAACAATGGGCAGACCGTTACTTTTTATGAAATAACGACTGTTTGCATTGCAACTTTACTACAACACTCAACAAGAATAAGGACATCAAATAATAAAGGAACGTTTATAAGTACGTGGTTTCTCAAAACACAATCTTAACTATCGGTATGATATTAAGAACAACAAGGTATTGTATGCAATATATCGGGAGCTTTGGAAACATGGTTATAATAAATGTTTTTGACTATCATCATTAATCGTTTCATAAATTAAGTGTTTAACACCAAATCCACCATAGAACCATGCAATCTGTCAATGAGAGGTGACACAGACAACATCCCCCGATTTTAATGAAAATTTGTACAAAAGGTCATTATGAGATAAAAATAAATCATGTAAAAAAAGTTGAAAATGTTACTATTGATAGACTTATAGCGCCATCTATAACCGAAAAGTATTTTGCCATATTATCATGATAAACGGTTATTAAATTGAGATTTCTAAAACTTGAATAAAACTAATTTTTCTGTTTTTTTTGGGAAGGATTATGAAATCTGATATTTTTTCTTCAAACTAATCTATTTATTTAACTTTTAAAATTGGTAAGAAACCTCCCCCCATAACTCAAAATATGATCATTTGACCTATTTTCAATAATCTGCAATATTGCATTTTTTAAAAAATTGTTTTCTATCAATATACAAAACAAAACTTAGAAATTACAATTGCATGTTGATATTGGGATATTACTTTATTTATGACATGTTTTTCTTGCTGGGCATTTTATTGATATTTCAATGGTAACCGTTTTATTACGCCTCAGTTTTTAGATTCTAAGTAACCAAATTTGAGAAAAATGAAACACCAGGGAGTGAAAAAATCTGACTGTGATGGAAAAAAACAGTATCAAAAGTTGCCAGTAGTAGGTCTTCTCCCAAAAAGATGTACTGTTTATTACAGTGCTTAATATACAAGTCAATTTTCAATTGATTGCTTGCTCAACAATCACGTGTGTTCTTATCAATTTCAAGACGCAAAAGTTATACAGCATTCCGACAGAAGAATATGCAAGTCAATAAACTTCTGCAACAACACTGCAACTCTCTTTTTCATTGGTTATTGTTTTGACTTATATAGTTCAATATTAGGTCTGGGGAAATGCTGGTGATTGAATAGGGTCACAATGTTTTGTATTTCACTAGACTTTGAACTCCTCAATGTAAAATTAAAAAAACATTATTCAGCATATCTATTACGTATTAGTGAAAATTATTACAGGAAAATATTACGTTCATGTAAATGTATTTTTTCAGTATATCAGACTTAGGCAGGAGTTATTTATCAGACATTAAAATTCATTGTTGTCCTGGCTTATCACCTTTTAATATATCTTAGATTTAACAGATTCGAATTGATATAAAGAAATCAGTTTAATAATGTATTATTATGTAATAAATATCAATGTTGCACTAAGTATCATCAGTAAACATCAGTAAATCAGACAACGCATCAATTGAAAGATACAGTCCTTGGACTTCCAATAAACGTGTACGGTGTACTGGTGTATGACATATTGTGCAATGATAGAAGGTGTATGGTTCTATTATGTATGGTGTAAGGGGAATGGTGTTGTGTTATATAAGGAATGGTGTGATTGTGTAACGTGTATATAAAGTCTGGTTATCAAATCTGAAAACTTTGCAAATTATTGATAAGAACTGATTGTTAATTGTAACATTGATCTACAATTTAGCGATCAAAATTCGATTTTTAAAATGAATAAATAGTTTTGTAGTCGCACGCTTTATTTGAAATTAAATTGCATTATGTGTAGATAGAATGTGTAAGGTTTTGATATTGAATGAAAGTAAAAAAAATGTTCAACATTGTTGTATTTAGTGTTTGATTCAAACTAATATTAATTTGCGCATACATGTCGACATTTATATCCTAAATGATTGATTGTCCTTTCTGGTCAATAGAACATATTTACTGTTGCATGCTCTGTTGATGAGTGTTTATCCAAACCAAGCCTAAGACCAGTGACAGTTTTCATTTGTACGCTTATAACGATTTATCTTTCTTAGAAATCCAAAAAAACTTACTAGTTTTCCTAAGGAGCTATTATCCTTCTGTACGAAAATACCTCCAGATTTACCAATTATTAACAAATACTTGCCAGGTAAAACGGCCTTGTAAATTATACAACATTAACATATTTCTTTCGTTTGAAATTGGGTTTTTCAAATTTGCTATTTGTATTAATTATATATAGATGGGAACTAGAGTAACTAGTTCTGAAACTAGTTCTGCATCAGTACGGGTTAGGTTTTATGGTACTATTTTAAGTTTGGCAATTAAATGTATTAGTATCGAAAGTGCTCGCAGTTACGTCAAATCGTCACGCAGTTATATATATACAGTGGCTGCTATGTTTATAACATGTATTTACATATTGTTTTTAACTTTAGAAACCAGTATTATAAATAAAATATTGTATGGCAAGAAAATATAATATGTAACTGCGATCGTCTAATCTTGTGTTTGTTTTATTAATAGCCATTTGAATTTAGAGCAGGAATACTTAAAGTTCGCACGAGCAGGGCGAGGGGGAATTTAATGGATATTCATCATTATTTGAAATATATATCAAGACTCTCATTACTTATTTGTACCAAGCTGTAAACGAATATGAAATAATACGATCACGTCTGATTTACCATTAATCATACGTTAATAAATATAGTTGTGTATAAATCCTATAACATTAGGAAAATGCTTCATTGATGAAAACACATCAATACTGTTATGAACTTCACATAGAACATAATGTAGTTAATATTACAACATAAGTTTGTCGAACTCTGTACTACACACCAAATATATTACATGTGTAGATATTAGATATTCTTTTTAATAAACCATTATTTATTTTATTTGCATCCGTTTGATTGCATTACTTTCAATTATTAAACTTTTGATATGATTTAAGATAACTGCAAATATGAAATGTAATAGTCTCGGTTATCACTATGAGCATATTTCAACAGGAAAAAAACATCATTCTATACTCCTACAAATAGGTCATAAAAATGTACAAAAAACGTAAAAGGTTTAAGACAAAAAAAATCATCGCCTTCCCCGACATGAATTCTATTACCTTGTGATCAGCAATAAACCTGATTTACAAACGACTATGCATGTTGTCATAATTCATTATCTACATGATTATAGTTGTTCTGTTTCCTCGGTTTTAGTTTGTATCCTTGAAATTGCTTTGCTCATTTGATTGATGACTAACAAACAGCGGTATATCACTGTTGCCTGTATCTAAAATCATTCAAGAAATAGTTCAACCTTGTAACCCAATATAGATGGAGGTACATTTGATGAATATGACAGTGTCCCTAAACGTGCCATTTATTGAAATTATATACTTGACATGATCAAGATGCATGCAGTTGACACATAACCAGTTGATGTAATGGTCCATTCGTTCACTCACTTAGATTTACTTTTCTTCCTAATAGATTTGTGATATAAGACCTAATTGACGACTTATAATTAACAAAAACTAATTGTGAGAGTTTGCTTCTTCTGTTGATGCACACAGAGAGAAAAAACTGAATAACCAGTGAAAAAGAAATGCCCAATTCCGCGAGGGAAACACTATTTTTGAAATACATTACAGCAGCTTTGAAATAAACAATACACTCTATATAGATAAATTTGTGATAATTTTCCCTAAGTTTCACATATTGCAATGCATGTTTTAACAATATTAATGATTTGATAAATTATTCAAATATTCCAATATGTGTCAACTATGAATAGTTACATTAGATGTATGTTTCATTACAAAACGTTATTCTGATTAGCTAACTGCAATCCCGCGTTATTCCTTAATCAACTTCTTTCACAATTAATTGTCACATTCATGTTTACACGTGCTTCTACAATAAAGTACACAGGTCAATAAAAGAAAACAATTGATAGTAATCTTGCTTTCATGATCGAGCATAGCGAAAAAATGTAATTCTAAATATAAAAATAAAAGTGAGAATGGAAATGGGGAATGTTTCAAAGAGACAACAACCCGACCATAAAACAGACAACAGAAGAAGGCCACCAACAGGTCTTCGAAGCAACGAGAAATTCCCGCACCCGGAGGCGTCCTTCAGCTGGCGCCTAAACAAAGATATATACTAGTTCAGTGATAATGAACTCCAAATTGTTCACAACAAACTAAAATTAGAAATAATACAAGACTAACAAAGGCCAGAGGCTCCTGACTTGGGACAGGCGCAAAAATGCGGCGGGGTTAAACATGTTTATGAGATCTCTATACCTCTAGCCAATGCAGAAAAGTAAACGCATAAAAATACACACATTAAAATTCAGTTCAAGAGAAGTCCGAGTCTGATGTCAGAAGATGTAACCAAAGAAAATAAACAAAATGACTATATACATAAATAACAACAGACTAATAGCAGTTAACTAACATGCCAGCTCCAGACTTCACTTAAACTGATTGAAGGATTATGTCTACATCATATGAATATCAGGCACAATCCGTCACGTTAGGAGTTTAGTATCATACCATCATAACATATATGAGAAGAACATAACCCGTGTCATGCCAACAACTGATTTTTAAATAAATGTGTTTAGTTCCGATGCAAAGACCCTATAAGTGAATCAATATTAACGCCAAAATATGCAATCTTTAAAGACCTGAAAACGGTATCGTAACTATATCCCTTCTTAACAAGTCTATTTAAACGTTTTATTAGCTTCTGAGGTGAAAACTACATTTTTGTGCTTTATAAAGAAAATTTCCATAAAACATTGGATGTGAAATACCTGAACGTATAAAAGTCTGCATGTTAAGCTATATTTACGAATGATGTCCTTATACCGATGATAAAATGTAGTAAATGTTTTGACTAGTTTGTGATATCGAAAACCTTGGTGTAATAATTCTCTCACCAGAATGCTTCTTTTAGTAAATTCATTATGGTGTAAAAACTTTGACCGTGCGCATATTTTAACAATGTCAACGCTTTTAAACCCCAATGAATTTACGAAAAGAAGTTCAATTCTAAATAAAACAATGCACTATCTGGAATGATAAGTATCGATAACAAAAACAATCTTAGGTTTGTAAAATCATCTCCAAATACATCAAGTGAACTGAACATTGCATATAAATGCATTTCAGTTTAAAGACAACCCTTAAAGAAACCGGTTTTTCAGTGTTAACTGCGAAGATTTCATAAAGAGTAGATATTACTCTAAATCCCCCGAGAGCGTATATATTGTCTTAATTTTTACAATTTTAAATCATTTAAATTAGAATAAAAATTTAATCCTTATAGTTCCTCATTAAAAAAACATATTTTGAAATATTCATACAATGAATAAAACGCGTTTTTGCAAGTCAAAATGAACAGTTATATGTTGATATAAACGAACAAAGTTTTACAATTAAGTCATTGTGATGTCATTCAATTATTAAAGAGTTAAAGGAAAAAATACTATATGATAGGCATTTCATTTTAATCAACTGTGTCGATGAACCAATTGTTATATTAAGAGAAAAAATTTATATGTGTCCTTTTTACCACAAATCATATTCACTGTTTATAATTTAGTTGTATTATAGATTCCCTTTCTTATAAACTCAATTAAGTTAAACATGTGTCATGATGTCAACTTCATATGTCATTTCAATTGAAATAATACGCAACAGTCTAGAACTTTTCGCGACAAGACTGCAACTCTAGAGTCCCAGGTAATATACATGAGTGATTAGTAATGTAATCGTTTGTGTAGTCAATTACACATCCCTTGATTTGACGTTATACCTTCGGGTTTACTATGTATTGTTTTTTTCCGAATCGACGCAGTCCTCAAATGCATTGGAGAATATAATTAAGTTCTTTGAACTACTAGATCAATTATAGAGTGGTATAGATAAATGACAACAAATATTGAAATCATCAAAAATATCACATAACAAAAGGAGCAAAAGATGCCAAGGGACATCCAAATCGCGTTAGAAAAATTAAAACTGACAACGCCATGGCCAGAAATATGTCCATAAAACACAACAAAAAAACATAAAGTTAGGTAAGCAGATCTTGTTCCGCTTTATTGTGATGTATTGGGACCCTAACATGTAATGGCTAGTACAGAGTAATCAATCAAAAATATGATACATATCGATGTGGTTTTAACACTCCATTTATGTGACGTCATATTTAAAAGAATAATAATAAATAAGAGTAGTATTTTCACGTAACACATACTGTTTTTCAATTGTTATTTATATAAACATGTAAACGCCATTTCTTGATTGGTCTTACTCGATTTTCGAACTTGGGTACAAAATGCTTATACACATCATTTATTTTTACACACAACAATGTACATCTGGATGATATCTACACTGAGGGTCCCACATTTTCGCATTCGCTAATTATTTATATTATTTGTATCTTTTATCTATTACGTTTGCAAATTGCTCTCTTTTCTATATATTTAAGTATCCCATTATGTTTTTTTCTTAATTTTATAGTCCTTTATTTGCTCTTTTTGTTCATTATTCTCTATTTTTAAATCCGATACAGATACTCTACTATTGGGCATTTGCTTGACTGAGTGTGGTTTTTTTTGCAACAAGAAACAAAGACAAAAAAAAGGTAAATCTGTTTAACTGAACGTCTAATAGAACTAAGGAGGTAATTAGAAACATCTGATTTGCTATACAGGTCAATTTCAAATATGTTTTGTTAATGAGTTAATTGTCTTTAACTCGGATAAATAGAATATTACCGGAAAAAAACGTTTCACTTCAATCATATTTGATAAATAAATAGAGCACGAAACCAAAAAAAGGTAAAACATATGATTTATTTGTCTATATTTGATTTATTTTTATCAAGTAAAGAACTTATTTGATAATTCCAGAAATCTTGTGTGGGAATTTATAAAGCAATTCTTAAATTAGTAGTGTTTATGAAAAATCAAAGGTTTATGTCAGAAATTATACAAAAACAGAGATCTTACATAAAAAGTAAAATCACAAATATACTGAACTCCAAGGAAAATTCTATCGGAAAGTCCCTAATCACATGGCAAAACCAAATGACAAAACACATAAAAAACGATTGGACAACAACTGTCATATTCCCGACTTGGTACAGGCGTTTTCAAATGTAGAAAATGTTTTCAAATGTAAAAAATGCTTTTAATAATCCCTTACTAATATATAAGAATTACAAGATCCTATAAATTCACTGTTACTTTTGATTACACAACTCTTACACTATCAAATAACCAACCAGCCGAGTGAAAACCTGGGGCGTTAGCATGGAATCCCTACTGTACATTGTCCGACATGCGAACTGACACACGTCAAAATTGCACAATAATAACATATAAGTCCTATCCGGAGGTGTATTGTATTTCAAAAGCGGATTGTTTAAGTTACATTTATCAAGATAGATAACAAAGTAATTGTATATAGATTTGAGGACACCACATACTAAAGGAACATTGGGAAACATTGTGGTTTCTTCAAGCAAAATCATTCACTATCGTT
The DNA here is from genome assembly GCF_963676685.1 of Mytilus edulis. Classification (NCBI taxonomy): domain Eukaryota; kingdom Metazoa; phylum Mollusca; class Bivalvia; order Mytilida; family Mytilidae; genus Mytilus; species Mytilus edulis. Next base: position 91,241,211 of record NC_092348.1, read on the forward strand.
ATCAATATTGAAAGGAACAAGGTTTTTCATACAACATATCGGGAGCTTTGGAAACTTGGTAATAATATTTTTTTTTGACTATCATCATTAATCTTTTTATCAATTAAGTGTTTTATCAGACTGTGATGGATAATACCAGTATCTTAAATTGCCAGTAGTAGGTCTTTCCCTAAAAATAAAGGCAACAGTAGTATACCGCTGTTCAAAACTCATAAATCCATGGACAAAAAACAAAATCGGGGTAACAAACTAAAACCGAGGGAAACGCATTAAATATAAGAGGAGAACAACGACATAACACCGAAACGTAACACACACAGAAACAGAACAAGCATCAGACAAAACACCACGAGAATAACAAATATAACATGAAAACCAAATACATGAATTTGGGATAGACAAGTACCGTGCCACGTCTTATCTCAATTTCTCAAAAATAAGAGAAAACACAAACGACTCAACGTTAAAATGCAACACACACAGAAACGAACAATAATATAACAATGGCCATCTTCCTGACTTGGTACAGGACACTTTTAAAGGGGAATAAAAGGGGTGGGTTGAACCTGGTTTTGTGGCATGCCAAACCTCGCACTTTAATGGCAAAGTTAAATATAACATTGAAATGACAACATAATATTACAGGACTACAATACAAATTAATAGAACATATTAGACAAAGAAAAACATGATTAATAGATAACAAAAAGCATCAGGTTTAAAATTCAATACGCCAAAAACGCGCCTTGTCCACACAATATTTACAAGTGACGCCCAGATATAAAAGATCGAAAGTGAAAAAAGTACAAAGTTGTACAACACTGAAGATCAAAAGTTGAAAAGGTTTCGCCAAATACGGCATTGTTTTTATGCCCGGGATAAGAACATTCTTATTATATAGAACAATTCATGCTATTGCAAACAGTAAATTTTATCAAATGAATATGAAAGAGATATACATAAAGAAACTGAAGTATGAACTAATTACAGAAAACTAAACCCGAATACATAACGCCCAGATATAAAAGATCGAAAGTGAAAAAGGTACAAAGTTGTACAGCACTGAAGATAAAAAGTTGAAAAGGTTTTGCCAAATATGGCATTGTTTTTATGCCCGGGATAAGAACATCCTTATTATATAGAACAATTCATGCTATTGCAAACAGTAAATTTTAACAAATGAATATGAAAGACATATACATAATGAAACTGAAGTATTTACTAATTACAGAAAACTAAACCCGAATACATCATGCTATTAAAGTTTAACACAGAATAGACACACCCGAATCAGTCCAGGCGTCAACGTAATTAAAAAAATGTGACGTCACATACGATGGCGAAAAGGCACAAACGTTATGCCACATTTGAATTTATGAAATTTAGAAACAGCATGACGTCACATATGAAAAACTATCAAAGTGAGATAGAATTAGGATTGATTTAAGATTATATTAGAACTAAATACTGATAATTCATTTAAACAAAATGCATATTGCAATACTTATTAATAACAATTAACTGTAATATGAACTATTCAATAAGAGTGCATAATACATATTAAGTTAATTTTCAATTTATTGCTTACTGAACATTCACGTTTGTTCTTATCAATTCCAAGACGCCAAAGTAATACATCAATCCGATTGAAGAATATGCAAGTCAAAAAATTCATATTAGTGAAACTAATTCAAGGAAGATATAAGATACGCTGATAAGTTCATGTACTTTTAATTATATCAGACTTATCCAGGAAATATTTATCCATCAATATATCTATTGTTGTCCCGGCTATCACCTTTTAATTTACATGGATTCGGATTGATATAAAGAAATCAGTTATATTATGTAATAAATATCACTCTTGCACTAAGTATTATCAGTAAACATCATTAAATCAACTCATCAAAGATACCATGCTGATAATGTTGTACGTCAGATGCTCCTTTCGTTTATATAAGACTCAACAGTGACGTGGATTCGTTAACGTTAAAAAGACCAAATAAAGTACGAAGTTTAAAGGCATTTCCGAAAGTGTTTCTAATTGCATTTTATGTCATCTCTGTTTGATGTGTTTGAGCTTTATTTTTTGTAATTTGATAAGGGAATTTCTATTTCTTATTTCCTTGGGTTATTTTTTTTCGTTTTGATTAAACGCCTAACGGTGCCGCTGATTATGCTCAATACAGAGTAAGGGGGGAATTGTAAGATAACTAAACCATGAATTGGATAGACGCTATAACATGTAACCAAATTTTTGACAAGTCAGCAGTTACATAAACGTAAACTGTACTCTTGATCGTGCTCGATACTGAGTTTATTTGAGTGTGAATATATGAAAAGTATAAGTAGCAATCACAAGCTTATTGTTGACTTTTGGTTTTCATTTTCAAAACTTTTGATTGTCATGGTTTTGTTTTAGAATGAAAAGAAAATGTCTAGATATGGCATATTGAAGTTATTTTATTAAAATAGTATGCTAAATAAACACATACTGTCGTCCAGAATTGTTGTATTTAGTGTTTGATTCAAACTTATATAATTTGCGCATACATATCATCTTTATTCTAAAACGATTGGTTGTCTTTTTTGTTCAATAGAAAATATTGACTGTTCAATGCACTGTTGAAAAATGTTTATCCGAATAAAAGTGCACTAAGCCTAAAACCAGTGACAGTTTTTATTTGCACGCTTAATAACGACTTTTCTTTCGTAGAAATCCAAGTCCAAAAAAGTTAACTTGTTTGTATAGTGTTTTGTAAATTGTCTGTCTATTCATGTATCTTTTTTCCTGTCATGGCTTTATCAGTTTTCTTCTTCTCATGAATTTGGTTATCCTATAGGTCTCATCTTTCTCTTTCATCAAATAGCTCTTATTGAGTAAGGAGCAGCAGTTTATAACTTTATGCGACAAAACATAAAAATATTGTATGTCTAGTGAGTATTAAGTGACTAGCATTGAACAGTCCCATGTGCGATTAGATTCACGAGCTTTTATTATACATACATGCAACGGGCTAAAATGTTAAAAAACAAAGTTTAATTTTTCGTATGATTGCATTCACTCAATTCGTTTCCATAATTTTAATCGTCATGCTCGTTGTTAATTTGATGTTCGAATGCAAATCTAAAATAACACTTTATTTACTGCGGCAATTTTGTAAAAAAAAAAAAAACAACACTAATTAAACGCTTCAAATAACTTATATTTTATTGGTATATACTGTTATAACTTTCTATTTATTCACGAATCAAAGGGAGCTGACAGGTTAGATTAGATGAGTTAATAGGTTTTAAGTGTATCAATATGCAACGATTGGGTAGCCACTTTTCTTATACTTAATAGGAGGACCTCAACATCAACTTTCAAGGTAGTGAAATATCGTACCATATTATGTTCTATTGTAGAATTGGTTTTCCCTTAAACAATAAGGCGATGTCTGTATATAATTTGATGTTTGGTAGTGACATGACACATATTGTCTTTAATATCTGTCGGATATATGTACTGTTCTAACAGAAGCATGTCATTGTAATTGGTTTAATTTGACAACTTCATCTCCTGATAATAGGATTTTATGAAATCCCTTGAGGAAAAAAATTGATAGCATACATTTTTTATAACCTTAAATGCAATAACAAAAATCCTGCTGTGTTTTTCCCATAAAAACATTTGTACTGTAGTTAAATATTATCGTGAATATTAACATAAAAATGATGAAATGTCTATCAGCCTTGCCCTAAATACATAAACGCAGCTAAAAGGTCAATAGAACTATCCCTCTAACAATAGGACGATGTTGTATGATCGCCAATTAGAAAACAATTTAAAAGAGTCGAAATGACACAGAAATGTACGATGATAGGTCACCGTAAAGCATTCAACAATGAAAAAATACTAAGTCTAGTCAGCTAGTCAGCTATAGCGGCATAGAAATAACAAATGTAAAACAGTTCCAACGAAAAATGTCCACTTCTCAAAAGGGCGTTATTGGATTAGTTTCACGGCTTTACAGAAGTGCAAAAGAACTCTAGCACTTATATAAATGTTGACAAAGCATAAACCATTGATGGTACAGTGACACGCTTTGTCCGTGATATATGTCAGTTGTATGCACTTTACCAAAAGAAGCATGTCATAATACAAATGGGATTTTTAGCTTTAACACCAGATTAAATCAACCATTTTTTACATGAGAAAATATCAAGTCAGGAATATGACCGTTGATCTCATTCGTTTGATGTGTTTGAGTTTTTGCCATTAGATAAAGGACTTTCATTTTTGGTTTTCTTTGGAGTTCAATATTATAGTTATCTAAATTTTTATTTTTATTATTTGACGTCTTCATATCTTTAATATGACATATTTTGATGTCATTAGAATACAATTTTGTCATTTGGAATCCCTAGTGTTATTGCAAATATCACTAAGCATTAAACTTTGTACTATAGTGAGCTGATACCAGGAGTATTGATATCAATAATATGAAAAATCTACTCTCCCTTACTCAAATTATATTTACTGTTACATATCTGTCTTTTTCCCACTTCCTAATTGTATAAAGGAAGTTATTGGATCGGTTTGACGTCCTCTCAGAAGTACAACGCTATGATATCACTCACGTTATCAAAAGCATAAACGTTTGGTGTATGGTGACATAACAGACATTGTCTTTTAAATATGTCGGTTACGTGCACTTTACATTAATAAATATGTCACTTTATTTGTTTCATCTTTTGACAATGGTATTTTATTATGTCACTAGAATACAATTTTGTTATTTGTGACCCCTTGTGTAAAGCAAATTATCAACATGCATTTCTCTATAACATTAAATGCAAATTGAAAAACATACCCTCCTGCGTTTTCGCAATATAAACTGCAATCATAAACAAAGATCAAAATTATGAAATATTTACCAGTCCTGAATCCAATTATAAATTTACTAGGTAATTTGTTTCTGGGATAAGAAAATCCTTAGTTTTTCGAAAAATTTGAAGTTTTGTAACTAAAAATTTGTATTAATGACCATATACTTGATATTCATGTCAACACCGCAGTTCTGACTACTGGTGCTGACTACTGGGCTGGTGATGCCCTCGGGGACAAAACTTCCACCAGCAGTGGCATCGACCCAGTCGTGTAAATAGTTATCAAAGGTACCAGGATTATAATTTTATACACCAGGCGCGTGTGTTGTCTACATCAGACTCATCAGTGACGCTCAAATCAAAATATTTATAAAGCCAAACAAGTAACAAGTTGACGAGCATTAAGGACCATAAAGCCAAACAAGTATAAAGTTGAAGAGCATTAAGGACCCAAAATTTCAAAAAGTACACTTGCCAATATGACACTCTGTTATATCTAAGTTCATGATAATTGAATTTTGTCGATTTTGAACATAGACACCCTTCTCAATAAAACTGACACACATGGACAAATTATTACTGATATATCAAAACAGCATTATAATAAACGTTACAACTATTCAATTATGGTTTTTATCCAACGCAATCAAAGGTTTGAACGTTGTTTTAAATGTAGTCTATTTGTTTTACTTTAGGGATTATGTTATACGTGCCTTCGGTTGTTTTTCACCATGTGAAATTGAAAAATCGCCTAAAAGAAATAATCCACAATGCATTTCAACTCAAAATTGTTTTATTATTACTTATAGAGTAGTCAAAGTTAATTTATTCATATTTGAGGACTGCATCCATTTGTAAGTCATGTTGAAATGTGTTGATGTGTGCATTGCAAGTTTGACATGGCATGTGAGGAAGAGATGTATTTCTTTTATAAATCTTCTTATTGTTTTACAGTAACAATAAGTTGAGGGGGGGGGGGGGGGGGGGTATGTGTCATTCTTATGTTGAGTATAATCATTATTGCAGCGGCTCAACAGCTTAAAGTATTACGTAATATTATTTACTATTTTCCTTCTAGCCTTCGGTTATTTAAATGATCGTTTTTTGCAATTCAAAATGTCTTGTATTTATTAATACATTTAATTGACAAACAACGTTTACAATCACCATTATCGCTTATGGATGTTTTATAGACTACAAAGCATAAAAACTCTTTCACAATTTCTACTAAACAAATGCCAATGTGACAGGTTCTAAAATGACGAACAATCAGTGCACAAAATTAATTTAGTGCTTGCTGTTAGCGTGGAACAGCACAAATATATAACATAGCATATTGAAAACTGGTGTATTACGAAATCAATCTGAAGCAGTTTATTTAAGTATGGAAATAAAAGAGCTATGTAAAGGTTTCAATTATTTCAAATGAAAACAGCAGAATTCAGCTACTAAAGAGAGAAATTACAAACTTTACAATGTTTACATTTGATCAAAACAATAAACCATTACTTTTTTTTTTAAATTGTATAAATACTATTCTTTTAAAGGAATTAAGCCATATGCACAATGTTAGTTTGCTATGGGAATATTACAATGGCAATCAAAAATACGACAAGAACTGACAAAAAGTCTAGTAACTAGTCAAATTAAGACTGTCATACACGTGAGAGGTTTAGCTAGTTAGGAAAACAGGTTTTATCCATCACATCTTGAACGGAAAGAAAAGCCGTTACCAAATCACGAAATGATAGCTGTTTTCCATTCGTTTGATGTGTAAGAGGCTTTTGATTTTGATTTTTGAGATTGAAATTTTCAAATTTTCCTTAGACTTTGGAATTTAAGTTATTTTACTTTTTGCTGTTCTGGTTTCCAATCACTAAAGTTCCTGTGAAATTATAAAAAGCATGATGTCTCTGATGTGTTCTTAAGGCCATAGGATAGATGATGGTCTGAATGCCCCGGGGATACCAATAGGCTAGTAATCATTTTTTAACTGATATTTAATATTAGTGATGCTGTCATTTGGTAAAAATATATAATGTCCATGATATATTGTTACATTCGTCACACTAAGATTTCTATAGTTATATAATCTTTCTCAAATTTAACACATATATTTTTTTCATTTTGAATTGATGGATTTAAATGCTCTTCAATTTGAGTTATCTCCTAATAATAAAATGTAAGGATCATAGGTTGCAATTCTGTAATCACAGATAATGCAATTCACCATATGAACTCCTTTTACGTCTAAAACTGTACCGCTTTTACTATAAAGTATTGTAAACAATGATATTCTATAAGTGGAAAACTATATGCACTACTATTTTTTTTTAAATTGAGATGTGTGGCATTATTTCAATACTTATATGCCCAGAAGTTCTAAGAGTTTAAATTCAGTACTACCCATACCTTCACTATTGGTCTCATAGAATTCAAGGCTGCCGGTTTTTTTTTTATTATTATTTATACTGGAAACATTTCTAAATAATGATGATATGAGATAACACATAGAGATCATACTTGCGAAACAGTTCGAAAACATAACAATTTATTTTTGACAATCATATATCTCCCTAAAAGGGGCTTGGTTTTCTAAAACACCTTTATTCATTGTGCTATGGTCAATTCATTTGTTTTATTCTTCAATGTTTGCTTACGTGCTTTGTCTATATGCCTTTTGTGCGTCCTAGTTACAGCAAAGTTTACTGTACCATACTGGCCATTGACCACGAGACTTTTCAGTATAATCTAACCTAGTTATTTTGACCCGTTGCTGTGTATTTGGTTGCTGATTGATATTGACGAATGTTTCCTGTCTTCTTTCATTCTTTAGATTTTTAGTCTTTTATTTCCTGATTAGTCAAATAATGCGAAAATCAACCACTCATCCACTGGTTCCCATGAATTTTAATCGAGCACTGACATTGATGATACAATTATCTAAACATCTCTCATTTGATTTCACGATTTATATTATTATTTTCATATGATTGACAAAAAGCAAGAAAGGAAAATAATAAATCGTTTGATGTCTATGAATATGTAGATTTTAAATACACCATATCAAAACCTGGATCCTGATTTACCCGTATGCAATAAGATTAGTGTTTGTAAACCTCAAATTTCATTTCTATATCTGGCCAATATAACATTTTCCTAGACTTATAATTATCTATTTATATATAAGAGTACCGACATTAATGATAGGATTATGTGTTTCCTTATGGAGAATGAAGGATAAGATCTTGTCGGGGTAAAAAAACAGTAATTTACAAACTCATATATCCAATGGAAAACTGCCATACTTGGGGAAAATTTTGAGTGTTACATGCAGTATTAGTTCTTGTTTTGCTTATTTAAATAACACACGCAAATTTTTTCTGCATTCATCAATTTCCCTTATTGTTTATTGATGATATGGCATCGCGAACTACACCAGGCTAGTTTGATCAAGTTGTATATTACTAAAAGCTTTATGACCTGTTATATTGAATTTATTTGGGAAACACAGATTTTCATTATTTGATATATTTGTTTTATAAAAAGGCTGGTTCTGCGCACGTGGTCATTGTTGGTTATATGATAAAATCTATATCTGGAAACTCACGGATAAGTCTCTACCAACGGTATTTTAGTTAGACGTGCATTTACATTTTTTGATAAAGACAGCAAATATAAATCATAATAAATTTATCAATGGGTGTTCCATTTGTCAATCCGTTGATTAGGCAAAATAACCAAGCTTGCATCGAAAACCATTATTACTTTCCCATTCCCAAAAAGGTCAATGCAATATGGACGGGCGATTTTTATATCGACATGTCCTATAGACGTTTGTTTAGTTCTGTAAGCAGAATGTATGTTTATGTGCGTATTGTTATGCGTTTACTTTACTACATTGGTTAGAGGTATAGGGGGAGGGTTGAGATCTCACAAACATGTTTAACCCCGCCGCATTTTTGCGCCTGTCCCAAGTCAGGAGCCTCTGGCCTTTGTTAGTCTTGTATTATTTTAATTTTAGTTTCTTGTGTACAATTTGGAAATTAGTATGGCGTTCATTATCACTGGACTAGTATATATTTGTTTAGGGGCCAGCTGAAGGACGCCTCCGGGTGCGGGAATTTCTCGCTACATTGAAGACCTGTTGGTGATCCTCTGCTGTTGTTGTTTTTTATTTGGTCGGGTTGTTGTCTCTTTGACACATTCCCCATTTCCAATCTCAATTTTATTATCCCTAGATATGTTTTTTTATCAGTCTTTGTCATAAACTTATTTTAACTACAGTTAACTTTGATCTTGTCTGCTCCGAAATAAAGTAACATGATAAGGTTTGGTCTGATAAGGTTTAAATCCAAATGCAAATCTGCAATTTGTTTATCAAGTTAACTTAGAGAGCAGTTCAAGTAAATTATTTATAGGTTGGGACTGCACCCAACTGTAAATCATGATGAAATTATTTATTGAATGCATTGCAACTTTGACTTGACATGTGAAGCAGAGATGTATTCTTATTGTATTTACAGAAACAAAGTACTAATGAAAAAATGAAAACATGTGTAATCTCAATGTTGAGTAAAAGCGTAGGATTGTAAATACATTTTCATGATATATTGAAGCGGCTTAACAGCTCATAGTAATACGTAATGTAATGTACTATTTTCCTTCTAGCCTTCGTTTAGGTTAATAATTCTTTCAAAGCAACTCAAAATGTCTTGTACTCATTGATACATTTAATTGACGAACAACGTGTACAATCACCATTATCGCTTATGGATGTTTTATAGATTACAAAGCATAATAACTCTATCACAATTTCTACTCAACAAATGCCAATGTAAAAAGTCAGTGCAGAAGATTAATTTGGTTTTAGCTGTCAGAGAAAATAAATAACACATTGAAATAGGTAAATGATGAAATTAAACTGATGCAGTTTATTCAAGTATGAAAATAAATGGTCTATGAAAAGTTTCAATGAACTCAACTGGGAAAAGAATAGCCTTAAGGCAAATGTTAGCGTCTAAAAAGAGAAATTACAAACCTGTCAGTATTCTACATTTTTTATATTATAGTTTGGTTTTTATTTTCGAAACAATTACCCATTTTGTTTAGATATGTATGTACTATTCTTCTTATGGTTTTAAGCCAAACACAAGACATCCGTCACTAAGAGTTTTTAACTGTCAGACTAGAGAGAGGTTTAGCTAGATATGAAACTAGAGTTAATCTACCATATTTTCTACTTTAAAAAATGCTTGTTACAAGTAAGGCATATGACAGCTGATTTCTTTTCGTTTGTTGTGTTCAGACATTTCAATTTTGTAATTCGATATGGAACGTTCCGTTTTGAATTGTCCTTAAAATTTGGAATTTTTTTAATGGCACAGTTTTGATCCAGTCCAGTTATCAGTATTTTACTGATATGAAATATCAGTGATGCTGTCATTTTGTTAAAATATACTGCCCATGATATGTAGTATCATTCCAAACATCTAGATTGCCTTGATCAAATTTAGCACTTTTTTAAATGTGTTTTTTTTTATTAATCGAACGATTAAATGCTCTTCAGCTTGAATTTCTCATGATAATACAATGTTATGTTATAATATGACATAAGCAGCGCTGAACTTATAATTTATATTACAGTTTTTAATAACTTTGAGTAAAGATTATTTGTACCATTATGGCCAATAAACACCTGACTTTTCAATATTATCGAATCCAGTCTTGTTGACCTGTAGATGTTGATGGTTATGTATTGCAAGTCACAGACTTTTCAAGCCAGTTCGCATTGGAAAAGATGAAAAAGAGAAAAGATCTTTTCTAAATCTTTCCTTTGCCAACAAAGGTCTCGATGGCGTCAACCTAGGCAATATCCTTCATCATAAATTAGTTCAATCGAAAATACCTCCTTATTTCAAAGACCAGTCTGTACCAATAATTTCTTATACCTATACCAAACCTATTGCAACTAAAATTTTCAATTACAAACGCGTTTTGCAGAATCTAGATATTGACGACTTCAAGTCTAAACCTCCTGATTGCACTTGTGCTAGTTCCCAATTCATATATAATCCTGCTGGCCACGTTATTACCGGTGACCTTAACATTGTTAGTAACACTTCTCTACGAAATTTGTTATCGAAAGGTCCGAAATATCGTGAGCCTAAATCCATCAATTGGAAATACAACTTTAAAATTTTGATGGACTCAGTCGAGGATTATGCCAGGCAATGGACTAAACGTGAAAAGGAAGACGTAGACACTCTATACGAATGGATTAAGGCAGTGAGGTCGTTAATACAAATCAGAATCAAGAAACTGAATGGGTCCATCAATGCCAATGCTACGTCAATCTTTAAAGACCCAAATGTTGCTAAACACTTATCCGACCTCCATGATAAATATGTTGATGTCCCCGCAGACAAAGCCCCAAATAACATAGTTTTTGTCTGTAAAAGTCACTGCATTAATTGCTTGATAAACGAATTAAGTATAGACAATTCACTTGGAAACTCAACATATACCCTCACAACACTTACCAAAGAGGAAATCCTGGATAATCATAGGTCTGTTCTTTGTTCCTTTGGTATTTCAACCAAAGATGAAGAACTGGATCTTCCATCACTGTATTGGATACCTAAACTACATAAGTGTCCTTACAAACAACGGTATATTGCTGGGTCTTCCAAGTGCTCCACGAAACCTCTTTCTAAATTATTAACAGCAATTTTATCAGCAATCAAAGACGGGCTTCAAAGTTATTGTGAAACTGCCTATGCTAAAGGTGGCGTGAATCAGATGTGGATACTTAAAAATTCCAAAGATCTTTTAGAGTACATACAATCTAACTCTCTTTCATCTTGTAACAGTATTAAAACATTTGACTTTTCTACTCTTTACACAAGTATTCCACATTCCAAACTAAAAGACAAATTGAAAGAGTTGGTATTACTTTGCTTCATAAAAAAGAATGGCCAACGTAGATACAAGTATCTTGTCTTAGGGAGGGATAAATCATACTTTGTAAAGAATCACTCTGATTCAAACAAAAAATTCTCTGAAACCGATATTATCAAGATGCTTGATTTCTTGATTGACAACATATTTGTAACGTTCGGAGGACGTGTTTTTCAACAGACTGTCGGCATCCCAATGGGAACAAACTGTGCCCCTCTACTTGCCGACTTGATTCTTTATTATTATGAGGCTGACTTCATGCAGGAACTTCTTAGGAAGAAAGATAAGAAGTTAGCAATATCCTTTAACTCTACTTTCCGCTATATAGATGACGTTCTGTCACTAAACAATTCAAAATTTGGTGACTATGTGGAACGCATCTATCCCATCGAATTGGAGATAAAGGATACTACAGATACAGTTAAGTCGGCTTCATATCTTTACTTACATCTAGAAATTGACAATGAGGGTCGGTTGAAAACAAAACTTTACGACAAAAGAGATGATTTCAGCTTTCCAATTGTGAACTTTCCATTTCTAAGTAGCAACATTCCAGCAGCACCTGCATACGGGGTATATATCTCCCAATTGATACGATATTCCCGTGCTTGCATTTCCTATCATGATTTTCTTGATAGAGGGTTACTGCTCACAAGGAAGCTATTAAACCAAGAGTTACAAATGGTGAAGTTGAAATCATCCCTTCGTAAATTTTACGGACGCCGTCACGAGTTGGTTGACCGTTATGGAATAACCGTTTCACAAATGAAATCGGATATGTTCCTTACGTCGTAACTACAATCCCCTTCCCTTTCATGAATGTGACCTACCGAATTAGACTATTTACCGGATTTGTAATCACATAAGCAACACGACGGGTGCCACATGTGGAGCAGGATCTGCTTACCTTTCCGGAGCACCAGAGATCACCCCTAGTTTTTGGTGGGGTTCGTGTTGTTTATTCTTTAGTTTTCTATGTTGTGTCATGTGTACTATTGTTTTTCTGTTAGTCTTTTTCATTTTTAGCCATGGCGTTGTCAGTTTGTTTTAGATTTATGAGTTTGACTGTCCCTTTGGTATCTTTCGTCCCTCTTTTATGTGGTTACTGATTGATATCGGCTGATGCTCTCTGTCTCTTTTCATTCTTTTGGTTGTTTAGTCTGTAATTTCCTGATTAGTCAAATAAGGCTAAAAATCAAAAACTCATCCACTGGTTATCATAATTTTAATAAAGCACTGACATTGGTTACATACAATGCGCTTTAATTATCGAACATCTATCTTTTGATTTCATAATTTATATTATCATTTTCATGTCATCAACATGAGAAAAGAAAGGAAAATTAAGAAATAGTTTGCTGTCTATGAATTTTGAAACGAATATATCGTGACTTATTGAATATATGTTTGTTGTTGAATTCTTAACATTCTTGATATAAAATACATCATATAAAAATTGGATCATTATTCAACCGTATGCAGTTAGATGAGTGTTGTGTTCTTAAATCTCGAGGAGTTTTATTTCCTTTTCTGGCCAATATAACGTGTTCATAAACTTATAATTATCTACTTATCTATATGAATACCAACGGTAATGATATGATTGTGTGTTTCCTTATAGAGAATGAGACATACAGAAATGTTCGGGGTAAATGAACAGTTATTTACAAACTCTTATATCCAATGGAACAATGTCATGCTTTGGGACCATCTTGAGTGTAACATGCAGTACTAGTTCTTGTTTTGATTATTTCAATTACATACGCAAACGTTTTCTACATTTATTAATTACCCTAAATATGAGTTGAGGATATGGCAACGCGAACCACACCAGGCTAGTATGTTATACACTTGCATATATTCAAAGTTGTTTGACCTGTTATATTGAATTTGTTTCGGAAACACATATTCTCATTATTTGATATATTTAGAAAAAAAAAGGCTTGGTATGTGGTCGTTGTTGTTTTTATGGTAAAACCTATCTCTAGCAACTCACGAATGAATGTCTCTATCAACTTTGGTAAAAGTTAAACGAGTATTTACATTTTTGAATAAAACTATCAAATAAAAATCATATACGTTATTTTATACCTATCACTTACACATATACAAATGGGTTTTCCTGTTTTCTATCCGTTGATGAAGCCTTATGACCAAGCTTGCATCGAAAACCCTTATAGTTTTCGCATTCCAAAACAGTTCATAGCAATAAGGGTTTTGGCGATTTTGATATCGACATGTCGTGGAGACGGCTGTCTAATGTTTTAAGCAAAATGTATGTTTATCCCGAGATCTTATTATTTCAGTCTTTGCCATACACATGTTGTCAATTAAAGAAAACATAATTCCGCTTTGAATACCCAACGTTTTGAATACTTGAAATACAACTGTCGAGGAAAAAATGTAGTATTACACCATAAACGTTGGTTGAATTTATTGATTTCTTAGAAACTGTAGGCAAACCTTGTCTTTTATTTCAATATCCACAAATTTTCATTATTAAAATGAGATGTGGTATGAAAGCTAGTGAATAGTAAAAGTTAAACAAAATACAGAACTCCAAGGACAATTCAAGAAGAAAGTCCCAAATTAAATGGCAAAATGAGCTCATACACAGCAAATGAATAGATAACAACTGCCATATTTTAAACTGTCAATCAAAAAGCAGTCATTTATCTTGACTTTTCTTTCGAAGCAGACTTGTTTTTACTGAAGTTAACTTTGGTTTTGTCTGCTCCGAAATATAGAAACATGATCCTACGTTACTAGTAAATAAGTCTGTTATGCTTGATGAATATGTATAGGGTATCAGCACATACGTGTATCAGCAGATGGTACAAAAGAGATATATTTATAGGACTGATTCAAATGCAGACGATTTAAAGGTCTATCAAATAGTCTGCAAAATATATTAACAGTAGACCTGTCTTCAGGTCTTCCCTGGTTTGCAGAAGTCGTGAAAGAAAAGCAAACCTTAATGAAAAACTAAACCATGAAAGGTCAAAGTAGGGTCTTCAACACGGCGCCTCAGCTCACATAGAACAGCAAGCTGTAAAATGCCCCAAAATCACTGGAGTAAAATCATTCATTTGGGAAAATTAACTTAGAGAGCAGTCCAAGTTCATTATGAACAGGTTATGACTGCAACCGTCTGTATGTCATGATGAAATGTGTTAGTGTGTGCAGTGCAACTTTGACGTGCCATAGGAAGAAGATATGTCTATCTTCCATATATAATCTTATTGTTTTACAGTAACAAAATACTTATGTTAATGGAAAACATATGTGTTTTTCTACAGTTGAGTGAAAGGCTAGGATTGGAAATACATTTTCATGATTTATTGCAGCGGTTCAACAGCTCATAGTATAACGGTATATTATCTACTATTTTCCTTCTATCCTTCGGTTAAATTAATTATTCTTTCAAAGCAATTGAAAATGTGTTTGTTGATACTTTTAATTGATGAACAACGTTTACAGTCACCATTATCGGTTATGGATGTTTTATAGACTACAAAGCATAAAAACTCTATCACAATTTCTACTCAACAAATGCCAATGTGAAAGGCTTTTAATTGACGAAGTCAGTGCAGAAGATCAATTTTGTTTTTGCTGTTAGCGTCGAACAGCACAAATATATGGCACATTGAAAACTGGTGTTTTACGAAATCAATCTGAAGCAGTCAACTTAAGAATGACAGTAAGTGGTCTATGGAAAGGTTTCAATAAACTCAACTGGAAACAACTAGCAATAAATCAAGGACAGCTACTAAAAATGGAAATTGCAAACTTGTCAATGTATGCATTTAAAATTTTCTGACGTCAGACACACATATCAATCAATGTGTTTGTAGATAGATGTTTTTGTGTTCTGTTAAATTGTTCCTTTTAAAATTGTTTTACGATGATGACTGATGTACCCATATTCTGACTATTTCATTTATTGTGTCTGTTTAGTTAACGCATCAAAGGATTATTGTCATCAAAGTAAGAGGGTTAACGCTATAAAACCAGGTTTAATCCACCATTTTCTACATTTGAAAATGCCTGTACTACGTCAGGAATATGACAGTTCTTGTCCATTTGTTTTTGATGCGTTTTGTTATTTGATTTTGCCATGTGATTATGGACTGTCTGAATTGATTTTCCTCTTAGTTCAGTATTTTTGTGATTTTACTTTTTTCTAAAGCTTTGTTTGGTGATTATTTTCAAAGCGATAACCTATTACTTTTCAGATTTTTAGATTTTTAGATCCCGCTAACATGGTTTAAGACCGCCACATTCTTTGTGTAAGTGCCAGTCCCAAGTCAGGAGCATGTTATTTAGTGGTTTTCGTTTGTTGATGTGTAATTTATTTGTTATTTCGTTCGTTTTTGTACATAAATAGGCCGTTAGTTTTCTCATTTGAATTATTTTACATTTGTCCTTTCGGGGCCTCTTATAACTGACTATGCGGTATGGGCTTTGCGCATTGTTGAATGCCGTACGTTGGCAAATAGTTGTTAATTTATGTGTCAGTTGGTCCCTTGTGGTGAGTTGTCTCATTGGCAATCATACCATATTTTCCTTTTTATATTTGTCACTTTCAATAAAAATTAATTGTACCAAAATGGCCATTAAACCTCGTGACTTTTCAATATTATCTAACCTAGTCATTTTGACCTGTAGATGTTGATGTATATGTGATTGCTGATTGATATTGACGTATATTCTGTGTCTCCTTTCATTCCATTCTTATGATTTTTAGTTTGTTATTTCCTGTTTAGTGAAAGTAAGTTAAAAATCAAGCACTCATCCACATGACTTTAATAGAGTACTAACATCGCTTACATATCTGACCATCTTTTTTTTTATTTCACGATTGATATTATTAATTTATATGATTGACAAAAGGCAAGAATAGAAAACAAATAAATAGTTTGAGGTCCTTGAATATAATGACGAAATTATCGTGACCTATTGAATACCGTTATATATTTCTTGTTCATTTCTTAACATTCTTGAAATACGCCATATAAAAACCTGGATCCTGATTTAAACGTATGCAATTAGATAATTGTTCTTAGACCTCAAATATTATATCAATATCTGGCCAATATAACGTCTTCCTAGACTTATAATTATCTACTTATTTAAAGGAGTATCGACAGTAATGATAGGATTGTGTGTTTCCTTATTGAGAATGAAGGATAAGAACCTGTCGGGGTAAATGACCAGTTATTTACAATCTCATATATCAAATGAAACAATTTCATGCTGGGGGACAATCTTGAGTGTACATGCAGTATTAGTTCTGGTTTTGCTTATTTAAATAACACACACAATTTGTTTTCTGCATTCATCAATTACCCTAAATATATATTGAAGATATGGCAACGCGAACTACACCAGGCTAGTTTGATCAACTTGTATATATTAAAAGCTTTTTGACCTGTTAT
Organism: Mytilus edulis; assembly: GCF_963676685.1. Classification (NCBI taxonomy): domain Eukaryota; kingdom Metazoa; phylum Mollusca; class Bivalvia; order Mytilida; family Mytilidae; genus Mytilus; species Mytilus edulis. The sequence continues at coordinate 91,258,481 of NC_092348.1, forward strand.
ATTGAATTTGTTTCGGAAATACAAATTCTCAATATTTTGATCTATCTAAAAAAAAACTCACGAATGACAGTCTCTACAAACCATTTAAATTAGACGTGCATTTACATTTTTTAATACAGCCAGCAAAAAAAATCATATACATAATTTTATACCTATCACTTAGAAGGCACGTTTACAAATGGTTTTTTTTTTCTTGTTTCCTATCCGTCGATTACGCCAAAGGATCAAGCTTGCATTGAAAACAATTATTATATTCCCATTTCCAAACAATGCATGGCAATAATGGATTTGGCTGGGCGACTTTGATCACGACATGTTCTAGAAACGTCTGTCTGATGTTGTAAGCAAACTTCATGTTTATCCCGAGATGTTTTATATCAGTCTTCAGCATACACATGTTGTCAATTAAATATCAGATTTAATCCACTTTGATTTCCCAACGTTTTGAATACTTCAAATCAAATTCTCGAGTGATGTAAAATATAATATAACACCATAAACATGATAAACGTTGGTGAAATTTATTTATTTCAAATAGACATTTATGCAAACTTTGTTTTTCATTTCCATAATCCACAAATTATCATTATGATGTGGTATGCAAGCTAGTGAAAAGTAAAATTGGACTGATTAATATGCAGACTTGTTATTGGTCTGTCAAATAGTCCACAAAAATATTACCAGTAGACCTATATACTGGTTTTGTCTGGTAAAAATTACATGTCTTCAGGTCTTATGTAGATATAGAAAGATATGGTTAAGGTGCCAATGAGACAACTCTCCATCCAAATAACAATTTATAAAATTAAACCATTATAGGTCAATGTACGGCCTTCTATACGGAACCTTGGCTCACACCGAACTACAAGCTATGCTTGATTTGCATCGGTCCTGAAATCAAGCAGACCTACAAGTAGGTTTAGTCAGATAAGATTAAAATCCACTTGTAAGTCTTCAATTTGTTTCTAAAGTTAACTTAGAGAGCAGTTCAAGTTAATTATTTATAGGTCAGGACTGCACCCATCTGAAAAGCATGATGAATAAATGCAATAGTAGTAGACCACTGTTCGAAATTCACCAATCGATTGAGAGAAAAAATTAAATCCGGATTACAAACTAAAACTGAGGAAAACACATCAAATATAAGAGGAGAACTCCGACACAACAAAAACACAACACTAAAATGTAACACACACAGAAACGAACTATAATATAATAATAGCCATGTTCCTAATGAAATGTGTGAGTAGATCCATTGTAACTTGCATTTCCTATCATGATTTTCTTGATAGAGGGTTGCTGCTCACAAGGAAGCTATGAAACCAAGAATTCCAAATGGTGAAGTTGAAATCATCCCTTCGTAAATTTTACGGACGCCATCACGAGTTATGGAATAACCGTATCACAAATGATATCGGATATGTTCCTAACGTCGTAACTACAATCCCCTTCCCTTTCCTGAATGTGACCTACCGAATTAGACTATTTACCGGATTTGTTATCACATAAGCAACACGACGGGTGTCGCATGTGGAGCAGGATCTGCTTACCCTTCCGGAGCACCTGAGATTACCCGTAGTTTTTTTGGTGGGGTTCGTGTTGTTTATTCTTTAGTTTTCAACGTTGTGTCGTGTGTGCTGTTGTTTGCTTGTCTTTTTCATTTTTAGCCATGGCGTTGTCAGTTTGTTTTAGATTTATGAGTTTGACTGTCCCTTTGGTATCTTTCGTCTCTCTTTTGACATGTGTAACAAAGATTGATTTCTTCCATATCTATTCTTATTGTATTTACAGAAACAAAGTACACAAGGATAAAGTGAAAATATGTGTCATCTCAATGTTGAGAGGAAAGCAAGAATTGCAAATAGTTTTCATGATTTTTGCAGTGTCTCAGGATATTGTAGTATTACGTAATCCAAACTACTTTTTTTACTACTAGCCTTCGGTCAGGTTAATGGTCTTTTAAAAGCAATTCAAAATGTATTCATTGATACTTTTAATTGATGAAAAACGTGTACAATCACCATTATCACTTATGGATGTTTTATAGACTACAAAGCATAATAACTCTATCACAATTTCTACTCAACAAATAACAATGTGAAAGGTTTTAAACTGACGAACAGAGGATTAATTTGGTTTTTGCTGCAAGCGCAAATATTTTACACATTGAAATGGATGTATTATGAAATCAATCTAATGCAGTTCGTTTAAGTATGAAAATAAATGATCTATGAAAAGTTTCAATGAACTCAACTTGGAAAATACTAGCATTTAAGCAAATGTCACCTAACCTCATTGGCCAATTAACTTAGGCGGAAGTCCATGTGATTCTGTCTCATTTGTTTAATATCCACTGAAGAGAGCGGACCGTGTCCTGACTGCTCAGGCCAAGTTGGCAACATACTTCATAGGAAAGGTATATATTTTTTATTTTAAATGGCAAGAGGCCATATGATATAAGAATGACAAGAGGTCATGTAATTTGAGAATAGCAATAGACATAATACATTTTTAAATGGGCAAGAGGCCATGAGATATGATACTGGAAAAATGGCGAGGGCCAAGGAGATGGTTTGATTTATTTGGAGATGGTAATATTTATTTTTTGATAAAGCAAGAGGTTTTGAGATATAATTGAAGAATAATGACAAGGGTTATAAGGTATAATTTGAAAAAATAACCAGGGCCAAGGAGATATAATAAATTTTAGATTGGCCGGAAAGTCCGACACCACGAGGTCGAGTGCGAAATAAATTATATCTATAGGACCAATGTTTTTTTTTTTTAACATTTGTATTGTATTTATATTCTAAACTGGTTGATAAGATATGTTCATTTCATAGTTTTCTCACGAAATTTAATGAGGTATAAAGATTTTCAACAATCCCGTCGTGGCGAAAGGTGCGCTCGACACGTGTTATCATAGATTTTATAAGATTTGATTTATATAATCAAATGATAGACACTTTTTAAAATGTTGTTTGTTTCTTTAAGATTATAATGATAAATAACATTTGCCTATGTTCGTTTATTATGTGTGGTACTTCAGATAGTTTTTAAAAAATGCCAAAAGGGGATTTCCCTCAACAGGTGCGCAAGGTCATTTGATGTCTAGACTAGACTAGTGTGTAGAGTTGTGTATTTATTTTCAGATGGTTTTACCCACGTGTTTGAAACGGAGGCACTCATTAAAAGGGGTACGGTTAGTGGCAGCTATTAAGAGAATAAGAGGAGGACAACCACAGGGCTTAAAGGAGTTTGCCCGTTTTCAAAAGGACAACAAATTGGATAATTTATCCATGGATGATCTGAGGCAACAGGTTTGTAGTACTATTAATCATTTCATTGTTTGACTTGATTTATCTTGCTACTATTTTAAAACCATTTATAGACAATCATATGCAAGTCAAGTGTTTTGTAATACATTATAAATAAACCAGTTTTATTTAAATTTAGCAAGGTTACTAGTACAAGAAGTAAAACAAAAGCTCAGCAGCCGGTTGTACGAACGTTTCATTAAAGTTAACGGCTCATTAAAGTGTCATTAGCGCATCATTAACTAATGTGTCATTAAATCTGTTGTACAAATATTTTAATGAAGTAAAAGTTCATTAAACTGTCATTAAAAATCAAATTATTTAATGATGCCCATGGGGCATCATTAAGCGTTCATTAGCAATTAAAGATGGCAGCCAATGTTTTATTTGACCAACTCGGACGCCAGCGAAATGACCGTGTGTACAGGGAAAGGATTGATCACTTAGATCAAATGCGCGACGAGGAAGTTAGGAAAAGGTACAGATTCAACAAAGAAAGTATCGGGTTCATTTGTAACTTACTTAGAGACAAACTGCAGCAACCCACTAAGAGATCACAGGCTCTCTCTGTAGAGCTCCAGGTAAATTATGAAACAGTTTTCGCATACAAACACATTTCCACCTGTCAAAATACTGTTTACTAAATGACGTCATATATCTATAACATTGGGAGCGATAACGGGCACTATTTTGGTTCCCGATCCGGTTTCTTCCATCAAATTGTAAACCTAATTGTTACACCTGTACCCGATTAAAAAAGTAAATAAACATATTGAATCAAATTCCAGGTATAACAAGATCACCATCTCCAAGAAGGGTGTTATAAAATTACTGGACAAGATTAATCCTAATAAAGCAACTGGTCCAGATCAAATTTGCGGAACAGTACTTAAAGAACTTAGTAGCGACATTTCAACTGCAATCACCTACATCTTCCAAAAACCACTCGACTCAGGAAAAATCCCAAAAGATTGGAAACATGCAAATGTCTGTCCTGTTTTTAAAAAAGGTGATAAACACAACGCAATAAATTATAGACCCATATCTCTCACATGCATACTTTGTAAGATCATGGAACATATAATAGCCAGTAGGATGATGGACCACCTAGAAAATAACAATATTTTGTACGACCTTCAACACGGATTTCGAGCAAATAGAACATGCGAAACCCAACTAGTATCATTCATCAAAGAACTAGCAAAAAATAACAACAGTAACATCCAAACCGACATAATTGTGATGGACTTTGCCAAAGCCTTTGACAAAGTTCCTCACAAAAGACTTCTCTACAAACTGAAACATTATGGCATTGATGACAACACCTTAAAATGGATAGAAGATTTTCTCACATCTCGGACACAAACAGTGATTATTGATGGTGTTCAGTCAGACAAAATAAACGTAACATCTGGTGTTCCCCAAGGAACAGTTTTGGGTCCGATCCTTTTCCTTGTATACATAAATGACTTTAACGAATACATCAAACACAGTACCCTCAGATTATTTGCAGATGATAGCATAATTTATAAAACAATACGAAACAAAGAAGACACAAAAAAAATTGGGCAACACTTGAGAAAATGCGAATTAGAACCCGCATCATTTTCCTCTACAAAATTATACATCATCTTGTTGCCATATATCCGACAGACCTACTTACACAATCTGATACAAGAACACGACAACATTCACATATTTACTCTTTCAGACCCATACAAACCACTAAAGACTCATACAAGTACTCATTCTACCCTAGAACAATCTTGCAATGGAACCTTCTCCCAGTAGCTGCAGTTCAATGTACTACTCTTGAAAGCTTCCGAGAACAGATTCCAATATCTGTTCTAAAAAAAATCTAAACATTTAAATAAATTCCACAATGTATATAGTTTTAACTAAAATGTATGGTACAAAAACAGAAGAAAAAGAAGTTATGTTGAAATTTTTATTTTTATTTTTGTATTATTCACTGTAAATAAAATTTATATCCCACGGTGACGCACGTGCGGCATAGTAAAATCAGTGCCCGGCACGTTATCATCAGTATGTTGATGGAGTGCTGAATTATAAAGAAGAAGAAGATAACACAAATCTGTATATTACAAATGTTAGTCCGAGATTGCTTTGACGTTTGAATGCCCTTTTATGGATTTGCCACGGGAATAAAGAGCACTCCAAAGCAAAAACATAATTGTCCTTGTACTGTTCTTTTCTATCTCGAAATCGGTATTTATTATGCGACACATTTCTAGGAGAGTCCGCTTAACTATATCATAAAGAGAATACATGAATACTTGGATAAAACTTGGTTCGGGTACGCTCTAAAAATAACAAAGAGAAAAAAAGCTGGATTTGTTTACGCTATCCAGAATGAATTTAGGGGAGGGGGAGGGGTAGTATAATTCTTGATAACTATGAATATTATCAAAGACAGGTGAAAATTAAAATGACTTTAAGTGTATAATTATGAATTGACTTTCCGTAAACAAAGATGTAATAAAGATGAAAAATAAAATCTGTTAATGTAGAAGTCTGTACGACATTTAAAACATTTCTTTTAAATATAGGTCTTGATAGCATTACGTTTCTATGCTACTGGCAACTTTCTGCAAGTGTTGGGAGATACTGTGGGAATAGATAAGGGAACTGCATCTCGAGTCGTAAGAAAGGTATCCCTTGCCTTGTCAGAGCTCCTCCCAGTTTATGTAAAATGGCCTTCCGAGGACGAGAAGAGAGAAATAAAGAATGATTTCTACAAAATGGCTGGCTTCCCTGGAGTAATTGGCTGTATTGATGGGACACATGTTCGGATACAGCGCCCGTCTGAAAATGAACCTGCCTTTATAAACAGAAAAGGGTACCCTTCCATCAATGTACAGGCTGTTTGTGACAGCAAAGGTATGTACTGCAAGAATAAAATAAATCTTTCTGTCAAATCAAGAGTACATGCCATTCAATCGCTTGTCATGGTACTAATTAAACGCTAGGTTGGTAGCCGAATCACAATTCAAGTATAAACTGAAGACTTAATTCTGTAGTCAGAGTTTTAAAAATATGTGATTCCCTTTATGGGCCCTGTAATTTGGGATATAAAAATATTCTATCTTATTCTGTTCTTAGTATTCTATACTACAAACCCCGTATTAATTTATGTGAATTACAACGTTAATCATAAGCTTCAGAAACACTGGAATATCTCCAATACATGCGGAAACGACTCTGTTAAAATTTTAAATCGCTTCCCCTTTAAAAAAAAAAAGAGAAAAAAACATCGCATGATACTCGAATATAATTTAATTTAGTTGAAGTTATATTTGGTTTAATTCATATAGTAAAATCTCTTTATTCTAGGAAGGTTCACAAATCTAGTAGCAAGATGGCCAGGCAGTACCCACGACAGCCATATGCTAAGAACCAGCAACCTAAGAACCGTTTTAGAGAGGGACAACAACGGTTTGCAAAATGGTATTCTTCTTGGTGACAGTGGTTATGCCTGCAAACCATATTTAGTAACACCATACTTGAGACCATCTGACCAGAGCCAAGAAAGATACAATGGTTCACATTGCAGAACAAGAGTTACAATAGAAAGAGCTTTTGGTTGGTGGAAAAGACGTTTCCACTGTCTACATGGAGAACTTAGGATGCACCCTGAGAGAGTCTGCACAATAATTGGTATGCTATCTTTAAAACCCGATAAGTATAGTGTCTAAAATATATATAAAATATAATATACGGGAGTTTTTTTCATTAATCAATATTTTCGACTGACAGTGAAATACTGTATTCATTTAGTGACTAACTATTTTTTACCTGGGAAAGGGGCTGGTCAGTTTGAAATCAAACACACAAAGTTTTCTTGACCCCCCCTATAATATTTCACTTTTTTTTATTTGATCCCCCTCTACCGTTGCCTATTAAACATACCAAAATTTTGTTCACAAAAATATTGCAAACAATAAATATCCTCAGTGGATTGAGTCCAAAACCATATTTTGCCTTGAAATAGGGCTCTCAAGAATATTAGTTGATAGATCGGCAAGCCAGTACTTTGAACTTTTTTTCTGACTTTTTTCGGATTTCCTGTATACTGTACTATATTTTTTTTTAATTGTATTACTAAACAAGTTAATCACAACATTTATAGCTGACTATGCAATATGGGCTGTGCTCATTGTTGAAGGCCGTATGGTGACTTGTAGTTGTTAATTTCTGTGTCATTTTTGGCTCCTTTAGACGTTTGTCTCATTGGCAATCGTACCATATATTCATTTAACATTTGATTTGTGAATGCAGGAGAGAGTGGTGTCGCTCCCTTTTAATATATTTTTAAAAATTTGGTTGATGATATCGGAAGAGATTATTCAAACATGACGACAGCGCCGCCCCCTTTTTTTTCCATATGTTAGTTTATACATTGTAAACTGCCTTCTTACATTTTCTTTCATGAAACCAGAGACATAAAATACAATTGTATTATATGTCTCTGATGAAATCACAAATATCTGAACCCCGTTAAATAAATGTTAGGTATACCTTTAATATATTATTGGGATAAAGATGTATCTAAGAGGCCATATTACCCTTTGTGAGCCTCAATAGGGCTTCTTTGTAGACATGCGCATATGTGATTGTTGAATACACATCTGCAATGGAATGCCGACCAACAGGTGCCCGTAAACATTGAAATATAGTCTATCGGACAACAGCTTGCACACAATGATGCACTACATTGCTTTAAAGGTAGGAAGAAAACAAAGCTTGTCAACTTTTATCCCCGGGGACATCTGCCAGGCTCATAAAAAAGTAATTAATTCCAAGTTATCCGTCGTCAAGTATAATATTGTGCCAGCCGACTCGACCCATAAAACATTTGAGACAACTCGGACCCTCAGAGCTCGGAACATCTATGACCATGCAGACGATTGAGTGATGCTCCCTAATTTTTTTTAAATTTCTGTACGATTTTGTCTTAGTTATTAAAGATGACAATTATAATACATAAACATTTTTCTATAAAATAGAGGGTGGTCAAAGGGGGTTCTGAAAACTGAAAAACATGAAATAAAAATTACAAAATAGTTGCATATTTTAGCAACCATATAAGTTGCATCTGAATTGAAAAGAATGATATTAAATTATTATTTTTTTTATTCTCTACCAAGCACATCAATCTAACGTTTTAATTATTGCAGACAAAATAGCATTATTTTCTATTTTGCCAGTGCCTTTCAAATAGCCACTGCCTATAATTAATTTCATGGACTTTATCTCCTATACCATACATGTGCACATACAATATATGTGCCAACTTTCAATAAATAAAGTTTACTGTTGGAATCAAATGCAGGACAAGCACATGCTTGTAAGGATAAGCACAAGAAATATAGAGAGTACTGACAAGAAACAACGAAAAAACAATCATTCCATATACCAAATTATAGTTGATTTATGCATTAACTTATGATAGAAACTAAGTAACATTAAGGGTCTACATGTACATACTAAGTACAAATGTATGAAGCATCCAGGTCTTGGACCTTTTAAATTAAGCTTTTAAGAAGTTAGCCAACACTGCAGCCAGATCACTTTCCCTATTTCAAGTTAATTGCAATGAAAGTCTCAGGTTTAACAACAAGACATTTATGGTCAAAATACATGTTGTTGAAAGGCAGAAAAAGTTGTAGGAAAATAAGCCTTTACCATCCTCCAGATATAACACAAATCATCTTTTAATGCTTTGTCTTAAGTTAGCATAATTGACTGTTGAATTTGCATGTCACTTATTTTCAACCTTAAATTCATCTATTTGATTTCACATTATATGTTATTTAGGTCTCAGACATTCCTGGCTTGAGTTTATATCCCTTGAGCAGAATACATATATTGAAAAAATCAACCTGATATGTTCGGCATACATTCAGGATTTGCTGTGAATTTTTTGTATCGTGTACATGTATGTAATAATTGATAATAACACTTTTAACATTAAATTTAAGTATTCCAAGTGTAAATTGGATGATTTTGTAATGAAAATGTATAATGGATTGATACACGTCATTGTTTTCCCTCTGTAAGCCTCTGACATTCCTTAGTGTTCTGTAAAGCTTTTGACTACTAGTACCTCACATAGTAACTGGTGATATGATGACACCCCTGGTTTTCCTGAATATATACTAACATCTCTGTGTTGTTATCTAATCACAAACCTTGACACATTTGTAATCTGTAATATTAGTTTATATTTGCAGAATTGAACATCCTGTAGTTTAATTTTTTTCAGGATCAATACATTGAAATACAACAATGTATATAGTTCACTATTGCTTTATTTTTTTATTGAAATAGGTGCTTGTGCAGTCTTGCACAATTTGGCAATTCTTTTAAGAGAGCCACAATTGGACCAGGACCAAGATGTTGACATTGGGGAGATTAATGGACAAAACAATGGCCAAGAAGATGGAAATGGTGTAAGAAACTACATTACAAGAACCTTTTTTAGCCAATAATTAAATATATATATGCAGGTAAGTTGCTACACAGTACAAACAATTTAAGCATTCAAAATCATGAAATTCACACTAAGTAAACAAGTTATTAAGCAATGAGAATTTTTGGACATATAAATGATATTAAATGACCCCTACTGAAAAATACCAAAAATTTTAGATATAATTAAAGTGAAAAGGGTCCTTGTTTGATCATGTTCTGTATAAGACCAGAACAAACTGCAACCTTTAATTGCTTAAGGTGGCTCGGGCCTAATCGAAGTTTCTATCAGGAGTGCCATATTTTGGGTTATTTTACTCTTTCCAGAAAATCAATCAAATCAAATTGGTCGAAAAAAATAGGGGGTCACGAACCATTTAAGCTCAAAATTTTACTTTTAAACAGGTATGTAAAAGGACCATTTTTCAATAAAATGATCGGGAAAATAGAGGTGTTGACATATTTTTATCAGAATATCAAAAAAACGTTCTCTGATAATTGCTCCAAAAACTGTTATATGAAAAGCTAGAATATAGCTTCAAAGAATGAGCCAATAAAAAAAATAGGTCACCGATAAGTGAAACAAATATTTTTCCTTAAAACCCAAGTTTTGGCGGGAAAATGGTGAAAATTGAAATGTCATTTTGACCCTTTAACAAATACAGATAATAACGAAAATATTCTATTAGTCACATAGCTACAATGATTCAACATTTCTAATCAATCAAAATATTCAAAAAAATCATATTGAATTTACGACAAATACTTTTGTAACTCATGCGTGAAATTATGCACAGTCGAAAAGTCCTGAGCCACCTTAATTCAACTTCATTGTGTCTTGGATGATGGGCTGTCCCATAAGCAGTCATACTAAATCTACATCTTTTAAATTGATATTCAGGCCATGTATGCTAAAAAAATATACTGAAACTAATGGTTAAAACAATATTATGCATCTAACCAGTGTGAAAAATATGTTAAGATAACAAACAAATATTCTCTTAAAACCAAAGTCGGTATATGTAATCACAATAATCAAATAATTTAATCAATCTTCAATGTCTAGATGTATTTTAAGCTTCTTATTCATTAGTTCATAATATAGTGTTTGCTGAATTAATTTTTTCTTTTGTTCAACCAGCACCTCATATTGCATTCTTGTCACATCTTCAGGTTTTATTTTCCTCTTCTTGGTTCTGAAAGCATAGAAAAGTTTATTAAAAGCATTTTATTTGAGCAGTCATACAGTACATATAATTTTGTTTCCGAGGTTGAAGATAAGTCGCTGAGTGTTATTTACTGCTTTTAGAAAAAGACCTTTATCTCTGCTATTAATTTCTCCCTGTTCAAAGTGTTTGTCAGGATTGTTTTTACCCAAACAATTTATTGAAGAAAAAAACAAATATTTGTTGAGTCTTAGAGGCATGATTTTTTATTAGTTGTTAATGGCTTTATACTAGCTGTCAGATAACTGTGAGTACTCTCAGATCTGTTCCTTGTGTCTTTTTGTGTCGGAATGTATAAGTACCCGGTTATGTCCACTTGTATTTTTTGTCTATCTGATGAGTTCAGCCTTTTTCAACTGATTTTTATAGTTCATTCTTAGGTAGTACTGTTTTACCACTGTCCAAGGTTAGGGGAGGGTTTGGATCCCGCTAACATGTTTAACCCTGCCACATTATTTATGTATGTGCCTGTCCCAAGTCAGGAGCCTGTAATTCAGTGGTAATCGTTTGTTCATGTGTTACATATTTGTTTTTTTTACATTTTTTTACATAAATAATACCGTTAGTTTTCTCGTTTGAATTGTTTTACATTGTCTTATCAGGGCTTTTTATAGCTGACTTTACGGTATGGGCTTTGCTCATTGTTGAAGGCTGTATGGTGACTTATAGTTGTTAATGTTTGTGTCATTTTGGTCTTTTGTGGATAGTTTTCTCATTGGCAATCATACCCCATCTTCTTTTTTATAGGTTGCTTAGAATACATATACTAGTATATGTAAAATTTAATTACTTAATTAATAATGTTTTAAAGGACAGACGAGAACAATTTTAACTAACATGGCCTCTGAGTCATGTATTTAACTAATAGTTTATTTCTGTATAAATAAATATCCTAGTTTGTATTATTATGTGAACCTTGTATAAAGGCTTTCACTTAAAATATTTTGCTAGAACAGCTTATGTCTCCATATATGATGTTATTTTAAAGTAATACAGGTAAATATATACTTTTCAGATGTTAAATGCACATCAATGATCTGCACATCTTCTGTTGATGCTGGAGGTGCTCTCTCTTCACACTCTATTGATGGACTGGGATGGCTTGTGGATACAGAATTAGCAGATCCTTCTTTGAATTGATCAACAAACTTTGATAGTAAATTCATTGATTGTGGCGTACCAACAATTTCAACTGCCTCATGACCTTAAAGACATAAAGAAAACTTTTCAAGCTTATCATAATAAATCAATGATTTGAAGTAATAAATAGTCTATTGATATATATTTTATAAGAAGATGTGGTATAATAGCCAAGGAGACAACTCTCCACCCAAGTCACCATGTATTTAAGGAATGACCGTTAAAAAAAATCTATGTTGAAATAACATCAAAAATATGGTGCACAATGAATAACCTGTGTTGCTTCTTTTTTTAAATTGTGCTTCACTATTCTTATTTTATTTCGAAAAAGACAGATAAAATATAACAGTTACCGGTAAGTTAATCGAAAGTGTGATCCCCAATGAAATATGAATACAGTAATATGATGCAGGTGCCTACAAAACAGACAAGTTACATGTTAAAATAATAATATTTTATTGTGTTGTACCTCTATCAAGTTCTTGTTGAAACTATTTTGGAAGCTAGGAGCTATCATGGAACTAAAGAAAACTTGTGTGAAGTTCACCAGGATAATGGTTAACAACATCGGGGGATATGGGTTAGCAACACCAAGGAGCTATAGGTTTTGTAACGACGTGCGTTAACCAATTAAAATCCTAGAAATATACTAAGCTGGGGATAATTAATTTTCACTCAACTTAAAACCAATAAAAAAAGTAAGAAGGTAACATTTTACATAAATATCTTAAATGATATAGCATACATAACCATGATAGTTGGCTTAAAATTTAATATTCACATACACTGAAGTAACATAATATATGAACAGAGATATCATGTAATGATGAGAAAAAAATAGATCATATGGTAATTGTGTTTTTATATGTTTGACTGTTTTGTCTAAATGTTTGTATCATTAGTATTCAATAAAGAGTACATGTATATACATTGCAATGATGAATCATAAACATTTTGTATGAAGTACACAGCAGAAATAGTAGTATATAGGTAAGGCAGAAACCTGTAGGTAAATTTACATTAATGTATCAAAGAGTACCAGGTATATAGTGTCATTGACTCTTCTAAAATGAAAAAGGAACAGGGATACACTTTCTTGCAGTTGAAATCTCTCACTTAATCAGTCTTGCACTTATCAGTTATACAGCTTTGAGTTGTAAATTCCAGAACTTATATTATGGTGAAACAATTTGTCATCATGTGATGATTGAATACTATAATAGTACATCTACATATAATGCTTCTTAACTTTAATATGAATCAAATTATGAGAATTTTATAGAAGGCCCAATATCAGGTTTTTAAATTATGAATGCTGTATGTCTGAAGAATAATAATCCAAATATGGAAGTATGTACACTATACATTTATATATATATAGATTAGTTTAAATCTCAAAAGGGAAAAAAAAAACACAAATAAAAACGTTTCATATGAAATTGTCGTTTTTTAGGGGGAGGGGCATGACCTTTATCGGGATTACAGGATTGATGCTTTCGGGATGTCGGGATTTAGATTTTTTTAAATTCGGGACCTCTGGATTTCATTTGTTAAGCACGGGATCAGGACCCTTTCTACCCCATCTAATATCTATATTGATGACATAAAGTACATTTAAAATTAAATGTAAGCAAAACAAAACATATTGCATGTACCTGTTGTTGTGAGACTGGAATCTTCAATTGGTGACTCCACCCCCTGCAATCCCGTAAAACTGGGGCAATCTTTGTATATGTCAACAATCCTTTCCTGTGCCTCTGTCAAAGGTTTTGGTGGTGGACCACCGCCAGTTCTCTGGTGGTCACGGGCCTTCTCTGAGTAGGCTTTTTTGGCCTCTTGATGCAAATTTGACCACTTATTTTTAATTTCTTTTGTGGATCTGGGGCACACACCTAAAGAGTTGACCCTTTCGGTTATGTGCTCCCAGATCAACTTTTTTTTTTCACTGGTCACGGAACTGGTGCCCTGACTTGAATTAAATTTATCACTGATAATGGATATGTTCTGTTGCACCAGTTCCGTGATCAATGTTATTTCAGACGATTCGAAGTTTTTTGAACGATTTCTCTGCGTCTTTTTCTCCATGTCTCTATAGTTTGGGCGTTGTTAATTATAGCAGACGACGGATGTTTACAACTTAGGGAATTGTGGGAAATATTTAGGGGAAAACCAATATTTAATGATAGTTTAATGACGCACCCTTCATTAAATGTTCATTAGTTAATGAGCAACAAAAGTGTGCTTCGTACAACACATTTTAATGGACTCATTAACTAATGTTACATTAACAACTTAATGCATCATTAAGCCTTAATGACTCATTAAGCTAATGACACTTTCGTACAACCGGCTGCTGTTGAGTTTTATTTGTCATTTTTTTTTTTTTTTTTTTTTTTTTTTTTTAATTATTGATCAGGTTCTGGATTTAACTGGTGCAGAACTACAAGATTTACTTCAATTTGCCAATAGAGATAATACAGTTGAAGAAGCCAGGTGGGCTACACATTGTTTGATACTGTATGCAAATGAATATGGGCAACCTAGTGGACAAGATTTAACCCAGTCACAAGATCAAGTAAGTAATTTCTAGTCCTGCACTTTGAATGTAATGTCTTGGCTGGCAGATAAAATTAAATCTATTGAATTTTACATATACAATTCTGCACATTGACTAGGATGATAAGCTTAGAAGACAAATCAATGATCGCACTAGAGAATTTCTAAAATTGTATGCCAATGAGATAATAACCTAAGAAGTAATTGGACAATGCCATCATTTATGGTCTTTGTGTGGCCTTCACTTATGAGCAACAAATTGTACCACATAACGAGCATATAAAAATATAAAATTGTCTTGTTGGTTAATACATAATTACTTGTCTTACTGTGACGTAATCCATACTGGTTGAATCCAAGTATATGTTTATTCATATTTATAAATGAAAATATTGACAACACTGTGGTAATTTACATAGAATTTTGATATTAATAGTGATTCACTGGCATTGACTGGTGTTATGTAATGTGTGGTAATAATGATACCGGTTTTGTTTCTGTTTTTAAGACCGATTTTGTTTTCTGTTTTTAAGACTCCCACTACTAGTGCTAATCCTGTCAATGTGCAGATGAGTGGTGACATTGTGCAGAGTAGTGGTGACAACAACAACAATGGGACAAATAAAAGGAAGAGGGACGATTTGGAAGACAGGATTGCTAACTTAGAGAATACTACAAAAGAAGAAGTTGTTAAGAACTTAAAGGAGAAGGTGAGGACACTTTGTCTGCAAGATAATCCTAGTGATTCACTCATATTACTTACTCTGGAGGAACTTGCTAAAGCTGCAAGACGGGTTAATCATGATGATGCCGATACCTTTGAAGAGTTAACACGTCAGGCAAACCGACATCAATTAAAATTAGATATCTCTTCTTTGTGTTTGTCCGTACTGGGTGGTAAGGTTGCGGATGCAATCACAAAAGCTGTGTCGAAGTGTTTAAAGGAAAAGCAACCTGAAAAGGATACTACTCCAAAACCTGAAGATTCGCCATTGCATAATTTATACCCGCCATACCAGGCTCCTTGTATGTATCCATACAATGCTATGCCTTACTTGCAACCGCCATATCCAGGTGGCTTTAATAAGAATTATAGGGGTAGACCCCGAAATTCTGGAAATTTTGGAAATTCTGGAATACGTCAGAGAGGTGCTTGTCTGTTTTGCGAGAGTACAAGTCATCAGATAAGAGACTGTGACAAAATGAAGGCTGCAAAGGGAAAATAATGTTTTTCGTATATTTGTATGTTCAATTAATTGGGGAATTTTAATTTATTGTGAAATATTTTGTTTTTTATTTTATTTTATTTTTTCTCTATTTGAAATGTCTTCATTTACAATTCAAGGGTCACTGATACCCTAGTGGTTCTACATGTTCCACGTGGATTGTAGGTGAAGGGGTTTCTCCTTAAAGTGCTCTTATGTTGGTTCTTGGATATAGAGAGAGTTTTATTTTCTCTTCAGAATAGTAATACATTGGGAAGTTTAAATTCATTCAACATTCATGTTCAAGAATGGGAAATGGAAAGTGGTTTTAATCCCGAAAAGGTACAAGTACGCCAAGAACCAGCATGGGTAACACTTGGAGGTGAAACTCCTTCACTTACAACACACGTTCCTTCGGCTGAAGAAGTTCTGAATGGTGCATGTGGTGTTCATTTTGATAGTGGGACTTTTCCTTTGCGTGATCCTGATCTTTTTCTAAGCGGTCAGATTCATCACCATTTGTCTAACTGGAAAGATATTCTAGTAGGGACAGATGATAAAGATATACTAAAATGGCTTATAAATGGGGTTGATGCTACAGATTTTTTCAGATACTTTAAAGGAAATTTTAAGGGTCGTTTCTATGATTCGGATATCCCTCCAAATCAATATTTTCAAAATTCAAAAATTTGTAAGCAACATGTTGATTTTATTTCAAAAGAATTATGCGAGAAAATTGCTATGGGTTCAGTTAAGCTGTTGGGAGCAGTTGGTGAATGTGAACCCCCTAGAATAGTAATGCCACTTACAGTCGAACCCAGCAAGCCACGTTTATGCCATGATGAACGTTTTTTAAATTTGTGGGTGAAAGATTTACCATTTCATCTTGAAACTTTGAAAGATATTCCTAGATTAGTACAGAAAGATGCATTAATGGTAACATATGATGAAAAGTCAGGTTATGACCATGTTAAACTTTGTCAACATTCATTTACATATTTTGGTATTCAGTTTGGGGGATTTTACATGACTTACACAACATTGCCCTTTGGTTGGAAAGCAAGCCCATTCATATACCAGTCAATAGGGATGTGTGTAACATCATATTTAAGAAAATTAAATGTACTGAATACATTATATATTGATGATAGGTTTTCAGTAACTCGAGGGGGCCCATTGCAGTCTAGTGAGGAGAAAGAGTTCGAAGGTAGGAGGTTGGTTTATGTTATGCTGGAGGTTTTGACAAGGTTAGGGTATACTCTTTCGCTTAAGAAGTGTTCATTGGTTCCAGAATTTTGTAAGAAATTTCTTGGTTTTTTCGTTGATTCGGAAAAGCAAGCATTTATTTTACCAGAGGATAAGCGGAAAAAATTTATTGAGTTGCGTGAATTTATTTTGTCTTCTAAGGAGGTAGACTTGAGAACTTTACAAAGGTTTTCTGGAAAGTGTATTAGTATGCAATTAGCTGTACCTGGCTGTAAGCTTTTTTGCAGGGAGGTGAATGCTGCTATTTCTGTTTGTATTAAATGTAGTAGGCCTGTTAGGGTATTTGGACCTCTTAAAGAGGAGATTGAATATTGGAAATTTTTGGACAAATGGGAAGGCTTCTCAAAATGGAGACCAGAATTTCATAATAAGATTGACATGGTTACAGACTCTTCAGGTTATAGATATGGGGCACTTGTGAATTTAGGTGACAACCATTTGACTATGGGTGATTATTGGTTGGCTGATGATACTAGACCTATTCATGAAAAGGAGGCTGAAGCCATTTTGAAGGCATTGCAATCTTTGGGAAAATCTTTATTAGACTCTCGGGTTGATGTATTAACTGATAGCATGGCGGTAATAGGAGCCTGGAATAGTCAAGGGAGCAAATGTCCGGCCTTGAATTGTATTATGAAGGATATATTTCAGTTGGTCGCTGGGCAAAATGTTGATTTGCATCTAAGTTTTGTTCCATCTGAACTGAATAAGGCTGATGGTCCTTCTAAAATTTTGAACACGGCTGATACTATGTTGAGTAATGCTTCATGGGTTTTAGTTGATTCTCGATTTGGTCCACATACTGTTGATCTTATGTCTTTAGACTCGAATGTAATGCAATCAGTAGACAGTAGGCCACTTAGACATTTTACCCCATGGTTAACACCAGAAACCTCTGGTGTTAATGTGTTTTCCCAAGATTTAAAGGCAGAATCTAATATGTATGTAGATCCACCCTATGTATTGATTTTTCCTTTGCTATGTTTTTTGAAGGAACAGTCAGTTTCTTGCACAGTTGTGGTACCTGAACTTTATCCAGTTCCTATGTGGTGGCCAATGTTGACTAGTTGTTCATCAACCTCCATTCTTCTAGGAGCTAGGGGTCAAAAAGGGGTTGTCAAAGCACCTTCAAGGAAAGGCTTTGTTGTTGATGAATTTGGTTTAAGATGGCCATTGTGGGCATTCAGAGTTTCTTTTTCTTGATCTTATTTTTGTTTATATTTCATGTGAAGTAATACATCTGTAATACGGATATTTCAAGTGAACTTAAAATGAATTGAATGTTTTTGTATAATTTTAATGTACCAGTGTTGCTAATCTTTTCATTTATGAAAAATATGTATATTGTTATTGGGTAATGCATGTGCATTGTATTTCTTTTGAGGTTATAAGTCCTATTAAGATATTTTAAATTTTTAATTGTTAAATTTTTTGTCATTGACCTAAAAATGGACCTTATATTTGTCATTGCAGATAAATAGTGACATTGATTTGGAAAAAATTGAGGGAAGAATGGACGAGTTAGATAAACGAATAACTTGTTCATCAGGTCACAAGAGGAAGAAAAGTTTTCAAGGTTCTTTTCTCCAATTTCTCCAAGATTTAGATTGCAAACATTTGTCAGTTTGTACACCTGATGATATTCGAAGATTTTTAATTTGGAATGATTTTTCTGGAAAAACTACTATTCACGGTGTTCATTGCAAACATTTAGGCCAAAAGGGGGAGTTTGACTGTTTTTGTCCAAAACGACTGGCTTCCGGTACAGTTGAAGGGGTGATTAATCAATTGGTTAATATATTTGATGATAATGGCTTTGGGAGATATTGGGACATTTTTTCTAAGTCTGGTAACCCTGCTTGTGCCCCCATAGTAAAAGAATATCTTAAACTAATCAGGGAAGAACAAGCCAGTGCACATGTATTGCCAAAACAAGCTAAGCCTATATTTTTATCAAAAATTAAGGCAATGTGTTCATACATTGATAGGGAAATTAAAAGTCCTGGTCTGTCATTACGGGAGAGGTATATTCTGTATAGAGATAGAGCTTGGATGAAACTACAATTTTTTGCAGGTGATAGGGCTAGTGACGTTTCTTTAGTTGTTGCTCAGGAGGTAAAAGTATTAAATGATAATAGTGGCTTGGTTTTTCAACATACGTTTGGAAAGACACTCCGAGGTGATAAGGGAAAGAGTAATACATTTGTTATTAAAAAGTGTGATGACTTGTCTATTTGTCCTGTACAAGGTCTGCTTGATTATGTTAATTTTTGCCAAGTCAGTACAGTTGATATGTCAGTAGGTTATTTGTTCAGAATAGTTTCTGAAAAAGGCAGAGTGTTGGATAAGGCTGTCAATTACTCTGTCATGTATGAGAGATTGCGTTATTACTTATCACTGTTGGGAATTTATGAAGGAGAAACCCCCCATAGATTTCGATCAGGTTGTGCAGTTACCATGGCTTTATCAGGGGCAGCTGAAAATGTAGACCAGGCAATGAAACATATTGGTTGGTTTGGCAGAACAAGTGCCGAGTACTATAGTAGAATTCATACATTAGTTGATGCAGGCAGTATTGCATTGAGATTATCTCAAGTTGCAAATGGGTCTGAAAATATTGAAACTGTATTTAAAGAACAAGCTGACTATTCTAGTTTAGTTCATGTTTTTAACAAAGAGTAAAAGTAATCTTAATTGTGATCTAGCCCTAAGATTGAGGAAGTTTAATGAAGTATTTGCACCATATTCATTGTACTTGCATTGGTAATTAAAAATGTTTCCATCGTAACTATCATTTTGATAAGTTTTATTTGAATAATTGAAATTGCACAAGTTATTATTGTTAAATTTATAAAATACCCATGCATACATTTTGTGAATCTAAGAGCAATGTATAATTATGTTATCTGTACAACACTTGTTATGTAATAAATAATATTAAGAAAGAAGATATGTTTTATTTTGAGTTTTGGGAAGAGGCATTATACTGTATTTGAGATTTTGGGTTTCATCTTCAGGAAGTCTGTAGAGTTTCTGCTACCCATAACTTAATGGAACTGTAGCAAGAAGATATTGGACACTGAGGATATGGTCATAACCTCATTGGCCAATTAACTTAGGCGGAAGTCCATGTGATTCTGTATCATTTGTT
Source organism: Mytilus edulis (assembly GCF_963676685.1). NCBI lineage: Eukaryota > Metazoa > Mollusca > Bivalvia > Mytilida > Mytilidae > Mytilus > Mytilus edulis. The sequence goes on from NC_092348.1 coordinate 91,278,834, forward strand.
TAATATCCACTCAATGAGGAGGCAAACGTTTGACAGAATAGGCAACGTTTGTACTGTAATGTATGTTTATAGCCTGCAAGTGAAGTTATTTTAATCCCACCTCATCCCACCCATTGTCTGTTTATAGTCGTGTGGTACCAAAATGTGATATACAGGATTGTATGTGAAATGTTGAGTTATTTTTGTTTTTAATTTATTCAATGCAGAGGCACCACAAGTCCTTCTAGTCTTTGATGTTTATTGTCCATCATAATAGGAGTTGAACAATAGACATGATAGAAATCATGACACCTAATTGCTAATTTCATGACATAGACTTGATTGGTTTTGTTATACTGAGTCATTTGGATTGTTGTTTGCTTAAAAGTTAAGCATTGTCTTGTTTAGAATCTATAGGAAAGGTATATCCCCATTTTGGTACTCCAGGAGTGTTCGATATCATCTCACACCAGTTCCCTGCAGAGTTTCTGCTACCCATAACTTAATGGAACTGTAGCAAGAAGATATTGGACACTGAGGATATGGTCATACTAAAAAGAGAAATAACGAACTTTTTTATGCTATAGTTTGGATTTGTTTTCGAAACAATGACCCATTTGTTTTAGATTTGTATGTGCTATTCTTCTCAAGGTTTTAAGGGAGTTTGCTTCTTAGTTTCAAAATAATTAGCTTTTCAAAACACTAGTTAATATTGATGGATTAACAAAGGAATCAAAAGAGCAAACAAACACATGTAGGTCAATGTGCTTGTTTCCGAGATATTTGCAAATGAAATTTTGACGGGAAAAAATCCTCTCTTGACTTTTCATAGCTTTATCATTGACAAGTTTAAGTTCTCAAAACTATTTAAGAATAATAAAAAAATTATAAGACTTTAACATATTTAACAGATGGCTTATCTTAATATATGTAAAAGATTTCTAAAAAGAAAAATGGGGGTCTATGGGCAATTTTTTTAAGTCATTCAAATGGATAAAACCAGAGGATTCCGAACCTCTGACAAAAATCCTAAAACATGACAAGCGAACTTCCCTAAAAGCAAAACACAAAACATCCGTTTGATATGAGAATATTACAGTGGCACTCATAAATACGACATGAACTAAAAATGTCACTAAGAGTTTTAAACTGTCAGACAAGAGAGGGGTTTAGCTAGATATGTTGTCAGATTAAATCTTTCACATGTTCTACTTTAACAAAAAAAATGCTTGTACCAAGTAAGGCATATGACAGTCAGGTGATTTTCTTTCGTTTGTTGTGTTTAGACTTTTTAATTTCGCAACTTGATATCGAATGCTCCATTTGAACTTTGCTTGGAGTTTGGACTTATTTTATTTTTCACATTTTTGCTATTTTGGTCCTACCCAGTTATCAGTGTTTTACTGATATGAAATATCAGTGATGATGCCATTTTGTTAAAATATACTGTTTACGGTATGTAGTATCATTTCAAACACTAACAATTATTTATTCATTAGGTACCTAGATTGCCTTTCAATTGTTTTTTTTTTTAATCAATCGATTTGATTTAAATGCTCGTCAATTTGAGTTTATTATGATAATACAATGTTATCTTAAAATATGATATAAAGAGCTCTGATTTTCTTTTAAAATAATAATGGACTTTATAACTTTGAGTAAAGATTAAGTGTACCATAATGGCCATTAAAACGCCATTTTTCTAATCGTTTTAAGAGTTCAGTATTTTGTGCATTGTAACATGGTTTAAATATCAAGATGCAAAACGGCACCTCAACACTGCCATTTTGAAGGACTTTGATTATTTTTTCGGTTTTGTAGCGAATGATTGATAATAATAGCATTTTTTTCAAACCCATTGTCAAACTTGAAGTATATTTATGAGCTTTCAATTAAGTCATTTCGGCTTATGATGAGTTTCAATGTTGAATGTAACGTAAAATTTTCAATAGTATAACAAATTATCTGCAACAAATTAAAGTACTCACTAAGTTTTTATATAGTAAGAAATCTATTTTAAAAAAAACGTCGGAACAAAAATAATGGATGTTTCTCAGTCTCTGTTTTACATTTCAAACAAATTCGAGAATTTGTTTTTCTAAAAGAGCGACCAAGTCAAGGGAAACGTTACCCTAACTCTTTATTCACAAAAAAGTCAGCATAGTGAGTGATAAAAACACCACAGTCTTAACCGACAATGTCAGTATCTATTTACATACATGTAATCAATTACGTACCGTTTATGCAGATTTGTTTTAACCGAGATATGATCAAGTATATCAGATATTTAATGAACAGTAAAACATCAATTGATGGTGATGTACTTCTATAATTACATAATTCTGCCGAATTGAACTTTGAATGTTTGCATATCAGATGAACTTTAGTTTCAAAACTGTATTAATATCATTATCTTTCAATTATAAGTGCATTGAAATATTTCAGACAAATGTACTTTAATGAGTATGATTTTTATATTTTGATAGAAAAATATCTTAAAAGATATACGAAGATGTGGTATGAGTGCCAATTAGACAACTCTGCATTCAAGTCACAACTTGTAAATATAAACCATAATTGGTCAAAAAAAGGTCTTCGACACGGAGCCTTGGTTCACACAGAACAACAAGCTATAAATTAACCGAAAATGACAAGTGTAAAACAATTAAACAGGAAATCCAACGGGATAATCTATATATATAAAATAAGATCATGAAACACAAATGAACCATATTTACAAACGATGCATGAATTACTGTTATAGAAATATTTTTAAAAATACTAATAGAGGCCCAAGGCAACTGAATGAAAGTAGGAATTAGAATTTTAACGTAACGAGACCAAACGAAAACAGTACGCATCCCGCTTTTTCGGCCATACAATCTTAGGAATGGTATATGGCTTTCTACTATGTAAAAACTACTTTATTTTATCCTGTGATAAATATTTTACCCCGAGTTTTGAACTGAAAAGTGTAAAAATATATCTTTACGTTACGCTTATCATATATATTTATAAGACCGCAAAATATTTACTTGGTGTTTTTCAAGACCTTGTAAAGTTTGTCCCGTTAAGCATTATTTGAAATATATAACCCGGTATATATCACGTTCGACGAACTGTCGACAAACTCAATTTGAGTTTAATTATATATGTAGCAATGGAGTATGAGTAATACCTGATATTATCGAGATGCATACATCTTTAGAGCAGCTATAGTTCAATATCATAGAATAAACATATAAACATGTAGATACGTTAATAAAAAGTGAAATAATCACATGCACGACAGAACATTTGTAATAAACCTTAAGTAGTAAATGTGTGTTTATCCATTAATTTTAATTACAAAAGTATTCTGGGAAGCAAATCTATTGTCAGATTGATTACACCAATATCGAGTTATCTTGGTTTAAACCCTTCAATAAATATTTATCTAATCAATGAGCAAACCCTTCAACAAAAATACAAGTGCTTAATAATCTTTTTTCAAGTTTTTTTCAAATCCACTAATCTAGATTGAAAAACGTGTAACGTTGAATTTTTAAAAATGAAAAATTTATCCCGCGATATGTTCATATCCCTGTCCTTAGAGAAGATTCGTGGCGTGGGTCCTCTTTTGGTATATTTCATCTCTGAATAATATAATAATAATAGTTTTGTATTTTTTTTTATTTGAAAGAGAGTTTTTATTTTTCTTTCTTTCATCAAGGTATGAACTTGAAAAAATAAAGAAATTATAATGTTTCCTTCCATCCACTTGAATGCTTAAAAATAAGAATCTAATCACCTTAAAAAAAATTGAAAATGAATAAAAGATATTTAGGATTGGAAAATTTAGGATTGGAAAATTTAGGATTTTTATGCCTACAACCTTCATAATTTGAAATTGGAATTTGATAAGTATATTAATAAGCAAAACGAATTATCATCATAGTTTTTAAACCTAGAATTATTAGAAAGATCAAAGCAGGTATTGAGTACGGGGTTGAAGCAAACATTGTATACCTCAAAACACGGGAACCTGATAGAGCGCATGGCAACTGATGTAATTAGTAAATTACATTGAAACTATGGATTCATACCATTACAGAGCTCATGTAAATTATTGTTTTCTCAATTTGTGGACTGTTATTTGTTTTAAAATAATCGTAATATATATACAAAAATGTATATTAATAAAGAGCATCGTCCTCCGCTGTAGGATATAATCGCAGGACATGCATTAGATTGGAAAAGAGTGAGGGGGTCTTAGACTTCGGATTGTAATTTAAAAGCTTGACATATATGTATTTATTGTTATCTTTATAATACAAAGACCGTGTAAAACATGAGTGATACATGCTGAATCTAGTAAATAAGCTTTTATTATTTTCTTTTTTGCTGAGTATTTAGTACACAGTTAGATGCATGCACATTGACAGGACGTACGAGATTCAATATGGCCGAACAAAATATCTAACGAAACGAATTATATATTTTGATGAGCTTTGCATTGATTATAAACAATAATTTTGCGGGAAATAAGTGCGACCTGAACCTGGGTCGCAATTCCGAACGTTTTGAAATAGGAAAAATCCGTAGCTCTATGGTCCGCAAATAGTCAAACAATAACATAAGGACCTAAGAGCTACGGTTCCACAGCTAGGACGTACCGACCCCTCGCTATAGCCTAATCACTTGTTTTTATGGTCAAATATTTGGATTTTTGGAAGTAAGATGCTGCTTTTAGTTAAAGGAAAAAAAAGGCGAATATACAGAGAAATACGATTATTTCAGGAATTTAAAGTTTCAGTTACTTGTGATTGGGACAAAATACATAAATACATGTATTCTAATCATCCAAAGAAACTTATTTTTCTTTGAGATAATGTAATGTTGTTGATTTTAACAAATTGTCGACACGTAAAATCACTACGATTTGACCTACGACTGCCTGTTAATACTCGTAAGTTTACGATCAAACTTTCGATAAAATTCGACTAACGATTGTTTATGAAACGGTCAAAAATGACGTCCGACGTAGTACGATCTAAGATTGTCGTACGATTTTTTGTGAAACGATAGCCAGCTGAGGCCCACCTCCGTATGCGAGATTTTCTTGCGGCAATGAAGACCAATTGGTGGTTTTTGGCTATAACCTGCACTTTGGTCAGGTTGTTGTCTCTTTGACATATTCCCCATTTGCATTCTCAATTTTATTACTGTCATTAGTACCCAGACTTGTAGTATGTGTAGGTATCATGAATAGAAACGCATATGGGGGAAGTAATGCGAAAACAGCCTTTGGTTTTAGACACGAATATTTATTCTAAAGGGTAAATGCTACATAAAAAGGCCTGAAATTACATTGATTGCAACGACTTTATCTGTTCTTGCAATCTTTTTCGCTTTCAATTTTTGTGATTAAATGTTTTTTTTTAATGTCTCATAGTAAAAGTGGTATCAGATGTTGCATTACAAAAACAAATTGAAATCCAGTTTTCGACCTTTTAAGATAAAATCACTATTTCCGAAGTGACAAAATTATGTAAAAGCACTTTAATGTCATTTGATTTTCAACTCGTTATATCATAGGTTTTGCACACTGTTAAATAACCCGCTACGCGCGTTATTCAGTGTGCAACAAATTCTTTATGTTATCTCATGCGTCGATAAACCATTGTATCAACTGAAATCACAAGTTAACAATTGTTTTATTATATGACTTTTTATCTTTCTCCAATTTTCTAGTATTTGTTCAAAAACTTTAATTGGTTATCAAAGGTACCAGGAATATAATTTAATACGCCAGACGTGCGTTTCGACTACATAAATAAAGGCAACAGTAGTATACCGCTGTTCAAAACTCATAAATCCATGGACAAAAAACAAAATCGGGATAACAAACTAAAACCGAGGGAAACGCATTAAATATAAGAGGAAAACAACGACATAACACTAAAATGTAACACATATAGACAAAATCCCACGAGAATAACAAATATAACATATATATATAACATCAAAACCAAATACATGAATTTGGGATAGACAAGTACCGTGACACGTCTTATCGCAATGTGAATTTACACTCAAAAATAAGAGAAAACAAACGACACAACGTTATAATGTAATACACACAGAAACGAACCATAATATAACAATGACCATATTCCTGACTTGGTACAGGGCATTTTTAAAGGAAAAAATGGTGGGTTGAACCTGGTTGCCAAAACTCGCACTTTTATGGCCATGTGAAATATAACATTAAAATGACAACACAGGACTACAATATAAATAAATTGGAGAACACAATTGACAAAGAATCACACGAACAACAGCCAACAAAAGGCAACAAGTTCAAAATTTTAATACGCCAGAAGTGTATTTTGTCCACACAAGACCTATGTGTGACGCACAGATACAAAAGTTTGAAAGCCGAAACGAGTACAAAGTTGAACAGCATCGAGGACCAAAAGATCAAAAAGGTTGTGCCAAAAACGGCAAGGGTTTTCTGTTAAGTTACCAGAAAATCCCTATAATTTAGAGTAATTTATACTTTTGCAAACAGTAAATTTAATAAAATGAATATTCAAAAGATGTACATGATAAAGCTGAAGTATTAACTAATTACAGGAAACAACTGAAATACATTTACATAACCAGACATTTGAAACACAAAAGTAGACACATCCGAATACGTTTAAACCTCTACGCCAAGTGACGTCCTATTTGACTCATAAGACTCATCAGTGACTCTCAGATCAAAATAGTTATAAACTTTAAGCCAACTAAGTACAAAGATGAAGAGCATTAACTAAAAACAAATACACAAAAGAAAAAGAAAAAAAGAGAAAAATACTCCGAAAACAAGAAGAAAAAGAAAAAAAATAGCGAATTTTAGTTAGGTACACGGACTCTGTTCCAACTTATATTTACTTCTTAGATTTTTGGCGCGGTGAATCTAACGTTTTATCAATCAGGATTTCATATGGTATTAGCCAATTAAAAAAAACTGAAAAAAGTTTGCCATAAAATGATAACAAATATTGCCGAAATGTGAATCTGATGTAGGAAAACTTGGAAAGTGTTATGGTATTTGAATGTATGATATAAAATGTCAATTACTTTTAAGATTTTCAACTGCGTTCTACATTATTTTCACGAACAATGTGTTGCAAATTAAATAATTAGATTATTCAATTTTTAGACTTTGTAAGATCAGCAATTGTTTGGAATGAACACCTACATGTACTGTAAATATATATTTATATAAACGACAAAGGACATTACTTCATTTCAATAATAATTTCATGTTACCTCGCATGATAAAATTCTCTGAAGATACATTAAATTTAGTTCCATAGTTTATAAAGAGCATTTTGCTATCAGTGTTAAACTTAATATCATATGACAGAAATCATGTCTCTAAGGTGAACGGCTTCCTATTAAGTTCAGTACTAACATGCCAAACTGTCATTATGTTTATGAAAGTGAGTATATTTGTTAATTTTATATAATGATTCATGATGGTACCCTTTTTTTAAATATTTTAGCTTCAAACCTTCGGGACTATTTTATGTTCAAAACATTGAACATAGAAACTAATCGATATTGTTTTTAATCTAAACTCAGATAAAAACAAATCCTTCTAGATTAAAAGTTCAACAAATAACTTCATTTAGAACACTCAAAAGAGTTTTTGAGTATTCCAACGGTTTTGCAAAAAGTAAAATCACAAAAATACCCGACAAAATTCAAAAAGGAAAGTTCCTATTAGAATGGCAAAATCAAAATCCAAGACTTAGACTTAGTACAGACATTTTCTTATGCAGAAAATGGTGGATTAAACCTGTCTTTAAAGCTAGCTAAACCTCTCACTTGTATGACAGTCAGTCACATCAAAAACTGCGGCTAAAGAGGCCTTGCAAATTTTCAAATCGGTTTATATTTGAACAAAACAAAGAATATTGCTATCTGATTTTGTAATAAAATAAAACATGGAAATTATGTTGAGATGTTATGAAACAATGATAAATCATAAATCTTATTATTAAATGTATTTCGCTATCAGCAAACTATTTTAATTGACGCACTTTTAATCCATGGAAGTACATTAAAATTCAAACTAAAACAAAGTAGATTAAATTCTTATTCATGCGTTCATCGCCTCTATAGAAATCAATCACGTTATAAATTTTATTGTTAAAATAGGAATCTACCAATTTCTCGACTAAAAAATTTATTTCTAAGTTATGAATTCTGAAATATGTTTAATTTCCTATGGGCTCTGTAAAAATGACCCATGCAGATAGATGATCGATGTATATTTAGTAATTTCCGTTTTTGTATATGTTTGTCCCTTCTCCTATAATAGTTTTCGTACTATTGTCATTTCCGATGTGTTTCCTTGTATGACTTTATCGGATAGTTATTTTAGGATTGTACACGAATCTTTAATACAGCTAACAGATTTTATGTTATGATTGATTTTTGTAATTAAATATTTAAACACAGTCCAAAACCAAATGAAATATAAGAGGTCAATATACGGTCTTTGACAATGAAAACATGACTTTTACAACAAATTATATGTTACATAGTGTGCAATTGTCTTGTTACGAGCAATTGCATACTGTGTAACGAGTTTATACTGATTTTGTTATATTACATATTATTATAATTCAATTAAATTATTAGGACAATATCAACCAATAAAATTGAGAAAGGAAATGGTGAATATGTCAAAGCGACAACCACCCGACCATAGAGCAAACAACAGCCGAAGGCAACCAATGGGTCTTCAATGTAGCGAGAATTCCCGCACCCGTAGGTGTCCTTCAGCTGGCCCCTAAAATATGCATAATAGTACAGTGATAATGGACGTCATACTAAACTCCGAATTATACACAAGAAACTAAAATTTAAAATCATACAAGACTAACAAAGGCCAGAGGCTCCTGACTTGGGACAGGCGCAAAATTGCGGCGGGGTTAAACATGTTTATGAGATCTCAACCCTCCCCCTATACCTCTAGCCAATGTAGAAAAGTAAAAGAATAACAATACGCACATTAAAATTCAGTTCAAGAGAAGTCCGAGTCTGATGTCAAAAGATGTAACAAAAGAAAATAAATAAAATGACAATAATACATAAATAACAACAGACTACTAGCAGTTAACTGACATGCCAGCTCCAGACCTCAATTAAACTGATTGAAAGATTATGTCTTCATCATATGAATATCAGGTACAATCCCTCCCGTTAGGGGTTTAGTATCATACTATCATAAAATATATGAGAAGAACATAACCCGTGTCATGCCAACAACTGTTTTTTTAGAAATAAATGTGTTTAGTTCCGATGCAAAGACCCTATCAGTGAATCAATGTTAAGGCCAAAATATGCAATCTTTAATGACCTGACAACAGTATCGTAACTATATCCCCTTTTAATAAGTCTATTTAAAGGTTTTGTTAGTTTCTGAGGAGAATACTGACATTTTTGTGCTTTATAAAGAATATTTCCATAAAATTTTGGATGTGAAATACCTGAACGTATAAGATGTCTGCATGTTGAGTTATATTTACGAATTATTTCCTTATACCGGTGATAAAATTTAGTAAATGTTTTGACCAGTTTGTGATATCGAAAACCCTGGTGTAATAATTTTTCAGTAATACATAAATTTCTCTCGCTAAAATCTAATACATTGTTACATACACGAGCGAATCGTACAAGTTGAGATATATAAACACCATAAGATGGTGACAAGGGAACGTCACCATCTAAAAATGGATAATTAACAATAGGAAATGAAAAATCATCTCTTTTATCATAAATTTTTGTATTAAGCTTCCCGTTTATGATATAGATATCAAGATCGAGGAAAGGGCAGTGGTCATTGTTATCATTAGCTTTATTTAAAGTAAGTTCTACAGGATAAATTTCTTTAGTATACATACTGAAGTCGTCATTATTTAGAGCCAATATATCATCCAAATATCTAAAAGTATTGTTAAATTTTTGTATCAAATGTTGTTTTGATGGGTCTTTGCTAATTTTAGTCATAAATTGTAACTCAAAACAATACAAAAACAGGTCCGCAATAAGTGGTGCACAGTTAGTCCCCATTGGAATTCCAATAACTTGACGATATACGGAATCTCCAAAGCGAACAAAAATGTTATCAAGTAAAAATTCAAGTGCATAAATAGTATCAAAGCATGTCCAATTGACATAGTTCTTTTGTTTATTGCTACTAAAAAATGATCTAAAAGAGTTTGAACATATGTACTCGCATTCCGACTTTTTAAATGCCCAGTTAATTAGGGATGTGAATTTTTTCTTAATAAGAATATGAGGCAAAGTGGTATATAGGGTAGAAAAATCAAAACTTTGAACAGATTCAAAATCACCAATATATGCATGCAATTTATCAAGTACTTCCAACGAGTTTTTGACACTCCAAAAGTAATTAATTCCACTATTTTCAAAGGCCTTATTTGAACAATTTATTATCAGGTTTTTTATTGTACCAAGTGTACTAGTAAGTAAAACAGACAATTTAGTAGTTGAACAATGGCTGGAAGATGAAATAAATCTATATTTGTAAGGTTTTTTGTGCAGCTTCGGAAGCCAGTACATAGTTGGGACTTTCATTGTGTTTGGTTCTGCTTGTAAAGAAGTAGCTAAAAGTTTATGTTTGTTACAGATGTCGTTTTCTGAAAATGAAGTCAGTTGGAATGTTGGTGAATTCGTGATTTCCTTTTGCAGAACTTCTATATAAAATTTACGTCAAACAATAATGATATTATTCGCAGCTTTATCAGCCGGGACAAAAACAAATTCCTTGGCTAGTTCTGTTAGTTTATTTTTGATACGCGAAATAGGGTTTTTATAGTTTTTGTTGAGGGTAAAATGTTCTTTAAAATGTTGTATTCGAATATCAACTATCTTCATTACTGAATTAAAAAAAGAGTCCAAAGATTTTTTGTCAGCTTTTTCCCGTTTTACCCATTTCAAACAGTAGGCGCGGAGTGAGTCGTTGATGATATTACGACACTCATTCCAGTTAATAGTTGACGGGGGACGATATTTAGGTCCTTTACTGAGGAATGATTTTAACTCTCGGTCGCGAACGATGTTAAGGTCTCCTGTTATAACATGGGAAATTGGTCCATAGGTGTATTCTGAATTACTGCAATTACACGACATAGGTGTATTTTCAGTGATATTTACATCTTTACACAATTGGCTATAATTAAACACATATTTTCGGGTGGATTTCTTGTAAATATAACAAATGAGAGGGAGTTCAGTATTATCAAAATATCCAGGAATTTGGTCTTTAACAGAATGGTCGTTAAAAATACCGGCAATATTTACAAAATCAAAACCTTTATTGACATACTTTATTTTAATAAAATGTTTTTTATGATCTTCAGGGCGATCAATTTTTGGAAACAGTTTAGAATAACAATATGCCATTATAATTTGGACAATTTCATACTTAGGACTGTAATATGAAATTGTGTTGCAATCCTCTAAAATTTTATTTAATTTATTTATAGGTAAAGAACAAAGCTTGGTTAACAGATAATGTCTGCCGTTGTTTTTTGAAATGGAAATTAGGTCCGAAATATTTGCATGGTTGGTCCGAAATTTTCTTTGATTGCGATTTTTTCTGCGTCCATGAGAACGATTTTTACGAACAGTTTTAGAAACTATATCCAAAATGTTAACAGAATCGGTTCTTGATATATTGCCAATTCCCATGATATTATCATTAAGACCGAGAGGGTAGACTGTCTGTAATTTTTTAATCCAATTTAATTCATTTATTTTTCGTGATCGTACAAACTTGGAATGAGATTCACCAGGCTGCTTATTTACTACTTCTAAAGGTTGAACTGTTAAATATTTAATAGGATGACTGTGCTTCTTAAGATGTTGATAAATGATACTTTTGAATTTATTGGGTCTTTTAAAACGATACAGGTGTTCTTGCGTGCGTTTAGATAAATATCGCCCAGTTTCACCTACGTACTGAATACCGCATCCCGGTTTGTTTCATGTGAGTAAATAAATAATACTGTTTGTTTTTCAAGTAATATCAGTTTCAAAATTTAGAGAAAATGTGCGACCATTAAATGTGGACCTTACTGTATTGTAGGTGGAAAGACGGGGACACGTAAGTCATTTTTTGGCATGACACTTATCGATAGAAGGGTAACCACGATTTTTATTGTTAAAAACGTTAGCTATTGTAGTATTTTTAGATAAGCGATTCTGAAGATTGAGACGTGTAGATACCCTTTGAACGAGTTTAGTATTTAATATTTTTCCATTTCTAAGCTTCATATTTGTTTTTTGGTATGTAGATTTATTACAAAGGAGCAAAGACTGGCGTCCAGAATATGAACCATCACACAGTAGATTAAATTGTGTAAAAATGATAAAACTGTTCGGCTCAAGACGTCAAATGCTTATTGTCATAAGTTACCCGACAAATTTAACAAAAGATAGGGTATATCAAGGTAGCGACTGACGTCTGACTAAATAGATGAATGGGGCTGAATATTAAAATACTACTTTTTGATAGATATTACTAAAGTAATGAACATAGAGAAGTTCTCGCTCGGACACACACTCCATAATCTAGTATAATATAAGAGCATAAACCTTAAGCACGGGGAGGCACTCTACTGTCTCCACACGGCACTAAAGACAAACTCTGTAAAAAATAAAATTGAGAAAGGAAATGGTGAATATGTCAAAGCGACAACCACCCGACCATAGAGCAAACAACAGCCGAAGGCAACCAATGGGTCTTCAATGTAGCGAGAATTCCCGCACCCGTAGGTGTCCTTCAGCTGGCCCCTAAAATATGCATAATAGTACAGTGATAATGGACGTCATACTAAACTCCGAATTATACACAAGAAACTAAAATTTAAAATCATACAAGACTAACAAAGGCCAGAGGCTCCTGACTTGGGACAGGCGCAAAATTGCGGCGGGGTTAAACATGTTTATGAGATCTCAACCCTCCCCCTATACCTCTAGCCAATGTAGAAAAGTAAAAGAATAACAATACGCACATTAAAATTCAGTTCAAGAGAAGTCCGAGTCTGATGTCAAAAGATGTAACAAAAGAAAATAAATAAAATGACAATAATACATAAATAACAACAGACTACTAGCAGTTAACTGACATGCCAGCTCCAGACCTCAATTAAACTGATTGAAAGATTATGTCTTCATCATATGAATATCAGGTACAATCCCTCCCGTTAGGGGTTTAGTATCATACTATCATAAAATATATGAGAAGAACATAACCCGTGTCATGCCAACAATTTAGATATGTAATCCTAAACCGTGGAAAATATTAAAAAGCAACAAAATAAAATATTAGGTCAATGTTATAAGGGAGACTATTTCCAATTGACGTAATAAAAAATTGTACTGAAATTTATCAGGATATTTTAAGCTAACGAAATTGCGAGCAATAGTACTCTAAATCAGGATCATAATCTTTATACGGCGTCGCGAAGGTAAAATCTGCGATGTAATGTTTAAGCAACTTTTAAAGATTTGAAATCAATAATATGTTTTTAAGATTCAAGATTCAAGATAATGTAGCCATCCCTTTAAAAAAAAAACTCCTTGAAAACGGCTCTATAGAATTTAACTGTGCACATTTTTTCTACGAGAATTTAACTAATACTTGAGTTTTATTTAACTAACTGTTGACTTTTCAATTTCTGATTAATTTAGTTGGTTAAACTATTTGTAAACAGATGACAATATTCCACAACACTTGCAAAATTACTTCCACGGGACATAGAGTTATGCACCTGCTATATCGACTTGTGATCTGACTGTATAATTGCAAAGTTTTAAATGCCAAAACAGGAATTTTAATTTCCCTGTGAGACAACAACCGACATGTCTAGGAGACTCAAATATACAACAAATACGTGCATCGCGTAGTGTTTTGTTTGGTCTTTATGCACTTAAGACATAAACGTTCACTGTGGTTTACAAAATTGAAAGAATCAGAGCCATAGTTAATCCCAATCGGGATATCAATCATTTAATTGTTTACTATACACAAAATAACGAGCATTTATAATATCAAGCAATAGCTAATCATTTTTTTTTTTGGTAATTCAAATGTGTAGCTTTATAATGTGGTTTATAAAGATATCAATATCATACCAACAACACCGTTATTTATATGATCCTTGAGCGTACGAGCATTTAGACTTTATTGCCTTTAAAGATATATAATGGAACCAACTAAACAATGGAATAGCAGAACTGCAAATGTAGTAATATAATTTGGAAAAAATAGTGTGATGGTAAATCAGTAACGGTCTAACAAACAAAAAAAGTACACTTTAACAATGCATCGATTAAGTGGGTTCTGTAAAGTATTTTGAAAAATTCTAACTACTATTGATGAAAGATGATATGTTAATAGAGATCAAGGACAAAAAGCTTGCGTTCCACTAGAGCATTTCTCTACAAACAGTATGGACTTCGCTTCTTTAATTCATACGGGTGGATTTTTTTTCAACCCCAAAAGTTGCGGACGAACATTGCTACAGGCGTGTCTGCGAACTTCGTGCATTACACGGAATATTTATTTGTATCCGTGATTATCTTAATTAATTTTGTACAACACTTTATAATAATTAACAACACCTTGAACACGAATCACACAATTTACATATATTCTAATAACATCACACAATTTAGATTATTATCTTCTTTTTTTTTAATTATTAAACTTTTGCATGGCAAATGTGATCGAACGAAGGACTAGCTGTTGTCACCAGTAACACGTGTAAAACATGCCGTGTATGAAACAGTATGTGTTATTGCTTACCTAACGTTAAGGAGATGTAGTTTGTAGTATTGTATTGCTTACCTGGCGTCTAGAATATACAGCTGTCCGTTTTCGTTTGTCAATAGATCTTCTCCGCCGAGAACAATATATAGTTGTATTGTATAACATATGCACAATAGATGAATATAACACCGCAGTGATCACCAACGGTACAATATAAAAAATAACAAGGTCTATCATATAGTATACCCTGTATTGTTTTCTCTCTAGTCTATAACTACAGGATTGCATCGTTTCACCCTTTTGGTTTATATCACATGTAATTTCACTAAGACCTAACCAAGGTGCACAATACATCAGAGCAAAACACCAGAGTCCTATTATTATTTTCTTTGCACGTTCTGTTGTGCACATGATTTGAGCTTTCATTGGATGGCATATAGCAATGTATCTTTCAATTGTAAAGGCTGTTATAGAAAGCGCTGATGCGTTAGCTCCAAAATATTGCACGAAAACCATTATTGAGCATAAAACGTGACCATACGGCCATTCGGCGCGCATAAAGAACGGTTCAGCTGTAGCGGGTAAGGCGGCTGATAATAATAACAACATGTCAGCGAAGGCGAGACTTAAAAGATAACAATTTGTAGTCGTATGCATACTGCGGCGTTTGATGACGACAGTTATAACAAGAATATTTCCAACAAACCCCATTACAAAAATAGCAGTTAGTAAAATCACAGCTACTACTACGTAACATGGCGAATAATGTTCAAAATCCACTACACACATGCATTCCGTCTTATTACCGTTTGTTATGTTACATGTAATGTTTTCCGAACCGTCCCCAGACTCCATCTGAAAGTAATGACACTGCAGTTAAAAGTTAGATTAAGATGAACTTTGTTGACGTTATATGTAATCACTACCGCGAAGTATCCATGTACAGACAATTTTTATAGAATAAATTCCTTATTCAGAAAAACGTTTCGCGTATCCATAACAAAAAATAAACACTATTTTGTAACAACAAATGGTTTATTTTTTCTCAGTTTAGATACAAGGGATGATACTTTTCCTAATTTCCTCCAATCCGTGACATTGTTGCTTTACGTGGTATTATAGTAATTCAAGATTTTGCTACCACAGATCAATAATGTAATGTTTTTCTTCTTCTTCTGATAGAGATGAAACGTTTTATAAATATTTCAAGTGAATCCTGATAGAGATGAAATGTTTTATAAATAATTAGAATGAATCGTGAAACAGTTTATAAATTATTCAACGTGATCCAATGCAGATGAAACGTTTTATAACTAATTCATACGTGATTGAATATACTGTGTAATTTGTAATTTGTATTTATTAACCTTTTTTATTTTTTAAAACTTCATCAATGCGTCTCTAATAAGTTCTGCTTTGATCTTCATAAGAGTGGCTCTGTATTTATACATCCCGTCATTAAGGTTTCGTGTCATGGTTGTTAATATATTTGTTTGTTTCTAGAGTGATTTAGATGATAATACAATGTTGCACCCTTATTATTGACATTTTTTCTATTTTTTCAATTTGATTGTCCCGACATCTTTGTCAATATATTGAAATTTTATGCGACTGGCATACAAGTGATAGGTTTAGCTAGCTTTAAAACAAGGTTTAATCCACCGTGTTCTACATAAGAAAATGCCTATACCAAGCTAGGCATATGACAGTTGTATCCATTCATTTGATGTGTTTGAGATTTTGATTTTGCCATTTGATTAGGGGCTTTCCTATTAGAATTTTCGTCGGAATTAAGTATTTTTGTGATTTTACTTTTCAGAAAGACACTGCTTTATACTGCTAGTATAGTGATATGTCATATAAAAAAAATATTACAGGTTTAAAATAATGCATTTAAGTTGAGCATACAAGAATGTCAAATCAGATATTGAAAACTTTGCTAGAATTAATCGTCAAACAAATATTGTCATAAATATTTTTTCTGAAGTCAGCATTATTATTACTCATGATAACATAAACACACCCTGTGGTCAGAATTCCTAATAGATGAAATTGAATTTTATGAATGTCCCAACGGCGTCTTATCAAACAGCAAAATCAAAACCCCAAACACTTAAATGAATGGAAAACAATTGTCATATGCTTGACTTGGTACACAACAATGTCCATATGTAAAAATGATGAACTGGTTTTATAAAACCTCTAACTTGTTAGACAGTTGCATCACATTCCATGTCCATTTGTTGTAAAACAATCAAGGTACATGTATATTAGAATCATCCCTTATTGTTGTGTGTATCATATGTTTGAAATTAATAACCAATATATAGCTAATAAAATACTATTACATATACATAGCAAATAAAGTTCATGGACTGTCATCAACTAAATCACCGCATTAGACTACTCCGATGACCAACGCGACGGGTTTCAAATACGGAGCAGGGTAGGACTCTGAAATCACATAAGGTTGTGTTGAATATCTTGCAGATAGACGGTGTGTATTGTAGGCTGTTGTTAGTTGTCCAGTAGTTTTCGTTTTTACAAATGCTGTTGTCAGCTTGTCGTCGACTTATATATCCTTTTAGTATCTTCTGACTCTCTGTTCTTATCATGTATTAGTTAAACTACTTTTTATTAAGTTACTTAAGAACGATCAGGAAAATATTGTCTATTCATTTAATTTCCTCAGTGTCATTAATTGTATTGCATGCTATTTACTTTGTTAATATCTGATGTGTTGGTATTAATTTTATATTAAAAAGAAACTAATTTTAAACTTACTATACATCAAAATTACATGCATTCAAATGGCCCTTCAAAACGACTTTGAACTGCAACTATTTCAGCAAATAAATAGCCGGTTTTTTTTTTATTTACTACTTACTGACCGTAATTGATTTTGTCAGTTTTCAAAATTTCTTACAGCTCAGTAATGAAAGTGTAAAAAGCTAATATGACATGATCAAAGAGGGACGAAAGATACCAAAGGGACAGTCAAACTCATAAATCTAAAACAAACTGACAACGCCATGGCTTAAAATGAAAAAGACAAACAGAAAAACAATAGTACACACGACACAACATAGAAAACTAAAGAATAAACAACACGATCAAATGATACTTAAGCATCTGGCAAGGTTTAACAAACCATTATTGGTTATGTATAATAGATACACAAGGCCTAGAGTACGTCAGTCGATAGCTATTTCTTTGTCCAATGGCATTTTTTTTTTGGTGTTTCGCATCTGTTTCTTGATACCTCGTAATACAAAAATCATTCATCCATTAATGATACATAGTACTTAGACTGAACTCTTTACTGGTATAAATTGTCGTTCAAAATTCCGTTCAATATTTTTATCAATATAAAGTACTTTTACATTAAAAACAAGTTTCTCAATTTGTTTTATAATATATCTTCAATACCATAACCATTTAAACCATGCCTACTGTGGTTTGATAGATTGATTATTTGTTGGTTAACGTCCAATGGAAATATTGTGGTTTGAAAGCATTCTTATTATACCTCAGTATGCATTTTCTTTATAAAATAACAAAGGAATAAATTACCAGTGTTTAAAAATTTTCTGTGAGAGACTATTAACAAGTTGAAGGTTTCAAATATAAAATAAGATAAAAAAACTTTTAATGGAAGGAAATTTCATATTCAAGTTAAAATAAAATTAAGAATGGAAATGGGGAAGGTGTCAAAGACACACAAATCGACTAAAGAGCAGAACACAGCCGAAGGCCACGAGTGGGTCCTTAACACAGCGAGGAAAGCCCGCACCCGGAGGCGGGATTCAGCTGGCCTCTAAAAAAATGTGTACTAGTTCAGTGAAAATAGATATCACACTAAACTCCAAAACATTTAAATGAACTTAAATAAAAAAAAAACATAAAAACAAGACTGACAAAGACACGAGGCTCCTGACATAAGACAGGCGCAAAAATGAAGAGGGGTTGGAAATATCATACCTCTAGCCAATGAAAACAACAAATACCCGGCACTACTGACAGTAAACTCTGGTTTAAAAGTCTGAAGTCAGAATTGGTAACAGAGAAAACAATCAAAATACATGAAATAACTATAATACTTAAGTTAGCAAAGGGCAACTAGCAGATAGTGACATGCATGCTTAAGACCTCGAATCATCTGAATGGAATTCTTTGTCTTCATCACATGAAAATCGACCATAATCCCTCTCGTTAGTGGTTTAGTATCATCTTAAAATATATGAGAATACCATAGCCCGTATCATGACAACAACTGGTTTTAGAATCAATGTTTTTATTTCCAAGAATAGACCCTATAAGTCTTTCAACCTCAATTCCCTTAAATGCCTTCTGTAATGACCTGACAACTGTATCGTTATTATATAACTTCTGAATAAGTATGTTGAAAGGTTTTGATTAGCTTTTGAGATGAATGACGACATTGTTGTGCATTGAATAGCATATGATCATAAAAGATGGCATGAGAAATACCTGAACGCAAAATATTTCTGCATGTTTATTTATACCAACGAAGGATGTCCTTTTATCTTACCTTCTGTACATTTCTACGAATATGATTGGTTAAGAGCAACCTCGTGGAGACCGTGTAGATTCCATATTAGGTTAGTAAGGTTCCATATTAGATTAGTAGTGAAGTTGAGTCCCTTTATACAAACAAAACGGTGGTGAAAAAAAATCTTAAAGGTTTCAACAGACGAGTAAATGGATACTGACCGATTGAAATTATTTCCATACAACACATTCAAAACTAACAAGTAGTTATTGTTGGCATTTGTTTTTTAATAGACCTATGGAAGTTGGTTCATAATGCTAACAGTATTGAAGACATGATCACTTTTATATGCCATAAGTCTAAATATCACAGGTTAAGAGAGTCGGAAAGATAAATTCGTAACAAAGTGTGACCTAATACGATATATATGGGGCCAGTAAATGCCATATGTAACTAATAACATCGGTGATAAAATAAAGTAGATGTTTTGACTAGTTTGTGATATCGAAAACCCTGGTATTATATTTTTTTCAGCAATACAGAGATTTCTTTGGTTCAGGTCAAATACCTTGTCTCATACACAAGCGAATCGAACAAGTTAAGATAAATATAAGATGGTAACGAGGGAACGTCACCACATAAAAATGGATAATTAATAGGAATACAAAAATTATCTCTTATATCGTAAATTTTAATATAACGCTTCTCGTTCATTTATAAATATCAAGATCCAAGGAAGGAAAGTGTTCTTTCTAGTATTTATGGATTTTTTAACAGCGGTATACTACTGTTGCCTTTATTTAGTATTAGCTTTAATTAAAGTTTTTTATCAGATGTTTTTTCGATGTGTCTTTGCTGATTTTAGTCCTAAACTTTACGCATAAAAATACAGTTCTACAACAGCTAGTACCTATTGGAATTCCGATAAATTAAAGATATACCGAACTCCAAAGAAGGAAAGTCCTTTATAAAGAAAATCAAAAGCTCAAACGCATTAGGCGAATTGGAAACAACTATCATATTCCTGAACTGTTACGGATATTTCTACATGTTTTATAGCTAGGAAAACCTCTTACTTGTATGAGAGACGCATACAATTCCATTATAATGACAAAAATGTTTTAGAAAAGAATAAAAATATGGGATTCTACTGTATAAATCGTTCTTAATGTTCTTAAAAGATTATGGTAATTGAATATACTAGGTAAATCCTAAATTAATATATTCATGTTGGAAAACAATACATATATATTATCTACTGTTAAAAGGTATCTGTGGTGATACAAGTGTCCTTGTCAAAGGGACTGATAATGATAGATTACCATAAATAAGTAAGATGAAATATTTGTGCTTCTTCATAAAGAGACTAAAATTACAAAGCAAACAATGCTTTCCACTGATTTTGAATAAAGTTCAAAGGATTAACAAAGAACTTAAAGTTAGATTAATGACCATGTCTACTTTTGTAATAATCTTAAAGTTTTTTCATTGATCTCGTCTTCAAATTCGTTCGGACATTCATCTGCTATTAAAAGCAATTTACGAATAAAAGGCAATAGTAGTATACCGAAATGAAATCCAGATAACGAACAAAAACCGCGAAAAACACATCAACAATAAAAGTAAAACAATGGAACTACAGAAACAAAGAAATACAACATAAAAGAACGCCAACATACATAGAAACAGATTGTAGATTGTAGATAACAACAGTCTGATCTTGACTTGGTAAAAGACATTTTATGAAAAAAAATGGTAGGTTGAACCTGGATAAAATTGATTATGTCAGGTATAGCTGATTTTTCCTTACTTAAGTTCAAATTTTCTCGCAAGATTTTTTAAAGAAAAGCAGGTCCTTAATATCTTAATATTGGTGTATATGCCTTTTTGTGCTTCTTTGTTACATATTTGTTTGTTTTTATAGTGATTAAGATTATATCACAATATTGACTGATGTACCCCCGTTTTGACAATTTTTCATTTTATGTCTGTTTGCTTTGTTAACATCTCTTTGTCAATAAAGTGTAATTGTATGCGACTGTCCTACAAGTGAGAGGCTTAGCTAGCTTTAAAACCAGGTGTAATCCACAATTTGCAATTTCAAGAAAATGCCTGTACCAAATCAGAAATATAACAGTTGTTATCCATTCGTTTGATGTGTTTTATCTTTGATTTTGTCATATGATAAGAAACTTTCATCGGAGTTCAGTATTTGTTTTATTTTACTTTTTATCCATAATATAGATTTAGATGCTAATGATTCAAAGCCTGGCATAATTCTCATTATAAAATAACATAGACATCTTTTTATGCTGACAAATTAAAAATCTAAATGGGTTCAGTGTTTTTATAATTTTTATTTCTAGTGTCAGCAGTTTTCTAAAAATATGTATTATCATAGGATATTAAAAAAAAATCATTTTCACAGAATGTGTCATGGATTTATGAGTTTTGAACAGCGGTATACTACTGTTGCCTTTATTTATTCATGAAACATAATGAATATATTTAATCATTGATAACAATCACAAATAATCTGTTATGTATATGAATTGACAACCTTATATTCTGTAGGAAATGAATTCTTTTAATATTGATAAATTATTAATTTGATGCTTGAAGCAATGGTAGATGTATAGTGTTAACATACAAATAGATGGATATGTGGTTGAATAACAAATGATGTATTATGCCAATGTCTTTTAACGACCAACATGACAATTAAGTGAATACCATTTATCCGCAGGTTACGCAACATTAATAACTAGTATAGAAAATGAGAATTTTGAGATGATTGATCGCAGTATGTGTTCTGAGTTATTGCTCATGAGGAAGAATCATCAGATAATATATCTCAGTGTGTTTCTGTCTTATAGGGAAGTAAACAAGGCTCATATTAAGAATTAAAATTAATGAACAAAAATTAAATAAATAATCACTGACCCTTGATCCCTCCTACATGGTTGTCATCATTAAAACAAACGCTTTAGGAGAAGGTTCGGATAAAGCTAGAGAATGGTATTTTATTTGAGATCTTCACAAGGGACAAGGGCTCATATTCCCTGTCAGTGTTTTTTTTCTCCTAGGCCGCAAGGCAAAGCGGATATAGAGCACTGACATGGAATACCCCATGTTAAGCCTGATTAACAACAACATTATACTGGAGTGGCCTGATTTCAACACCTATTGAACATTTTATTTTTGTTTTTATCCACAGAGGGAGGATATGGACTGTTTTATGTAACTAATCAAATTGAAGGAGTAAACGGGTTATTTCACTCCAGTATAATATGCATCCCGTTAATGTGTTGTTATGCTTTGGTAAACTTTTGTAATCATTAAATTAAAAATGGAAATGGTGAATGTGTAAACAACAGCAATCCGACCAACCAGAAGAAAACAGCCGAAGACCACAAATGGGTCTATAATACAGCGAGACCTTTAACGCATCGGGAGGCTTCAGTTGGTCCCTTATCAAAAAAGTGTACTAGTTCAGTGGAAACACTTAAATCCGAAACATATAAATGATTTTAAATAAGAAAAAAAACATACAAGATTTACAAAGGCCACACGCTCCTGACTTTGAAACGACGCAAAAATGCAGCGGGGTAAAACATTTTTTGCGAGATCTCAACGGATTTAAAGTATTTGGTTAAACCCAAATTAGTCACTTTCTACAATCATGTATTTTTACATTACTTTGCTCTTGTTAGATAACCGATCAATGTACAAGGGACGTCATTTTTCATTTTTTGATGATCTGTTTTACAAATTCAAATGTGACGTCATTGTTTTGTCTATTTTTACTATTTCAAATATGACGTCACTTGGAGTTGCGGTTTTGACTCATTCGGATGTGTCTATTTTTTTGTGTTGCATTTTGTCGGGTTATGTAATGTATTTCGGTTGTTTCCTGTATTTAGTTAATACTTCTGTTTTATCATGTATTTCTGTTGTATAGTCATTTTATAAAATTTACTGTTTGCAAAAGTATAAATTATTCTAAATAATAGGGATGTTCTGGTACATAACAGAAAACCCTGGCCGTTTTTGGCACAACTTTTTTGAACTTTTGGTCCTCGATGCTGTTCAACTTTGTACTTGTTTCGGCTTTCAAACTTTTGTATCTGGGCGTCACTAGTAAGTCTTGTGTGGACAAAATGCACTTCTGGCGTATTAAAAATTTTAAACTTGCTGCCTTTTGTTAACTATTTTGTGTATTTCTTTGTCAATTGTGTTCTACTATTTGTTTATATTGTTTGGCATGCCACAAAACCAGGTTCAATCCACCATTTTTTCCTTTAAAATAGCTGTACCAAGTCAGGAATATGGCCATTGTTATATTATAGTTTGTTTCTGTGTGTGTTACATTTTAACGTTGTGTTTCCGTTGTGTCGTTTGTTTTCTCTTATTTTGAGTGTGAGTTCACATTACTATAAGACGTGTCACGGTACTTCATGCATTTGGTTTTGATGTTATATTTGTTATTCTCATAGGATTTTGTCTAATGATTAGTACGTTTCTGTGTGTGTTACATTTTAATGTTGTGTCGTTGTTCTCCTCTTATATTTAATGCGTTTCCCTACGTTTTAATTTGTTACCCGATTTTGTTTTTTGTCCATGGATTTAGGTGTTTTGAACAGCGGTATACTACTGTTGCCTTTATTTAATAATCAATCACTACCAAAACTTCAGATCAACTGATATATTTGAAACAAACCTACCAGATGATAGTTGCGATGAGAAATGTACGTGTTTGTGTTACAAATTCATATATTTTATATAATGCTGACATCTACTATATCAATTGGGTTCTCCCACGAGGTTGTTGATGAATACTAATATCATTTGATTAAAAACAAATTCAGAAAATGTTTGATGATTACAAAAATTAATTTTTGTCAGCTAAATTTTTCTTCTTGTCCAAATAAAGACATGAAAATGGAAACCAAGGATGCGATTTGATTTGCAGAAGATCTAACTCAAGATTTGTGAAAAAGGTCATTTATTCAGAATATCATAAAGCATTATACAACTGACAGTGATGGACAATTATGTCATCAAACAAAACTGAAAAAATGACAACAATTGCAAAGGTGGGGAATAAATACCGCCTCTCATCAATAAACAAATTACAAAACATAAACAAACAATTATATACAATCAACATAGATATGATAGAATGATAAAATCAAAAACTTAAAAAGAGGGTGTAGGTGGATGTGAAATTGAAAATCTTTACTTTTCTGGTAAAACAAAAATAGTGTCTAGTAGCAGCATTCAGTGCAATTGCGATAATGCAGGCGCAATTTGACGCTTGTTGAAAGTTAGCATGCACTTTAACCTTATTGGTCAATTAAAATATTTGTTGCCAATGATAATTAGTATTGACCCTGATCATGCCATGACTATGTTGACCTTGACTGCCTGTAATCAAAAACTTGCATAATTCCTAGACAAAGACCATGTAAATTTTCTGTTACTTATTACACCATTGATAAGAAATGAAACCTACACAAGTTGAAACAGTAGCCCATAAAGTTAAAAATTAGTGTATACAAATTTACTGCCTACTGCCAAAATTTTTTTTATTAGAATAAAACTGATCTTACTTTGACTTTCCCTCTTACGGTGGAACTGTTTTCATTTACAAAAAAATGTATTTTTACAATTTTATACATCCCATTTATCAATAAAATCTTACTTAAAATAAAAACTAGGATAAACAGCAATATTTGAACTTTAACATTTTTATTTGTCAGTTTCACACGAGAAACCTATTAAAAATTACAAAAAAGACGCGATAGTTTGTTCGAAGTTGTTAATTGTCCTTTTTGTTTGACGGAGATGATTTTTTTCCTCAATTTTTTCGCGTGAATAATTGCTTATCCTTGTTTGCCGTGTCCATCTCTGTATTTTTTTAAGATTGATAAACGATGTAATTTTAAGTCATGGATTAAATTAATAAATGCTTTATAATAAATACAGTAATTTAATCTTAATTTATACCTCTACATTTTTATATACCTGTATGGACTTATTTTCCTTCAGAACGATAGGTCATTCTTTCAAGAATCAACCCGGAAGATACCATGATTCAATGAAAAATGCCCCAAGTCATAAAATAATTACCTGTATGAGATCAGAAGATAGATGATGCATCTTTTTGTGTTTTTCTTGTCGTAGAACACACCTCGGGTGTCAGGATTGCCTACAGAAAGACCTCCCTACGGTCAGTCTTTCATTTGATCAATCCTCATACCCCTCGGGGTGTTCTATGACAAGAAAAACCTTAAAATATGCATTATCTATAACAGAACCTTATTATAAATAAGACCTATTATTTTATGTTGCTTTATAAGTGTAGTTATAAGGTTGTATGACTACCGAAAGCATGGAAAATGATAAGTGAAACAATGTACTATAGAATGAAATATAAAGAAGATTATATATCCCAAATGAAAAGGAAGATAAGTTTTTTAGAATCAGGTACTTTAAATTACAATCATAATAGATCTTGTAAACTTAGAGAACATGTCTTCTCTGGCTGTTCATGACATTTAAAATACTAAATCACTTGGATACATTTTAGTTGATTTTAGTCTCTGATGCATGATTTTTTTATTATTAATTGTTTTTGGCTTTTAACTAGCTGTCAGTAACTGCGAGTACTCTCAAATCGTATTTTCTTGTTAGTTCGACCTGTTGATTATGTTTATAATGCTTTTTTGTTGTTTTATATTTATATGGATCTTGTCTATATTCCAGCTTTGATTATTTGGAATATCACTTCTTCTTACTACATTTGTATTAACTTCAAGATTTACCTGTATTGTTTTAAAACCGTTTTCTTTCTATAGTGAATATTTTCGAAGGGTTAACTATTTTGCAGTGGTGTTTTGACATGGCTTTGTTTGGACTTGTTTGTTTGCTTTTTGGCCTTGAATGTTTGTCCCCAATATTTTATTATCTGTGCATTTGCATTCAGATATCGCATACCTAATTTATTCGTTTATAGTGTATTAAAGTTACTTTTTTTATTGAGTTAAACCTGCCAATTGATGTTTTATCGTGTGTTTTTCTATGTTGTGATGTTATGCTATTGTTTTAGAAAAAGGGAGAAGGTTTGGATCCATTAAAACGTTTAATCCCGGTGCACCTGTCCTAAATCAGGAATCTGATGTACAGTAGTTGTCGTTTGTTTATGTAATTTATACGTGTTTCTCGTTTCTCGTTTTTTTGATTTTATATAGTTTCCCGTTTGAATGGTTTTACACTAGTAATGTTGGGGTCCTTTATAGCTTGTTGTTCGGTGTGAGCCAAGGCTCCATGTTGAAGGCCGTACATTGACCTATAATGGTTTACTTTTTTTAAATTGTTATTTGGATGGAGAGTTGTCTCATTGGCACTCACACCACATCTTCCTATATCTATGAATGGTTTGGTATTAGAGAGAAACTGTTGTGAAGAATTTATTATATAGATATAAAACATCGTTGGAGACCCATTTGTTGTATGCTTTTTGGTCGGGTTGTTGTCTCTTTAGCATGTTCCCCATTTCCTTTCCTAATTCTATTCGCATAAGTGTAGCCTGCTTTTTTTAAAATTACAAACTACATTGATATCATTTAAGCACAAGACGTGAATATTTAAGTGATCACATCCATTGGGATCTTAAATAAGATCCATTTATTATACATAGAAATGGAAACTTCTACAATTTACTTTAATCAATATATGTGTGGAGCCTGTAATTCAGTGGTTGTCGTTTGTTTATGTGTTACATATTTGTTTTTCGTTCATTTTTTTTTACATAAATGAGGCCGTTAGTTTTCTCGTTTGAATTGTTTTACATTGTCTTATCGGGGCCTTTAATAGCTGATTATGCGGTATGGGCTTTGCTCATTGTTGAAGGCCGTACGGTGACCTATAGTTGTTAATGTCTGTGTCATTTTGGTCTTTTGGGGATAGTTGTCTCATAGGCAATCATACCACATCTTCTTTTTTATATGTTTCAATTTTTTGTCCCGTGGATAAAATCAAAGGTGTATTTATTGTTGCAAAATTGTAAAATAATATAAAGTTATTGGTAAATCCAGAAAAGCGAGTCGGACGCATTGAAATTATTTAACGTGTTGTTTTCAATTTTTTTGCAAAAAAGTCAATTTAGTACTCGGATTTCCTACATGTATCATATAATAAATGTCTGATCATAACATATATTCCTTAATGAAAATAATCGTAGTTTATAGATATTATGTTTTATTCAGGGTAAATAATTGATTCATAATTTGCACTTTCAAGAAAGAAATGAAGGATTTTAAGTAAGTGATGATTGAGTGTTAAGATGCCATTATTTTTAGACAAAAAATAATGCTTCTTAGTTTGCACAACCTGAAAATACACATATACTGGTAAACCTCATTCCATTGGTTGACTTGGCATGCGTTATCGCCACTGTTCTGTAGAATGAATCTTTTGTGATATATACACCAACAACATATATGGGTATGGACCGATTTTTGACATTTGACGACACTGTTTAACATCCAGTATAAAACACAACAGATAGCTGATTACAATGGTTATGTTATCTATACCATGGCAACATTAGACACTCAGCCAGTGCTTCCTCTGAAAGTAGATTTATGGAATAACTATTAATTCTCATAAACTGTAACATCAACATTGTTGTAATTCGCAAAACACTTAAGTTCCTTCGAAATTTAAATGTCATAAGCATACACCTACACACAATAATCAATAAATATACCTAAATCATATTAACTTTGATGTTAATTTCCATTTATAATCGTTTTCACTATGTATGTGTTGGTTTTTTTTTCATTTGTGTATATGTTTAGGTTAAATATGACTCTACAAAGTACTTAATTAGACGTCAGTCAGAATAAGTTTCAAAAAGATACAGATCTATGAGTTAGTCTGTTCCTCTGGTATCTTTCAACCCTCTTTTGTTTTTGGTTTGCTGCCTCATTTACCATAAACACATGTCCTTTAAATCAACATTTATATGGAAATGTGTAACCTGTATTTAATTGGAAGTTCCATGTTCATCGATATTTTCTTATCAGAATATAAGTCATCACAATTTAGATTTTATATCCCATTAGGGTAACGTTAAACTGCTTCTCATTAAATCACAGACAACATTTCATGACTTGTCGGGAAAAGTTTATCAATTTTATCATATATGTATATACCTGGAATCTTTTAATGTCACCGCTTTGGACATCCTCCTGTTCCCACTTTGGTGAAATGCACTGTGCTATTCTCTGAAATTACAAAAAAAGCGTGGAATACGTAGAGGGGTCGTGGGTGACAAAATACATACAAGTAGCTTAGTTTGTGTGTATCAATACTTTGAGGAAATATTCGTGGATTTTTTTTAAGTGTCAGTCGAAAATTCAAAAGAAAAAAAAATAATAATGTATCAGCCATGGCGTTGTCAATTTATTTTCGACTTATCAGATTGATTGTCCCTTTGGTATCCTTCGCCTTTCTTTTGTCAACTGTTTGTCCTTGTCGGCTTATTATTTCCTGCAGTTTTTTTTTCCTTTTTATATCAAAAACATGTCATGTATATGTCAATTCTTCAGCTGCTTATTGTCAAAAACGCAATAAGCCTGTCAAATCTCTTTGCCATTATTTTGGTTTTCCAGTGGGACATCAGGAATGGAAGATTATGCTTAATGAATCGGGACAGAAAAAGTATTGATTAAAGGTCAGTATACTAGAAGGATACAGTTTGTATTATTCTTACTTTTTTTTTTTTTGTAATTAGTTTATTCTTCAGTTTCATTATGTATATCTCTTTCATATTCATTTGTTAAAATTTACTGTTTGCAATAGCATTAAGTGTTCTATATAATAAGGATGTTCTTATCCCGTGCATAAAAACAATGCCGTATTTGTCAAAACCTTTTCAACTTTTGATCTTCAGTGCTGTACAACTTTGTACCTTTTTCACGTTCGATCTTTTATATCTGGGCGTTATGTATTCGGGTTTAGTTTTCTGTAATTAGTTAATACTTCAGTTTCTTTGTGTATATCTCTTTCATATTCATTTGAAAAAATTTACTGTTTGCAATAGCATGAATTGTTCTATATAATAAGAATGTTCTTATCCCGGGCATAAAAACAATGCCGTATTTGGCGAAACCTTTTCACTTTCGATCTTTCATATCTGGGCGTCACTAGTGAGTCTTGTGTGGACAAGGCGCGTTTTTGGCGTACTGAATTTTAAACCTGATGCTTTTTGTTATCTATTAATCATGTTTTTCTTTGTCTAATATGTTCTCCTATTTATTTGTATTGTAGTCCTGTAATATTATGTTGTCATTTTAATGTTATATTTAACTTTGCCATTAAAGTGCGAGGTTTGGCATGCCATAAAACCAGGTTCAACCCACCATTTTTTCCTTTAAAAATGCCATGTACCAAGTCAGGAATATGGTCATTGTTATATTATAGTTCGTTTCTGTGTGTATTACATTATAACGTTGTGTCGTTTGTTTTCTCTTATTTTTGAGTGTAAATTCACATTGCGATAAGACGTGTCACGGTACTTGTCTATCCCAAACTCATGTATTTGGTTTTGATGTTATATATATTATTCTCGTGGGATTTTGTCTATGTGTGTTACATTTTAGTGTTATGTCGTTGTTCTCCTCTTATATCTAATGCGTTTCCCTCGGTTTTAGTTTGTTATCCCGATTTTGTTTTTTGTCCATGGATTTATGAGTTTTGAACAGCGGTATACTACTGTTGCCTTTATTTAGATCAAAATAATAAGAATGTGATTGAATCTACAATAAATACAGAAAATGTGCCATGAAGATTACGGCAATGGTAAGATAAAATGTGAAATGAATCGAACAACTACAACGGTTGAACACTCAAGTTAAAAACCTAAAACAAATACTAATTTATAGATGCCAATTTTCAACAAATAGGCAA
Source organism: Mytilus edulis (assembly GCF_963676685.1). Classification (NCBI taxonomy): domain Eukaryota; kingdom Metazoa; phylum Mollusca; class Bivalvia; order Mytilida; family Mytilidae; genus Mytilus; species Mytilus edulis. The sequence continues at coordinate 91,309,148 of NC_092348.1, forward strand.
ACATTGGTGCTCAATGTTACTTTAGGAAGAACGGGTTTTCCTTCATCGAAAAATTATTAATTGCTCCGCCTTGTCCCGTTTGACATCTTCAATTCTATTCCTTTCTTTTGATTTACAAATACTTACAGATCTTAAATTTCCAGGAGTCTTTATTATCTTGTATATTGCAAATATTGGTACAAAAGACATAGAAAGTCCACTGATTGTCCATCCTATCATATTGGCGTAGTTAGGGTATGTGTAAGTGCCAAGACTTCCTTTGTATATTAATGGTTGGAAATGCAGAAAGCTTGATATCACAATAATCTTAAAAACAAAATAAAAATATTTTATACAATAATTCAAAATAACACCATAAGTGACCTGTTTGGTGTAAGCCAAGGATCCGTTTTGGAAACCGTACTTTGACCTATAAAGGTTTATTTTTACCAATTGGGACTTGGATGGAGAGTTGTCTCGTTGGCACTGATACCCCATTTTCTTATATCTGTTTTAAATTCTTATCCAATATGATAGCATATGTTCAATATTTACTATCTACATTTTTGTACATGTTCCAACTTCTACATGTCAACGGACACTAAATAGAAGATAGGGGAAATAATTTGATTCACAATTACTACACCGAGTTACTTTTAACAATCTTTTATTTTTATTTTTAGGATCATTAATTGGTATTGTATACCTAAAGAGAAAGAGTCAACGTAAGTTCTGCAAAGAAGTACAAATCTTTAATATTGACAAAGATAATAAACATAAACAGACACCCCATATGTTTCCAGTACGCGATTTGTCTTTTATTCTGTTCTGTTTGAGAATACCTCATCAACAAACAAGGCATTTTCCAATTTTCAACTTAAGAAACTATGCAAATCAAAACAAATTCAGTATCTTAACCCAGAATTAAATGCTCCTATTATGCTTTGCACTATAAATTATCGGTAATCATTTAAGTTTTCTCCTTGTTTTTGTAAACGTCTAAAGAAGGATAATTCGAAGACAAAAATAAATAAATGCAGATATATTGAACATACCATGAGGAATGTAGGAGATATGAATTTCCAGCAAAGTCTCCAGTAAAGTCCTGGTCTATGTCCAGTCATCTGATGTATGTCAGTACAAAATTGATCTACTCCTGAAAGATTGTTCAATAGTATTTACTAAACAAAATAAAGTCCTGGTCTATGTCAGTACAAAACTGATCTACTCCTGAAAGATACTTCAAATGTTTTAAATATTAAAAAAGACATTTGAAAAAAATAATATATTCGTTTTCCCGTTTAAATGGTTGTACACTAGTCATTTTGGTAGCCCTTTATAGATTGCTGTTCGGTGTGAGCCCGACTCCGTGTTGTAGACAGTACTTTGACCTATACTGGTTCACTTTTACAAATTGTGACTTGGATGAAGAGTATGCTTATTGACACTCATACCACATCTTCTTATATCTATTATTTATTTTGCAATGCATACATATGTCGTTTATCGGGACAACATAAGTCGAACTAAACAAAGCTTTCCTTTTTCCGTTATGCGTACGTTTAGATTTATTTTAGACCAGTCAAATTTCATAAAACGTTTTAAAGTATTTTGTATTAAAAGCACAATTATCAAGTTAACTTGAGTTTGGAAAAGATGCCACTGCAAAAAAGTAGAAGAATTCTCTCAGGAGACGGAGAAGTATGAATCAATCATCCTTTCATGCTACTATCACGTAAGAGACAACTTTCGAGTTCGATGCATTTCCGTCAAAAACTCTGGTTTTAGTGAACGTCGTTTGTGCGTTTAGGGGCGTCGTCACTTCCGTTTCAATATTGAGCGAGTGGTTGGAAAACTATAATTCTATATTGTACGAATTATTTAGCCAAATTAAATTCTCAAAATTGACAATCAGCACTGCTGTCATTAGGGAATTGTCATTAAGTACCTACAGAACAACCATTATTTCTAGTTTATCCTGCACAACGAAGATCACTAAGACGCTTGATGAACGTAAATAGTGCAGGGATACAGACGATCCCCTCTATCTGGTAAATGACGTCATAAAGGCGCGCATAATTGACGAGTTTTTTGCCGGTGACGGATGAACTCGAAAGTGGTCTATTGGCATTCAACCTTTAATTTGCCCGAGGCTATTTATATGGTCTGGCATATTTATTTTGAATTGCACTTACCGTAAACCCATGCAATAGCAGTGACCTGACATAACACAATGAACAGGAGAGATGTTCCTGCTGCAAATGTATCAAGAATTTTGAATACATACATGCCACCCTGGAAGTGGAAAGAACAAGTATATTAAGATGAATACTACTTACAACGTACCTAGACGTAAATCATAAAAGTATTATAATTCTATTTAAATGAAGTTACCAAACATGCAATAAATTCACATTTTATATTTCACAAATTGATATTTTTTTTGATATTTTTTTCATAAGTTCTTTTTTAAATGAATTCACTCATCAAATTGATTATTAAATGGTAGTTGTGAAATATTCAAATAATAATCAATTGCATGCTAAGTACACTAATCTTTATGAAAAACATACGATTCTCACTTAATAAGTGTTTTCACTTTTAACTAAATTTATAGCAATTCTTGAGCTGAAACATTGCTAAAATATAAAAATATCTTAGTTAACCTAACACTCACGGTTCTACTTACTATTTTAAAGTTAAAAAGTAGACAGCTATTATTAGCATAAGAACATCGGTTTAATAGTACGCATAACAACGCAATATTTGTACAGTATGTTTATAGGAAATGGGTTCATGTGAGTATACATTTTCCAACAACATAGGTCCTGTAAAGAAAGGAATCCCTTTTCATATTTGCTATAAATTTTAGTGCATCAAAAGCTTTCCCCCAATTTATATGCCTAAAAGGTTACCTGATGTAATATTCCTTTGGCGTGGCTCGATACTTGTACATCCGGTCATTGTGTAATTATGCTATGGTCAATTTTTGTATTCTTATCTTTCAATTTTACTTATATACTTTGTTCATATGCATTTTCTTTTCTTTGTTGACATATTTGTTTTACAGTGATTAAGGTTTAAATACAATGTCTACTGCTGTTCCCCTAATTTTGGATATTTTAACATATTATATGTGTTTGGTTTTTTTACACGTTGTTGCAAATAAAATAGAATTTTATGCGAGCGACAGGCATACAAATGAGAAGTTATGCTAGCTATAAACCAAGTTTAATTCACCATTTTCTACATATGGAAATGTCAATACGAAGTCAAAAATATGGAAGTTGTTTTCCATTCATTTAAAGTGTTTGAGCTTTTGATTTTGTCATTTGTTATGGGAACTTTTCGTTCTGAATTTTCCTTGTTTTTTTTTTGCTATTTTACTATGTGATAACATCACACCGAAAAAAAAATCAAAGACAGTTAGTTGAATTTCCGTTGTGCCACTTTCAACATATAATGGTGAAATGTTATCAAAACCACTTTTTAGTAGAACTTTGCATATGCCTGTTTAAATTGTGTAGTTCTCAACTTTGAAAGAAAAATGTCATCTTGACAATTGAATGGCATTCTCTTCTTCGAAAATAAAAATGTTTTGATGGCTTAATTTTTGGTCTTACCCATGATTTATATGTATTTAGTTATAATGTTTTTACTTTCATAATATATATTAAGTAAAATGTATAAAATCAAGAAACAATGATCTGTATGTTTACGAGTTATGGCAATTTACATGTCAAATGCATTTCAAACAACTTACATAAGTGGTGCAAGGTAAGGAACAACAAAATGCTGAGATTACTATGCACATAGTTAAGATTTCTCTTGTCCAACGGTGACGGAATATTCTGTAGAACTGGTCCCTAAAACCCGTCAGTGGAGATTCTAAACCACCAAACTAAAAGGTAAAATTTACTTTTTTATGACTCAAAATCGAAATATATGAGTTCGAGTTTTTTCTCTCTCGATAAAACAGGCAGGAAATGATATACACAGAGAGAAACAAATATAAAGATGAAGAAGAAAGTCAAATACCAGACAAAGTTATTACCAATATAAAACTGATGGACGGTAAATGTATAGCCTAAAATAGTCAATAAAGGATTGAGTAACACGAACACTACTGAAAATCGGGGTCCCGAAAATGAGAATTCCCGTTCCTTTATTTGTATATGTCGCAAGTTACTGATGTCGAATCCAGAGATGTCACATAAGTTAAAAAAAAATAAAGGAAGGGACTGTATGTACGATTTGAACGTAATCGTAAACATGCATCTGTGACACAGATGTTCTAAAACAATCAACAAAATAAGTATTGAGTCAACTACACCATAAAGAGCCCCTAGTGTAATAACTTCTTGTAAGCATTAACCCTCTATCAATGTTATATTGAAAGGAAACGAATGCAATGGAATATTGTTTCATCAGGAGTTGATAATTCATTCTCCATGTGTTGATGGGACGTTGCGTAATTCTAAGATCCAAATTGAAAACAATAAATCTTCTGTTCTTTTGTAAAATATAGTTCTCAATCAACTCACATAATCAATTTCTCAAAACATCTTAAGACAACTTGTCAACGTTAACAAACATATAATGTAGTACGCCAAACGCGTTTCGTCTATATTAGACTCCTCAGTAGTGCTTGAATCAAAATAGTTTGAAGACGTAATATATTGTAATGGTAAAAAGCATGTATGTCTAGGGAAACGTAATTGTATTTGTCGTACCTTTTAACAAAGGATTAATTGGATTGTATAGTTCAACATGTAGTCACACAACATTGAAATGTTCAGCAATCAAACACAAAATATACTGCTGAACAAAGTTATAAGAAAAAAACTAGTGCTTATTCATTCTTTTTAAGCAGTCGTTGTATGAAGTCATTTAGTTATGATTGAGCACGTTTAAATATATCATAATTTAAACTTGCAACAAAAATATTAAAATAAATGTATTGTGTAGAAAATCTCCACGCCCAGAAATTTTATCAAATCTTCTAGAGCTATCAACATAAAATGCATTTCAAATTTTGTTTACATACTGCGCTATCCATTCCTAGTGTGACAAGCATAAAGAAGAACATAATAGCCCAGGCATATGATCCAGGTAAAGTAGAAATTGCTTCTGGATAGACAATAAAGACTAGTCCGGGCCCTAAAAATAAACCAAATAGGTATACTATGAATCATGATTTAATAGAGTTATCATTATTCTTAAAAATAATGTTGACACATATTTTAAATTTTACTCTTAAAAACCATAAAAAAACCGGAAAAACAGAAATTAACCCTTTTTGTGGAACAACATTAATATCCTTAATCCATCTTTAAATCTCTTTTTCCTCTAAACTGTTGAGTTGCTTCCCCTATACCTGTCTTTGGTCATTTCTTCTCTTGGTTTAGACGTCTATAAACCATATGCCTTAACCTCATACAAAGAAGAAACACTCCTTCTTTTTGTTGGCAACTTTCTCTCCTTTAACCAAATAAATGCTAAAAAGGTATTCCTTGGTAAATGTAGTTTCATTGAATATAACAGTTCACTTCATTGCTATCTTTTTAGTGATTAAACAGGGTATCTTTATATCATAATTCTTTTTAAAGATACTCTCAGAGGTATTTGATATTTCCTTTTCATTTATCCGCGTCTGTAAAATCATTGTTCATTCAAATGATATTATAGGATTGCCAATGATCAAATGTATTAAATGAATAGTCTACGAACAGTGTGAACAGATTTTGTTTTACTGCAAACGAAAATTGACTCAATCGAGTTAAGAAAATCTTTATATGTGCAAATTAAAATGACAATGATTATGACAAAGATTGTTACTAGAAATACCTTCTTGAGCAACTGTATCAATATGTTTGTGTTGTCGTGTTGCCATGTAACCTAAATATGTAAACACTACGAATCCTGAGAATATACTTGTAAAACTGTTAACACCTGCTGTTATCAAACAGTCTCTGAAATTATACAAAAGATGATGATGATTTACAATTCTATAAATATAGATGAATACATAATGTGTTTGCGCTGGTTCCAAGTCAGGAGTCTCTGGCCTTTTAGTTCATTTTATGTTTTGGAGTTTAGTGTGACGTCCATTTTCACTGAAACTAGTACACATTTATATTTAGGTGCTAGATAAAGCCGGCCCCTAGCTGCGGGATTATCTCATAATGTTGAAGACCCATTAGCGACCTTTTGCTGCCTTCTGCTATTTTGTCGCGATAATGTCTTTTTGGCATATTTCCCATTTTCATTCTCAATTGAATAATCTACTTTAACTTATTGGACAGTAAATAGCAAATACAATATTTTATTAAAAGCATGGGTTTTTGAATGAAATAGGATCAACGCATTGTTTCAAATTAATTTGTTTGTAAATAATAGTTATCAATATGTAATTTGAAGCATTGTTACTATTTTAATGTTCTGGACAAGGACAGGTCAGATCTTTATAACCGGTAAACAACATTTGACATATTTTGCTTATTTGTTATTTGACTTATTTCAATCATACAGTTTCCTAGGCCTTTTTCTCTATTGAATATAATAAAATCACGAAATACATATTGTAGTAGGTCTGTAAATATAATTACTAGTATTCGGTTATCTTAAATTATATTCCAGAAATTACACAAATGGGAACGTGTGTGCAGTAGACAAATACGTGCATGTCGCATTCCATAACAAACCATTCAGATATACAACATTTACTTCATAACAAGGTTCTCTTCATTCATTACTGTAGATAATAAAGATCCAAAATAAAACAATAAGCCGATGACAGACAGGCAATGCCGTGGTAAAATGAAAGCAAACAAGAAAAGAAAACATTTGTCTTTGCAAAAACATATGTAGAGTACTAGAGATTTAGCAATCACAAACTATACAAAAACTAAAAATGAACTAAGATTATTCTGGAGGATATGATGTTTTTGCTCTGTTAGTGGTATCCGTTATCATCATCATATCAAAATCAAATCCCAAGTCATAATTGTTGATTAAACATAATGCAAAAGAGGATTGGTAGATAGTCTAACACTAAGTCATTATCACAATTAAAGCAATCGTAATTACAAATAATCAACATACCTGTAACAATTATTATTGAATTTGTTGTAACTAGCATAAGCTATGTGTGTTCCAAATCCTGCTCCAATTGAAAAGAATATTTGAACTGCGGCATCAATCCAAACCTGTGATTACAAAAGTTAAAAGTAAGAATACCAAATAAGGAGATGTGTAATGATTTTCATTGAGACAACTATCAAATAACCTTGATTTAAAACTTTCAAAAAATAAATATCCGATGACATTCTGAAAGACTTAAAATATCTATATAAACTTTATTTCGAAAATAAAACCGCGATGTTATTTTTTAGGCATTCGAAGTGCGTTTATCTGTTGTTTCCCTAGTTATACTCAGAATAAATGAATAGGTCGATTGCATATCAAACTCCCCGAGGAAGTGTTGACCTTAGATCCAGATTATTTTAGGTCCTGATTTTGTCATAAAGCTCTTTAACTGTTTCGGTTAATATAAATTAAAGGTTCTCCAAATATTTTGCTAGAGCGTTCCTGGTGATGGTAATCTTACATGTGTTTTGACGCATAAAATGTATAAAGTGTTTCATATTTTGGTTCGTAGATAATTAAAAGGGCCAAGAACAGAGCCTTCAAAATGGGATAACAATTGTCAATGAAATTGATCCTTAACTTTTTTGTACAAATGTTACGATGAACAAAGTAAATCATGAATAATGTTTATGACACTATACGTAGTTGTGCATTACAATAAAAGAAAGATAACTCTAAATTAAAAATCTGGTAAAAGTTAACTATATATTACCACACCGAACTGCTTTTTTGCAAAATCATAATTGTTCAAAATATGAAATTCACTTATAAATTATGACTATCATTATCGTAATTATAACGCCATTGTGGTAAACTAAAGCTAGCATCTGAAATATTGAGGAAATAATAATTATCTTGTTTTCTTTATTCTTTTATATAGCATGTTGTTTTGTTTTGTTTTGTATGATACTGCATTTTATGTTTGTTACAATAAATTGCTCAAATCTAATATGACTATATCTAGCGAAGGCTTTTCTTTGACAATCTGTGTGCCTTCGAAGTGAATCTTTTTTTTCTAAACTATCAAATATGTGTTTAATTGCTTACTAAGGGTTATTTTGTCACCTTTATTTTTTAATTAAATTCTATAAGTTTCCCTTCATTTTTCATTTATATTGTATTAGATCGCTTTTAAAATTATTTTTAAATATAAACCACATTTCAAAAGAAAAATAAATCAGTTTATATTATTTTTAATGAATGTGATGTGGATTCCATTCCATTGGTAAAATGTTCTGACATGAAAATTTGATATCCAGTCTAAATAAACATCGACGATTTATTGAAGATGATGGATTTAGGCATAATTGTATTTCAATCATATTCTAAGTTGGTATCACTTTTACTTTGATAAGATCTTGGGATTGTTTTTAAACGCAGTAAGTATAAAAGGCATGCTTATTCCATATTCCTCCTAGGTTTCACATTTTTGGTGTTTAGCGAGACTTTTGACCAATTTAGATATCGACTTCAGAAAACAACTGCACAATTTACTTTGATAGTTAGAAAAAAAGTTTTGGAAGATTTGGAAAACATGAATTTTGATTACTTTTACAAAACAAAACTATCTTTTTTTGTATAAATTAGTATACCTGTGGATCACCTAAGCGGCTCATATTTGGTGTGATAAAATAACTGACGCCTTCTGCTGCACCTGGCAACATGGCACCTCTGATCAACAGAATAGTTAAAATGAGGTAGGGAATTGTAGCTGTAAACCATACAACCTATAAAAAACAAAACAAAGTATTAAGGCAAATGTGTTAATCAAAAATTGAAAACAACATGTTTAATAATTGCATGCGTCCAAAGCGATTTTCTGGATCTACCTTCATCAGGAACGCTCAAAACCAAACATTTCAAATCCGAGGATGTATAAGTACCGAAACCGTTAAAGAGCTATATGTAAAAAAAAACTAAAATGAATAGCCAAGTTCATCTAAAGTCAACTTTGTCTGAGGGAGTTGAAACCTTAGTTTCTTTTTAATTTCAAAATTTATAAACGGACAATTTTAGAAAGGTGTGTTAAATCATGTCAGTACCGAAGTACTGACTACTGAGGTGATGATACCCTCGAGGACTGATAGTCCACCAGCAGAGGTATCGACCCAGTGATGGGAAAAATTGAAAACAACACGTTTAATTATTGCATGCGTCCGAATCGCTTTAATCTGCATAACAGTTATTGCTGCAGTAAAACTTTAAATTTGTATGAACTTTAAACCCTTACGTTTTTAATAATAATTCCATATTCATCTACAGCCATACGTACAAACTGCAACAAACAGTAAAGATGAAAAGTACAAATTCTTCTAGTAAAATTTTTTAAATGCATTTATACATACATTTAATTTTTCAAATCAATAATCAGATTAAAATCAATAGTCAACGACACAGCATTCAATTGACACAAAATAGAAAATGATGAAGAGTTCAACATATTGTTAAGTGTGTAAACAACATATATAGCACATATTTGTAGGGATCAAAGACATTTTGAAATCATATTAATTGTCTTTGTAAATAAAGGCAACAGTAGTATACCGCTGCTCGAAATTCATAAATCGATTGGGAAAAAACAAATCCGGGTAACAAACTAAAACTGAGGGAAACACATCACATATAAGAGGAGACCTACGACACAACAGAAACACAACACTAAAATGTAACACACACAGAAAGAACTAAAATATAACAATGGCCATTTTTCGGACTTGGTCGAGGACATTTTAAGAAAAAAAATAGTTGGTTGAACCTGGTTTTGTGGCTAGCCAAACCTCCCGCTTTTATGGCAATGATAAATATTACATTAAAATGCCAACATTACATGACAGGACTACAATACAAATATCGTCTATTAACAGCAAATTTCATAAAGTTCTTACAAGCATTAAAATGGAAATATTACAAACAGGTAAGTACTTGGCTAAGAGCATAATCTAAAAGATATACGGAGGTAATCTAGTTTGTCGGCACTCAACACTCTCCCTTTTAACTAAATAAGGTACATATCAGACAATAAAACAACCACCAGCTCCGAAACAAATACTTTGCTCTTTAATAGTGGTATTGTAGAGTGAAAACCACAATTCTACATAAACAAATCTGCAATTATAGCGTATCAGGGAATATTCACTATTGCTGAAAGCTAGCTCACGGTTCATAACCAGTGTTACGGATTATAAAAATAAATTCGTTCGATGTATCAAAATCAAGTGCCCCAGCTTTGACTTTTGATACAGATACTAGTAATCGTCTATATAATAATTATATCTATCAATCTTTTACTAATCTAAACAAACGCACGTATATATAATATCCAATGTGTTAATACTAGCGCAAACTAGTCCAATCTGTTATACAAACATCAATTAATCATTTAAAAGTTAAATAAAGATCATTAATCTATAAAAAAAATACTTGATGTGTTTAAGAATATTGAGTTCTTCATATCTTCGCAAAAGATGCAAATTTAAAAAAAAACTAATACATTTAATTCTCTATAAAATCTCTGCAAATATCTCCAATAGTAAAAAGTAATAAAGATTGGATATGAGACAGTAGTCTCGTTAAATTGGGAAATAGCCATATATTAAAGGAACCGTTGACTTGCATCTACATCAGATATACCTTTGACAGAGAATTTAAAACCCGCACAGAAAATTCAATATTCTGGAGGACAGCCCGTAGTCGCTGAATGTAACCGGTGTTTTAAATATGCTAAATATTATATTTTCAAAATCTGAACAAATTACTACCAACCTTCCAGTGTGCATGGCAATTAAAGGAAAATCGTTAGATGGTCCAGTATACATTATGTAAACAATGTATACATCTTAATCCATATTCAACCAATGGCATGTCTATTGGTCTCTGCTTTACTAAAAATCCATCGAATCAAATACAAATAGGGACAAATACAAAAACACATTCCAAAAGAGGGAAGGAAGATACCAGAGGGACAGTCAAAAGTGCACTCAACTTTATTGACTCCGCACGAGGCTGTTTGAATTGTACTATTTGTTTAGGACTTTTTGTAAACAGAAAGGTACTGGAACGTTGGGTAAAAAGGAAATGAATTATTTGAAATTGAAATCCTTGCGCTATCAAAAATGATTTATGTTCAAACCTACTCTTGTTTCTATTTATAGTTGTAGATGCAGGTATCACAGCTATCAGCAGAAGAGACGAACGAAAATTATAACACATCCTTAAATCGATTCTAAACAACATTGTACAAGTTTATTTGATAAGATAACCATACCTTTCCAGCACTTTTAACACTTTTCCATAAACAAAAGTAGAGAATGGTAAACGTTAACATTGTACACAAAGCTAATTGCCATTTAACATTCCCGAGATCAGATATCCCTGTACTTTGGTGGAGTCCTAACATACCACGCCTGAAAATTGAAAAAAAAAAACGCCTTTAAAAATGTCTGTCATTGTTCAAACGTCAAAGGTTTAGACATTGCAAAGAGTCTAAAGATTATTAGGGAAGGTCAAGCAAACTTACAAACGTTTAACTCCATTACTTTTGGTATCAATCTGTCGCAAGAGCCTGGAAAACAGTAGTTGCCGTTGATTGGTGTCTAGTGTAACGGTTTATCGTTTATTGTGTTGTCATAAATGAGGTCGTTGCTTTGTTTGTATGGGCTTATTCTAGAATCTTGTTATGTTTGGGCTTGTAAAACGGACTATATGGTATGGGTTCTGCTCTTTGTATATGCCATACGGTAACATATAGAATCAATTTAATGTTTAGTTCCGTGTTGGAATAATTGGATTTTTTGTCTCATTGACAATCATATAACATCTCTTTATTTCTTATTTTATAATAATATGTCATTTATGATTATAATAGACATTAATTAATGGCTTGGCTTATAGTTGATTTCTTAAGGGTTTAATAAAGATCTACCCTGTGTTTTTATACAAATAAGTGATGTACTAGAATCCAATTATACAGACATAAATAGTTGAAAGTTTTTATTCTTTATTAAAAAGGTTGGCCTTGTAAAGGATACAAAATTTTATTTTGCATAGATGGGTTATTATGATACTCCATGACGATCTTCTGTTTTAGCTTCATTTTCTTTACTCCTACTTACTCAAAGAATTCGAACGTTGACGAAACAGATGTATTACTATTGTACGTTTTGTTGTAGTATGTTTCGTTAGATTCCCACTCAATTTGCCAGCAGTTTTCAGAGTTGTAATCATGATCACATGTCGTCCATGGTAGCCCAGTAGTGAATGATGAAAACATATAATAAAATGACCATGCGATGACCATATTGTAGTAAAAGGCTACAATATAGGCCATAAAACAGGAGGCATAACCAATACCTACAAGTATAGAAAGACAGTATCATAGTGAAGTAAGCATTCCTTTCCATTGTGTATATGAGGATCGCCCAGTATATGGTTATATATCTAAATTAGCTGTTCAATTCATACGAGTGTTTATCTTTTCTTGGCTTTAACACGAGTCAATTGATTTCGTCGTATAGCTCCTATGTGTTTAAATTAAAAACAACATATTTGTAAGAAAACAACTAAAAGGATTAATTGATTATAAACTCTACCTACATAAAATAAATATGAAATATCTTCACCTTTGTGTGTGGCATGTTTTTCAATTGGAAACAAAATTATTGAAACTATACACAAATAAAATGTATCATAAATAAAAAAAAATCAGTAGAAATATGTCCTTTAAATATTATTATATGCTATCAATGTTAACTATTTTTTATACGTTTACGAATGTGTTTACCAATGTTTAGTTATTATAGAATTGAATTGTGTTTCCTAATATTTCAATGCACGCGACGTTCACGTTTTGCTTTAGTCTTTAATGCAAAATGTCAAAGTCACTTGCTTAAATATTTCGAATAGATTTGAAAAACAAAAACAAAACAAAAAACCAACATTACAGTGTTTTCTAAACATTAAACTGCTCTTCCATTGATAAATATTTATGGTTAGAACATCATATTTAATCCAACATATTCCTCTTGAAATTTTAATTCTCAATTATATATAACACTAAATTCTGTTTTGAGACGGCACAAGAATCTTGATTGATTTCAACTTGAATGTCCTAGAAGTAGAGTATAAACGAATAAATTTAATTTTAATTAAGCATTTTATTTTCAAATATTTGGGTAACACGCTATACATGATGTATTTTCAGTAGTTCAGTATCTTTATAAACTGGTATGCTTTTGATCAAAGATTTGCTTGCCTTTAATTTTTTTTATTAGCTGCGAATTTAGTTTTCTGCAACAGGTGTTGAAATGATATTAACATTGCACTTGATCAATATATAGTAACTGAACTGGTTTGAAAATCTATTTATACCCAAACATCGTTGCATGAAATGTGGATAGTTAATTTTGATATCAAACTTTAATGTGCTGGTGAAGATTAAAATATCTATAAACGGATCAATCATCTAAAAGGTTTAGTGTTGACTATAAAACAGATAAGGACGGTTTGATAAGTCAAAATATTTTAAATAATTTGCATGTAATTCTTGATACATTCACAACTTAAGTGCAATCATTCCGTTTTCAATTTAACTCCAAGCATGCAGTTACTAAATTTAACCAAAAAGTAAAATAACAAAAATACCGAAAATTAGCTCATCACAGATACCAGGATTGAAATTTTATATTTACGCCAGACGCGCGTTTCGTCTACAAATGACTCATCAGTGACGCTCGAATCCAAAAAAATTTAAAAGGCCAAAAAACATACCAAGTTGAAGAGTATTGAGGACCAAAGTTCCTAAAAATTTGGGCAAATACAGCTTAGGTAATCTATTTCTGAGGTAGAAAAGCCTTAGTATTTCAAAAATTCTAAGTTTTGTTAACAGTTAATTTATAATCATGAACATATCAATGATAACTCAAGTCAACACAGAAGTGCTGACTACTGGGCTTGTGATACCCTCGGGGAAATAAATCTCTACCAGAACTCCGAGGAAAATTCAAAACGGAAAGTCCGTACATAGCTCAAACACATCAAACGATAGATAACAACTGTCATATTCATAACTAGGAAGTGTCATTCTCTTAGGTAGAAATTTTTAGATAAAACCCGGTTTTATAGCTAGCTAAGTATCTCACTTGTATAATAATCGCATAAAATTCCATTATATTGACAACGATGTGTCAACAAAACAAACAGACATAACAGGTACAAATATAAAAAATAGAGCTACATCAGTCAATTTTGTGTTATAATCTTAATCGCTAAAAAAACAAACAAATACATCAACAAAGAAACACAATAAGGCATATACAAGAATACAAAATTTAGCATAGGACAATAACACAATGACGGGATCCACGTCAAGTGTATATCAACAAAACTCGACTTAACAGTAAAAATAATATTCACAAAGACAAATAAAAAAGAGTACTATAACACTTTATTAAGATGATAAAAAACGTCAACACCCAGAATCTATATTTCAAGACCATCTTGTATTATTTGTGAAGTTGATACGGAATGTTTATCAACAATATCTTGGTATCTTCCAATGAACTTTATTAGAAAAAGGACGAGACGTTCTTTGACATACTCCTGGTTCATCAACTTTCTGCTGAGACAATGTTGATATTTTACAAACCATTAAGTGTTAAAATTTAACTGCAAGCATTCAGTTTTTTACTTTAACTCCTTGCAATTATTTTTTTTCTCGATTTCACTGCAAGCATTCAGTTTACAATTTATCTGCACACATTCACTTTTTTTCAATTTCACTGCAAGCTTTCAGATTTTCAATTTAACCGCGAGGATTTAGTAAAAATTGACAACTAAAAGAAATAGCACATCTGTACCTACACTGGTATTAAAGAGATAATCGTAACTGCAATTACGATTATCCCAATATGGCGACGGTAGATATAGGTAAAATCTTTACACTCATTTTTCTTAAATGTAGCATGTTTTTGTCAATAGTTACTCAGCTGCAAGGTTTATCTATACCATTTCATCATATTTGAATCGTAACGGTGCACTGGAATTGTCTAAGCGCTTTGAAAATAGCCGTTGAAAAATTCGGGATGATAATCGTAACTCGGAAAAAAGATAATCGTAATTATGGTATTTAAAAATAAAAAAGATAATCGTAACTGGAAACTGTTTTATTGATATTGACACTAAAAACGTATATCTGATAGCATATTATGAAATTATGGCGATGAATTATTTACGAAACGTCCCAACATCTTATGACATTTCTTTTTATGCATATATAATTAATTGTTCTTATGAAAACAGCTACATAGTAGTATATTATAAAATTGGAAGGGTGAACAAGCTTCAAGAAATTTGGAAATGGGAAAACACGAACTTTGTTAATATACAAAAATTTATTGAACTAGGTATGCCACAAAATATGTGAATGAGCGATGGAAATTATGATACATGACAATAATTGTCAGGCGACAGGCATGTGTCACCTTACATCAGATTTCTGATTAAGACAGTAAACAAAAAATAATTTATCCTGAAGTAAATAGTAAATATAGTTAATATTGTTTAAATTATTTTATTGTAGGTGGTTATATGTGCTATTTCTGCCCCCGGGAAGCCACTGCTGATTTAATTCTAGAACATACCCTATTATGCCATAACGAAGTAGGAAAGACATTTAGTATTCGTCAAAAACCGTTTGACGAGAAATTAGTGGCTACAGTTTTCATGTCACTTCGATCATTTTTCATGGATGATATCACAACTTAAAAGTTATGATGAACAAGAGATAACTTTGAAAAGTGTTTTACAGTGTCATTTCTTTTATAGCTGACTATGCGGTATGGGCTTTGTTCATTGTTGAAGACCGTACGGTGACCTATATTTGTTAATTTCTGAGTCATGTTGGTCTCTTGTGGAAAGTTGTCTCATTGGCAAACATACCACATCTTCTTATTCATATTAGCTACTTCATGACTGTCACTGAAATTTCAGTATCTCAGATATAAACTATAAACAACACAAATTCAATTTTGAATTATGATAATATGACATCCTTAAAACATTTAATGCTATATAAGACTAGAGAATGTTTGGCCCTAAATGGGATTCTTTGTGTATTATGAAATTAAGTAACGTGGAGTTCATTGACAAACATGGATTTGTGTTCTTTTATAGTTTGGCCAAAAGCCCGAAAATCAAAAAATAAAATTGATGTAGCTTTAAATTTTCTTACAAGAAATACTTATTCAAAGAATGACTGCAAAGATGAGAATAAAATAACGCATATTCCGCAAAATTAGAAACAAACTTATTAAAAATTCATAAATACTCGGTATATGAAAAGTATGCTGCATACATATGCATGGAAGATATTGTAGAGAAAAATATTGAAGGTACTAAACAAGGAACATTTTTGTATTTGCATACTTGCCATATAATTAGTACTTTTCTATTAAATGAAAACATAAATTAGCCTTTCCTAATTTTCATGCATTTTTCTGAAGCACAAAATATTTGTTTTAAAATCTATAAAAATCTTTGTAATTAAACCAGTTCCGACTGTGATAATCTACATGTTTGGCCCTTTGATGTAATTTATCAATATACATATTTGTGGGTTTTTTTTCGTCTGTCAAATGCTTCGTAAGACTATAGGTAAGGCTAATAAAAACAAAAAATAAAAGTAACAATAAACAAAAGTAACAATAAACAAAAGTAACAAAAAACAAAAGTGACAATAAACAATAGTAACAATAAACTGGTAACTATTCTAGATCCTTTACCATCCACACTGTTTAAAGAAACGTCCTAAAATACATGGGAATTTGATCAAAACATTTGAATTTAATTTTTAAAATCATATATCAGTATAAAATAGAAAAAAGTGAATCCAAAGGAAAAATATGGACGGCTGAATTTATTGATAAGAACTAAATCATCAGCGTATAACAGATATATGATATATAATTATCATTTAACTTGGGTGGTTCACATGTTGAGTCAAAAATAGATGGTAAATCATTAATATATAAAGAAAATAATGTAGAGCTTAAATTACACCCTTGTTTTACCCCAACTGAGGAATTAAAAAATCAGTGATACCTTCCGAGATCTTTACCAAGTACAAAACCTCTTTATACATATCTTTCATTATACTAAAAAAAGGGACCATCTATGTTGTAATAAGACAATTTGTAAAAGAGGGCATCTCTATTAATAGTATCAAATGCCTTCCTGAAATCAATGAAACAGGCATATATCTTTTTTGACATATGAAAATGTGGTATACGTGACTTTCATTTTGAGCAATGAATTGAAAGGATTGCACTTTTGGAATATGGGATATAGCTAATCCATCCTTTTTCTCATCAATTAGAGATATATAGGTAAATTTATCCTAGATATTAACCTGTAAGTTTCTTCATTTATTTTTATATACGTTAATGTCATCGTTTAACTGGGCATTTACATTTTTAACACACAAAATACCATTGAAATGCTGAAAGACACATTTATTATGTTTCAGTTACTATTATCATATAAAGAAAATTACGATTATCAAAGAAGAAAAATACCATAGAGTTACGATTATGATCCCGAATTTTTCAACGGCTATTTTCACAGCTCTTAGACAATTCCAGTGCACCGTTACGATTCAAATATGATGTAATGGTATAGATAAACCTTGCAGCTGAGTAACTATTGACAAAAACATGCTACATTTAAGAAAAACGAGTGTAAAGATTTTACCTATATCTACCGTCGCCATATTGGGATAATCGTAATTGCAGTTACTATTATCTCTTTAATACCAGTGACCTAATCGGCGTTAGAAATGAAAATATATAAATAATAAAATATACATATAATCAATTATGGAAAGCATCTAACAACCCTTACGAAAACTGAAACAATATTTACTATACTCAGTATATTTATGTATTTGAAATGATATAGTGAACCCTATATTTAGTTTTAGTATTAGTGAGTGCAGACATTGGTTTCCCAATATAGGTAAGCATTTTAATAAAGAGGTATTACTTGTTTAAAACAATAACGAAAATGTGCATATGTAATTGGAAAATTATAAAACCTCCGTCATAGACTTCAAATGACGGCTAACAATGATATGAAACAACTCCTCTTCATTATTGAATGTCTAAATTTAGCATTTAGTACATTTTAATGAGGAAAGAAATCAAATAGACATAAATTGTGATATTGTAAAATGTGCATTTACTTTCGTTTTTTTTTGTTTTAAGATTATTTGCATATTTGTTAACATCATATTATTCTTGTTACACTTAATATCATGCAATTAATTTTCAGGCGTTACCGTTAATGCAGGTTTCTAACAATACAAATTACTTTTCATCAAATATATCCTCTTAATTTTCAAACCACCTCGGAGGTCTAAAGGAATACTTTGGTTGACTGGGTTATAGTTATATATCGTCGTCTGTTATTTTCTGTTATCTTGTTAACAGTAGTAAAATCAGCCGCAAACTGCAGTCACTTCCGATCAGAATGGGGGGGGGGGGGGGGGCGTTAATTTGATACTTCTTGTTCAAAGTGACACGCTCTCTTTAGGTTAAGGAACTTTTCCTACAACTCTTTTGGGAACCCGATAAGGGCCTTTTGATATGCAAATTTCTTCACATATTCAAAATATATCGTGCATTTCTGTTTACTGGGGGTAAAAACAGGGATTTCATTTACCAGATCCCATCACTTTGTGTGCTGGTGGTTTCTCCACAGTGGTAGTGTCGGTGTCTAGTGCAGTAGGGGGGATAGTAATCTATCACTGCCTCTGGCTAATTCAATCGTGGGTGAAAAGAAAGTCGAGTGTGTAAATCTTTCCTGAAAGTACAACGCCCTTCATTATCCAAGACTTCTATAGTACCTCATCGCGACAGCACATGGTTAACTATGTTACATTATCCTAGGCGTCAACTGTAGAGTATCTCGGAGCAAGAAGGGCTCAAGAGATTCAGTGTGTATGCCCACCGGTGTGTGGACATGGCCTAGCACTCATCATCCTTGTCCCAGCTACATTATTTGCCTTTTTCAAACGTATGCAAAATCCTTCCGCTTACTTATCTAAATCTCTCATGTAATAGAATTCACAAAACAAGATGAGTTTTAATAGCGCAACCAAGTAAAATAACCAAATATTTCAAAAACAGGATGTGATGATAATGAGCATGCGTTTGAAAAATGTTATCTTCTAATTTTCTTTGATTTTTTTTAGAAATTAATGTTATTACTACCACTGGATCGATGCCTCTGATGGTGAACTGTTAGTCTCCGAGGGTATCAACAGCCCTAAAGTCAGTACTTTGGTACTGGCATGAAAATACGGATGTTTTTTTTTTTATCAAATTACGCTGTTTCCAAAATGTACGAAATTATTTTAAATCAAGGAATGTTTCTCCCTCATGCAAAGCTCCGATTCCTTCCCTGGCTTTGGCTATACTTGTTGTGCCTTTTTGGATTATAACTGTTCAGCCCAGTAGTCAGCACTTCGGTGTTGACATGAATATCAATTATATGGTCATTTTTATAAATTTTCTGTTTACAAAACTTTGAATTTTTCGAAAAACTAAGGATTTTCTTACCCCATGAGTAGATTACCTTAGCCGTATTTGGCACAACTTTTTGGAATTTTGGGTCCTCAATGCTCTTCAACTTTGTATTTATTTGGCTTTTTAAACTATTTTGATATGAGCGTCACTGATGAGTCTTGTGTAGACGATACGCGCGTCTGGCGTATAAAATTATAATCCTGGTACTCTTGATAACTATTCATCTTTTTAATAAGCTTTTGATTTTCAAATGTTTCGGCCTCGAGTATCACTGAGGAGACATTTATTGTCGAAATTGCATCAGGTACAGAAAAATTAGTAACGTTAATGTTATTAGGAGCCAGCAAAGCAATTTTAAGCAAATCATGACACGTGAAATTTCGAATACTAGTAACACTGAAATTAAAAATAAGCTTATTATTTCTTCGTGACATGTCTGTTAGAGAATTTTATCCATTTTTATAAACCCAAAAATAAGTTATCAAGGAGATTTATTTATATTAGTAGGCGATTGATGTGCTAAATCATTAAATCGTTGTATTAAAAAATTGCTCTGATGTTAGAGGTGTTGGCTATCAAATTATTTTATATTGCAAGTTTATCCTTTAATTTAAAAGACATGAAAATAAAGATAATAATACTGTGATTATAAATATGAAATGGTAATAAAACCAGTTTATGGATCATGTACGTTGCAACTCCCTCAGGTAAAGATGACCTTGAAGGTATTGTATTTGCTCTAACAACGCCCATATTTTTTCTTACTAAAATTTGAAGTATCTTGGTTCACTGAGTGTTCGGACTCTGAATGTATGTGCTTGGTGAAGGTCAAGCCAGCATTGGAATCGGTATTATTTTGTTTATGTGCACAATTGTCCTTACCAATTAACCATTAATTTTAGCTTTACACAATGGCACCATCTTCCAGGCACCGTTTTTGGTCCATCTTGTGTAAACTGTCCCATTCTTAGCCATTAATTTTACCTTTAAACAAGAGCACCATCTTCCAGACATGTATTGGACCCTCTTGTGCAAACTGTTGCAAACAAAGCTATTAGTTTTACCTTTAAACAAGGGCATCTTCATCCGGAAATATTGGTCTTTCTTGTGTAAACTGTCCCATACTTAGCTATTTGTTTTACCTTTGAACAAGGGCACCATCTTCCATACATGAATTGGTCCTTCTTGTGTAAACTGTCCCATACTTAGCTATTTGTTTTACCTTTGAACAAGGGCACCATCTTCCATACATGAATTGGTCCTTCTTGTGTAAACTGTCCCATACTTAGCTATTTGTTTTACCTTTGAACAAGGGCACCATCTTCCAGACATGAATTGGTCCTTCTTGTGTAAACTGTCCCATACTTAGCTCCATGAAGAACACTGGAATGGCTCCAAATATAAGTACAGTAAAGTACGGAATGATAAAGGCTCCTAGAAAGAAAGATTAATGTAGAATCAATTTTTTTTTATTATTTTGTACTTGAAAATAACTTATCTATATTGAATATATATTTTTTTCATTGTCTAAAGGATAACTATGCACATTTTTCTGTAATATGTAAATAAGATCGAACAGTTTGGCCATCACTCCATAAACCAAGCAAATTTCTGCGACATTCGTCTCAAAAGACTTCTTATGTCTGCAACTGGACGGTCAGGACCATTCTTAGTTTATAATGTATTAAGAGAAGAACGTCAAAGAATAAGTTTGGAATAATTCAGATCAATAAAGCGTCTGAAACTATTTATCTAAAATGCGGAAGAATAAAGTCATTATTGAATGCATTTGATATAATTAAAAGCTCATCCATATATCTGCCATTCTTCAATGTCGAATCCAAAATCGAAAGAAAATTGATAGCAAAGCTAGTTTGTCAAGTTTCTGAAAGGAAATAACTAAGGAATCACAAACTGGATTCATTTTTTTTTTAGATTTGATAGAGCATAGGTACACAGATTTATTTGTATAAATCGTATAAAAAAGATGCGAAATGCATATATTATAATTCTCATGTTTCAAACGAGCTCAGATCCGACTTTTTGGTAGTGCTCACATGCATATATTAAAATCAAATGCTTATATCACGGTAACTATAAAAAGACGAAATTGTGATTGATTGCATATAAGATAACTCTCCACAAAAGACCAAACGACAAAGAAATTAACAACTATTATAGGTCACAGTACGTCCTTCAACAATGAGCACAGCCCATACCGCATAGTCGGCTATGAAAGGCCCCGAAATGACAAATGTAAAGTCTAATTATTTAAACGAGAAAACTAAAGGTCTACCATTCTGAGCTCTGTTTTAGACTGCTGGTGTTATAAAATGAAATTATAACAAAACAACTGCATTTATAAAGTTCAATATAATATATATATTATACATGTAGGTATGCGATAATATAAAATGGCATTAATTACTATGTAAATGACATGGAAAAGAAGATGGTATGCCCGATAAATCTTTAAAACAGATGGTTTTCTCATATATGTCTTCTCTGATAGATATAATTACTTTTATTTATCTCGGAAATGTGCTCGCAAAAAAAATCTGAAAGGGAAAGATGACTATTCGAGGTTACTTATGATTTGTGATATACAAAAAAGTTCTAAAACATTCAATCATCTATTGATTATGTGAAACTGGGCACATAATCCAAAAATTGTCTTCAAGTCAACGATAGAGAAAACGGAATAAACATTTGTACATGTACAAAAGTCATAAAAGCGCAAATGTCCTTTTTTTTTAATGCGCATATGTCCTATGATTTGAAGCGCAAGTGTAAAAAAAAGTGAAAATGTCTTATAAAAAAGCGCAAACGTCCAGCGGTGGTGAATCTGGTCAATTAAATAAATCTATTATTCGTTTGAGACAATGAGAACAAAAAAAGAAAATAAAAACATCTTCAAGTAACTCCAGGACAATTTATTTTTATTTTGTATTTCAGACTCTAAAATGTGAATCATAGTATTTGGTGTCTACCTAAATTCTTCGCAAATTAATAAGATAATGCGCACTTGATAAATAACAATGACAAACAGTTTTTTTTTGTTTTTTTTTTCTGCGTTTGAGCTTGCCGATAAGGTGACTTTAACACATATTTTTTATATATTTGTTGTATGAATTAAGCATGAAAAAAAGCCAGAATTAGCAGATGCCTCAAAACAGATTTTAATTTGACTTTGAAAATGTAAATATAAGGAGATATGGTATGATTGCAAATGAGACAACCACATCCACCAAACGATAATAATTATAGATTATTGTCAATCATCTCAACATGATTAAAGCTTATGTCATCCTAACCAAAAACATGGTTCACAGCAAGCCAACAAAAAAAACACTGGAATACTTGCGGTAGGTATACATAAGATTGTAATGGGCTGTAAATGATGTACGTGCGCGCCTAATCCTCCCTCATCCTGAACAGTGGTATAACAAACTATAAAACTCTGATTGAAAGCACTTGACTCGTTAGATCGGTGTTAAACATTGAAACAATAGCAAAAACAAGTGGACACAAACTATCATACTAAGGTGTATACATGTATACTGCAGATCTCCATCCTTATTAGATATTTGGAATGTTCCTTTTTTCAAAGATAATATCTGATAACCCAATGAAGAAACTCAATAATCAATTACGTGTAATGCCTAGTGGACAATTTTGCATATGACCTACTGCTTGAAAACAGCAATGAAAGTTGAATGAGTACATTTAAGAGTAATTTTTCAGTAAGTATTTTATACACCAAGAGATTGTAAACGCAGGAATACTTTCATAAAGAAATATACATACTGCCACCGTTTTTATAAGCTAGATATACATAGTACTTATATAGAAATATACCTACCGCCACCGTTTTTATAAGCTAGATATGGAAATCTCCAAACATTGGCCAAGTCAACTGAATATCCTATTGCTGCTAATAAATAGTCACTTTTCTTTGACCAGTTCTCAACTGGGAATTTTATTTCGCCGTCATCTTTTACATTTGGGCTCTCATTTTTATCTTTTTCACTGTTACAGTCCTGTGCTTCTTCGTCTTTTTGATCTTTAGGTGGATCTTCATTTGGATCATTGTCGTTCGGAATATCTCCGTTACTACCCGTGTAAACTTCGTTCATAATGACCGTGTCGTGCGGAGGTATTTGATAAGTTTCATAAGAAATTCCATTTGTAAATTTGTCTTTTATAGGTTGCAGTTCTATCAATCTATCTTCCTCCGCCATTATATTAGAATTTTCATCACCTAAAGGATCACCCTAAAATCATAATAGTCTTCGGTATAAAAGTGAATAATTACTACCATATAGAAATATATAGTCAACAATTCAAAGGCATAGATCAAAAATCTAACTCTTAAATGCATGTATTCCTGATAAATAACATCATTATTATGTCTTCAAATATTCTACATGGACACCGATACGTGTAACTAGTTTCAAACATGTCATTTCATTCTGTTAGATTTCTACGAATTCATTAAAATAATATTCTTGTATCTGAATCCGCAAGTAAAACGTTCATGTTTGTCTGACTTGCATTGTCTCTTTGCGATATACCACAGTTCATACACGGCCGTACAAACTATGAAGCGACGATTGTTGACCTAAAACTTTCAATACCAACTATAAATTTGGGACAGACAATAAATTTCATATGTAGATGATTCTGTCATTAATTCGAGAAATATTTATCAATAACAGAGTTATAATTTGTCAGAATGAATGTGTTGGATTTATTAGATCTTGTGTTATAGGGTGTTTAACTTTCGCCATGTTGAACAAACTCGGGCAACGCGTGTGTTGTGACGTTATTTGTGCAGCGGTGCCTTCTAATTGGTGACATCTTGTTTATTTCGAGAAAATTAATCGGAGCATCTTAACCTCACAACCAGCTCTTAAAAGTATTAATTTGGCACTTTTCTAAACGAGTCTGGATTTATGTATTTGAATGTTTTACTTAATTAAAATATCGAACCAAGTTGGCGTCGGAGATATTTTCAGATGTAAAGTTAATTCTAAATTGTTTTAGTTCGATATTGAAGAAGTGGGGTGTTGTTTTTTTCTCGAGACCTTGAAGTGGTTGCACGTTAACAGGTCATAGAAAAATATTATAATTGAAACGAATTCTCTCCTTTTTTTATATAGATTTCTTCTTTTTTTCCAGAAAAAAAATTGAATTGATTTACAATTTCTGAAACGATTTGTTTTGAGTTTCTATGTTGTGTCTTGAGTCTTATAATTTGTCTGTTTGTCTTTTTTCTTTTTTAGCCATGGCGTTTTCAATTTGATTATCTATGAATTGGAATGTCCCTCTGGTTACTTTCGCCCCTCTCTTATACCTTCATTTCAGTCTTTACTCAATTCAGACACGTATCCGTACACATTTATTGAGAATTTTGCTTCGCAATTTAAGATACACAATGATCATTGTTTGTTAATGCAAATAATATTTTATTTTAGCATATAAGACAGAAACCCAACAAAACAAAAAATAATATCTGCAGATTAATATTTAACACGTGTTTAGAATATCACAAATATTTACATCACGTTTGGAAGTTTGTAGTTTAAGAGTTTACAATGATCGTACACTTCTTATACTTTCAAAATACATAATAATACTTTAATGCGTTTACAATTGAAGCCGTTGGTAAAACAGATCACAAGTGCTTATCCGTTTAACCTTGCTTCTGCTATTGGCTTATAAATTAATCTTAAAACGGTTCTGAATGGGAGTGCAGATGGCTATCTTAAGTTTTGATATTTCACGAATTATTGTAGATCAAAGTGTTTTCATTAAAAGTTTACTGTTAAATCATTCAAAAGATAACAATGGTATAAAACAGGTATCACGGAGAGACAACAATCTACAGTGTTAAGTACAATGTTAAAAAATAAATTGATCCTACGAAATATTTTGTAACACAGAAGTAAATATTTACTCTTGAAATTGAAGACAATACATAACACAATTAAGATTGTGTTAAACTTTTAAAAGAGGTTCTGAAAGTCTGTCGTAAAGGATTGCTAAATAAAACACTTTTCTTGGTGGTTTTAAAGGGGTCCAATGTCCTTTCGTTTTGCATTGTTAGCAAACAACAAAATGAACAAACTTTAAGACAAGGTCGATGTCCGCCCACCATTTTCAGTTAACTCACTTGAAAACTAAAATATGAAAGGGTTCTTGTAAGATTGGTGGACAAGTTTGATGCTTTTCAAAATTTCTTTAGATATTCCTTAGATATAGTCGATATAAAAATAAGAAGATATGGTATGTTGCCTTTGAGACAACTCTCTACAAGTGACAAAATTACACAAAAATTAACAACTAATAAAACCCCGAAATGACAAATGTAATACAATTCAAACGAGAAAACTATCGGCCTGGTTTATGTTAAAAAAAAAAGTGAACGAAAAACAATATGAAGTTGTTTAGCATGCGTCAGTATAAAAGTTATTTTCATTATTCGCTGTGGGAACATTAAAGAACAAAGAAGTTATTTAAATAAAATATAAATGATTAATCTGTATCCCATGAAGGAAAACTCCTTAGCTTAAGCTAATCTTTCTTGTTGTTAAAACATCCCTGGTCCAATACATACGAGGTACAACATATTCATTGTATACTTGTTCACTATTTACGACAAATGCTTGAATTATCTTATACTTCTGTAAAATGCATTTCAATTGTTTTAGCTTCATACTGTAAAAAATATAATTTTAGTCGATAATTAAATACATTGCTGTGTAGAATATTTACAGTCACTGGTTTCATCAAACTGTCATTTGGAATAGTTTTCTTTGTTCATAATTTAATTTTGGTAGTTACACGCCTTCTAATTGGCTGAAAGTGTTTTGTCTATCAGCTCATAGACCCAATTTTGTCAACCTACTATAAAAAAAAAAGAAGATATGGTATGATTGCAAAAGAGACAACTCTCCACAAGAGACCAAAATGACACAGAAATTAAAAATACAGTCTAATGAATAGAACATTAGAAAGCTCTCTCACAAGCAAAAAAAAAACCCTAACTGTAAAAATATAAGGGCATACACTACCGGCACGGGGCACATTTTACTGAATCCACACAGCACGAGTAACAAACCCTGCAGTAAACATAAAAAAGAAGATACGCCGGTTATTCAGTGTGTACCACATTGTTGATGTTATTTTTTCATAGACAGAAAATATATTACAGTCATTCCTTAAATAGCTAAATCATAACTTCTATCTTTCAATAAAAACTAGCTCACACAGTTATTTATTCAAGCTCTTGCATTGTGAAAAATGTATGCTCGTAGTGTTTAGAACTAGTATAATTTTCATTGAGGTCCCCAAAACAGAATACATGTATATAGTTATCAAAAGTACCAGGATTATAATTTTATACGCCAGACGCGCGTTTCGTCTACATAAGACTCATCAGTGACGCTCAGATCAAAATAGTTAAAAAAAGCCAAATAAATACAAAGTTGAAGAGCATTGAGGACCCAAAATTCCAAAAAGTTGTGCCAAATACGGCTAAGGTAATCTACTCCTGGGGTAAGAAAATCCTTATTTTTTCGAAAAATTCAAAGTTTTGTAAATAGAAAATTTATAAAAATGACCATATAATTGAAATTCATGTCAACACCGAAGTGCTGACTACTGGGCTGGTGATACCCTCGGGGACGAAACGTCCACCAGCAGTGTCATCGACCCAGTGGTGTAAATAGTTATCAAAAGTACCAGGATTATAATTTTATACGCCAGACGCGCGTTTCGTCTACATAAGACTCATCAGTGACGCTCAGATCAAAATAGTTAAAAAAGCCAAATAAATACAAAGTTGAAGAGCATTGAGGACCCAAAATTCCAAAAAGTTGTGCCAAATACGGCTAAGGTATCTACTCCTGGGGTGAGAAAATCCTTAGTATACAGTTAACTAAAGTATACAGTTAACATTCATACTTTATTTTTGATATTTGAAAGGTTTTTTTTAGTACTTCATGTATATTGTAATCGTCTCGTATGTCATATCATGGAAATATGTATGGCTGATGCTAAATTTAGAGTCACATGGTACAGTATAAACGTTTGCGACACAGTACAGTCATAGCGACGTTATATACACGTTGCCATTCGCAATTCAACATTACAACGTCCAATATGGCCGACGCTGGAAGCCCGACGGTCTATATCGCGGTAAATGTGGAAAAGTAAGTCATTACCGGTGTTTTCCTGTGTACTAACTCCTAAAGTAATTAATTCGTGTCTTCATTTTTATTATTTGGGTTTGTGAACTTAGGAACAGTGTTCATTTTTGTTATGTAAGGGCCAGTTTCAGAACTACAATGTAGGGCGAGTGTTAAGGTTAGGTATAGACTAGGCGTATGGTTACTTTAATACAAATCTATATGAGGGTTGGACCCGAAGATAAAATACATTACCCTATATTATGAACCAGTTTAGTGCATTATGTATGAATTTCCGTTTATCAATAAAAGCAAAACTAGTCGAAGTCTAACAATCATTATGCATGATTACTTGGTCATTTCGATAACATATGGCCATTATTATTATCATTGTCTCATTGGCACTCATACCACATCTTCCTATATTTATATTATGGAAAAAACGAGACCATCATGACAAAAACAGATCTATTATAAAAAAAAAACAGGGCCATTATAAAAAAAAACACGCCAATTAGGATAAAAAGCGGGCCTTTATGAATAAACAGGTCATTATGAAAAAGGGTCATTATGACAAAACAGATCCATTGATGATGATGATAATGAATAAATGGAGCTTTTATGGATTTTACGCTTTTATCAATTCAAATACAATTCTGGGAGTCAGGGTAATATGAACAAAGCGGCAAGTAGGCATACTTCAAGAAGACTTGAAATAAATATATGTATTTACATATTTATACACTTTTTAATGGATGAAGTTTTCAGCTTCAAATTAACTAAACATTATTAACAGACATTTTTTTTTCACAGCAAAAAAGAACCAAATACTGAAACGGAAACGCTAAAGCATACAGTACAAAAATCAAAATGGATAAATAAGCAAATAAGCAAATTTCAGTCTTCAAACGTGGGAGAAATGGGCTTTGTGATTCCTTTGACAAACGATTCTAAAAATACTATTAACATTAAGGCTACCAAGGAGCAAACACAGCTATCAAACGAAATGGATACAGAAGACATGCGAATTCTGAGCGCCCTAAAATCTTTATTTGAAACATGCGATACAAGAGTTATCGTTAACAAGTTGATGCGCGCCACAAAAAAGTTATATTCACCCGAACTTGAAGTTATAATGGGCAATGAATATCTTTCATTTCAAAATCTAACAAGGAAAGAGAAGATTAACCATCTCGGTGAACGCTTAAATCGATTTTACAAACTGGAAATAAAACTAATCAGACAAGCAGAGAACGAAAGAAAAGAAGAGGTACAACGAAAGAGAAGAGAAGAAGAAGAGGCCAAGGAGGAAGCAGATTTGCAAATGGAACTCGAGTATAAAATCAAATCTTTGTTACAAGATATTGGACTTATGGAAGATGAGATAAGAGCAGACGACGATTTAAATTCGTCTGCGATTTCCGTTGTGGCATCTGCCGCAGATCAATCGAAATTCAAAAATATGTTATCATTCTGGAAAGACGTTGATTCAAACCAAGTGAAGGTACAAATTCTAGAGGCGATGAGGGATTCAAACTTAGCTACAGATTCTGATAGAGTAGATGTAATTGGAGTAGGAAACCAATGCGTCATTGTCGGTGGTGACCCTTGTGTCATTGGAGGAGATCCATGTGACATTGGAGGAGGAGACCAATGCAACGCATTCAGCCAACCTCGCTTTCAGAAACAAACTACCACATGGGACAACCAAAGATTAGTGTTCCTTTCTATGTTGGTTATCGTAGCTATAGTAGGATTGTGTTACCTTATATTTTCTGTTTGGTGGAACCCGACCGATATACAGAATGGCTGTTTTTTCTGCGACAACCTATCGCGATACATTTTCAACAAAACAGTAGAGATTTTAATGTGAAAAAAGCAAGAATTTATATAAAATAATGAAAATATTGCAAAATAGATAAAATCATGTATAGTAAATAAAAATTGAAAAAAATGAAAAATGGATTAAAGCATGTATGAATACGAAATTATGTTAAAAAAAATGCAAAATAAATTAATCGTGTATAAAATACAGAGTAACGATAACATTGCACAATAAATTATGTCTTCCATGAATTTTCTTTAATTCTTTTATGATAGTATGATTTATATTATCAGCACAAGCTCTTTTCGTATCAACATTTACACCTAATAAGTATACAATGTTGGGGTTTTAATACTGAAAAAATATATAGCTAATCGTCAATGAGGCAGCAACCTAACAAGAAAAGGACACCAGCAGATTATTTTTTTCTGTAATTTGTGAAAAAAACTGAAGTCCCTTAATATTAAATGCGCGGAACATTTGCCGTTTATTTTCAATTTTATAGCGTGACAGTAGACTTAATCTTTATCTATTATGAAATGCAACTTATAAGCTTTTTATTCGATTACACTTGTTTTGACATATCGATCGTAAAACAATAAATGAAATCTGTGTAATCGTTAACACAGGCAAACTTTAGCTGTTTTATTTCGCACATTTCAGACAATTATGATAGCTAACGAATAGTTAATATACTTTAAGTGTTTAAACAACGCGCCCTTATGCATGCCGTGTGAGCTGAAATAATGAGATTGCAAGAGGATAACGTTATGCGCGATTTAACATTGGTGATAGAAATAGCAAACCATCGTGTATACAAGAAAACTTTTCATGTTTCATAATTATAATAAAATGTAGCGAATGCCAGAGAAAATGATCCGTTCAGGAATTGAATAGCCGTAAAGTTTGACGGCTTTTTTATTTTAACATTTTATCAGCTGAACAATAGGTCAATGTATCACAAGTGGTAAAATTCAGTTGTTTCGCATAAAACAAGATGAAAGCAAAGAATTTATATATTGGAATAACCAGAAATTAACTTAAATCGTAAAAAGAAAAAAATGATATAAATCGAAATTCACAAAATAAATTTAAAATGTATAAAGGAATACTGTATTGTAATTGATATTAATTCTTACCTACTAGGGTTTTTGCAAACTAGTCGAATGCTATCCAATATTACAATGGGTGTTTTCGTATTACATCTGGATTTGTTTACTTGTCTCGAAAAAGTACTCTAAAGATCAAATATATGTCATAAGATCTCGTTTGACTGACAATGATGAAATATAACATTTATTCTAGAAGCACCTATTTGCTCTGATAAATTAGGTGAAGTAACTAAGTTATAATATTGAACCTACGTCGTGTGATGACAGAGATTTGATAGTTACTTTGGTTCTCTATATAGTGTTACGTGAACTGTTGGTTTGCTTTCCGTTAAGTGTTTTTGTCCTGTTGTTTTGTTCTCTGTGTGGTATTTTGTTACCTGTTGTAAGGTTCTATGTGTGTTGCTTTACGAACTGTTGTTTTTTCTTAAAAATGTTTTGTGAACTGTTGTTTGGTTCTATATATAGTTTTTTTTAACTGTTATTTGGTTTTCTGTTAAGTGTGTTTGTGCATTGTTGTTTGGTTATCTGTGTTGTGTTTTATGAACTGTTATTAATTTCTCTGTGTGGTGTTTGATGAACTGTTGTAAGGTTCTCTGTGAAGTGTTATGTGAGCTGTTGGTTGATCAGTTACCTGTTTTTGTTTTGTTGTTTTGTGAACTGTTGTTTGGTTCTCTATAAAGTGTTTTGTGAACTATTGTTTGTTTTTCAGTGAAGAGGTTTGTGTGCCGTTGTTTG
Source organism: Mytilus edulis (assembly GCF_963676685.1). Lineage (NCBI taxonomy): Eukaryota > Metazoa > Mollusca > Bivalvia > Mytilida > Mytilidae > Mytilus > Mytilus edulis. Next base: position 91,340,718 of record NC_092348.1, read on the forward strand.
GTTCATGTGTGGTGTTTTGTAAACTATTGTTGGGTTCTATGTATAGTGTTTTGTGAACTGCTGTATTGTTTTCTGTGTAGGATTTTGTGAACTGTTTTAAATTGGTTCTCTATATATGTGTTGTTTTATGAAATGTTCTTTGATTCTCTCTGAAGTGTTGTGTGAATTGCTGTTTGGTTCTCTGTGTAGTGTCTTCGTTTACTGTTGTATGGTACTTTTGTAGTTTTTATGAACTGTTGCATGATTATTTTGTATTTTTTTGTGACTGCTATTTGGTTCTCTGTATAGTGGGTTGTGAACTTTTGTATGGTTTTCAATAAAGTGTGGGTTTTTTGCGCTGTTGTTTGGTTCCATGTGCAGTGTTTTATGAGGTGTTGCGTGGTTTTCTGTATAATTTTTTATCTACTGTCATGTGATTTGTTGTTTGGTTCTCTGTTAAGTGACGTGTTTTGTAAACAGTTCTATGATTCTCTGTGTAGTGTTGTGTGAACTGATGTATCGATTTCTGTGTATGATTTTGTTAACTGGGATTTGTTTCTCTGTGTGGCGTTTTGAAGACTGTTGTTTGTCTTTTCGTAAATTTTTTTTATTGGAAACGGTGTTGTCTGCCTTTCTTCCGAGTTTGGTTTCTGAATCCTTACTCGTTTAGAAACGTCAAGTCTTTTCAAGTCTAGAGTTTAGATGGGGAAAAAAACATCCTTAATATTTTATTATTTGATTCCAATGCAACTTTTCAATTTTGTATGAATACAAGATATTATACTTTTTATGAGTTTTACTTACAGTCTACATTCAAATCAACGAGATTTAAATTATGAAAAAGATCGCAGTTCCTTTGCTTTACTTTCTTTTTGCTATGCATGACAGGTTATGCATGTACTGGTTTTGTGTCATGGATCATGGATACCCAATAGCCTTTCTTAACTATTCTTTTCTGATTGCAATATTTTGTTTGGATTCTGTTTCATTGCGTTTGCCTAGCATCTCTTTTCATTCATATGTTAGATATCTTCAGAAACGACAGGTATCTCAGCCTACATTGGAATCTTGTCTATGTGAGATAAAATTGTAATTACTTGAGGTTCGATGGCAAGAGAGAATAAAAATATTTAAGTGTTATCGTCAAATTTACATGATAGAATCGGTACGGAACTTAACCCATTGATGAGTCCTTCAGCAGGTTCAGCGAGGCACCTTTTATATAGAACAAACTTGAAGGTGAACACGACGCCTCGATGAAAAACAGTTATGCATTTGAACTTTGAGCAATGTTATGAGGTAAAGTTCAGACATTCCTGCTTACCAGGTAGCTGTAAATGATACACATGGCATATATTATCATTTTGATAATTATTGTATTTTATATCAATGACGCCCTATTAACTTGTTTATTCTGGCAGGTGCAAGGTCGCTAATGCAGTTACAACACCTGGAATTTTTATTGGCGTAGCTTGATCTCAGGGTATAGTGATATAATGGTAAATTTGATGGTTAATAAAATAGAATTTGATAGATGATTAAGTAATCAATTTTATCACACCTCACATGAGATAAATTTAATTTTGTCAAACATGCACCTGCAGTCTGAAATTAGAATTGGAGGGATGAGAAACAATTTAAGCAATATTCAGGACGAAAAACATGTTAATCAGATATAAAGTGATCTCTGCCTTCGATTAGACCAACACTCTAATACGGACTAAGGCGATCTATAGTTGTTATTTTCTGTGTCATTTTGTCTCCTGTGGAGAGTTCTCTCATTGGCAATAATACCACATCTTCTTTTTAATAAAGCTCATAAATTTTTACGCATTATGATGTCAACTTGCTGGCAGCAAGTAGAAAGGTTGTGGTTTTGATCTTATATCAGGTCGAGTGTTTTGCGAGAAAGGTACAAATAGAAAATTTTAAGTTTATGATTGAACCTTCACACGGATATATAATGTTCTCCTAGACCTAATGCACCTAAAACAACACAGAATGCTTAAGTCACAATAGGTACTAAGCCGGTTACTCTAAAGTCAATGCACAGTAGAATATGTTTACAAAAAATCTGAAACCTGGAAACAAAATACTATAATATAACTTGAATACTATATCGACATTGTTCCTAATAAGAATGATCAACACAAAAATTACCTTTACGAGATTCAACTTTTTAAGATGTATACAGATATAAATGGTATATTTGCATTCGTTGTAAATATCAATTTTAGATAGAGAAAATGGTTCGTATTAATTTTTTGTTATATGCATTTTAATTAGTATAGTGCCAATGTTTTCAAAACACCGAAAATAACAAGGTACAAATCAAAATGGTCTTTGGTCTTATAGTTTAGCTCCTGTAATTGTGCTCTTTCAATTTGATTTTTGTGTTCAACATGTACCATCTGACTCCTACACCAGTGCAAATAATGACCGTTGGATCTTCTGCATAAATTATTTATGTCAACTACCCTTTCTCTTTAAAAAAATAATAAAATACTGTACTAAGTCTTGGATATTGCATTGATTAACAATCCTCAATTGCTAACTAAATATATAGCTATTATTAATTTTGCGAATTTTTTTTTCGTTGTTTTTTCTCACAGCTTCCTGCTCTAACTAATTAATATCATGCAATAATGAAAAAATACACTTAAGTATTACAACGTTACATGAAATTCAAATATGGGATTTGGAAAATAGTTTGGGAAAACTTTTAAAAACCGTTTCCTCAACTATAAATTCCATCTATTTACGCCCATTCAACCAACAATATGACGTGAAACATTTATTAGTGTTTGCAAGAAATTATGAATCGAATAACTTGTTTTTTAAAATATCCTTGTTGAAGGCAGAAAAGATTACTTACTTAAATTTTGTCATAATTGTCGAAAACATGTTTCAACTTGTCGCTTTTGATATTGATTCTAGGCCAGCCGTCAGCCCAATGATACTTTCAAACTTGACGTTATTTAGAAAACGTTCAAAGGACAACATTCCAGTGAACAACAGTCCTTCCTAAAAATGCCAAAAACAATCAAACTTTTGTGAAGATCGCGTTCATCAGATTTTTGATTTTGTAACAACATGAAAAGCAAAAATCTGATGAACGCGATCTTCACAAAAATGTGTTTCTCGACTTTTGTTTGTCTTTTCTATCCTGTTTTTTTTTTTTGTGTGTTTATTTGCGTTTTTTATTTTTTGTTTGTTTGTGTTTTTTTTTTTTTTTTTTGTTTGTTTGTTTATTTTGTTTATTTTTTTTTTTTTGGCAAAGGAGTTGTCAGTTTTCCCTCGACTAAGATCTATGACTTCGATTTTTCTTATCCCTTTGGTATTTTCCGCCTTTTTATGTGACTTATTAAAACATATAATATGATATTCATATGATGAAGACATAATCTTTCAATCAGTTTAATTGAGGTCTGGAGCTGGCATGTCAGTTAACTGCTAGTAGTCTGTTGTTATTTATGTATTATTGTCATTTTATTTATTTTCTTTTGTTACATCTTTTGACATCAGACTCGGACTTCTCTTGAACTGAATTTTAATGTGCGTATTATTATTCTTTTACTTTTCTACATTGGCTAGAGGTATAGGGGGAGGGTTGAGATCTCATAAACATGTTTAACCCCGCCGCAATTTTGCGCCTGTCCCAAGTCAGGAGCCTCTGGCCTTTGTTAGTCTTGTATGATTTTAAATTTTAGTTTCTTGTGTATAATTCGGAGTTTAGTATGACGTCCATTATCACTGTACTATTATGCATATTTTAGGGGCCAGCTGAAGGACACCTACGGGTGCGGGAATTCTCGCTACATTGAAGACCCATTGGTTGCCTTCGGCTGTTGTTTGCTCTATGGTCGGGTGGTTGTCGCTTTGACATATTCACCATTTCCTTTCTCAATTTTATATGAATGTTCAACTTCTTGCTTTATATAATTGACATTTTTGGGGGACTTCTTCTGCATAATTTTTTTGTTTTTGTTTTTGTTTTTACATTATAATTAATGCATAACGTCACTGCACATATTTATCTTAGAATGTTTTAGTGTTTGTGGGACAGAGAAAAAACGTTGCCTTTCGTTTAAAGTAAGACTTTTTAAGAAATCAACTAGTTCAATGGTCAAGCAGATAACGGTATATTATTTCTCAGCCCGAACACTTTAAAGTCAATGTTGTGTGCATTTTCAATTTGTATATTGTACAGATTTTTTGCTTTTATCAAATATTAAGTAATTACATAAACTGTCAATTTTATAAATAATAAAAACAAAACAACAAACCTTTTTTGGTGCGTTCACAAAATCCTCGTCAGGACAAAACTCCGCAAGATCTATAATCATCTGAATTTCCGATGCCACAAATAAAATTGTTGCACTCCATTTTGAACTACGTCTTTCGGATACTATCGGAACTGGTTCCAAATCTACATCAGATTCTGCACTGAATGAGTCCCTGGATAAACGGCGGTCCAGGGTGTCTCCTTTTATAACACAACAACTAGAATCACTATCTGTTTCCGGATTTTCATAGTACCATTCGGAAGTAAACTTAAAAACGGGCGGACTCCGTGGGGCATTCGGAGATTTTCCTTCAGATCCAACTGGACTTTGGGGAGTTTCAATGTCATTTTCGAACGCAAGCTCATCCGGTGGGGTTTCTTGTTCTCTCTTTTGAGTAGTTTCGTCCAGTGAAGGTGAACACTGGGTTTCTTCAAGTTCGTTTTGAAGCATTTCCTTTGTTGCATCTTGGCTTTGTAAAACTTCCAGTACATTTTCACAATTATTTTCCAACACAAATGAACTCAAAACGGGTTCAAGTCCTGGACGTATAACATATTCCTGGGGTATATCATAATCTAATTGTTCATTAGATATTGGTTCTTCTGTATTAATTCTTGTATCGTCTTCTATTTGACAAACGACCTCTGTTAGTTCCGTCATTCATAAAGAAATCTAGTTTTGCAAAAAGTAAAAAGAATCAAAATCTGTATAAGTCTACGGCATTATAATTCTATAACTTCCCGTCAGTTATGATAAAAATTAAGAAAACAACAATGAATGTTTTTCCATGCAGATGTGATTTCAACACCATTGATAAAATTATTATTTTAAACATAATTAGAGATCTATAAACATGTTCCTTCCGCCTTTACTTAGAGTTGTTATTATCAAATGGATAAATTATGTTTTAATTATGTTTCGTAGACAAAAAGGTAATACAGAAAAGAGGAAACATACATCCAAACAATAAATCTTCAATCAATTCTCCCACGAGAGTCGATATCTTTTATAGTTGCTTTGAAATGATGCATTTTAGGGGCAAGGTTATAACGTTCGCGATTAAGTGCATAGTATTTTGGCATTCTGAGAAAGGTGTGCATTGGAATGTACGTTCACCTTTGACTGTTTAATAAATTACGTCAGGTTCGACAGTAACATTGTGCAGTTTTTATAATCATCTAGTATCAATATTATTTGGAACAAATTTCGGACACTGTCATTATGAGGAAATTCTGATAATAGTGCGATTGAAAAAAAAAGAAAGTGGATGGATCAAATACTTGGTATGTGTATTATGGTTATACATGTACTCGGATAATTGGTAGGCGTATTTCTAAGAGAAAATTAGGTCCCCCGGTTCAAACATCAAAATATATCTTGCCTACATTTATAACTGGTAAAAGTTATACTTTTATCTTAAAAAAATATTATGGATAAAGTTTACAAATTTTGAAAATGCGCCAAAAACCTAAGGTTGAAACTCCTTCGGTTAAACCGAGTAGGATCTTCTTTTTTTGCTTGGGTGGGAGGGGGTCTTTAACGTTATATATTGATATGGTGGGAGGGGGGTCTTTAACGTTATATATTGATATGGTGCTTTTTCGTAATACAATAGTGCAAACTGTAAAAACATATGATACATACCACCATTGGCATTACAGAACCTTGTATATGTCAAGATTATACAACTCCGTGGAGATGAAAAGGAGTATACATTTTTATTTTCACGTCTACCAATGATATCTGTTAGTTTTGCTCGCACAATTTAGTCAATATTATGGAACTGTAAAAGTCTGTATACAACTGGCATGCAAAAGTAATGTTTAGCTAGCTATAATGACAATTAGGTTTAAGCACCTTTTCCTTCAAACAAGAACATGACAGTCGTTTGTCTTATTTATGTAAAAATTTAGTCCGTTAGTTTTCTCGTTTTAATTGTTTTACACTCGTCATTTCGGGGTCTTTTAAAGCTGACTATACGGTATGGGCTTTGGTAATTATTGAAGAATTTACGGTGAGGTATGGTTGTTATTTCTTTTTAATTTAGTCTCATGTGGAGAGTTGTCTCATTAGCAACAATACCACATCTTCTTTTTAAATATATGATAATTATGAGTTTAAAACTGAAAGTGTACAATTCAAGCCGAAGCACTTGATTCTTAACCGATGCTCGTTTAGTATTTTAACTTAACACAGTTAGGAGTGTGGTTTCGCATTTTGCACTCTGTAGAATTTTCAAATTTCAAAGTTGTGCAATAAAATTCATTTTATATCATTTTTAATTTTATATACAAAAAAGTAAAATGATTGATATGCAGTAATAAAAGCCAAACTATTCCAAAAATGTTTTGTTCGCGTATGTATTTTCATTCTGTTAAATCTGTTTTTCTCGTGTTGAAATTATCCTGTGCTGAAATTAGGACAGAAAAAGAGCTGTACCAAATCTACATTTGGAAGGGAAATATAAACAAAAACAAACCAAAAAAATGCAAAAAATTATCGGAAAGGTGAAAAAAGCGGTTAGATCTGCCAAGGTGGCTTTATGTCTGTCAACAGATCGGTACGAGATTTACCACCTGTCTATTATAAAGTCAAAGATCCTCAAGTGTCTGTTTATATCAAGTAAGATAAATTGTGTACAGAAAGGATTGATTTTCCAATTGAAACAGAAAGTATTGTACATATTCTTTGTGTCTGACACTGCCAAACTACAGTGCAGATTCATATAAACCTCTGCCATGTATTTATTTTAAACATGAGTTAATTGAGAATATTGATTTGTCTGGCTTTAGTCAGCTGCACCCCTAGTTAGACAACGACACCGAAATAATGATACATTCATCCTTTTTCTGCTTCACTAAAAAAACTGACAGTTTTAATTGGCGAGAAAATTGACCTCAACACTTCTATTAACTGCCAATGGTAAGTAAAATTTGGAGGTAAACATATAAAATGGGGAGATGTGGTAAGATTACCAATGAGATGGGATGATGCTGTAATTTATATGGAACTGTAACAATGAGGAAAAGCCATATCACAAAGTATGGTATAAAAGACCTCAAAATGACAAAAGGTGAAATAATATTTTTAAAGTGCGAGAAAGGTACTTAATTTTTGGGGCCCTCAATAGCTTGCTGTTCAGTGTGAGCCTAGGCTCCGTGTTAAAGACCGTACCTTGTCCTATAATGGTTTACTTTAACAAATTGTGCCTTGGATGGAGAGTTGTCTCATTGGCACTCATACCATCTTCCTATAGGTGTGGGTGCATAAGTTGAATAGCCAGACGTATTGTTGATTCAAAACACTTTAACATACATTGATGTTTTAATCTGAACGTTTTTAGGCTTTATCAGCTGGTACGACAACATTGTTTGTTGAGCGCGTCCCAAACCTGAAACTCCAAAGTGCATATATCTCATATACAGTTTCTTGCCTCAAATGCCAAAATTTAGAGTATATTATTACGATTTTCATTGTAAACATATATTTAGCTTTTTGTAGTGAGCTTTTTGAGGCACCTTTTGGAATAGAACCGTTGCTAAACCTCGTGGTCAAATCGTCCCGAAGACGTGGATCATGATAGATGTATTCTGTTGTTGTATATCTCTGTATGTTTTCAATGATACATCTTTTCCGAGATATATTACGAGATTAAATTCTATTATCAGAAGCTAATGTTTCTCTCATTAAAATATATGTTTCTATTTAGATTCTATCAAGTTGATTTAAGAACGTGACAAAGGGCGTTAATTTTGAACAACTATATAAGTTTAGTGTGCCTGCTGTAAATTTGCTGGTAAGCATTTTTAATCAAACATAAACTTCTTAAATATTAATATTATTTTTCTGATTCAATATTGATCGTGTTAGTAAAACAAATATAAAGAGATACTTAATTTACGATAGTCGAGAAATAAATTTGTATTATCGTGTCAGCATCAGTTCCAAACCTAAAACCATTCTAATCTATCAATATCTACATTTTATATCCCAATGCATGGGGCACCACCTAGTTTCAAGGTTGTGAGAGTTAAATATCTAACATACGTGCAGATATACTATGCAGGTGCTATATAGTAATATTTACAGCAGGCGCTGGAGGTATAGATTCCCCTTTTCGTATGCTTAAAAAGCCCAAAAGGACTAAGTTAACTATTGAATATGAACATCACTTGGCGTCTCTAGTCTGTTGCCTGTTAACTTTTACAAATCTTCTCCTCTGAAACGACTTGACCATTTGGAACCAAACTTTGCCACAATCATTATGGGTATCCAGTTTTTAAAAGTGTCTGTTGGACCAGCTTGCCAACCAACACGTTCGACATGGCTAAACTCAGAACAGAAGAATAAAATGCAAGTGTGTTTATTATTATGTATACCTAAAACCACTATAGTCAGAGAAAATCTGACTTAAAATGTTCAGAATATTCAGATCTGCCTACAGTCCATTTCAAAAATAATATCAAACGACTCCTTACATGAGTTTTTGTCCTTATAATATAAATAACGAATTTTACTTTTTGTTTCCCGTAATTTTGGATCTATTTTCTTGAAAGGAAAAATAGATAGAGAGAAAATTTTACTAGCAAAAGTGATCTGAAAGACAAGATTTACAAATAATTCAGCTTGGCCAAAATCATCATCAGAGTAACATTGACGATATTTACTAATATTATACGTTTTTGTCTATTATCTACAAAAATATAACAGATAAAAAAAAATGAAGCAAAAATTATCAGCAAGATACGGTCTTCTAATAACTCCGCATGCACAAAATCGTCAGTTGACCCCATACAAATGTAAGCAATAAAGTCTGATTGTTAGAATGAAAAAGTGGTCTTAAACAGGGATTCATTTAATCCCCTTCCCTTTTTTCCCCATTGAAATACTAATCTATGTGATATGTTGACGGATACAAATTTGCGTACTGTGGATTCATTATAATTCGTTGGATACCAATTTTCGTGGGTATCGTTGGTACAGGTGAACCACGAATCGAAATTTTCAACGAATATCATATTTTCAATAGGCTTTTTATACAGATATTGGCAAAACCACAAAATCAGATATCCACGGATATGCAAGTTTTCAGCATTCCACGAAAATTGATACTTACGAGAATAAATGAATCCACAGTATCATCATCGCTGCTAAATTAATTAAGTGTCTTCTTTTCTCGGATAATGACGGTACTGTCAATGGTATTTTTTAAAGACTTTGTGTGTTTTATTTGTGTATATTTTCATTATTTTTGATAAATAAACTCTGGATCAGAAAATATGTTTACTGTGATTTCACATTGACCTTAACCCGTTTTTCTTAAGAAAATTGCACACAAAAAATTATACTTTATGAAAGCCAGACGCTAATATTAGTATCTGTAAATAAATGGTATTTCAAGGTAAAATTTTAAAACATTCTTGATTGAAAAGGATGAAGATAAATGTGGACATAAATGTTAATGAGACAACAACAAATCTAAATTGTGTTCCGTTATTAAAAATCTAATTATAGATGAACGCATAATCACTTGTCCCTTTTTTCGATATAAGCTAGTAATTTCAAATATCGGGCGATAAAGGTTAATGTGCAACCGACCAATTCAGTCACTCAAAATATGGAAAATTCGGCCTTTAGATTTGAGATTTTTTTATAAACAAATCATATTCAGACGGTCGAACAACGATATGGAGTCCTTTAGTTCTGAAGTCAGCAAATATTTGTTCACCATTTTCTCGATTCATAATCAGATACCATACATTCAAGGGTAATTTACTTTGCCAAACTGAAGTTAATGAGTATACAATCCAAATATAAATGTAGGTGTATTCACCACAACTCTATTTAAATACCTATAAAACATGTTTCAAATCTATGATCTACGTCAATTTCAAAACATGGAATTTTCAAGAGCAAAAGTTAAATTTTTTGTTGCTATCAAATATCTGTAAAATGTTTTATACATTTACGATTATTTTTGTGATAAAACTTGTTTAGATATACAAACTTGTCGTGAAGATAGTGCTCCCCACAGCGACAGATGAAAATATTTCTAAAAATATCTATATGTTTCTATATTAATCATTAATCAAATTAATTCTATAGATTTTAGATAAAGTATTTACAAAAGAAATTTTACGAATAGCACTGGTTTTCAGATTTTTGGCAACATGATTTCAAACAGTTCATATAATTTAGGATTGTTTAATTTTGAATGATACATCTAGCTTTGAATAATGATTTACAGTTTGTTTAAGATTGTAAGCAGATTTCGGGAACTGAATGAATTCAATTCGAAATATACCACCTGCCGTTGAATATCAGTTAAGGTGCACTTTTTGTCGTTCTTATACTGCACTGGTTTGACCATACATAAGTACATTAATTTAACTTTTCCGTCGGTAAGCGCTGCTGCCTTCTATAATACCACCCCATCCTTTACTTTTTATCTTTTAATATAAGAAATGTATTAGGTTTTTTAGCCTTCTTATATAACTAACAAAGTAAGACCGTGAGACCGTGCGGTCTAACAAATTTCTGATAATATCGTTAACAAAAACTGAACAGTGCGATCAACCAATCACTAACGTTAACATATAATACCATAGTGCTTTGAATTCTAGCAAGTACGGTCTAACAAAATCTTTTAGTACTGATAACAATTTTTTTTAAATAAACCAATCGCTGATATTGATCCTCCTGACATCATTGCTATCTTCGCCATTTTTGTTACAGAAGTTATTTTCAAAGACCTTATTTCGTAGGTTTATTTTTATAAGTCCATGAAACAAAACAGACATATCCAGACCATGATGACATTCAGATTGGTCATAGTAATCAGCTGGTAATGATATTGAGGGTAACTTGATGAAATCCTTTTTATAAAATGTTAAACAACACAAGTTTTCCCGATGTACTCGGTTTTACATTAGTGTTGTTTGCAACGCCGTATCCTTCAATTTCATTAAAGACATCAAGTTGAACATAAATTTGAACGGTGTATGATGTGCTTGCAAAAGTGATAAAACAACCGTACATAAACGCCAACGTGTATAGAGATTTTCACTGAGGACTCCGGAAGGATTCCGATTTTGATTCCATTTTATATTTTTATTTGAGCTCTCTACGTTTGAGGTAGCAAAGGTATATATATGAATACGAAAACAAACAAAAAGTTTCTTTTTTTCTCTCTTTTGAAATAGTGTTATTGTATACGCTGTTAAAATAAACAGGCAGATATTTAGTACCTTTTGCAAGATTGTCATATTTTTAAGAATTCTTGCATAAAAGTGTAAGCAGATTCAGTTATAATTAATAAATTAAAGTATGCTACCGGGACTGCGGTTTGTCAAACTAAAATCACCATGGACCTGCTAGAGCACTATATTTTTCATTACTGTACAGAAGACGTTTAAGAGCTGTATCTTTTCTCTATAGAGCTAAGTATTTAGTGACAATCTATTTCCGTCTTGGATTATGTATCTGGTTCACAGGCACTTAAATTGTTTCTATCCATGGGAAGACCTGTCAACATATATTTATTCCGCCTAACAGAAGTTCCACTAGAAACTTTATTATAAACAATGTCATAATACCTATTCCTGTTGGAAAAAATATTCTATACTATTTATTCTGTTAGTAACATATACTGTACAGTAATATATATTCCTGTGGAAATAATATTCCAGAATATTTATTCCTTTTGGAACTTTTTGTTATGAAGGAACTTATATTCCGTGACAGACCCACTATCAACATAAATTTATGTAAATATACGTTGATTGTGGGTCTTCTCATGGATAGAAACGTAAATATACGTTGATTGTTGGTCTTCCCATGGATAGAAACAAGTGTCTGATCTGGTCTATAAAAAAATATTTTGCCACAGTTTTGTATTTACATTTGATTTAGTAACAATCTATTCATGCATTAGATAATGTGTCTGGTTTTTTTTACCACTGATTAAATCACCAATCAAACCATATAAATAGATAGAGTTTGAAATAAATATCTGGAACCTGAAACCAAAGACAGAATGAATAGATAAATATAATTATAACTTTTTTTATGCACCACAGGAACATATGTATATTGGCGGGACTAGACACAACCTAATTGTAGCTGATTTTATTGTCGTGCTATACATGTTACGTAGGTAATAAAGATACAATACAGTACCAGACATGTGTTAAAAAAAAGTACTAACTATTATCCTAATAATTTCCGATAATATCAATCAAATGTCATTCAAACTATAGTGATGCCAGGGTATCAAACTTTATTCTGTCACTTTAAATTCGTTATATAAACCACATTCATTTTATCACAGAATGCAAACAGGGTAATTAAAAAACAGCGCCGATTGCAGTCCAAATTCAAAAACATTATAAAACACTTTTATAAATCACACTTATTTTTGACATCCCTTTTATATGACAAAATATATTTACTTTATAATAAAACTTTAGAATTATGTGGTCAATGCATAGCCTCAGGAGTTTAAACGTTTTTTTCTGTAAGACGCCACCAAAATCCATTAATCTCTCAAAGTCTCGCAGAGGTCAAAGATTTTGTCAATTTTATACTGAAGAGCCTATCAGATTCATTTCCTGTTAACATGGTTAAAATATACTGTTTCAAGACCACTGCTTGTAGAAGTGGTCATTAACTTTTACTGTTGTCACATAAACATGCAATTTTTTCACCCAATTTCAAGTTTTTGAAGTTTTTTTACCATAAATTATTCTTCCATATATATTAAATGTACTTTAAATGTAAAGAAAAGTTACAAAAAGCATACCACATGAGTATAGAATGGTCTTAGGCCATGTAAGATTAAAGATTATTTAGAGTCGATTTAGGCTGTAGCACATATTTACATATAAAAATGCATACAGAAGCTATCTGAAATGGAAATTTGTTACTGTTTGTTTATTTCTATGCTAAGATGTTATGATACAAGAAGTCTAATTGCAAAAATACTTAAGATTGCATTCAACTTTTTTTGCAGACAGCATGGTCTGACATGTCTGATGCACAGTTTTTTTCACTTTTCAAGGAAATGCAAGGAAATGCAGTTTTAGTCTCAATTGGCATATATTTGAACCACTAACTATCCTAAAGAAGACATTGAAGGTGGCATATGAAGTGAATAAGGTGTACTGATCATTGTAAAGTGCTTTTTTTTTTTTATAGATTTAGTAAAATATTTATGATTGACTACAGATGGACACATACATGAAACAGGTTGTTTAACCAGGACCATGAAATACAACATATTTTGCACATTTTTTCTGTGTTAAAATCTACTTTTTTATAGATTCAAAGTTCACTAATGGGTTATATAATTTGAATTGTGTACAGAAACACAAATATCAAAGCTTGAAAAGCTTTCAGATAGAAAGTCAGCATGCCTCTTATGCATAAACATGGAAACTGCTTTAAAATGCTTATTTAGCCGTAAAATGACAAAATTTCTATCAAACAAAGATTTAAATAATTTACTTTTATTGAGTTTGACAAATTGAAACCAGCAAACTATTCAGGGAAGTTGCCAAAGTACAGAATCTACATTTACTGATTTCATCTCTTAGGCCTGAGAACAGTTATTTCGTAGTGCATTTCTTTTAGACAATAGATTCAAATTAAAAAAATCTCACCAGTTCAATCTCAAAAAGATTTTCACAGTGTAGTGTACTACTATTGGGACAAATAATAGCAAAATTTTAGAAACTTCTAACAGCTCTAACTCAAAATATTGACAATTCTGTGTTTAGGGGGTCTAAAATTCAGTTTGACAGCTTCAGACATACTAATTTTAGACCTTTTGTAACTGGACCAAATCACTACTTAACATAAAAACTCAACACCCCAATTTTTTTATCATGTAATTTCATCCCCTTACTCGATATTTCATGCATAAAATGTCAAAAAATGTCAAGAAATAAATTAGGAAAGGGTATGAAAAAAATTGGCAAGTAATACACTGTTCACACTAGGGAATATATACATGTATGTGGACTACCAAAATGGAAGGACGATAACTGTGTCCTCAGACCAATTGCTAAACCTCTTTTCTAGTATCTAACTTTAATTTGTCTCAACAAATGTTATAAAACTTATACACTGCTTATAACAACAAAACACAGATTAAGTTCAAATTTGACTGTCACTGTTACTGTTCTTGAGTTACATGCATTTATGCTTCATTATTATAAAATGGAAAAATTTTCAAATCTATGGTGGATCGGACAAACTTTTTTATACGGATTATATTTATTTAGATATGATTTACAAACTTCAGAAAAGGTTGAGAAGCATTTTAATTTTAGGAGATTCCAACCTGAAGCAAGTTGTACCAATGGAAATGATGGAAGACCCAGTTAGAATACTGTGCATACCTGGGGCTACAATTAAAATCGAAGATGACCTATTGAAGTGATGAGACTTCCTATGCATGTAACAGGAGACCAAACTTAGACCACCTTTGATATAAAGGTATGAAAATGATGTCTATTATTATAAGAATGAATGGAATATATTCCGGTTGAATGTCACTTTTTGTTTTTATATCCCCTAGTCCCTACAAACAAAGTTTTGGGATATACATAGAAATCCCTATATTATCCATCTTTATGTCCATAATTTTTGCAAGTGCAACCCCTCAGAACTGCTGAAATTGATGACATTACACAGCAAAAAACATTGGGTTTCTTATCAGCGAGGTGTATAGGCGAGTTAGGATAGTCGAGTTATGAAGGGCAAGTTATGACAGACGAGTTGCAAGTAACAAAAATATTATGTTTCTCTAATTTCTTAAGAATTATATATACAGCGAGTCTTAAAACGGTTGTGGCGTCTGATTTTTTAAACAGAATTTTTAGATTTACTTTACATTTAATAAACAAAGTATAGATCTACCCAAGCTTAGTTATACATTACATGAGGAAGGGTCTCGGTATTTTGATTGCAGAATTTGAAAAAGTTATGTGATAATTATTTATAAGAGGCTACATGTTAGAAAGTAATGCACCCATAAAATTCTTTAATGAGAGTGACATTGTTCATTTTCTAAAATAAAACGGGATAAACTGTAGATACAACACAAAATGTATACTGTTCTGAACAAATCAAGCATAAGAAAATTAATTATGTAGACAAATAAAATATACTTGCAAATTGCCAGAACAAATATTGCCTCTACAGCTGCCCCAAAAAGCCCACTCTTAACGAAATTTGCAGCAGAAGAGATCTTTTACATATATGTGCTATAGTTTTAGTTACTATAACTCTTTATGTTTAAAATGACACTGACAGTGTTGTCTTATCTGGGCCTTTTATAGCTGACTATGCGGTATGGGCTTTGCTCATTGTTGAAGGCCGTACAGTGACCTATAGTTGTTAATGTCTGTGTCATTTTGGTCTTTTGTGGATAGTTGTCTCCTTGGCAATCATACCACATCGTCTTTTTTATATTGGCTATGAATTTAATGATAATGATGATAATTAAACTACAAGCCATCCGCAGTATTTCAAGAGGCTATCTGTTTCTGCAGAAAATAAACATACATTGTGTAGAGATTACATTTTTATTACACGAATCAACAATACTGTATACAATTCTATAAGCAATCATCATTCAAAAATGTTTAAGAGATACACAAAAAAAATATGAAAATAGTTTTCCCCATTTTCAAGCATTTTGACTTTCGTAACTCGAAATAAAGATTTTTAATAAATATAAAAATAATAGTGCTGGATGGGGGATTTGTGCGAGTTGACTCCCAGTTCTAGTTTATTCAGGTTACACACGTTTCTTATTTGTAAATGCAGTTTTTATGTGAAGTGTAGATATCACATGAATAAATACTAATATCGTAAAATATATCATATTTTTGTTATTGGTTAATAAAGTTCATTTTATTGGAATTTTGTTTCCAGTGTATAGAAATGAAGAAACCAATGGGAGCCCCTGCCAAAAGGAGGAGTGTGTCTTCAGTTGAGATTGGTAGAAAAAAAGAAAAAAAAACAGTTTACCTACATTAGAATTTTAATAATTTTGCAATTAAACCTTAAAATGTGTATTTCTGAACCCCTTTATACTTTTTACTGGAAAATCCCTTACAACAATGCATGCTGTTATTGTTTTGTAAGTCTAGAAACATGGCCCTATTACAGAAGATGCATCTATTTTTCAAGAGGAATTATATGATATTGAAATTAGACAGATATGCAAGTTACATGTAAAAAGTAAAGTAACAAAAATATGGAACTCTGAGGAAAAAATGTAATAGCGAAATTAAAAGCTGAAATACATCAAGCAAAAAGAAAACAACTGTCATATTCCTGACTAAGTGCAGTCATTTCTTAGATTTAATCTGGTTTTATAGCTCGTTTTAGTAAACCAGTATTTAAAAATGATAAGATTGTAAGAAACAAAGCAATTGACCCAAATCATCATGCATGGTTTCATTTTCAGATTTTTTACAAAGTTTATAATATTTTATATGAGAAAAACAATAAACTGGTTAATTATATAAGATAAAATTGCATTATCTTTTGAAAGGAGATGTGTGTTAAATAACTGATAGCTTGTACAAAAACTCCTGTTCATAAATTACTTTTGGACACAACATATATATTTTACATCACATGATAATACATTGATATAATTTTGAAGTGGACTCACTTACACATGAGCCGGAAAAAAATTAACTACCAACAAAATTACTTAATAATTGTACAACTACTGTAATCCCTTCTCTTTTAGTTCAAGACTTGAATGTTTTAGTACTTTCATCTCATATATAATATATTGCATTTTTTTTTTATAGATATAGGGTATAGACGAGTGATCTAGTGTTTGAGTTCACCGTGGAAGTGACTGTCATCCTAACAAACAAAGGTTTACATAGTATTTATCAGGTATTGTTGTATATATTTAATAACTTGTGCCGATGTATATGAATATATATATTGAACTGCATAAATATTAGATCTCTGCATTTCCATCCATTAATAGTGTTGCTTTCAAAATCATATAAAGAATATATTTAGACTCCATTACAATGTATTTATTTAAATATATATGCAGTGTAATGCAAGAAATATTTCTTAATGTGAGAAATAGACAACAGGCTACTAACATGAAAAAATAGATTTGATTTTCTAAGGCTTGTCACATTTATTGAATGATCGACTTACAATAAAGAATGGAAAGGGGTAATGTGTCAAAGAGACAACAACCCGACCAAAGAGAAGAAAACAGCCCAAGGCCACCAATGGCTCTTCAATGTGCACTATTTTTTATTCTTATAAGCAAAAAATAAATAAGAATTTATGTTCTTATGCCTTCATTTTTTTTTGTAAGCAACATTCAAACAGACAGAGATTCTACATTTGAGGTTAGTTATATACATTCAGAATTCATCGTGCACCATTTGAAAATATGGTAAATTACTTTAAGGATGTTTGCTACTCAGCTTTTCATAAAACTGGTAAATATTGATAAGTGATTAATAGGAGGACAAAAAGGCAAAAAAACAATTAAAGGACTGTCTTGTTTGTGTTTTTGTTTTGTTTGAGATATATCATGAGATATAGGCTATTGAAAATTTGTTGGAAAAACTCTCTCTTGAATTTCGATATCTTAATCATTGACAAGTCTTACTTTGCAAACACTATTACAAAATGCTAGGAAGCTAAAATTACAAGAATTTGATAAGATTTTTACAAATGACTTCTTTCCGAATGTAAGATTTTGAAAAGAAAAATGAATGTTACATTTTTGTCTTCAAATGGATAGAACTATAGAGGAATTAAAAAATCTGGCAAAATTTCAAAACTTGACTAGCAAACATCTTTCATTAATATGGATTTAATTCTGCTGTATGGTGTTATTTATATTTGAACTTAAGGAAAATTGATATACACTAGAATACAGAGGTTCAAATTAAGGTTGGTTCTA
Source organism: Mytilus edulis (assembly GCF_963676685.1). NCBI lineage: Eukaryota > Metazoa > Mollusca > Bivalvia > Mytilida > Mytilidae > Mytilus > Mytilus edulis. The sequence goes on from NC_092348.1 coordinate 91,358,949, forward strand.
GGTCCATCATGACCTTCCATTTGTGGGTTAAAAAAATCCCACCGGTAGTTTGTTATACCCAATGTACTTGCCTATATTTGCAGTTTAAGAAAAATACAAAAACGTTTTGAACAAAAGTACAAAAATTTTGACCTTTATTTGCCTAACGTGAAATTGAACCTGTGGAAAAAAGGACATACAGTTTTCAACAAGCATTTATTTCTTTTGTTTTCAATACATCATATAAAAGTATTATGTAGAGTGGGTGGTTAATTTCAATATGATTTGCTTTTTCTTTTTATTAGATACCAAATAAAGAAAATCCTTTTGAGGAAGAGGGGAGTTTCTGTGATGAGAATGATACACATACATAGAGCATTTGGTAGTGTATAATAATAAGTTAAAAAAAAATTTAATTGGATACAATAAATAACATGACTTTCAAAACGGTCATATATTCCTGACAAATGAAATTTGTCCAGACATTGTTCGTCTGGGATAAGTATGATACGGTCATCTACTTTTTAGCTTTCTTAAGAGACAGTCATTTTAAAATAATTCACCAAAAAATTTGGAAGTTCCTACATTTCAGCGGTTTATATCTAATTTCTTTTTTCAAAAAATGAAAGTTATTAGAAAGGTGTTAACAAATGTTTTATAAATATGATTTGAGGAAGATTTTTAAAAGGTCATCAAAACCATGTTGTTTGATTTAGTGAGCATGTGCGCAGGTGGGAAATTTAATAATCTATTCATGCTCACCAAAAAACAATCCTGCCTTATAAATGCACATGGATTTTACGTATCCTTATCGTCCTAACCTACGCCTATATCACCCTGCTCTGTCACTCAGTAATTCTCGTATCAAGACTTCAAAACGAGACCAGGCATTATCAGCGACGTCACAATGTGAGAGGAGAAGTTATCAGCGACGTCACAATGCGAGAGGAGACGTTATCAAGCTTCCTTTCGTCAAGTGTAAAATTGTCTTGGGGAGAGGAAAAAAGACCATTAATAGAATGATAAACAGATAATCAGGTTTTCTACGTAAAGATATCATAAATTATCAGCCGCTCGACAAAATGTGAAACTTTTTAGCTCGTTCGCTACGCTCACTCACCAAAAAGGTTCACATTGTGGCTCGCGGCTGATATTTTACGATATCAATGTGCAGAAAACCCGATAATCTATACATATCTGGTCCATGTTTTATCATTGTCAAGTCTACATCCGGTATTTCCAAAATGTGTTTTTCAAAACGAAAGTAAAGTTTTTGATATCGGTATTATATTTTACACAAATAAAGAGTCTAAGGCAGATATCTGAGTACACTGATGTTGCTCACTTCAAATGATGAACTGTCAGTTTAACACTTTACGTTAGAACATTGAATTTATTTCAAAGTAAAGTTTAATATCGTTTTTTCTTTAAATTGTCAATCATTGGTTTTATGATGGCCAACTAATTACCATGGTTGTCTTATGTTACTAAGTCTTAAAATCCGTATATATGGTTATAAGACTCAAATTTTCCTGCTGGCTCAAAGATTTTTTGGAAGCCCTGATAAATAACAATATTTTCTAATACAAAATGTCACCATTTTCAATCTGACAACAGACTTTTATTTTAAATTAAGTTTGATGCATTATTTACATTTGAACATAAAAATTATGTTGATAGTTTGTTTTCTTTCAAGAAAAATGCTATTTCTGCATATACTGCCTCTTTGAAAGTCTTAATTTTGATTATAATTTATCTATAAATTTTTAAAAAAATTCAAACATGGTGATTGATGTTTGTAAAAAGTTTTTGTTATTGCAGTTAATCATTCACTCTTTATGTACTTTTAACTTGTTAAAGCAAACTTTAGTTTTGAAAAAAAGAATTTTACTGTTTTTTTCATTTATCTGAGTATGTCAATCAAGTTAAAGAGAGTGTATATATTGCAAATTAAAACTCTTTTTCTCTGTTCTGTATCCAATGATATAAAGATATATCTATGTGTATATTGTTTCAGAGTGTATTGAAGTTGTGAGTAGTATTTCAACCAAAAGAACATCTACCCTAACAACAGTGAAGATTAAAGCGATCAGGTACTACTGTATGTTGATGTTGAAAGAAATTTAGGATTATTTGATCTGAAAAAAAACACCTTTAAATATGAGACATATACATATTACAACTTCATTAAAATCCATTTAACTAAGGCATAGTTTCAATTCATCTTTTTAACATTTTTTCATGGAGATTTTATGTTTTATTGGCCAATGGAAAATCTGCTTAGTACTCTAGTGAAGTAAGGCAGACTGGACATGCTGCTCCAAACAGTTGCCATGATATAATCGTATCCTTATCCAACTTATTGAGTTTTTGGGGTGAATATAGGACTCACCCTGTCAGTCTGTCTGTCCATTAGAACAAAACACAAATTGTCCTATCAAATCAATGTAATTATCTGCCCTTGATTATAAAAGTGTTTTTTTTTCTAATTAAATTTAAATACGCTTGATTACACTTAATGTTTTGAAAGTTGGATCTACCTTGCAAGCTAGAGATTTTCCAGTCCAGAATGAATTATACTTGGTAGAATATTTTTAAGCCAAAAAAAGTTTGTTTTTGCGACATGTCCAAACCAGAAGATTAGGAAAAGACACCATACCAACTTGAGTTTAATATATCATTGGGAAAGCTAGTCATCTTTTGGAAATGTAATAAAAATAGTTTAAACTTTTTTTTTTCTTTCATAATGTTTATTTCAATAATTAAACCAGATTTTGTGAATTTTACATGAAGGTAATTTTATTTTAGGTTTATCAAGACTTCTTAGTGCTTGCCATACAAGTGTCAAAGAGTGAAGGGCAAGAACAATTTTAAAGAACAGAGAAGACTTGTTTTATTGCACTTAGTTTTGAGTTTTTGTTTTATATTTTTACCACTATGATAGAGTAATGTAAAATTCAGGGATTGGTTTTTTTTTATATATCTGTTTTGTAATTACTCCTTTTTAGATACATTTTAGAAGTGTTTTTTTTACCTTTATCTACTGGAGTAGCATTGACAACTATTTGAAGTTTTTAGTAAGGTTACTTTCTTTGGGTTTTGTATTTCATAATATTTCATTATATTAAGGTGTCATACTTGAATACCTTGTAGTTATGAACTGTTTGCTTCTTTGATATGTGTAGTATTATTCTCCCCCCCTTATATTTGGTTTTGTAAAAAAAAATATTCCATAAGGTCTGTCAACAATGAATGGCTCTCTAAATAAAGATTAAATACGAATTTCAAAAGAAAAAAATATGTATAAAAACTCCATTCAAAAATACTTTGGAAAGTATTACACCAGTGATTCTTCTGGTATAATTCAGGTAAGCTCTAAATCTCAGTTTTCATTGGGGACTTTCTTCGTTGCATAGAGGATGCTTTATCATCTGTATTATAATATTCACAATATAATTGTTAAGGGCATACGATACAGTTACAGGGGAGGTAATGACATTGCTAACGTTAAATGTTATTTTCACGACGTCAAACTGTGACATATCGGGAAAAGATGCATTTTTTCGACTGATTTTAATCACTCAAACTGATTTAATTTGAAAACCAGTGCATGGACCCCTATTTTTTAAAACAACATACTGTTTCATTTTGCAGGGAGATTATGTGAACCAAATTTTATAAAACTGTAAATAGTGCAATTTTTTTAATGTTGATAAATATACAGCAAAAAAAATTACTTTTTTTCTCAATTCATGACCATTTGATAAATATGAGTTATTTCTGAATAAAAAATGCACAATTTTTTAGGATTCTTATAAAATACAGAAATCACAAATTATTTAACAAAAAACAATTTGTGTTTATCTTTTAAAACAAAAAAGTTATGGATTTCTCTTGAAAAAGAAAATACGATCACAAATCCGAATTTTGGACAAATATACAATATTTCGACCTCATTTAACTAAAAAAAATAGCACATGAAGGTATATTTTTTATTACATATTTGATTTAATTAGGCGAAAAATAGCCTGTATGGAAATTTTCATCAAACTGTATATACGGGATCAAAACTGTATCGTATGCCCTAAAATGTTGTGAATACAGAAAGCAAACATAATGATTATGATATGCTTAAACTTCATTATAACAAATAATTTAACTTTAAATATAATGAATATTTAAACTGGAATTGACTGTTCACATGTTATGCTCGTTGATTGTTGACATTATGTGTTGAAAAAACAGTAATAAGTCAAAGGACTAAGAGTTACAAGACAGAAAGTCCAAAAGTCACAAGTAAATTTGATTGGTCTATAATAGAATAGAATGTTTATAAAAATGTCAATTGAATTAGTCTTTCTATTAAAAAAAATCTCTTGAAACCACATTGTGACCTCTTGTTATATATGTTTTAATTGGTTACATTTTTGTCTATTTTGTACCATAATGCTATGCATGAAAAATATATTAACTGTATGCAAATTTGGAAAAATTAAAAGTTTTATGATAATAAAAAGAACAAAATTAGTTAAATTTGTTTTGATTGATTTGATTTTATCCAATATGTATATTAAAAGGAAAGCTAGTTTAAACATATTTTATTGTTCAAAAATTACAAATGGATTAGACACAAGTTTTTCAACTTAGTAACGTCTTCTCCAAAAAGGAAAGCTGTTCCAATAATAGATATGGCTTTTAAATATAACTTGCATCTTAAAGAAAATAAAGGAGGAAAAGAAAGCAAACAAGAGAGACAATTGCTTCAACAGGATTGTACTGTCATAATCAAAGTCACATTTCCTGTTTACACAAAGAATTGAGTGTAATATAACGCCTGAATTGGACTTGGTATTGTATCTTAGCATATGTGAAAGGATTTTTTATTAAATGATAACTTTACTATATTAACCAAGTAAAACTAGATCAGGATACTTTCTGTGTGAATTATATGGGTTTCTAAGAAATGGTCTACACGTATACATGTATGTATTGTCTGTGATTCTTAGATATATTCAGTATGTTATGTCTGGTTCCAAGATCTAGTCTAAATGTTTTTTCCAATATTCAAACATACGGTGTGTATGCTGTTTCTGTGGTTATTAGATACAGTCCATGCAATATGTTATGGTTTTAAATTATGATAAATGACCATACGTTTATCATGTTACAGGATATTTTTTTCTGAAATGTAAAGTTTATATTTCAAAGGTAGGACGACCTGGATGCTACGATTTTTTTTTCTGTCAAATGTCCATGTCCTCAACCTCATTTTAATGGTTCAGCATCTGCTTAAAGAATAAAATAAATGTTTGTCATTTAAATTTATTATATACTATGAGTAATAGGATAACTATATTTGGTATATTGGTTCCTGGCAATGTATACATTTCAGTTAGACGGGGTTCTTCTGACCTTCACCTCATTTTATGTTAAAAGTTATGTGATTAGATCCATTTCTAAAATACTGGAAGTAGTAGGTCAACTATATGTTGTATATGTAATGATTGAAAGGGGTATATATCAGTCTGGCAGGTTTTATCTAACCTTGATCTGATTTCCATGATTCATGAGTGCCCGACAGAATTTATCTGAAATGTGAATTGTCTGTGATACTTGTAGTGAAACCTTAATCTATAAAACTCATAAAATCAATGGTCAGTAAAAGAGGGACGAAAGATACCAAAGGAACAGTCAAACTCCTAAATCGAAAAATAAAGCAGGTGGGACATTTCAGTGTGTTCACTCTTGTGTGTTTTTAGAAGTCAAATATGATTTTTCTGCCTAATATGTACTTTTACGTTATCTATACAAGCAGATAATAAAAGGAGTTAGTCTAATTTAGATGTAAGGCAAATGTACATGAGACCATTAGTAAAATATATATAATGAAATATATAAGGCATGTTTATGAGACAATGAGGTAACTATAGATGGTAAAATATATAAGGCAAATGAGGTTCCAAGAAACAGTCTATAAGTATTGTATATGGTTCCTAGATGCAGTCTGTAAGTATTGTCTGTGGTTCTTATATGTAGTCTGTGGTTCTTAGATATAGTCTGTAAGTATTGTCTGTGGTTCTTAGATGTAGTCTGTAAGTATTGTCTGGTTCTTGGATATAGTCTGTAAGTATTGTCTGTGGTTCTTAGATGTAGTCTGTAAGTATTGTCTGGTTCTTAGATTTAGTCTCTAAGTATTGTCTGTGGTTCTTAGATACAGTCTGTAAGTATTGTCTGTGGTTCTTAGATATAGTCTGTAAGTATTATCTGGTTCTTAGATGTTGTCTGAAAGTATTGTCCGTGGTTCTTAGATACAGTCTGTAAGTATTGTCTGTGGTTCTTAGATGTAGTCTGTAAGTATTGTCTGTGGTTCTTAGATATAGTCTGTAAGTATTGTCTGTGATTCTTAGATACAGTCTGTAAGTATTGTCTGTGGTTCTTAGATGTAGTCTGTAAGTATTGTCTGTGGTTCTTAGATATAGTCTGTAAGTATTGTCTGTGATTCTTAGATACAGTCTGTAAGTATTGTCTGTGGTTCTTAGATGTAGTCTGTAAGTATTGTCTGTGGTTCTTATATGTAGTCTGGAAATATTGTCTGTGGTTCTTAGATACAGTCTGTAAGTATTGTCTGTGGTTCTTAGATGTAGTCTGTAAGTATTGTCTGTGGTTCTTAGATACAGTCTGTAAGTATTGTCTGTGGTTCTTAGACACAGTCTGTAAGTATTGTCTGTGGTTCTTATATGTAGTCTGTGGTTCTTAGATATAGTCTGTAAGTATTGTCTGTGGTTCTTAGATGTAGTCTGTAAGTATTGTCTGTGGTTCTTAGATGCAGTCTGTAAGTATTGTCTGTGGTTCTTAGATATAGTCTGTATATATTGTCTGTGGTTCTTAGATACAGAGGCTATAAGTATTGTCTGTGGTTCTAAGATACAGTCTGTAAGTATTGTCTGTGGTTCTTAGATACAGTCTGTAAGTATTGTCTGTGGTTCTTAGATATAGTCTGTATATATTGTCTGTGGTTCTTAGATACAGAGGCTATAAGTATTGTCTGTGGTTCTAAGATACAGTCTGTAAGTATTGTCTGTGGTTCTTATATATAGTCTGTATATATTGTCTGTGGTTCTTAGATACAGAGGCTATAAGTATTGTCTGTGGTTCTAAGATACAGTCTGTAAGTATTGTCTGTGGTTCTTAGATGTAGTATGTAAGTATTGTCTGTGGTTCTTAGATACAGTCTAAGTATTGTCTGTGGTTCTTAGATGTAGTCTGTAAGTATTGTCTGTGGTTCTTAGATGCAGTCTGTAAGTATTGTCTGTGGTTCTTAGATATAGTCTGTATATATTGTCTGTGGTTCTTAGATACAGAGGCTATAAGTATTGTCTGTGGTTCTAAGATACAGTCTGTAAGTATTGTCTGTGGTTCTTAGATACAGTCTGTAAGTATTGTCTGTGGTTCTTAGATATAGTCTGTATATATTGTCTGTGGTTCTTAGATACAGAGGCTATAAGTATTGTCTGTGGTTCTAAGATACAGTCTGTAAGTATTGTCTGTGGTTCTTATATATAGTCTGTATATATTGTCTGTGGTTCTTAGATACAGAGGCTATAAGTATTGTCTGTGGTTCTAAGATACAGTCTGTAAGTATTGTCTGTGGTTCTTAGATGTAGTATGTAAGTATTGTCTGTGGTTCTTAGATACAGTCTAAGTATTGTCTGTGGTTCTTAGATGTAGTCTGTAAGTATTGTCTGTGGTTCTTAGATGCAGTCTGTAAGTATTGTCTGTGGTTCTTAGATATAGTCTGTATATATTGTCTGTGGTTCTTAGATACAGAGGCTATAAGTATTGTCTGTGGTTCTAAGATACAGTCTGTAAGTATTGTCTGTGGTTCTTAGATACAGTCTGTAAGTATTGTCTGTGGTTCTTAGATATAGTCTGTATATATTGTCTGTGGTTCTTAGATACAGAGGCTATAAGTATTGTCTGTGGTTCTAAGATACAGTCTGTAAGTATTGTCTGTGGTTCTTAGATGTAGTATGTAAGTATTATCTGTGGTTCTTAGATACAGTCTAAGTATTGTCTGTGGTTCTTAGATATAGTCTGTAAGTATTGTCTGTGGTTCTTAGATGTAGTCTGTAAGTATTGTCTGGTTCTTAGATTTAGTCTCTAAGTATTGTCTGTGGTTCTTAGATACAGTCTGTAAGTATTGTCTGTGGTTCTTAGATATAGTCTGTAAGTATTGTCTGTGGTTATTAGATATAGTCTGTTAGTATTATCTGTGGTTCTTAGATACAGTCTGTAAGTATTGTCTGTGGTTCTTATATAGTCTATAAGTATTGTCTGTGGTTCTTAGATGTAGTCTGTAAAGTATTGTGTGTTGTTCTGAGATACAGTCTGTAAGTATAGGCTGTGGGTCTTAAAGTATAGTCTGTTGTTCTTAGATAGTTTGTAAGTATTGTCTGTGGCTCTTATATACAGTCGAAGTATTATCTGGTTCTTAGATGTCTGTAAGCATTGTCCGTGGTTCTTAGATACAGTCTGTAAGTATTGTCTGTGGTTCTTAGATATAGTCTTTAAGTATAGCCTGTTGTTTTTACGTACAGTATGTAAGTATAGTCTGTTCTAACGTACAGTCTGTAAGTATTGTCTGGTTCTTATATATACAGCCTGTAAATTTTGTCTGCGGTTCATAGGTGTAAACATAATGGTTCTTAAACACAATTTATATGCATGAATGAAATATTTGCCACTGGATTTAAATAGTTTATTGAACGGACAGAGACTAGCGGTAGAATAACCTAACTATTGTAATCATCGATAATATGATTCGTCCTGAACATGAATGAAATATTTGTCACTGGACGTAAAACAAACATCAATCAATCAATCTAGCTTTAACTAGAAGATGAATGCTCTATATAACGTTCATACACCTATGAGACAGAGTAATTAGATGGATATAGACCCTACAACGATAAGATACCAATGAGACAAAGTTATACAAAATGCATAAACACTATAACAACGTTTATACACGAATGCAACAGAGTTATTCGATGGATATAGACCCTATACAACGAGACAGAGTTAATCGATGGATATGAACCCTATATAACATTCATACACTAATGAGACAGAGTTATTCGATGGGTATGGACCCTATATAACGTTCATACACTGATGAGACAAAGTTATTCGATGGGTGTAGACCCTATATAACGTTCATACACTGATGAGACAAAGTTATTCGATGGGTATGAACCCTATATAACGTTCATACACTAATGAGACAGAGTTTTTCGATGGGTATGAACCCTATATAACGTTCATACACTAATGAGACAGAGTTTTTCGATGAGTGTGGACCCTATATAACATGCATACACTAATGAGGCAGAGTTGTTCGATGGGTATGAACCCTATATAAAGTTCATACACTAATGAGACAGAGTTATTCGATGGGTATGAACCCTATATAACGTTCATACACTAATGAGACAGAGTTTTTCGATGGGTATGAACCCTATATAATGTTCATACACTAATGAGGCAGAGTTGTTCGATGGGTATGAACCCTATATAACGTTCATACACTAATGAGACAGAGTTTTTCGATGGGTATGGACCCTATATAACGTTCATACACTAATGAGACAGAGTTTTTCGATGGGTATGAACCCTATATAACGTTCATACAGTTATGAGACAGAGTTGTTCGATTGGTGTAGACCCTATATAACGTTCATACACTAATGATACAGAGTTATTCGATGGGTATGAACCCTATATAACGTTCATACACTAATGAGACAGAGTTTTTCGATGGGTGTAGACCCTATATAACGTTCATACACTGATGAGACAAAGTTATTCGATGGGTATGAACCCTATATAACGTTCATACACTAATGAGACAGAGTTATTCGATGGGTATGAACCTTATATAACGTTCATACACTAATGAGACAGAGTTATTCGATGGGTATGAACCTTATATAACGTTCATACACTAATGAGACAGAGTTTTTCGATGGGTATGGACCCTATATAACGTTCATACACTAATGAGACAGAGTTTTTCGATGGGTATGGACCCTATATAACGTTCATACACTAATTAGACGGAGTTTTTCGATGAGTGTGGACCCTATATAACATGCATACACTAATGAGACAGAGTTGTTCGATGGGTGTAGACCCTATATAACGTTCATACACTAATGAGACAGAGTTGTTCGATGGGTATGGACCCTATATAATTTTCATACACTGATGAGACAAAGTTATTCGATGGGTATGAACCCTATATAAAGTTCATACACTAATGAGACAGAGTTATTCGATGGGTATGAACCTTATATAACGTTCATACACTAATGAGACAAAGTTATTCGATGGGTATGAACCCTATATAACGTTCATACACTAACGAGACAGAGTTATTCGATTGGTATGAACCCTATATAACGTTTATACACTAATGAGATAGAGTTTTTCGATGGGTATGAACCCTATATAACCGGTTCATACGTCATTGAGACAGAGTTTTTGATGGGTTTGGACCCTATTTTACGTTCATACACTAATGAAACAGAGTTGTTCGATGGGTATGAACCCTATATAACGTGCATGCACTAATAAGACAGAGTTTTTCGATGGGTATGGACCCTATATAACGTTCATACACTTATGAGACAGAGTTGTTCGATGGGTGTAGACCCTATATACACCAATGAGACAACGTTATTCGATGGGTATATAGCCTACACAATAGTCACACACCAATGAAACAGAATTATTTGATGGATATATACCTTATACAACGTGCATACACAAATTAAACAAACATTTAATGATCATACACCTATGAGACAAAGTTATTCGATGGGTTTAGACCCTATTCAACGTTGATACCCAATTGAGACAAAATTATTTGATGAGTCTAAAATTTATACAACGTTCATATACCAATGATACAAAGTTATTCGATGGGTATAAACCCTATACAACGTGCATACACCAAGTTATTCGATGGGTATAGACCCTATGCAACGTGCATACACTAATGAGACACAGCCAGATATTCGATGGGTATATACCCTATGTAACGATCATACGCCAATTAGACAAAGGTATATGCCATTTAACGATGATACACCAATGAGACAGTTATTCGATGGGTATAAACACAATACAACTTTGACAACCCGTTGAGACAAAGTTATTCGATGGGTATTAACCCTACTTAACGTTCATATACCAATGAGACAGGGTTACTCAATGGGTATATACCTATATAACGTTCATACACCAACGAGCCATTATAATCCTGGTATTTTTAATAACTTTTATACAACGTTGATACACAATTGAGACAAAGTTATTCGATGAGTCTAAAACTTATACAAAGTTCATATACCAATGATTATTCAATGGGTATATACCTATACATAGTTCTTACACCAACGAGCTAGACGTAGTTATTTGATGGGTGCAAATCCTTTTAACGTTCATATGCCAATGCAACACTAGTATATATACCCTAAATAACGTGCATATACAAATGTGAGAGTTATTCAATGGGTATATACCCTATACAACGGTCATACACCAAAGGAGAGTTGTCTTATTGTAACGATTGTTCATTGTTGAAGGTCAGATTACCCATAATTTCTTAAATCCATGATCTCTGTTGGAGTTTACTTATTGTAACGATTGTTTATTGTTGAAGATCAAATTACCCACAATAGCTTAAATCCATGATTACTGTTGGAGAGTTGTCTTATGTAACAATTGTTCATTGTTGAAGGTCAGATTACCCATAATTTCTTAAATCCATGATCTCTGTTCGAGTTTTCTTATTGTAACGATTGTTTATTGTTGAAGGTCAGATTACCAATAGTTGCTTAAATCCATGACCACTGTTGGATCAAGGTCATATAACACAAACCATAGTTCCACACATCAGATCTGATAGTTGATAAAACATCTGAGAAACTGAATTACCGGCAAGTATGAAAATTAATCATTGACCAATAAAACCATAAAAAAGAGGTCAATGACAGGTAAACCATAATGTACAGCCTGCAATCGAATAATCATTCCATACATCCATACATCAAATACTGTTGTCTTACTGCTTACAGCGTTCAAGAAAAAAATGTGGTCAAGTTCATGTAGCTTTCAGACTGACTTGTAATCATTTGATACACCAACTTAATATGATAGACAGACAAACGGTGTGCAAACCTATAGTCCCCTTTTGACTGCCTAACTAAGAGCCTAATAACTTGCATATAATTCTGAGTTCAAAGTAGTTATAACATTTTTTGGTACAAACTTTATTTCATTCAATGTCATTTCAGTCAACATGAGCCACAAACATTACAATTAATAAATCAGTTAATGTTCTTATTGCATCTATGCTAATAAGCAAAAAAAGTTTGTGAGGGCTATTCCATTTAATTGTATGTGGGAGGGTAGGTAGGGACTTTCAAAATATCCCTACAACCAAGAACAATTTTTTAGATAATTCTTCATAATGCTAATAGACGCATACTGAATAACGACCCATGACCCAAGTTCAATAACTAAACTTCCCTCCCGGATACATTTTAATGGAATAACCCTCACAAAGAACATACAACCTTAAAAAAAAGAAATCATTTTATACGTGTGATATTGTTATGAAGACATACAATTAAAATGTTTTACTAATATATTTCAATTTTTTTTCAACATTTAATGTATTTGTGACATCATCAATGTAGGTGGATTTTGTGAAAACATTATTTTTTTCATAATTTGGCTAAAGAGCTAGGGCCATTTTCCCTAGAGTTCTTTTCATTGGATAAGATAGGTAAATCATGTTTTAAATAACCCGATAGATGCTAATCATAGTACTTGAAAATAGGTCACATCATCTATTTTCATACCTTGAACAGGTATTCCTACAAAAAACAAGGCCAAGACTATTGATTTTTTTTATATTGATTTTGTTTAATTGTCAACACCCTTTATGCCCATATGGTACCATACCACATGACTTGTCAAGAAGCCAAATAATATCAAACAAATTCAAATGGGATGCTGTTTTTCTCATTCTGAATATATGTATATCTGTATTTGTCCTGCTCTTTAAGGTTTTATCGGCTATAAGACAAGATAAGATATATTTTAGCTGGACAACATCTTACTTAAATACATTAGTTGGCCATTGAACACCTTGTGTTACAAACTCATGTAATATGGCCTTGTCTGGCATTTTAACAAACGGGCTCTTCGTTGTATTACAGATGCAACAGCTTCTTGATGTTTTACCTACAATCACGATTTGTAGTGTAATTGATTTGTTCTGTGGTGTTGTTTTATTTTCTGATGACTTAGGTAGCAGTGCAGGAACAGTGGTAAAAGCGTCTACACAGTTGGTAAATTGGCAACAAAATTGCTGTTAACTGCATTTGTCACATATACAAAAGTAATACCATGTTTAAAAAAGGTTTCAAAAATTGTTTGCGTTATTTTCAAACTTATTTACAATTAGTCCAGTCAAACTAAGATTTAGCCCCAAACTAATTGCAACAGAAAATGTTTTAGTTCTAATCTATAGCATTATGCCCTTAATATACACAGAAAAAAGTCCCATAAAATCTAACTTGAGGAAAACTCAAAATCAGCAAAGGGGGAGATAACTCCACAAAAATGTCTTTTTTGGTCAGTTTTTGGTTGATTTTCTTTAAATTTATGTAAAGTATGAAACTTTGATGGGTTATAAGTTGGTTTTTTAACTAAATCATATAATCTTCTGCTCATGAAATGTACAAAACCAAAGTGTTGTGGGTAGTTTTATTTTTTGTGTGCATTTTTCATTGAAGAAATTGCAAATTAGAAGCTTTGTGACCATTTTGAAAAAAATAATGTAAAAATTTGAAATTATCTATATCTGTATATTATATTTTTCAGCATCTTACTTGTCTAAAGAAACTTTAAACCACTAAAAAAAGAATACATGCTTAATTATTTTCATTAAATTTGAGATTCTTTTCCTTGACATGTTGAAAAATTTAATAAATGGTCAACTAATGAATTACGAAATCTAGATTATAGCTTGATAAAAGATATGAAAACACCTTTAGAATTGTTTTTTATACTCTAAAGACTGCTAAAAAAAACCCAAGAATCAATACATTCTGATGAATATAAGCGGCAAAGTTATTATTATTATTTTGTGTCAATTTTTATTGATATTTCTGCCATTTTTGCAAGAGTTATATCCCTTTACAATGCAAATCTCCATAGGAATTTTATATGGTGATTTTTTTAGTCTTCCTCCAGTAAGATTTTATGAGACTTTGTTCTGTGCATATTTGGGGTATAATGCTAAAGATTAAACCTTAAAAATCTTCTGTTGCAATTACTTTCAGGTTAGGGTCAAATTTATGCTAGATTGACTGGACTAAAATAGCCTTTTTTTAGTTATGTGTATATGCACCCCCTAATGTGGTTAGATATTTGTTATTTAAGCTTCCTCTAATGAATAAATTTTACAAGATATATTTGTTTATATGGCAGACATAATAATGACAGTCAAAATTTGGTGGTCATATACAAAAGAAATATTAAGTGCATTTCAAATATTAAATTCCTGCATATCTGTATCTTTCCTCTATCAATTTTCTTCTTAAATGACCTGAAAATAAAATTATTGTTTCATGGCTATTATAACATTTTTAATAAATAAAATGCAAAACAACCTGTTAGTGCTAAAATTGAGTTTTTCAATTTGAATTATCAATCTATTTTAAGGTCAAGGAACAGTAAATGGGCTATAGCACCACTGTCCCAGATTAGGGGAGGGATTGGATCCCTCTAACATGTTTCACCCCTCCACATTCTCTATATATGTGCCTGTCCCAAGTCAGGAACCTGT